>NC_061802.1:26904108-27568483 GCF_021462225.1 Girardinichthys multiradiatus
GCTCTTCCTTTCAACTCAGACTTGTGTTGGATTCGATTTGCCCCGAAGGTCAGATTTCAGAGTTTGGAATACGATCAGAGCTGAGTTGAACCTGTTCTTGTTGGCGGAAGCAAAACCAATGGGATTTGCTAATTGTTGTGGTGCTAACTAATATAGCAATACAATGTATTTCACTCCATTCTATGCATGTATATGCATTTTATACAGAGAAAGACGTAGTCAGAAATGTGATTTTACAGTACTGTGTGTTCAATCATTTTACTGAGATACAGAACTTCAAAAGTGAAAATTAACAGTATCTCTTCAGCGTTCACTACATTTTATATTCAAAGCAGCCAGATGGAATATGAACTCAGGATTGGCTGCGAACCTGCATCTTTCCAAATGGGAATCCAACTTAAAACCGGGATATTCTTACCACAAATCAATATATAAGAAAATCAGTGTAGTTTTTAGACAAGGCATGCATACTCTTACTGGCTTAGGCGATGAGGCATTCCAAGGGTAACAGATGGATTTAGCTTTTAAATTCAGACTTTGGAGCTTTTTTATAGACAGTACAAGAAAAGCTCTGAAGTTATGCAACGGTCATTTAACACAGCAGTACAGTTCAGATGAGGTCACCAAAGATGCTAAATCTGTTTCAAATCATCTTGTGAGAACAGAGACAAACCAGAAGATATTTGCCTGTTCTGTAACCACATTGTTCTGTCTGTGTTGTTTATGATCAGAGAAAAGGTCAAAATGATACAAAAGAAAATACAGAATGAACATGAGCATTACATGCACACACCAGGATAGGAAGACAGCAGTTATATAAACAGCTCATGAAGCTCACTGAAAAGCCCAGGTCTTTCTTGGTCAAAAAGAACCAATCTGTCCATTGTTAACATTGACAATGCCACATTGCCTTTCTTGTGTTGTACATTACCTGCGCTTTTATAAAATGCACTGTGCAAAGCAACATTAAGCTAAAGCAGGAATCACAACCAAGGATAAGGACAATTTAATTTGTGGACCAGTGGGGTTTTTTGTATAAATAAGTAACAAAGCAGAATGTGTACAAACTGGAAAAGTTGTTCCTCTTTGCCAGGTTGTAAGTCCATGTTGGTGATAGAAGGGTATACCCTTTACATTTCAAATTATCCACAAACAACATCTGAACAACTTTGCTTTCTTTTGCCTCATCTGAAATTTTGAGTTTTCTTCTTCCAATCTAACAAAGCATTGTAATCTCCTAAGTCCTCAGTTAAGAAAAAGAGTTGGGACATATAAGGAATTTGAAGAAAAAAATAAGTTGTGGTATCTGTAATGTTTTAATAAATAAAATCCTATATACAGGTGCATCTCAAAATATGTAACAGTTGTAGCCCATGTCCTGAATATGTGTGTTTAGTGCCTCTTAAAGCACTGACTCCAGCTGAAGACCAAACATTGTGAATCTCTGCTAAATGGGTGACCCATGGCTGTGGCGATCTCTGACTTTTTCCTTCCACTCAACTTTCCATTCAGACGCTTGGATAGAGCTCTCTGTAAACAGCTAGCTTGAGCGATGACCCTTTGTACCTTAATATTCTTGTGAAGGGTGTCAGTGACTGCCTGAAGACAACTACCAAGTCAGCAGTCCTCCCCATGATTTTGTCACAACATATTTAAGCATTAAAACGTTTGCTTCCTTTTTGAATGATCTCTATCAAAAATCTTCAATACTCTAATATTGTGAGAAACCAAATTTTGGGTTTTCATTGGCTGTTAATATTAAATCAACTTTTTTACGATATTTAAATTTATGTAGATCCACCTATTATTAGTCCAACAGTGAACTATGTATCATTACACTACAGTTCAATTGTCTCTTTTATTATCATCCTCCTCTGCCTTCTGCTCAGAATTCATATCTCAGCTTTTTGTTGATGTCCAATATTTTCTTCATTACATAAACAGACATTAATATTTATTTATTAGAAGTTGTTGGTGTTTTTCTCTCTGCTGTCCCTCCAATGACAATCTCCCTACCCAAATAAGACTGATCGTTGTCCTTTATTTCCCATAAATGGATGACGCCGCAGTACATTTACAGTTTTAGTTTATTATTTTCCATTATAGTTATACAGAAAATAATTGGAGGATTAGGCAGAACTACAGGCTAATCTTAAATGATGCAGCTGCTGTTTGTGGGATTTTTGTTGATTGCTCTGTTTGTTGCGCTCAATAGTCATTGCCAGAAGAGTCA
The DNA here is from genome assembly GCF_021462225.1 of Girardinichthys multiradiatus. Taxonomy (NCBI): domain Eukaryota; kingdom Metazoa; phylum Chordata; class Actinopteri; order Cyprinodontiformes; family Goodeidae; genus Girardinichthys; species Girardinichthys multiradiatus. The sequence goes on from NC_061802.1 coordinate 26,906,342, forward strand.
GTAAAACCTTTTAAATAACTTGTATTTCTTGCAAAACTTAATTTGCTGAACTTTCTCTATAATGGCTCTCAAAACTTCTTCTTACTGTCTTTTCTAATTAGGGATAAAGAGCATGGTGGCACAAAGGTAGAAATACAGGGGGCAGTGTTATCTCAGTGATGTAGCTGAATTTATTTCTCCCTTTTGTCCTCCAGCTTCTCCTCAGAGGGGCACAGTAAGATCAGTGGTGCGTTTTACGTCTGCACTGTTACTACCTCACAATCATGACCGTCTCAGTAGCTTAAAGGTCAAACTCAACACACATTAAACGTGTGATTTAATGGTGCACTGTTGGTGTGTGGTAAAACTAATTTCAAACCTTGAGAGACAAAAATGGGTAAATATATCATGGCAGCAATTTTAATGTCTTCTTATTAACCATAAAAAAGATATTTGTAAATACCAGAATAGCTTTTAACCTTTGAACCGAGACCTTAGTGTAATTGCTTTTGATTAAAAAGGTTTTTGGTCAGTTAAACTGACAAATCTTAGCTTTATGTTTAACATTTCTCCAGTCAGAAGTTTAAATACACTCATCATCGTCAAACTAATTTTGGATTTTCTCTAATACCCCGAGGTAAAATTATACAACCAGGCTCAAATTTATACTTACACACCCACTGATATTTGGTTGAAAGTCTTGTAACAAGTTGCAGAGAAACTACATGCTTTTGTTGCCATCGTCATACACCCAGTAAAACTTGATTGCTGATTTATTTGTTGTGCTCAGTATTTGGTATTAAACCACTATTCCAGTCAGAAGTGCCAGAAAAATGGTTGGTCTTCTGGCACAGAACTGTCTCTTAAGCATAGTCTGTCAATATGCAACAGGATCAAGGTAAGGGCCCTTCTGAAAGCCTAACAATAATCTAAATTCTCCGTTCCAAAATCAGTTCATCTGAGTGTGGGATCATTGTCCTTTTGGAACATCCAGTTGTGTCCAAGTTTTAAACATCCAGGTGTTAATTTTAAAGCGAAGTTGGATAATCTGTAGGTAGTGCTGCTTCTCCATTGACCCAGCCTCTTAGTGCACTGCACCAGTACCAGTGGAAGCAAAACAAACCCTTAACATGATGCTACCACCACCATGCTTGACAGTTGGTATAGTGTTCTAAGGTTTGAATGCTTTGCATTTTACTCTTAAAACATTTCTTGTCTTTGTGGACAAACAATTCTATCTTTAGCCTGTTCACATGGACAGGTGAATAACTATAGTTTAAAGCAGAGGTCTCAAACTTCCATCTTTGGGGGACACATGTAAAAGTTGCAGGAAACACGGCCTTGAGGACTGTAGTTTGAGATTTCTATTTTGATGTGTCAATTTTGGAGTTCACAGTTGAACTTGGATTCATTCTGGACAGTGGCACTGGTGCTTTTGCATCTCCTAGTTTATGATTTTGGGCTAATTCTGAACGTCTTACACAATTTCCTGAGGATGACAGTTTTGGTCAGAAGGGCGAAACATGGCCACAATTAGGCATTCAAACAAGACAATGATCTCGCACTCATTTAAGTTTGTTTTGAAAGGCTTTCACGAAGCTTTCCGAATGGCCTGCCCAGAGACCTGAGCTTAATCCCACTGATTATTTGTGGACTATGCTTAAAAGCTGGGGAAACACCCAACCAGTATAAACAAATTACACCAATTCTACCTGGCTTGAGATGAAACCTGATTTGGAACATTTAACCAAAAATAAATGTTTATACACATGGCTTGTATGGATTACAGAAAATTAACGATAATTTCAAGCTTTTGCACCCAATTATTATTCTTAAACAGCCTTAGACAAAAATTATAGGTTGTGATCATTCCAATCTCAAAATTGAAAAATACATGCCAAGGATGAATGTATGTAAACCTCTCGCTGGAAGTGTGTGCATCATTATATGGGCTCTTCTCCTTACAAATTCTTAGAAGAATGTTTCTTCAAACTGATTTTCATCTTTTAGTTAAACTAGGATAAGAAATGATCATAAGCAAAGAATTCACAGTTCTCGTGCAACAATGTAAATTAGAACACACAATATTCATGCAATATCATAATGACAGCAGACTGCATGGATGCAATATTTGTTGCATAATTTTTATTTTGAGGGCCATGCATGCAGATTCTGAATACTTATATATTTAGCCAGGTGCAGAGATTTTCACTGCCCTTGATTGCCAGACTTGGTCTAGATCTTAGAGAATAAAATGCAAAAGCTCACACAGAGTGATGAGGACAACATGATGATGAGAAACAATAAGGAAAAAGAGGAAACATGTGGGTTAATCACAACCAAAATGGTTATTGCAATATTTAACAAAATTATCACAATTTCCTGTTTTCTTAAGGTTTTGTGCAGCCCTAATGTGAATTTAGTTTCCATTATGTAAAGGTTGAAGTATTTTAATTCTGAATGACAAGCAACCTCCCAGTTTTTAACACCTCATTTTATTGTCCCAACATTCAAAAGTACAAATAATTTAAACACAACAGTTTTATGAAAAAGAAAAAACAAACATTTACAGCAAGATTTTTATTTTGTTTCCAGTTTCAGAAATGACCTAAACTAGCAAGGATAACATGAAGTCATTCATCGCAGTAATTGGATTAATAATAAGAATACTAAGAATAATAGCAATAATAATCATAATAATCATCATTGATAAGTGTTAAGTAATAACATAAGCAGGAGAGAGTAGAGAGAGCCACAGTCATGGGGCCCTGTGAACATTTTTTCATCTTTTTTGTCTTTAAAGATTTTGTTTATAGATTTTTCAGATAGTAAATAAACACGTCTCAGGAGGAAAATGAAAACTGACAAGAGCCTAGTTCCTCTGTTCACCTTCCCTCCTCCACTACTGGCTGCGTTGTTCCTATTGGCAGGCTGCCACTATAAGGCGCTACGGGGGGATGGTGTGAGCCATAGGGGTCGGGTATAGAGCGAGGTGACGCAGCCCCATGTTTCAAACACACACACACTCTAAACAATCACCCTTTGACATCTCCATCACATACTCGCACACACGCATTCAAGGGTGTGCACTGAACGAATACATTTAAAGGGTTTCCACTTCACACAAAAATCTACTCCAGTATGCAGGCAAACACTCTCACTTCGACGTAAAGGAACACGTGTACAAACGTGCACAGATGTGCCCCCACACAAACGTGCACACCGTGGGTTTTAGGCAGCAACACAAGCACGCATCCTAAGAGTTGAAAAAGTCACACTGAGTACGAAATCCACACATCAGAACATTCTACTGGGGTCGTTGCATAATTCAGGCCCCCGACGGCGGAGGGGAGCATGAAGGGATCTGGTTGGTCTGTTGCTGTTTAGACGTGATCGGAAAATGGGGATGATGATATCGAGATGACCCGGTTTCTCCAGATGGGAGAGAAGGATGTAGCTACGCGTGTGAACGTTTCAAATGCTCCCCGACACACTTCCTTCATGTTTTCAAGCCTCAACAACAAACAGAAAAAAAAATCCAATTCCTTATATTTATACTTCTGGAACCATTCCCTTACCTTTTACCTTTCAAAATATATAATATATATCATATTAGAGTATATAAAATATAGACTCAGCACAATCCCGTTTTCAACCTCCAGAGTATTTCTCAAATATAGCAACAACTGCTGCAAATAGCAGTTTGTGTGCAATGGTAACAACTTTTTAAAAGATTTGTTGGTGTCATTTGAAAACATGATGAATATTCTTAAAAATAAGTTTTGACTCTTGTGTGATCTGTTTAGTCCAGTGCAATGAATGACCCTCAAATAACAATTTGAAAAAATGTAAATCTACCCAAGCCTCTAAGAGCTGTAGTTTGAATAAAAATGTTTTTTTTTTGTTCTTTTTTTTACTGAAAACTGAAAACTATGCTTTCAGACCCACATTTTTGCATAAGGTTTCATCACAAAGCGGTAGTAAGTGGAGGGAGGGTGTGGACGGAGTGGCTTTTTTAGAACTACACAAACTTATCACAGGTTATATTGAACCAGAACAACTGTTTATAACATTCTAATAAGACTAAACTGTATTGAAAAAGATCTAGAGATTTCATTTTTAACAAGACAAGGAAAAAAGCAATAGCAAATTTAACTATTAACTAGGTTATGCATAGCGAGTAACTGTTTCTAGTAATAAGGGAAGAGCGTCCCCCAACCCTCCAGACATTTTTTTCAGTTTTCTTGACTTTTAGGTTTTTTTATATTGTAATTTTGATATATTGGTACAAAGCACAAATGTACTTAAAGTTCTCTCAGTGCAGTGGACTACTGGAAGAGCCTCTCCACTAGTCGCTTTGTTCCCTTTTGCTCAGAAACGCCCCCCTCCCTGTACCAGAACCACGCAAATACACAGACAATGAAACAAATAAATACATAAATACACAGATAAATTAAGCAGTTAATAAATATAGAATAAATACAAATAAATAGGACAAATAAATAGTTTAAAAATAGATAAGTAAATAAACAAATACACTTATATTCTTTACGATTTTGTTCGGTTTCTTTTGCCGCAGTAGTTAACTTAAAAGTTAATCCAATTTTTTTTTTCTCCACAAGCAACATGACAACAATTGAACAGTTTCCTCACGATTGTTTTCTAAATAACTGAACCACCACTTCATAATAAACTGTCATATGAAAAAGACAAGCTCAAACGAAAGAACAGTGACAACTCAGATAAGTACAGTAGATATTGTAAAACAAATGTAGACTATATATATATTTATATATATCATCTATTTGTACACAGCAAATAAAGACACAGTTGTCATAGATCCTTTTTAAGGAAAATATCTAGACTAACAGAACTAGCTAATCATCATTAAGTTTTGACAAACGTATCAAGCTCAGCGAGAAACCTAAAAGTCTGCAAGCCAAACAAAACAAACATAAAAAAAATGTACAAATTTGTTCAGTGATTCTTACAAGGCCCCAAGTTACTTTAATTTCCGCATAGAAATGGTCTCACCAGATTTGTGGGCCGACATTAAACAAATATTAAACAAAGAACAGCAGCTCAATTCAATGCCAACATCAAAGTATTTTTTTCTTTAAACAACACATAGAACAACAAAGTTGGATATTTAAGATATGTGAACAATGTAGTATAGCACCTACGGTTGATCGCTAAAAGGAAGTTCTCTTCAAATGTTAAGTTCACAAACGCAGAGCAAAGAAAATGATATAGATAATGTATAGTACGCTCTTTAAATGGATAGATGTGTATATATCTATGTACCGATATCTCATATTGACTTGTGACGCAAAACAAGAAAACAAATGACAAAAGGGTCTTCTTGCTTTGGGCTCTGGACTATAAGGTTTTTTTAGGCCTTGGAAAGACCCCTTTCCCATCCCTTTTGGGTATCGCTGTTGAATAATTATGCACTAGTACACATGTGAAAAAATTACCAAAATCACCTGCCTCGGTTTGCATCCTCTTTTTCACAAAATCTTCCTTTCTACAAAATCCCGACCGACTTGGCTTCACCGAAAAACAACAACCTGTGATCCTATAAAGTACAACGGCAGAACGACAAGACAAGGTGGTGCCCCCTGCCGCCCGCCCCGGCCCCCCCCAGTTAGCCAGTCAAAATATTTTTCTCTTTTTTTTTTCAAATCCAGATTCTTGTAAAAATTCTTCAATAATTATTATTTTAATTATCATTTATAAAAATAGATCTTCTTTCTATTTATTTTCATCTTTTTCTAAACTCATTTTTTCCAAGCAAAGAGATCTTCTCTTTGGCAACAGTGTTATTTTTTTTTTTATTATCTTAAATTACTGAACATGTCATCAGGAAAGCTAACCCATCCCCTCCCTCACCCCATCTCCCTGAATCCCAGTGAGGAAAGACATTATGTTTTGTTTGCGATACAAAACAAAAACAATGTTAGAAATTGTTTTTTCTACATCTGAGTTACAGGGATCATAGAATCCCATCTATAATCAATAAGGGGACGTTTTTAAATACACGCTACAAATGAATGAATGGTTTCACCAATTTAAAAAAGAGCCCCCTCCCTTTCACTGATAAGGGAGGTGTATAATACTAACGACAGTGAATCCGGATTTACAAAAGAAAACTAAATCCTGAATCAAAGACAGAGAAAAGGCTCCGGTCTTAAAAAGGACGTTCTCTTCTCTGAAATCTGGGGATTTGCTACTCTTTACACAGAAGAGAAAAAATATCCAACAACCACAACAAACAAAAAGAATATACAATAAGGAGAAGCCTGCATTATCACAGGAGCTTCGAAAAAACTTGTCAACATTTTCATCGTTTAATTTTTGTAATACTCAGGCAACATTGGCTTATAGGTCCAAAGTTATAATATAAGCCATTTATAGTTCAATTTGTTAGATGGTTTGTGGGCTGCTTTCTGTTCCGGAGTTTGATTCTGCTGTGTTGGATGGCTGTAGTAAGATGGTGGTGGTGGTTGAAGGGACCTAAGGGACGAGTGGACGTCGGGGAGGATCGGCGGGGGGGCAAATTTGGAGCAGACAGAGGCGTGGGACATCTGCTTCTACCTGTCGAGAGTTCAGGACTTGTGTGTCTTGTTAGTCTTGAAGGAGACTTGCAAGACGCGGTCACCCAACCTGTAGCCGTTGAGGCTGGCGATGGCCATGGCCGCCTCGTCGTAATTCGTCATGGTGACGAAGCCAAAGCCTTTGCACTTGTTGGTGTTGAAGTCACGGATCACCTTGACGTTGTTGACTGCGCCAAACGGCCCAAACAACTGCCAGAGCACGCTCTCGTCCGAGTCCGGGGACAGGTTGTACACAAAGATGCACCAACCAGTGCCCGTGTGCCCGGGGATGTTCATGCCCACCAGGCTGGTCATGCTATCAATGGTGATAGGAGAAAACCTAAGAGAGGAGGCAGAGTGGTGGGAAAGACCATTTGAAGGTAAGTGTTAACAGAAGAAATTATGACATAAAGAAATAATCTGCAATAAAAGATAGTTCAGACTTTTTGAAGTGAGGTTCTGTTAAAAAGGATTTAGGCAGAAGTAAACTCTCTATATTTAATAGATTACAATTGGAAAGTTTACTTCAGTATTTCAATTTAAAAAGTGATTATATACACTCACACACACAAATATATATATATATATTCATTGCACACAGTGATACATTTCAAACCTCTTTTTAACCAGCGACAATTCAGAAAAACTGAAATACTTGGAATATATCACTGTGTTTGTAGTGAATTTGAATTAGTTTAATAAATAAACTTTTCAATTATACTCAAAGTAATGGTTTGGACAAAAAGACCCCAAATTGTACATTACGGTTAGTAGGTCTTAAAAGCTTAAGTTAACAGCTAGTGTGGGAAAGGCCAAGATTAAAGTGTACCTCTAATATTTCAAAAATGTTCAATCTCAAAAATGTCATAGCATTTCATGCAAACACATTTTAACAGGGGCTTTTATTTACAAAGAAGCCAGTAGTTAGTTACGCTGGAGATGGATGGAGGGAAAAGGCAGACTGCCACAGATGATCTTCCTGTGTGGAGTATTTTCTGAGTAACTGCCTGATTGAAAAGTAAGGCCCCCCCCCCCCCCCCCCCCCCCCCCCCCCCCCCCCTTTTTTTATACCACTTTACTTTTCTTTAAGCCGGTTACTCTAAATGCTTTAAATGTTCTGTTCCCAGTACTTTCTATATAGGAATATCATTGATGGTGCACATCCTCCTACCTACAGCTATGCCCAAATCTATTCATACCCCTGGCAGATTTAGATTCAAGATTATTTATATTCAGCCAATCAGTAGGCAGGTATATCTCAGAAAACAATACAATTTAAAAAAAGAGAGTTAGATTTGAAAAAAAAGAAAGGGTATTTGAACATTTTAATAAAAAAAGTATATCAAAGTTTATGTATACCTTTCTTAATATTCATTGGAAAAGTCTTTATCGACATTACAAGAATTAAACCTTTCTTTTAATTGCTGACTATATTTTTGTATGTTTCTATTGGTATTTGGATGATTTATCATTGGCGATGAGCTCAAAGTCTTTGAGGTTGGAAGGCCTATTTGCCATCACCCTAATCTTGAATCATTTTGGGCTTAAATGTACGTTTCATTTGTAAATTGTATTGGCTTCTTTGTTAATGACAGAATGTAAACACGATGACAAGTTCATAAAATAGTGCTTGAAGAAAGCACTATGATGTTTTTGAGACTAATAGTTTTAAGGTGGTAGAAATCCACTTTCTGGTCCCTTTCAGACTAGCCGTTACGATCTCCAGAATCTGCTAATCTGGATTTGTACTAAATGAAGATGCCAAAAGAGTTAACTCTTTTAGAGAAATATTAAGAAGCTCTCTAAGCCTTCTAAGAAATATTGAGGGCTTCCTTAACAGCACACTGCTACAAAAACTCTGAACTTCCCCTTTAAAATCGCAATAAACTGGCATTAATCTTATTTTTTTGCTCCTCAAACTTTCATAGCTTAGATGCAATACTGGATGCTATGTTTTTCTCTAAAGCCAATTCCCCAGTGAAATGCATACACACTAATCTCAAAACCAGATCCCACCAAATCAGATAAATAAGAACATACTGTATAGGCCATGTATCGTAAAGTATAATGTACAGGTTTGTAGCGTGAGTAGAGCTGTCACTAAAGCCGTTCAAAACTGATTTACAGTTGCCCTGTCAGGACTGACGGCAGTGCTTTCTGTGCTAAGCTGTACTTATGCTGAAGGAGATGCAGATGAGCGTTCTCTCTTTGTGTCCTCAAGTGGCTTCTTTCTGTGCCCAAATTGCAGGAAGTTGTTGAAATAAACCATTGCTAGAAATTCATCAAAGATCATGCACCAGCCTGCTAAATTTGTTCTCATTCGTCTCATAATCTTCCCCTTTTTCTTGTGATGCAAGAGATTTGATTCCTCAGTTGACTTCACTTAATTGCCGTTCCGCTAAAAGGAAAAGGGGGATGAAGAAAAGAAATCTCGCCACTTTTAAATAAAAGGTAAATGAAATAAAAAGGTTCATTTCTTATTCTAGCTCCCTACAAGAAACTACTATAGGCATTATTAGGAGTACTTTAATTGAGATTTCTGCTTTACTGCAGCTGTCTGAGAGAAGGCAGCCTTCTCATAGAAAAAAGGAGGGGGAAAATGGGGAGCAAACTAAATGGAAAACGGAAGCACTTTACAGCCCAGTGACATTAAGGTACAAAGTGTATTCCACCCCCTCCTACAGGGTATTCTCTCTTCTATTTCAGAGCTCATGGCACTGATCGATAGTACTGCATGCCACTTGGTCCCTCAAGCCTTCTCTCTCCTGTGTCTATATATGGTCGGCAATCACTGCGACCTTCCTGCATGACTCATGCAGAGTCTGCCTCTGGCCATGATAAATTAAACATAATTTAAAAAGTTGATTAACTTCAGTAATTCAAATCAAAAAGTGAAATGCAGTTGTTATGGATTTCTCACACAGAGTGGTAAATTTCAAGTATTTAATTCTGTCAATGTTCACAAACCATATTTATACCCAAAATTCCGTTTCTCAAAAAAATATTTTATACAGGATTTAAAAAAGATTTAATACCAAAATGTCAGCCCAATAAAAAGTATGTTCATCTATAGTATACACACTCAATACTGGGTTGAGGCTCCTTTTTGAATTATTGTATTAATGAAGCATGCCATGGAGCTGAACAGCCTGTGGTGCTGCTAAGGGACCCCTGGTTGCTTTAATAGTAGCCTCCAGCTCATCTACATTGTTGCCTCTGGTTTCTCCCATCTTGGCAATACTCCATGGATACTCTGTAGGGCTTAGGTCAGGTCACTTTGGTGACAAATCAGGCACAGTGATACCATGGTCATTAAAGCAGGTATTGGAACTTTTGAGTTTTGTACCTTTTTCTACCACACTTTTTCCTTCCACTCAACTTTCTATTAATATGCTTGGTTACAGCACTCTGTGAACAGATAGCTTCTTTTGCAAAAACTTCTGCTGCACGACAGTCAAGTCATCAGTCTTATCTTGAACGTCTAGGCAAGAACAGCGCCATAACATAACATTTCTTTTTAAAAAATCATTTTCATTGGTCTTTGCAATATTCTATTTTTCTAACCCCCAGATTCCACATCCTCCGCTCCAGTACGTACCCGTTCCGTTACAGACCGCCTCCGTCAGTCCGTGAAATGCAACGTCTACTACATCCGCGGTAACTGTGTCAAGCTCCAAGTTCCTTGGAGCCCGAAGAGAGCATGCACCAGCAGTACGAGTTACGCAACTTAAGCCTTTCAGAATAAAGCATAATATATACATAAAATGAACATATTGATCTATATATACAGTGCCTTGCGAAAGTATTCGGCCCCTTTGAACTTTTCAACCTCTTGCCACATTTCAGGCTTCAAACATAAATATATAAAATTAAAATTTTTTGTGAAGAATCAACAACAAGTGGGACACAATCATGAAGTGGAATGAAATTTATTGGATGTGTCAAACTTGTTTAACAAATAAAAAACTGAAAAGTGGGGCGTGCAATATTATTCTGCCCCCTTGCGTTAATACTTTGTAGCACCACCCTTTGCTACAATTACAGCTGCAAGTCGCTTGGGGTTTGTCTCTATCAGTTTTGCACATCGAGAGACTGAAATTCTTGCCCATTCTTCCTTGCAAAACAGCTGGAGCTCAGTGAGGTTGGATGGAGAGCGTTCATGAACAGCAGTCTTCAGCTCTTTCCACAAATTCTCGATTGGATTCAGGTCTGGACTTTGACTTGGCCATTCCAACCCCTGGATACGTTTATTTGTGAACCATTCCATTGTAGATTTGGCTTTATGTTTTAGATCATTGTCTTGTTGGAAGATAAATCTCCGTCCCAGTCTCAGGTCTCTTGCAGACTCCAACAGGTTTTCTTCCAGAGTGGTCCTGTATTTGGCCCCATCCATCTTCCCATCAGTTTTGATCATCTTCCCTGTCCCTGCTGATGAAAAGCAGGCCCAAACCATGATGCTGCCACCACCATGTTTGACAGTGGGGATGGTGTGTTCAGGGTGATGAGCTGTGTTGCTTTTACACCAAACATATCGTTTTGCATTGGGGCCAAACAGTTTGATTTTGGTTTCATCTGACCAGAGCACCTTCTTCCACATGTTTGGTGTGTCTCCCAGGTGGCTTGTGACAAACTTTAAACGAGACTTTTTATGGATATCTTTGAGAAATGGCTTTCTTCTTGCCACTCTTCCATAAAGGCCAGATGTCTGCAGTGTACGACTGACTGTTGTCCTATGGACAGACTCTCCCACCTCAGCTGTAGATCTCTGCAGTTCATCCAGAGTGATCATGGGCCTCTTGGCTGCATCTCTGATCAGTCTTCTCCTTGTTCGAGATGAAAGTTTAGAGGGACGGCCGGGTTTTGGTAGATTTGTAGAGGTCTGATACTCCTTCCATTTCAATATGATTGCTTGCACAGTGCTCCTTGGGATGTTTAAAGCTTGGTAAATCTTTTTGTATCCAAATCCAGCTTTAAACTTCTCCACAACAGTATCTTGGACCTGCCTGGTGTGTTCCTTGGTCTTCATGATGTTCTCTGTGCTTTGAACAGAACCTTGAGGCCATCACAGAGCAGGTGCATTTATACGGAGACTTGATTACACACAGGTGGATTCTATTTATCATCATCAGTCATTTGGGACAACATTGGATCATTCAGAGATCCTCACTGAACTTCTGGAGTGAGTTTGCTGCACTGAAAGTAAAGGGGCTGAATAATATTACACGCCCCACTTTTCAGTTTTTTATTTGTTAAAAAAGTTTGACACATCCAATAAATTTCATTCCACTTCACGATTGTGTCCCACTGTTGTTGATTCTTCACAAAACATTTAAATTTTATATCTTTATGTTTGAAGCCTGAAATGTGGCAAGAGGTTGACCAGTTCAAGGGGGCCGAATACTTTCTCAAGACACTGTATATAATTAGACATTGTGTTTTTCCAGGTACCACCAAAATATCTTTTTCCTGTTTGCTACAATTGAAAATATGGTACTTGATCCGACGGGAGCAAGACGGAATGAAACAGAAATATGGACTTGTTCCTAATTTGATGTAATACCACGGAGAACGGGTCCATTGATGGTGACATTTGGAGTAGTAATGTGGAACCGCTCTCATCAATTAACATAACGATGGAGTTGCTGTGTTGGTTCGACGTAAACGGACGTGAGCGGAATGGAGCGCTAACGGAGGATGTGGAATCTGGGGGTAAAACATAATTTTTGTTTTCATTAGCATAAGCCATAATCATAAAATTTAATAAAAATAAGTAATTTAATTATATTACTATGTGTATAAAGAACTATCTAGGAGTTTTACCTTTTAAATTGAATCACTGAAATAAATCAACTTCTTTTAATTTAGGAAGATTCACTTCTGGTTTGATTGCTTTTATGTTCTCCTAAGTCAAGCATGTTAAATCTAGAAAACCTCTGCATTCTCCTCTGCAACCTCTGCTTGAAGTGAAACATTTAACACCGGCTAAGGAGCTTGATGTCAGTGACACTTTGGAAATTGCCAAAGGGCGCTGTTGTCAGGATGTGGAGTGTGCCTACATGAGCATGTGTGAAAACATGTATGCAAACTTAACAATCTGAGCAGAACAAAACATGAACCTGTTACAGAGACCAGGGGTTGCATAGCAACAGTGTAGCTGACCAGATATCTATTCGGTCCCTGCTAAACCTAAACCTAAAGCTAAACCTAAACCATCCCAGCTCTTAACACTCACTGAATAACACTTCCAATTTTGACATTTTTAGGCAAACCAATATAACATTTTGCTGAAGCCTTCCAACTGACTTCTGTCCCCTGTGCTTGCAGCATGCAACATGGCATTGTCAGCACATCAAACATCTATCACCACAGTAGCTGCTGCTCTGCGTTATGTAACACCTTTGGTAGCAGGACAGCAAAATGAAAGATGGGAGCCGAAAAGAAGGAAATTGAGAAGAGCGGCGCAGTGCAAAGCTTGAGTTGTCTGCAGTGAAACAGCATTTCCTGTTTCCAGCAGGGATCCAAGTTCATCCAACCTTATCTCACGTATCATTTCCTAACTTCTATAGAAACTGCTAAGATATAACAGATAGTTGTGCAATTTTGTCAAGTCTTACACACTGCAGATGTGCAGCTGATTATAATGAAGAGGGAGTATCTTTTAGAGCTACTGTAAAATGAGAAGGTAGGAGAACCTGAATCCCCTAGAATTAAAAGAAAAATAATGAAAGCACATACCTATAAGTCTTACACCAGAGAACAAATTCTGTTCAGTACACAGAAACAACCCAAAACAATCCAAACAACACCAGCACTTGTCATAATCAAAAGAAAGAGAATTCATCACCACTGAAAACAAAGACTGACAGTTTTTTGTTTGTTACACCTGAGGAAGTTGGAAGGGAATCAATTCAAACTGACAAAAGAAAAAAAAAAATCAAACAAATTTAAGAAATAAAAATGCCTTCGACCTTGAACAAATTCAAACTTAAAATGACTGCAACAATCACAAGGAAAACTAAATAAAAAAAAAGAAAAGAAAAAAGGAAGTTGAAAAACCATTGAGTCAAAATGGACATCTGGCATTGGGTGAAGTTTTTAATTACCTCTTTACGCCATAGGCCATATTAAGCAAATTGTCCAGCCTGTAAAGAGAAGGAGGGTTCTGGGGTTAATGGCGGGCAGATGGTCGACTCAATCAATGGAATTAATGTTAAGTCCCTGCAGGAACTGCATGGACCTCCTCACTCATGAACAAACAAACCCATCTATTGTTGGTCCATTACACTGAGGAGCCCCAGCAGAAAATGCTATCATCAGTCCATGAATCTACAGTACAATCACTATGGTCTGCACTATACTTGCTTTCTGAGTAGGCACTGCACCTGCTAAGACCAAGGTAGTATGCCTCAGGAACATTCAGATTATTGCAGGAACTTGCAATTACTTATTATACAGGACTTCATAAGTAAACTGTTAATAGTTTAGCACTGCAGTTACATATAGATCACTCACTGCAGGCAGAGTGTGAGTGCATTATTGCATCAGGCTTTACTGGCATGACAGTAAAGCCAGAATGCCACACCATTGCAAATCATTATCTTATCATACATGCAATAAATTGCATGTGGGTTTCTGCAGAAGTTATGCCATCACACTGATGGTTTATTAGGATGAAGGCAAATGAATTTTGTTTATCCAAGGTTTTTATTTTGCACTAACTCAATTAAGAGAACACCTAAGATGGCAAGGAAATGATCCAGAGTTCTGTCAGTGTAATGGTTTGGCATTTGAATGATGGTGAGTGAGAGAGGGCAATGATGATTAGTTGGTTTTCTATGAACAACAAAAGCATGACTGGATGTTACACTAGCCATGACACTGTGAATGTCTGTCTTTGTGGTTAGGGTCAACCTGTTAAAAGATAATGGGTCAAGTGGAAAAGCTGAGTGTTAGTCAAATGGCATCCTACGTCTAAAAGGGTTAGTTTTTGGGAGATGTTTTGTCTTCTTAATCATTTCAGCCTATGTGTGTCAGCCACTGTAGTGGGCTAGTGTAAATTACAGTTTGTGTCGGAACGCTGGGCTTCAGAAACCTGTGGGCTGTGTGAAATGTTCTGTTGTGGATGGATGCAGGCTGCTTGGTGACTCAATGACCTTCATTTTTCACTTGGGTCTGGCCTGTCTCATGTCTTATTAACTCCTTTGGCCTAATGGACAGAGGCCATGGCTTATTGAGCAACAGCTGGGCAGCGATGCCTTGTTCCCCTTGAAAACACTACAAACTTTGACTTGACTATAAAGGTTGTTTCTGCTTGTCTTTCGCAGTCAACAAGTCATTACACATCTTCTTCAATATTTGCTTTCGGACAAAATTGCACTGAAGCATTCTGCTCTAAGATTTGATATCAACTAGCCAATTCAGGAGCTGATAATTCCTGTTATGTTGCCATTTACATCCATGTGAGACAGTGATCAGTTACATTGCTTGGAGTTTACAATTGTGCATAAATACATACATAGATGGCAGATTGTTGGCGATTTAGGAACACGCCGCATACTTTTTTCTTCTATTGTAAATGTTTGTTACATTTAATTATTGGATTGAAACAGCGTTCAGACAAAATTACTTCTGGGGGTCATCAAATTCTCTTTTGCACCTTTATATGGGGAGATGACTCCAACTTTTGGATCAATGGTTTATTTTGGAACTGGTCCTCTTCATCATCTCTTGAAGAGCAGAAACAGGTTCTACTTGAAATATGGATTAAAAGTCCCCAAAGCCTCTGACTGTATTTTTTAATAGTTTAGTTTATTAGCTTATTAGTTATTTATCAGGGACTATGTAGGAAAACATTAATCTCACAATGAGAAGAGATGCTTTGAGCCAGACTTAGCTAAAGCTACTTTCCATCTGCAGTCCCTGGGCAAGTGTGCACAATAAAACAATTCACAATACAGAAAATTACCATTCTCTCATTTAAAATACGTACTTTGGAGTTCATATACAATTACAAAACACATAACCTAAAAAGGTTAGGTAGCCTAAATTGATAAATACTAAAAATACAAGGTACATATAGATCATCAGTAGATAATTTGGAATTATCCACTCATTTAAAATAGGTACTTCGCAGTTCATATACAGTACAAAACACATAACCTAAAAAGGTTAATTAGCCTACATTTGTAAATACTAACAGTACTAGGTACAAATAGATCAACAGTAGATAATAAGGAATAAAAGGTATACGCATCATTAGGACTGATGTTGACACAGTTGATTATTAATAATGTGTTTTTTTAGGTTTTGAGAAAATATTTGCAGATCTACACATAACTTCAAACTGTCTGGGAGCTGATTCCATTGTTTGATGGATTTAAATGAAAAAGCTGATTGTGCAAATGTAGAACGTCTTTTTTGGACAACAGATATGGACCTAGTTATCCAGGTTGTTTGATTGGAACACAGTTGAATACATTTTTTTAATGAAGGGGGAGCAATATTATTAACAATTTTGAAAATCATTTGTAAATTTAGGTATTGAACTAATTAAAACCTAGCAAATTGTATTCGCTAAGGATGTTACAATGGTGATAATGACGTGTTTTCTACCTTGACGTGTCTAACACCTTAAGGGCTTCGTTATAAAGAGATCTGAGTGATTTCAGTGCAGTCCCATTAGCCTGAGACCAAGAAGAAATGCAATAAATGATGTGGGAAACAACCATAGCATTGAAAAACATCAAGGATGCTTCAAGTGTTAGGCTGTTTGTTATGTGTCTGAGAGTAAAGATGTTATATTTGACTGAATTACAAATTTATTTTTTTTATGTTTTTTGAACCTCAGGGTTATATCTAGGTGGATTCATAAATATTTAATTTCAGAAGATGATTAATTTTTTGCCCATAACACTAATATTCGGTATGTCTTTAAGTTTCTTGGTCTTGCTAAAGTAAGGCACTGTTTTTCAACACTGTTGCTCAAGGCCCACTGCCCTGTATGTTTTATATAGTTCCCTGCTTTAACACACCTGATTCAGATGATTGCAGGTCAGTAAAAGGCTGTTAATTAGCCATCAATTGAAATCAAGTGTGCTGAACCAGGGAAACATCTAAAACATGCAGCACAGTGTGCCTTGTGGACCAGGGTTGAAACACGCTGCTTTAAGGTACTTCTAACTGCAATCTATTGCATAAACTGTTAGCTCACCAATCCAAATCATTGAATTCTTGTGTTCCAGTCACTTACATGGCTGCGGGTGTATCAAATGTAGCACCTAGGCATGCAGACTGCTTTTGCACATTTTTATTGTTTAACATTTATTTTATTTTACACATTTCTTTTAAACATTAGGGTTACTCTCAGGAGCTCAGTGATTTCCACAATGGTACCGCTATAGGATGCCACTCATGAAATTTCTTCCCTACTAAATATTCCACAGTCAGCTGTTAGTTGCATTATAATAACAGCAACTCAGCCACAAAGTGGTTGGTAAAGTAAAATCACACAGTGGGGTCAGCATATGCTGAAGCGCATAGTCTGCAGAAGTAGTAAACTCTATGCCAAGTCAATAGCTACACACCTCCAAAACTACATGTAGCCTGTTGAAGAACAGTAAGTAGAGAGCCTCTTGGATTGGGTCTCCATGGAGGAAGAGCTGCATCCAAACCTGACATCATCATGTGCAATGCAAAGTGTCTGTGCAGTTTTGAAAATCTGGGCTCACTAGACTCTACAGCAGTGGAGGCATGGTTTCTGGAGTGATGAATTATGGCTCTCTGCCTGGGAATGAAATTGATGAATCTGGGTTTTGTCAGTTGCTAGGGGAACGACACTACCTGATTGCACTGTCTCAAGTGTAAAGTTTGGTGCAGAGGGGATTAAGTGAATCTCCCTGCATCCCCTCTGCATCCCCTTGGTGCAGAGGGGATTATGGTGTCTAGCTTTTTTTCAGGTGAACCCGGTCCCTTAGTTTCAACTCTTAATGCTTCAGAATACCAAGACATCTGAACAACTGTATGCTCCCAACTTTGTGGGAACAGTTTGGGGTTGCCCCATTCCTTTTCCAACATGACTGCACAAATCAAGACCCATAAAGACATGGATGAGCGAATTTGGTGTGGAAGTAGCTCAATGGACTGCACAGACTCCCGTTGCTTTCCCACAATAAGTGAACTGCACCAAGCAACATACGGTTTCAGGCAGACCAGAGTTCATTTGCTTGGCCCGCACCACAGCTTGGATGAACTTTTAAGCCTGCCCAAACAAAGCTGACTACCTGAGGAGACAAAGTCAGGTTACAGAATTGAACGACTTCTGTTTATTCTGTCATATCCACCTATTTTGACTTCCATAATATAGCTGCATGATAATAATAATCATTATAATATCGTTATTATTATTTTTTTTAACTACAACTTGCCTTGAGAGATAATAGTTTAGCAGTCTTTTAATCTTTCAGGGGAATTTAATACTGTGATAGTTTTTGACTGTAATTAAATAGCTTACAAATTAGAAATCATGCAGAAATTTGTCTTCTAACATAGCAGTTAATTCCATCAAATAATTATGAATTGTAAATGAATAATTAAACATGAACAATGTTATATGGTAGCAACCTACAGCGGTTATAATCTCTGGTTTTAACAGTTTATATAATTTTTGGTTATTTATAGGCCTATTTATTCCAGGATTATAGCGCAGTTACTCACATAGAAGCAATTTCCTTGCCTAGAATAACAAAAAAATCCAAAAGCAGCCTGAAAACAATGAACTACAGAGGAGAGAAGGTTATACGGAATCATTAAAACAGTAATTAGCCTATTATGTGGGAAGGGAACGAACAGTCTGCTTTGTGGGTAAATGAGTCAATTGGAGAGGAAGCTCAGAGAAGAGGTGCTCCATGCCCAGGAGCATCAAGACATCTGCTGGCTGTGGGGGCCACAACAAAACAACCTGCTGCTAAGACTCGCTCCCTTCCCTTTCTCTCCCTCACATGCATATGAACACACACGGATGCAGATTTACCGTGCAAACACTCCTGGCTCTTCACACTGCCTCTAGAAGCACCACAGACACAATAGGGCTTTTGTGCTCCCCGTCAATGCAGTCAAATGGAGGAAAGGGCGCTTTTTCTTTTCTAAAACAAAAATCTGTTCAATTAAAATTGGTTCCTGCCCTGGAAATAATGAGGCTAATTTGCTAATTATTAGCATTAGTTAACAACTGAGGATCAAAAACAACCTTGGGATGTAGGGCTTGGTGTATTGTGTTGGGAGTCGATTGTTTTTGCTGTCTTGGAAATATACTGTACAAGTACAATATACATTAACACGTGTTACAGCAGGCCCATGTGGTGCTCAAACCTGGGGAGCAGTTCCTCATTACAATGGCTTTAATTAAGGAAGATGTATATATGTGATACTACTTGTGACTTCAGCTAAAAATGTTATCCTGCTCTCACCTTACATAATGTTATCGTTTTCCCATTTAGACGTTTGTCTGAAGGAGATACTGTTTCAGCTGCATCAAAGTGATATTTAGAATTTCAAACAATGTTAACCTAACAGTATTTGCTGTGGGCAAGTGCACATTTTGACCATATCATCATTTTTATTTATATTTTCCTACTCCAAGTTGAATAAATTTGAATGCTTATTAAATTTCAGCTGATGATGTGGTGTATATTTGTGTAATGAAGGAAAGTGTGGCCAAAGGAAGTCAACAGTCTATATCAAGGTGTGCATAATTATTGGAGAGTTTTTATTCCTGTGGCAAAATGGTCCAAAAATGAACCCCAACTGACTGAAAAGTCAGAAATTGGAAAAAAATCTTTCTGAGGGATGAAGCAATCTTTGAATTACAATGATATTGGGCCTGATCAAAGAATCATCAAATATTTTGTTGCAAACAGTCAACCGGGTCGCAGGAAATGTGTTGAGAAAAAAAAAATACAGAATAGCTGTCACAGTTTTGAGAAGAATCAAATGTGAAGCTAGCAGGAACCCATTCTCCTTCAGTGCTGTCACATTACAGAACTGCAACCTAATGCAAGGAAGACTATCACTAAGACATAAAGGGGTGTGGGCTGGTATTCTTAAAGATGAGCGACTTTTTCGTATATCCGATGGTCTCAAAGTCAACTTCATAAACCTACTGCCAGTTTTTAGAAGACACTTTCTTCAAGCAGTGGTGTAGGAAAAAGTCTGCATCTTTCAAAAATACCACGATTACAACGCAGAACAATATTCCATCACATACATCGAAGGACTGCACTGTGTGGCTAACCAGTGAAGGCATTAAAGATGAAAGAATAATGACATGGCCGACTTCCTCACCTGACGTGGCCCCAATTGAGAACCTGTGGGTTCTTCTTAAACAGAAGATTTAATAAGACACCTCTCAGAAGCTATAGTTGCTGCTACACAAATAGTTAATCGCTAACAGATCAAGACTATAAATCGAAGGCTTGTGATTGGTATTGAAAAAAATGGTGACTTTACTGTTCACTGGTGTTTTTTATGTCAGAAATGTTGATACGTATATTTTATTCTATCTTGTGCAACTAAAATAATAAAGCGAGATAGGACGCTTTTCATCTAGTCGTATAATAATTCTCCACACTAACATTTGCTCAATAATTGTTCACACACATGTATTCTCATAAGAAGCCTCAACCTCACTTTTACTTTCTGAAATATTCATGTCTGAGGTTTATTGACATTTTGAATTGACTGAGAAAACTGCAGTTGTTCAAAAATGTAATTGATCCTCAAAAATACAACTTAATATTTGGCCCAAAAAATACAACCGAAACCAGATGCTTGTATGCACTGTTTAAAAAGATGGAACCTGTTTATGTTACTGTCACTTGTCAAAATTATTTCTGTCTGCCAAAATAATGAAATAAATATTTCTTTATATATTTTTTTAAGTTTCTATACATTTCTTTTGAATTTTGTAAAATTGCCTTTTAAACTGTTTGACTAAGTTAAAACCAAAATGTTCTATAGGACTGAGGTCAGGGCTTTGGGATGACCACTTAGAAACATTTGACTCTATTGTCCTTAAGGCACTTTGTAACTAACTTGGTGGTATGTTGAGGGTCATTGTCCATTTGGATGACACATTTGTGCCCAAGCTTTACCTCAATGTCTGATTCTTGAGAGATTGCTTTAATATTTTCCACATACTGTTCTTTCCTCGTGATACGTTTATTTTGTGACACAGCAAACATCAGCAACATGATGCTGCCACCACCCTTCGTAGTTTGGATGGTGTTTCCCAAGCTCTCTTGTATTTGTTTTAAGGCTGATACTCACATTTCACACCAAAACACGTTCAACTTTAGAGTACAGAATGCATTTCCTTCTTGAATTGTTTGATGAGTAGACACTCATATGGTGTTTATACTCATGTATAATTGTTTAAACAGAACCGAACATTGCACTTTTATGTATCTTGAAATTTTACCCAAGGATGAATCAGACCTATGGAGGTCCACAATTCTCTTCGTGATATCTTGCTTCATTTTATTTTTGTTTACCATTCTTTCACAGAAGAAAGCAATGTGTTTGAGGTGTTACCTTAAAATACATCCACAGATGTGCATCTACTTAACTCAAATGTTGTTAATTTACCTATCAGAAGCTTTTAAAATCCCTGACATCATCAACTGGGCTTACCCAAATCATTTGAAGTCATAGTATTCTTAGTGTAAATTTTTGAATTTGAAGGAAGTAAAAAAAAAAGTAACCTATAAATTATCTGTATTATTATCCTGGCATTTTGCAAATATAAATAATTTTGATAATCCCAACTGATCCTTTAATTTTGATCTTGTAAGCGAAGGCGTCTCAGCTTTATTTATAGATAAGCTGTTGAAATATAAAAGCCATTAAAACATACAAATTATACTTTGTATATAGAAATAACCTGTATATAAGGCTGTATTAAATAATCTGTTGGTAAAATGTTTTTTTTACAATTAATTTCTGTGTTTAAGAATCCGTTTTAAAAAAAGGGAAAGTAGCGCTCACCGAGCACATTTATAACTTGAAAAGTGTTGAGGTTTCAGTGAGGGGCTCAGGAGCAGAGAGCAGGAGCGGGAGGACACAGTGAGGAAGTGTCCTGTGGTTGTGAGTTGTGATGAGAAGTGACAGCTCTCCTGCGGAGCCTGTAAATTGGCTTGGCGTATCACAGACACGCAGCCACGCTACATCGCTCAGGTGTCACACCAGGGAAGCTGCTCCAGAAGAAAAATACCTTCCAAGCTCTGACTTTGATGGAGTAAACAGCCCGACTAGCTTAGTGTTATTGTAACAGAGAGGAAATGTATAAGCACATGTTCTGTCTGCAATTCTGAAACATTCTCACTGGATCTGATGATGGAGCGTAATGTGTGTCAAGGAGTAAGACAAAACCATCTCTGGATTGTTGTGTCATATCCAAGCAACAAATCAGTTTCAGGTCAGTGTGAACTGTAAGAAATTATCAAGTACAAAATCATTAATGCAGCATGTTTGTGTGTATAACATTTAGCTGTGGTTTAGCTTGAGAATGACAAACCTGGGCAAAAACATCTATTAGAACTGAAAATTGCTTAACATACTAATGAAATCCCATTTAATTTAGGAATCATTTTATTTTAAAATCTTCTGTTTCCTCCTCATTAAACTGAATAACCGAAATCAGCCTGCAGGGCAGAAACTTGTGCCTTTGTGAATTGCCAGCCATTTTAATTTTGGTACTTGTATTGTCCTTTTGTTCAGCTTAAACAGCGCACAGCATTATCAAGAGTCATTATGAGTGACAATGTTATGTGAGGTAAAAAAAAGTGTGTGGCTTTTTAAAGTTTTTTAGGCCTAATACATGTTTTTGACCAGGCCAAAAAAGATGCAGTGAAGAAACTGTCATGATGGCAGGGAAATGAAATGACAAGACATAGAAAGTTTTGAACGACAGAACCCCACAGTCTCTTCTTAACAGTTCCTCTCTGATCGGGGTGGACCCACCCAGAGCACTTACTGGTATATCTGAGACCTGCACCAGGTTCAGAGCTCTTAGATGTTGTTCAATCAGGGGATGTATTTGCCAAAATGACTGTTCTCAAGAGAAAAATTGGTCTCAGTGGTGTAACACAGACAAAGAGATGAGTCATGCTCTATCCTTGTAGGCGTTACATCATCTTTTTAAACAATCTATGAATTTTATTTTATGCAAATATTTCCCAAATCATACAGCAGACATTTTGACAGAGAACAATAGTTGTCAATTTTGAGGCTTATCATCTTCCTGCTAACTAAACATTAAGTTCTTCTTACATGTTCCTGGTTTTATACAGGTCCTTCTCAAAATATTAGCATATTGTGATAAAGTTCATTATTTTCCATAATGTAATGATGAAAATTTAACATTCATATATTTTAGATTCATTGCACACTAACTGAAATATTTCAGGTCTTTTATTGTCTTAATACGGATGATTTTGGCATACAGCTCATGAAAACCCAAAATTCCTATCTCACAAAATTAGCATATTTCATCCAACCAATAAAAGAAAAGTGTTTTTAATACAAAAAACGTCAACCTTCAAATAATCATGTACAGTTATGAACTCAATACTTGGTTGGGAATCCTTTTGCAGAAATGACTGCTTCAATGCGGCGTGGCATGGAGGCAATCAGCCTGTGGCACTGCTGAGGTCTTATGGAGGCCCAGGATGCTTCGATAGCGGCCTTTAGCTCATCCAGAGTGTTGGGTCTTGAGTCTCTCAACGTTCTCTTCACAATATCCCACAGATTCTCTATGGGGTTCAGGTCAGGAGAGTTGGCAGGCCAATTGAGCACAGTGATACCATGGTCAGTAAACCATTTACCAGTGGTTTTGGCACTGTGAGCAGGTGCCTGGTCGTACTGAAAAATGAAATCTTCATCTCCATAAAGCTTTTCAGCAGATGGAAGCATGAAGTGCTCCAAAATCTCCTGATAGCTAGCTGCATTGACCCTGCCCTTGATAAAACACAGTGGACCAACACCAGCAGCTGACACGGCACCCCAGACCATCACTGACTGTGGGTACTTGACACTGGACTTCTGGCATTTTGGCATTTCCTTCTCCCCAGTCTTCCTCCAGACTGTGGCACCTTGATTTCCGAATGACATGCAGAATTTGCTTTCATCCGAAAAAAGTACTTTGGACCACTGAGCAACAGTCCAGTGCTGCTTCTCTGTAGCCCAGGTCAGGTGCTTCTGCCGCTGTTTCTGGTTCAAAAGCGGCACCTGTAGCCCATTTCTGCACACGCCTGTGCACGGTGGCTCTGGATGTTTCTACTCCAGACTCAGTCCACTGCTTCCGCAGGTCCCCCAAGGTCTGGAATCGGCCCTTCTCCACAATTTTCCTCAGGGTCCGGTCACCTCTTCTCGTTGTGCAGCGTTTTCTGCCACACTTTTTCCTTCCCACAGACTTCCCACTGAGGTGCCTTGATACAGCACTCTGGGAACAGCCTATTCGTTCAGAAATTTCTTTCTGTGTCTTACCCTCTTGCTTGAGGGTGTCAATAGTGGCCTTCTGGACAGCAGTCAGGTCGGCAGTCTTACCCATGATTGGGGTTTTGAGTGATGAACCAGGCTGGGAGTTTTAAAGGCCTCAGGAATCTTTTGCAGGTGTTTAGAGTTAACTCGTTGATTCAGATGATTAGGTTCATAGCTCGTTTAGAGACCCTTTTAATGGTATGCTAATTTTGTGAGATATGAATTTTGGGTTTTCATGAGCTGTATGCCAAAATCATCCATATTAAGACAATAAAAGACCTGAAATATTTCAGTTAGTGTGCAATGAATCTAAAATATATGAATGTAAAATTTTCATCATGACATTATGGAAAATAATGAACTTTATCACAATATGCTAATATTTTGAGAAGGACCTGTATATACATACACATCACACTACTGATAACATTTTTAAATAGACACACACTAGATATTTTCTGCACAATATATAAAGCACTATGAGAAGATCACATATTTTGTTTCTGACATTTGAAAACTCTGCTTGACACACATCTTTCAAAATCACATGTGCCCTTTAATCTGCCTGAACCCTTACCAGACATATCCTGGGTCAACTCACCTGAACCTCTGAGCCTGGTGGTGAAGGGGGCCTGGGTAACGGCGGTTGGGGGACTGGTAGAGTTGTGACAGAAGGGCTTGGCTGGTCTTCTGGCTGGGGTTGTTGGCAAACTTAACGGTGATGGGCTCAGCGGCACCCGATGGCTTCTGACCATTCAGGCCCTTGATGGCCTCCTCAGCCTCTATCCTCTTATCGAAGCGGATGAAGCCCACGCCTCGGGAGCCACCTGCGGGGCCAGAAGATCAAAAACAAATGGAGGACTCCTTTTACTTTACAGGTATCACACAGAATGTTAGTTTAAATGTATATATCTTATTTTGTTTTAAAACATGTATCCCACTTTTCAAACTTTTGTGGTTATTAATCTTGTATTCTTTGTCTTCAGTTCCACTTCGGCCAGCTTTAAGCCCTCATCTGCTGCTACTAAGCTTCATCTCCATCAACCCCTACAACAATTATCATCCTGTGCTCTTAACATCAATTAAACCAAATATCTCGCCATTGACTCTGAGTTTGCTTTTGAGTCCCTTTTGTCTAAGAAGTTCACACTTAGTAACTTAAGCAAAGCAAATATACAGGTAAAATTAAATCCAAACCACAAAATCTGTTTTTTGGCAGAATATAGAAACCACAATAAACAAATTTAACAAGAACGATTCAAATAAGTTAACATGACCAATATTACAATTTAATTTATTCAAATTAAACACAAAAGTTTGTTTCTCCCTTATGACAAGCATCTGGGGTATTTAGTACAATAGCTTTTAGCTATTATAACCTGCTGGAAACATGATTCATAGCCAGCTTATGGCAGCATTCCTGAGGAATCTTGCCAACTTCTTATAGATAAAATGCCTCTAGTAAAATATTATTCTTGAGATTGCTTGGTCTATTGCAGTTGTCTTTTCAAATCCCACCAGAGATTAACAATAGATTTTAAATCAGGCGACTATGATGGCAATTTCAGTAGTTACCAGAACGTCTTTTGAAACCAAGACTTCGTGGACTTTGACGGAAACTTGGGATCAGTGTAGAAGCTACAATGACACACAAGCCTCAGCTTCCTCACAGACAGTAGTCACTTTCTCATTTTTTCATACTTGATTGAATTCATCTTGCCTTTTACCTGCTGCAGGTTTCCCGCTCCAGAGGAGGCTGACCAGCCCCAGAGCATCACTGAACCACTGCCAATTTTTGGAATATGCTTCAGTCTTCCTCCTCTAGAAATATCGCTGATTTAATGTCCCAAAAAGTTACAGCTCTGATTCATTGCTCAACAGAACAGATTTAATAAATGTATTTGGTTTGGCTTAATAACTGTAAGCAAAGTAGAGTTGATTTTCCTTGTGCTTTTGGGATATTGCAGATCTAACACCTCAGTATTTAGTATGTGCTTACAGTAGCTGCTGCCACCAGGTCTTGCTGCTGGTCTTTTGCTGTCAGTTCAGGGTTTTTGACCACTTACCCTCCTCAGCAATCTGGTGGCTCCATTGATACCTTCCTCTTTCTGCTGGTGCTGTACCTTTAACTTTAAGCTTGTGAATTATGCTTCCAGCTGAATCTAAAAACATTCAGGGAATTATCAAGCTTTCAGCATCCTATTCAATGGTCTCTTCTCTAAACTTTTAGATAATTTTTCACTTGGCGTCCATCGCTTTTAAACCTAAGTTACCAAACTCTAACGTCATCTTACAGCATCCAGTTAGTTTCATTAAAATCTATCCTCTGACATATCATTTCATGCTGCCAAGACCAACAAAGCCCCAAGAAATAAGATTCAGTTTATCTTGATGAAACCATCAGACTGTTATTTCTTCTTAGTGCAACTATCAGCGAAGCAAACTAAACAGAAATAAAGCCCAGGAAGTTCCTTCATAAAAAGCTTCCTCGCTCGTATGTGAAAGCCACTGTGATAGTTTGGTCCAAAAACACTACTGCAGAAATTTAAAGGCCTTATCTCACCACCGTGCACCTCCTATTAAATAGTCGGTGTATTTTTGAAGAAAGAAAATAAATTTCACACTAGTAAAACACATTAGAAAAAAAAGATCAAAACCATGACAGGTAAACGAAAGGAGCCGAACACCAGCCAAAGGTCACCAATGGAGGGCAGCATAACAGGTTTTTAAAATCCAGCTGACTGAACAGCAGATGCCTGGTAGACCCAGATAGGAATGTCTTGTCATTTGTAGTAATGTTGTTTAACATGTAAGAGAAGAGCACTTATTCACGTGTTTCAAAGAGAAATTTATGTTCTGTGGTGGTTTTATGTTTTGAGATGTTATTATTTTAATTGATTATTTTCTTTATCGTCAAATGCTAATGTAAACAAACAGAATAGTCTCCTGGAGTGAATGAAGTGACTGTAAACAAATTGGCTAACTCCAGTTAGGAGCACAGTACAGCTTTTGTCTGTTAATGCAGTTCTGTGTCAACTTGCCCCTTCATCCCTTGCTACCACATGGCCATTCTTGACACTGAGAGCAGAGGAATGCTACTTCAGCATCAGGTGAGAGATATTGATTGGATCATGCATATAATTACACTATTCTTTAATATTCTAACAGGCAAAGCAAACAAAAAACATGTTTCTTTGGACAGTCATTTAAAAAAATCACAACTCCTCCAAACACCTCTCTGCGTTAGAAACCTAGGTTTGGTCTGGAAAGTCACTTTACATTTATGGTAGAGATGAGCAGGATTAAAATGCAAACAAAAAATGTTCTTTTGACATAATTATTCACATAAAAATGATTTAAAGTTGATTTTTAAATGCCAGTTATCCCCCTTTCAAAATTCATAGCGTAAGGTTTCAATGACTTGAATTATTTTAAATTATGGAAATTCCTTAGAAATAAATACATTTCCTCCTGGCTATCAGATAAACATACTTTAGGAAACAAGAAGCAAATGATGTAACAGATTTTTTAGAAAAAGCACATTATTGTAATTTTAAGAACTGCAATGGTACAATTGCCTAAAAATAACAGTCTGGTTCTTATGAAGACCTGCTACTCTGAAGAGTTCAACGTCCTTTATTTGAGGAAACAGGATTAAGAATAATTCACATTATAGACTCATTCCTCAGTTTAAAGCTGCATTGTCCACTCTTTTCTTCTACTCTCTGCAGTCACAGTCAGCACACACTCTTCTTGCATTGTTCTCAGTGGCATTTGAGCCGTTTCCTTGGAGACACTTTTTTGACTGCCACCTAAGAGGAACATTTAGAGATGTGCTTCCCAGGAGGTCCTTTATTGGTGTCTGTGAATGCTTTGTGTGTTTTATTGACTGTCTATGTACGGATGTGTGTGCATATTGTACATGCACATTGGTATCTATTAATGGATGCTGTGCATCGTTTTAATGAGGCTGCCTGAATGGCCCAGAGGATGCTCGTTCAGTGACAGCAGCACTCCGCCAAAGAGACTATTTACATAATACTGTGTGCACAGGCATGTCTGTGTGACTGAAGCTGAATAAAAGAAAGGCAGTAAGAAAGAAGCCAATGTTGTGTTTGAGGCATCATTGTGTGCAGCCTCTTTCTCACACTTAAAAAGCTCTCCTTATTGTTATTCCACATTTTTGTACATGCCATCCTGCTCCCCATTTCTTTTTTATATACAATTCCTGTTGGCTTGTCCCATGGCACTAACTCCCCTGAATTCTCATTCAGAGAAGCACCTTGACCATCTCACTCTCTTTTGTTCTTGCTTCCTCAGTGGGGCGCAGGCATCACAAGGTTATTTAATTTCCAGCCAAGCTGCATCATAAAAATACACTCTTTGAAAGCAAATCATTAATTAAATATGTGTTATCCTGTTTCCACTCCAGTGCTACACATAATAAGTAGTATTGGTTTTACTCCTTAAAAACATACTAAGAAAAAATGTACTAATTATATTTGCGACAAAGTTGTTTGTCTTGTGTGTCTCTACGTTGCCCTGTGATGAACTGGTGACTTCCTCAGGGTGTACCCAGCTTCTCGTCCAACGACTGCTGGAGTCAACTGGTGCTGTTGTTTACCTTTTGAATTAACATAGATGTTTGAAGTTGGACAAAACATTTGGATATGTATTTTAAGTCACAAGTACAATTTTACTTGATGCAAGCTAGCATAATTTCACAAACGGATCTATTCAGAAATGTTCTTTAGTCTAAAGACTGACCTGTTACACATTTTTCTTTTAGTGCTTTGTTTTTATAATATAAATGTAATTGTGATTTTAAAAAAGAAGACAATTTTTTCCTATTGGCCAAATTTTATTAAAGCATATAAAACAGCTATTTGCTCTACTTATCTATTTTGAAAGAATTTATTTTATACATATATAAAAAGAAAAATAATTGGGAAAAAACAATGTTAATCCTTGTGATTGCTAGCTTAAAATCAGCAAGGCTCCAGCTTTAAATTTTAGACACATATCTTACCTGAGAGTCTTACCTGGCTGCACACATAATCTCCATAACCTGAGCCGAACCACAGTATTTCCCTTTCAGCTGTTTAAGAATTTCATTAACTCTCACTGTAAATTATTTTGTTTCTTTTCCACATTAACGTTCCTGGTTCCCTCTTCCCTGACAGGCTTTCACAATTTCCCCTGCCTTTTTTACCATTGTGCCAGCTCTGTACCTGTACATTTTAATTAGGTTGTCACGGGCAGAAAAATGACAATTCTAATGGGATCTGCACAGTGCAAACAACTACTACTGCTGCTCCAACTGCTTCATTTATTTATTACAGTTTTTGGCAAGTGTGAGCAGTGTGAGGTAAAATTAGGGGCATTGCTGTGTCTCTAGAGCTCCTCTTGGGCAACAGCCATTTACTGTTGTTGTAATGGACGTTTGTAGCTTATTAGATTTCTCCTAAGCACTAAATACAATAGCAGCATACCTCTCCTTCACAACTGAAATCAGCACAATTTCAGCACACAAGTATTTTGCTAAAAGACACTCAGATACTCCAAGAACCTTGCTCAAGGGCACCTCAGTGTTAGTCAAAGGAGTGGAGAGTGCTGCTCATATTCTCGCTCCACCGCTATGAGAAAGAAGAGAGGACCCTGTTTCTTCCTTTAATCCTCATACTTGTTTGGCCTTGAGCTTCTCCTAAGCTGGTTCTCACTGGAGGCCCTCCAGATAAATGCTTGGCATACAGATGAAGCTCTGGCACAAACGCACACAAGAATGCAGGCAATTATGTCGTGACTTGTAGAAAGTTCTGTTAGGCACAAAGTGTGAACACAGATGAGTTGCACTAGAGACTCTCTAAAAAAAGGGCACAACTGTGTCCACTTCATGTCTGTATGTGACATACATCAAAGATATCCA
The DNA here is from genome assembly GCF_021462225.1 of Girardinichthys multiradiatus. Classification (NCBI taxonomy): domain Eukaryota; kingdom Metazoa; phylum Chordata; class Actinopteri; order Cyprinodontiformes; family Goodeidae; genus Girardinichthys; species Girardinichthys multiradiatus. The sequence continues at coordinate 26,936,375 of NC_061802.1, forward strand.
CATGTGAACCATTGACCCTCAACATAAACTGCATAGTAAGAAGGGGAGAGAGGCATGGTGGATAATAAACCAGGGTTTTCCTCCACACTCAGTGTCTACCCACATGCCTTATCATGTCTCACTTTTCCATTTTGCTGGTAGTTGTGTAATAAGAACATTTTACAACAGACTCTGAAAATGATAATTAGGAACAATTTAAGACCTAGATCCAAAGGTCTCTGATACATTGTGATACATTTATACAACAAGGGCAAAATATAGAAACTGGTTGGTGGGACCTTCATGTCTGTACTATAAATTGGTGATTTGCTGTATATGAATTCCTCTTCTCAACACCTACATGCTCTGGACACTGTCTATCATGGAGCACTAAGGTTTATCTCAAACCTTAAGGGTCTTCCTCATAGTTCTTTATTATCTGCTTGGGTTGAATAGGGTTGGATCTATATGACAATTCTTGGTTTGTTTCCATCATACCTACAGACCAAACTAAGAAACAGGCTAGAAATCTTCATCTTCATTCTCAAGGAATATTCCTATCTGCTCCTAAGGTCCATACTAAACTAGGAAAAAAACTCTTCAAGTATCTCTTCCTAAAACCTTAGAAGCACTGACATTTGGTCACAGGTGTGTTTGCTAAATTTTATGATCTATTATCCTTTAAGACTATACATCAAGACTATCCTTTAAGGCTATAATCCGGAAACGGAGAAAGTATGAAAAAAGTTCAAGCCTACTAAGGTATGGCTGTCCACCTAAACTGACAGGCTATGGAGGAAGAACATCCATCAGAGAAGCAGCCAAGAAACCCATGGTTACTCTGCAGGAGCTGCAAACACCCACAGCTCAGGTGGGAAAATGTGTTGACAGGTCTCCTACAAGGACTGCTACAATTATAAGAGAGACTACATGTCTCTCTCTTGTAAATGAGATCAGTCTCAATTAGATTACCTGTCTAAATAATAGTAAATAAAGTAAAATTAGACATCCACTACACAGATCTCACCTTTCTGAAAGCATGGTTAGAAAAAAAAGGGCTATTCTCAAAAGAAACCACATGAAGTTTTGTGTGGTAAAACACTGGAGGTGGTAGCAACATGCTGTGAGGATGCTTTACTTTGCAGGCAAAATAAAGCTGGTAGACGTTGAGTGGAAAATGGTTGGAGCTAAATCTGGAAAGAAAATCTGTTAGAGCACTCAACACTTGCAGATGCCAGTGCACCAAATGGTTGTTCTATAGACACAGGGGTGCTGAAAACAAATGCAAGCTACTCTTTTTAGATTTTTATTTGTAGAAAAACATGTAAAAACCATGTCACCTTTTCCTAGAATAATATAATAATAAAGAGCCTACCTTTACCTTTTGGGGTTATAACATGACAAATATGAAAAAGATCAAGGGGTATAAAATCTTTTGAAAGCCTGTACAATATTTGGAAGCCCTAAATCCAGAATATGTCTGGTTCATTCCTATCCTTTTTGTACATACATTCTAAGCTCCTTTTTATTTTATTATTTTTGCTCTGTCTGGCCTTCTTGATCTGGAAAAGGCCAAACCCAATTGTTCTTGTAGTCTTTCACTGCCACTCTCTCCCGCAACAATATGTCACAGGTGGAGAACAGTCTAGCTCTGCTGACATTCTGGTATCAGAAAAAAAAAATAGTTTGGTGCAAAGCATAACAAACCGTTGTCAAGATCAGCACAAGGTTCAGGGTGTAGCATTGATAGCCTAACATTTCTGAGGGGAACTTTCCTTTATGCGACTGCTCTCATTTAGACTGTAAATATTACAAACATATCTTTCAGCAAAAACACGTATACTTTGAGCCAACTCTTATGCACAACTTGCCATTTTCAGAGAAATTCATAGCTTAGAGGTTGGTATTTTCACCTAATGATAGAAATTTTGAGAACTATGATTCCAGCAAGAAGAGTGGGAGGAGAATGCTGCCTAAAATGAGCAGGCAAATTACAGACTAATCCAAGAGATCAGTAGGAAGAAGGCTTGATATGATAAGACTACCTGAGGAGTACTGTAAAAGAGCACTGCTACATAAGAAGAACTGATGTTCACAAGAACTGATTTGAGGCTGTTTGAGGGGCAGCTTTGCAAACAAGCTTTGCAAACAATAAATTTTATGTTTTCAGTCTGATTTACTTTAGTTTATTTGTTTGGCAATACAAATCTTGGAGATTTCCTACATCTGTTCAGTTTGTTGCTGTATAATCTTTCCCAATCTTCTTATTGTCACATAATTTTTACATTAAAGAGAGCACATATTGTTCCTATTAGCATTAATGACCCAGTTAGCTGTCCTTCTGCTCCTTGTTCGTCCTGCCACTCATAAAGACATCAAGAATTAAGTTGCTTGAGTCACAAAGTTTAATTAGCAGCCTCTAGATTTTGGAGCATGTTTGTTTTATTATATTTATGTTACAGAGCTGAAAGGAAATGTTCCACTTACTGTAGTGCCCATAGCAGAAAAAAGAAAGATGGACAATAGGTAAGTAAAGTTTGTTCACAAAACATAATGTTATACTGTCTTTTGTTCATTCAGAAGTATCTTGGAACATCTTTTGTGTTTAGACTTGAAAACAAAGATTTAAAATGTAGGTTTAGAACATGGTTTCATAACAATATGAAAATCTTCTGACTCAGGTTGAGGAGGAGAAAAGCCTCCAAACCACATACAGTGCAGTATATACAAAAGGAGAAGACAATGTAAACACATGGATTTACAGGATTAACAAAGAGAAAATAAAAGAAATTGTGTTTAATTCATTCAAAAATGACACATTAAAAGGTTTCTATCTCTTTCTATAATATTCCTTTGAACATAAACAAAGATTTTTTTTCCTAATGAGGTAGAAATTAAGCCTTATCCATTTTCAAAAGAACATAAAGCCGCTAACAACAGGTTTTTGCATGTTGGATTAATAATAAATGGCTGTAGGATAACAGTTAAATTCTTTATGTGGTAAAATCGTTCCTAACACAAAGAGTCCTAAACTACAACAAAGCTGCGCAGGAGGGGGAAACCATAGCATACATTTTAACAAGAAAATGTTTATTTTGGGACTTCCAGACTCAAGATGTGACTTGGACTTGGGAAAAATGGTTTGCGATATTTACTAAATTCACAAAATGTACATTATTTTAGGAACTCCAATTGCTTTTGGACACTACTAGAAGTTTAGAGCCTGGGAAACAAACTTTACTGACTAGGACTAGATTTGATTGTTTTGTTTAAGTCTTTCCAGCTTTCCAGCCTTCAGCGTTGTCTTAGACCAAAGCAAAGTTTTGTTATAATTAATGAGCTTCATTGGATTTAACCAATCCAGCTTACTATAATCAGAATTTGTCCTACCTTATATTTAGCTTTTTTACACCCTTGTCATGCCATATTAGTGTAATATGCCATGTTTATTTTTCTGCCGTTAAAACATAATAACATAAACAAACTAGCAATCTATGAGGCAACACCCTGTGACTGTCCTTTTAAGCAGCCCCAGAAGCCTACCTCTACTTATCAAGCACCTGCCAGCCATACCGCTGACATTAGAGCACAATGTACTTACTAAAGTACAGCAGTCTGTCTTTCTCACTTACTTTCTCCCCTTCGCACCCTTTTTCTAGCCTCCCTTTCCTCCACAGTAATCAACAGAGGCTTACGTAACTCTCTCTACTTGTGCTTATCTCTCTATAACACACACCGACAGGCATATTGTCTGCTTTACTAATAACACGCCACCTCAGACTGCGGTGAGGGGAAACAGGAGGAGAGACGATGGGGGGAGACGAGAAGTGAATGCCAGGGTGGGGAAAGGTAAGGCTGAGAAGAAAAACGAGAGTGCAAAAAGTAGAGACAGGGAGTAAAGGAAGGAAAGGACAAAAGGAGAGAGAAGGTGACAGAGGAGAATGTAAAGAGGTGACAGAAAAAAGGATGATGATGAAAGGAAGCAGTGCTATTCTTGCTCGCTCCTTCCCAAACAAAGCCACTATTTCTCTAAAATCCACTATCATTTCCCCAAACACTGACTGACTGACAAAGAGAAATGACTGCTCCTCTGAGAGCCCCGGAAAAAGGGAGAGGTGAGAAACCTGGCTGCCGGGTAATGAAATAACCACACTTTCTGTTTCCTTTTCAAACACACACAGACCTTCATCCATCTAGTGAACTGTATCCTTGTCATCAGGCCCACACAATTAAGAAGACAGAAACAAGCATGATGGTGTGTGTTTACAAGTAAAATATTGTTGTTTCAGAGGGCATTCTGCTCCATCACTTAAGGGCTTTTATCTTTTATGTAAGAAACTACAACATGCCAACTGTATCAAATAATTAGACCTACCTTTCGAAAGGATTTTTATAATATGGCAGAGTGAAAAAGACACCCTCTTCCTGCTGGCTTCTAATTAGAGGCAGAAAAAATGCAATGTCCTTGTTTTAAGTAACATTAGTGAGCCTGGATACAGATGGCATTTGAAAAAGCAACGCGAGGCGAGGCAAAGAGACTTTGAAGAGTGCAGGTGCCCTGTGCTTTAGCCTCTGTCAGAGCATAGCTCCAACCATCTGTCTGGTGTGTGCATTTGTAAGAACTGATCCACAGTATGTGTTTTTTGCGTGTTAGCTATTGCAGAGATGGCATGCACTCTAATGATTAAAGGAAAAAAGGCAGAGATAGAAGGCACTTCTCGACTCATATTACCTTGACCGCTTTGTTCTCAGATACTTGGCCAGACAGAGTGGTGTTATTATTCAAGCTAAAAAAGAGGTGAAAACTACTACACGAGAGCAATAATCGTCTTTCAGAAAATATTTTATACTTAATTTCAAGACTACAAAATACAGTCATGGATTGTTCAAAAACAGAAATAAGAAAACCAAAGAGCATATACAATATGTCACCATTTTCATGGCACTTGGTCCAAACTTCAGGTGTAATATAATTAAATTCTGTTTAAACATATTGAAATATGAACTAAAATTAATCTAAGGCAGATTCTAGAAGGAAGCAAAGGACAAAAGGAGGTTCAGAAAAAAAGTCTGAATTTGGCAAAATAGATTAAAAAAAAAGCTAAACACAGTTACTTGAAAATTTAGACACCACATATAATGTTCAGTTCTTTTTTTGGTTTATGTTTGCATATTGATATCTAAAGTCATTTTTGATTTATTTCTGGAATAGAAATTGAATATGTGATCTTTAAAGAAGTGTTATAATTTCAGATTTTGTGTTTAGTGAACATTAAAGTGACTACAGCGAATAGGACTGTGCTGTAGATGCCTATAATCACTAATCTCATTGCTTACAAAGAGAAAATGTTCTTAAACTAAATACAGGTCCTTCTCAAAATATTAGCATATTGTGATAAAGTTCATTATTTTCCATAATGTCATGATGAAAATTTAACATTCATATATTTTAGATTCATTGCACACTAACTGAAATATTTCAGGTCTTTTATTGTCTTAATACGGATGATTTTGGCATACAGCTCATGAAAACCCAAAATTCCTATCTCACAAAATTAGCATATCATTAAAAGGGTCTCTAAACGAGCTATGAACCTAATCATCTGAATCAACGAGTTAACTCTAAACACCTGCAAAAGATTCCTGAGGCCTTTAAAACTCCCAGCCTGGTTCATCACTCAAAACCCCAATCATGGGTAAGACTGCCGACCTGACTGCTGTCCAGAAGGCCACTATTGACACCCTCAAGCAAGAGGGTAAGACACAGAAAGAAATTTCTGAACGAATAGGCTGTTCCCAGAGTGCTGTATCAAGGCACCTCAGTGGGAAGTCTGTGGGAAGGAAAAAGTGTGGCAGAAAACGCTGCACAACGAGAAGAGGTGACCGGACCCTGAGGAAGATTGTGGAGAAGGGCCGATTCCAGACCTTGGGGGACCTGCGGAAGCAGTGGACTGAGTCTGGAGTAGAAACATCCAGAGCCACCGTGCACAGGCGTGTGCAGGAAATGGCCTACAGGTGCCGCTTTTGAACCAGAAACAGCGGCAGAAGCGCCTGACCTGGGCTACAGAGAAGCAGCACTGGACTGTTGCTCAGTGGTCCAAAGTACTTTTTTCGGATGAAAGCAAATTCTGCCTGTCATTCGGAAATCAAGGTGCCAGAGTCTGGAGGAAGACTGGGGAGAAGGAAATGCCAAAATGCCAGAAGTCCAGTGTCAAGTACCCACAGTCAGTGATGGTCTGGGGTGCCGTGTCAGCTGCTGGTGTTGGTCCACTGTGTTTTATCAAGGGCAGGGTCAATGCAGCTAGCTATCAGGAGATTTTGGAGCACTTCATGCTTCCATCTGCTGAAAAGCTTTATGGAGATGAAGATTTCATTTTTCAGCACGACCTGGCACCTGCTCACAGTGCCAAAACCACTGGTAAATGGTTTACTGACCATGGTATCACTGTGCACAATTGGCCTGCCAACTCTCCTGACCTGAACCCCATAGAGAATCTGTGGGATATTGTGAAGAGAACGTTGAGAGACTCAAGACCCAACACTCTAGATGAGCTAAAGGCCGCTATCGAAGCATCCTGGGCCTCCATAAGACCTCAGCAGTGCCACAGGCTGATTGCCTCCATGCCACGCCGCATTGAAGCAGTCATTTCTGCAAAAGGATTCCCGACCAAGTATTGAGTGCATAACTGTACATGATTATTTGAAGGTTGACGTTTTTTGTATTAAAAACACTTTTCTTTTATTGGTCGGATGAAATATGCTAATTTTGTGAGATAGGAATTTTGGGTTTTCATGAGCTGTATGCCAAAATTATCCGTATTAAGACAATAAAAGACCTGAAATATTTCAGTTAGTGTGCAATGAATCTAAAATATATGAATGTTAAATTTGCATCATGACATTATGGAAAATAATTAACTTTATCACAATATGCTAATATTTTGAGAAGGACCTGTACAGCAGGACCAAATCCAAGCCAAAACATAAAATAAAATCATTAATTTCTTAAACAGGTTAGTTCATTTTTAAAGTGTTCTACAAAAGGTAGTGATTCATTTATTTATCAATCACACTTGAATATTTAATTGAACGAGTATTATATATATTAAGGACGACTTATTGTGCCCCAAACCAATACATAGGGGTAAATTGGGGTCCTGGTCAAGGGTTTTTTGTAGTCCCAGACTAAAGTCATCTGTGTCAGGCATGTCCCTAGCTAGCTGTGCTAATGGTTTTTGTGCAACAAGTTATTAAAAATCATGGCCTATTATCTTGTGCGCCGCTTGGAAAATTGTATAAAAGGCCATTACCGTAGGACATTATTGTACAGACCTGTCAACTCTAGGTTTTTCCTAACAAACAAAGTGTATTTTTACTCGTTACAATGATGAGTGAAACAGAGGCTATTTTGGCTGCCATAGATTTATACTATGCGTGTGTGGAGAAAGGTTGCGTATAAACATAACTCATTGTACTTTACAACTTTCAAAGCAAAGCCTTAGTTTGTGAAGCAGTAGAGCAACTTTTGCTTTACGTTCTGTCCACAGACTGACTAGAACTCCACTAAACTATGTGACAAACAAGTCATATCAAAACAGAGAGGAGTCATACTAACTTTAGCCTAGCACTTCAGCAAACGGCTTCGCCTGAAAAACATCATCAGCAGGACAGAGATGTACCTGTATTAGAAATGTAGCTTTATATGTTGAGTCAGATGTATGTTTTGAAATGAACAAATAATTGGAACACATTTTATGCAATACCTTGTGTTTAGGAACATTATAGTAGCTGTCTTAACCCTGCTTAGGACACAATGTCAAGAATAATGGATACTGCATAAATGTCCAGGTGAACAAGTCAAGGGAGACATGGTCAGAGCAAAAGATGGTGTGATACTAATAAAATGTAGTCTCTCATTTCACTGCCCTTTCAATTTACAGTGTCCAAGCAACTACATTTTAAAATTAATTGGATCCATATTAAGGACAAAAAAACCCTTCTTGGAACATCTCTAATGATTGTGATTATTATTAATATATGTAATGCTGAGCGGGACTTGTTCAGTGGGAACATTATGCACAGCAAACATGAAAGGACCAAAACTCTTCCTTCAAAAGAAATGTACTCGACAATGATAACAAGGTATTTGTGGGGCTGCGTATTTCTATACTGATCAGCTGATCAACACCTAAAAATGTTTTTTTGTAGTTCTTAGTACAACAGTTGTAAAATAAAAATTAAACAAATCAAAAAATTTGTAGTAGAAAAACAACATGTTTTGAAGTTTGACTGAAAATATTTAAAGCATGATGTACATGATTTACAAATGTTTCTATTCTCTTTTTACGCACATTGTTTCTGTTCCTCATGTGCGGAGATGTAGCTTAATTTAGTACTAAGGTGATCATTACAAGCATTTGTTTCAACTACACCTATTAGTAGCACCACCAATGATCATGGTGAGCTGGATTACAGCACAAATGCTTACAACTTGTTTCCATGGGAATCCTTCCCATTAACACCTTCCGTCTCTTACAAAAAGGAATGTGGAATCAGCCTTTTCACAGTCAATCCTTACACAAACTGAGCAGCAATTTAGTTTCATATTAGAGCTGTCTTTGCAGAAGCCACATCTGCAAATCAATTATATTTGCACCCATTGATCAGGTAAGCACTGACCTCTGTGTGCCTGGAGGTCTGGGAGGAAGAACTACGAATAGTGTGCTATTGATCGGAAGCTGCCGCTTATATTTTGTCTGTTTCAAATTGAGCCTTGCCTACACCAGTTGCAAGAACACTAAATCACTGCCTGACTGCCTCCCCGAAGGTTAGAGAGACAGACAGGGGAGGGAACCTGGCACTGTTTCACCAATAGAGAAAAAAAATATGCTTATCCATTCAGAGGCAATCAATACTCAGAGGAAGAGAAAGAGGAGGGTAAGGAAAAGATGAAGAGATTCTCTTGTCAAGTCAATTTTGAACTCGCTCCCTGAGTCTCAAGGGCAATTTGGCAGTTTTAGTGGATATTGTTTTCAGCATGCCTCTGACTGTTAAAGATGCTAAGAGTGATGGTCTTTAAGATGCTTCTGGTGTTTGCGGACAGAAGAATGACCGCAGGGGGTGCATCCTGTTGATGAGGAGGTCATTTAGAGAACAGACTCTGTGTTCCCAATTTAGCAGCGCAGGAGTTGCGGATCATCAGCCCATCTGCCAGTGGTCACTGGAAAGCTCCCCCATACTTCAACAATGTTCTGTAGCATTGCTTTCAGTATTATTTTTGTCTGTGCATCAATCCACTTTGAAGTTTCCCATCACTGTGGACATAGTAAACTTAAGACTTAAATCAGTCCAAAGCTTTATACGAATACCAGACCAAATTGAATTTACTTATTCAAAAAAATATGCAGAAACATGCCAGTGAGAAAAAAAGTTTTAATTACTTTTTCTTCTCAAGAGACGTTTATAAAATTGTCATAATGGCAAAGCTGATGTCGGGTCATTCTGTGCACAATTAACCGAGCCCCAAAACAATCTGACGAGGAGGACAAAACATGTCTTCCTCTGTTTTCCTTTTTGCTTTTCTTTCTTATTCAGTGCTTACACTTTTTGGCAGTCGCAGGAGAGTATTAATTTGCAGCCCATTTCTCTCTTAATGGCAGTGAGTGTGTGGGTGGGTGTGTTTCTTCTGTCTCCACAGTATCAGAGAGAAGAAAAAGATGAGTCAATGATGCCAGCATACTACTCTCAGAGCCGCTGAAAGATCCTCCGTGTTTTTAATCACCAGCAACTCTAACATCTAATTAATCATTAACATTTCTCCTGCTGATCCGCGGCCCTCTGGGGGCACCTCGCAGAACATCCCTCTCTCGCAATATCTACGTTTGTGTGTGTGCATATGCACTGAGTGTGTGTTTCACTTCAGAAGCATGTTTGATTGGGTGGTTGTTAGGACATCATTTACTGTAGTTGAGGCTATTAGCATGCTGAAAAACATCTCCTGCTCTGCAGCAGTTCTGACCAATATTACATGTTAATGTACATATCAGGATTCTGTTTTTTGCAGGTGATAGACAGGACGTGATTGCATGAAGCAACCTGAAGAGAGAAAGGAATGGGATTTTATTCATACCGAGGTATCGATTTTGCATTTCATCTGCTAACTCAAAACATCTCTATTTCTAAGACCCAACTGAAGCTCCCCTTCTCAGTACAACCATCCAATAGCAATCCCAAAGCACTCTACAAGGGTTATGCTTCTTCCATACTAAGTTGACTACATATAGTTCAGGATTTAGTGACTCCTCGCAACATTATTAGTTTATAATAATATGGAAGGCATGTCAAACAACAGGCAGTGCAAGCAAAAAATTGTGTGAAGAGAATGTTTTTATTTTCATTTCAGTTATCACAAGGGCTCAACAACTGTAATTATCTGTTATACGCCTCCTCATACATATAACACATGCATGTTATATGTATTTCTACTGCGACCTACAGCTGAGCAAGGATACCACGCACCAAACTTTGAAACAAAATAGCCCACAGACAAACAAGTTACATAAGCAGAACTGGATTTAATATGTAGGTTTCAGGTGCTTTATTTCTCATATAAAACCCAATTTTAAAGATTTTTTTTGTATCACTAGTGGTCTTTATTTATTTACGTATAATAATTTTTCGAAAGTAGGCAGTCAGGAAAGACATGCGTCTCCGGGGTCGTCACTCAAACCTGGGACAGCAGCGTTGAGGACTGAAGCCTCTGCACATTGGTCGTGTGCTGTACTGCTAAAGTCTCATTTTAGACGCAAAAAGAGAGAAAGTAAAAGACAAAAGAAAGTGATGCAGCTTTAGTGAGAATACCCTGAATACCCTGAAGAGGATGAAGTGTAAACAACAGTCTTGAAGGAGTTCCCAGAGATGCTTAGCACTTGTTGGCCCTTTTGCCTTCACTCTGCGGTCCAGCTCACCCCAAACCATCTCGATTGGGTTCAGGTCCGGTGACTGTGGAGGCCAGGTCATCTGGCGCAGCACCCCATCACTCTCCTTCTTGGTCAAATACCCTTACACAGCCTGGAGGTGTGTTTGGGGTCATTGTCCTGTTGAAAAATAAATGATGGTCCAACTAACCGCAAACCGGATGGAATAGCATGCTGCTGCAAGATGCTGTGGTACCCATGCTGGTTCAGTATGCCTTCAATTTTGAATAAATCCCCAACAGTGTCACCAGCAAAGCACCCCCACACCATCACACCTCCTCCTCCATGCTTCACGGTGGGAACCAGGCATGTAGAGTCCATCCGTTCACCTCTTCTGTGTCGCACAAAGACACGGAGGTTGGAACCAAAGATCTCAAACTTGGACTCATCAGACCAAAGCACAGATTTCCACTGGTCTAATGTCCATTCCTTGTGTTCTTTAGCCCAAACAAGTCACTTCTGCTTGTTGCCTGTCCTCAGCAGTGGTTTCCTAGCAGCTATTTTACCATGAAGGCCTAATTCACACAGTCTCCTCTTAACAGTTGTTCTAGAGATATGTCTGCTGCTAGAACTCTGTGTGGCATTGACCTGTTCTCTAATCTGAGCTGCTGTTAACCTGCGATTTCTGAGGCTGGTGACTCGGATGAACTTATCGTCCGCAGCAGAGGTGACTCTTAGTCTTCCTTTCCTGGGGTGGTCCTCATGTGAGCCAGTTTCTTTGTAGCACTTGATGGTTTTTGCGACTGCACTTGGGGACACTTTCAAAGTTTTCCCAATTGTTCGGACTGACTGACCTTCATTTCTTAAAGTAATGATGGCCACTCGTTTTTCTTTACTTGACTGCTTTTTTCTTGCCATAATACAAATTCCAACAGTCTATTTAGTAAGACTATCAGCTGTGTACTGTATCCACCTCCTGCACAACACAACTGATGGTCCCAACCCCATTTATAAGGCTTGAAATCCCACTTATTAAACCTGACAGGGCACACCTGTGAAGTGAAAACCATTCCAGGTGACTACCTCTTGAAGCTCATCAACAGAATGCCAAGAGTGTGCGGAGCAGTAATCAAAGCAAAAGGTGGCTACTTTGAAGAACCTAGAATATAAGACATATTTTCAGTTGTTTCACACTTTTTTGTTCAGTATATAATTCCACATGTGTTAATTCATAGTTTTGATGCCTTCAGTGTGAAGCAACAATATTCATAGTCATGAAAATAAAGAAAAATCTTTGAATGAGAAGGTGTGTCCAAACATTTGGTCTGTACTGTATATGAATCACCATCTTCCTAAAAGCTTTGCACAAATGAAAAGACGTAAGAGGTTTAATGCATTTTTCCATTAGATAAATTATGGCAATAATTATAACATCCGGACCGGTTAGTCTGCTTTAAAAATCAGATCATGCTGCCCTTTTTCTTTTTATCAATACGCTTTTTATTAATTCGCTTAATTTTCTTTGCAGATGCATTCCTCCTGTTGTCACACAAAATTAGGCAAAACCATGTTGAGCTGCACATTTTAAAATCCAGCCATTACAGCAGGTACGTTGCAAGCACTGAGGGACTATTCTGATGTTAGATGCAGTGGAATCAGTGATTAAATGTTAATGGAACTGGTTTCTTTAAACAAAACATGTTTTAAAATGTTAGCATGTAAAAAGCACCTGTTTCTTCATATGAGCCTTCCATTTTTGATTTGAGCATTTGTATTATTCTCACTGTGTAAATTAAATATTGCATCATTTTAGATGGACATGTGAAGCCTCTTCACTTTAAAACAGTCAAGAATGAACACAATGAATAATTGAACCTCTTGTGAACCGTAAATGAAATGAATGCTTGAAAAACCTTGACTTTGTGTAACCGGGAGTGCTTGAGCTGAGCTGGTGTATTCATAGAACGTGGCCTGGGCCTCAAAGCTAAAAAACAGAAATGTAAATGTGCCTGTGACTGAAAAATCCACAGCAGGTTGTGCAGCGGTATGGCAATAGTGTTTGTTAAAAATAGAGTGATAGGAGACTACTTTAAGCCTTCCATATGTATTTAAAAATTGTTTCTGCGTTTTCTGCACTTCTGTCTCCTTAGCTTTATGTTTCCATCCTCCATCCCCTCATTTCCTTTTCTTCCCACAACTGTGCTCATCAACACCCTCTCTTAAATTTTTCCTCTCTTCTTTCTGCTCTTCTCTTCCTCTGCTCAGTGTGCAGAGGACAGGCATACACTTCACTGCCAGCAGTGATTTATACCGCTTAGGCAAATGAGTGTGGCTTACAGCATGTTGCTCCTTTTTCTGCTTCATCAGTACACATTGCACATAACACTGGAGCAGGTTGGAGCCTGTAGGCAGACATACAACCACTGAAATTGATCTAAAAGACACGCTGGAGGGGTTCCTCTGCAGCACAATGGGCCGATGTGACTCATTTGTGTGTTTTGGATGTAGTGTGATGTGTAAATGGGGGGAACATGTTTTATAGTTTGTCCTCGACAGAGGAGCTTGTTCCCGCCAAAATGGCATGCTAAGGTCATTCACTGACTTACTAGGTATTCCTAAAGCACCACAGGGGACTGTACTCTCACCATTCCTTTTCACTCTGTACACCTCAGACTTCCAGTACAAGACAGACTCTTGTCATCTGCAGAAATACTCGGATGATTCTGCAGTCGTGGGGTGGATCAGAGATGGACAAGAAGCTGAGTACAGGAAGGTGGTGGACCGCTTTGTGGCATGGTGTGGAAACAATTATCTCATTAAGATTAGGACCAAAACACTTATTTACAACAGGCAAAGTTAAAGTGGTGAGCTCAGTTTTTCAAAAGATAAGTATTTGTGTTAAGTAAACGTTTCAGTGTAGGGGTAACATTTGATCATTCAGATGCAATGCCTACTATTACTAGAAGAAGAATGAGAATATTATTATAGTTTATGTATACATGAAAACAATGTATTCATCCAACAATCTGGCCTCGTCAAGAGTCACAGATGCTTATTTGGGCCTTTGAGAAAAATAACTCTCCACTTTTAGGTTTCAATGTTTTTAGGTTCCAATGTTTTTAGGTTCCAATGTTTTTAGGTTCCAATGTTTCAGAAACTTTATCTCAGCTGGACAATCCTCTTCATTTTTTACAAAATAATTGTAGAATAATTAGTGCAAATGATTTCATTCAGTTGTGGTCTACTGGTGTATTATTCAGCTTTAAGAGTCTGGCTCCCTGACTTTTTTGCCATCAAGTTTCTATGTAGAAATAAAAGACAATTCCAAGTCTAGTAAAACAAAAACTTTAACAGCCTGAGAGAATTAGCTGAGGACAATTAATTTTTTTGTGTATTATCATTATGTGTCTAATGTGCAGGATCTTTGTGAGCACATTGACTCAGTCAATATCTGAGACTATATCTGTTTTTAATGTTTATTTTATAAAAGTGTTGCTCAAAGTGCAAGTTATGTATTTATTTTCAGCCAGTCACATCAGGGATTGATGCATCCGAGCATCTGTGCAACACAGGAAAGCACATTGATCACAAGCTCAGCAAATAGTGGGATGCTTCTTCAGGAAATTATATTTTGGATGTTAGCAGAATTTGTGCTGACTGACCAGTGTAAGTGCAACATGGCAGAGTTTTTTGCTAAATGTTTTCAATGATGCTACAAACATGTAAAAATTAACATCATTTATATGATTGTATCAAATAAAGTTTTTAAATTATTTTTTTTACTGTGATATGACAGCATTTCAATAAAAAAAACATGAAAGGCTCCTCAGACAAAAACATACTAACCTGTAGATTTGATCAGATGCAATAATCCACGTAAGTAAAAGGATGCTGGGTCATTCTGACTGATTATACAGTGTGTCATGGTGTCACACAGTTAGGATAAAGGAGGCGCTGCCCCATGGATACCTGTGACCTGGTCGACGAGAATACGGGAGGTGATGATGCGTCCGTACTGGGAGAAAAGCTGCTCCAGTTCCTTCTGGGTCATGGTCTTGGGCAGGCCGCTGACATACAGGTTAGCATCACGGATGGAGGCTGAGCTGGGTCGTGCATACGACACCTGGTGGGGACAACAAACAAAGACTTCAAACTTGTACACTACAATCCAGGCTTTTGATGAGTGCATACATTAAAATCAATGTTTTAAACATACTGATCTTGTGAGTGTGTTTTGTGATTGGGAAGGGGTGTGAATTATTTGATGTACAGGGAGGAAAATGAGACTGTATTTTTCCTCCTTGCCTTGGGGATTATCATTGTTAGGAAAAGATTTAGCTGCTTTGAACCCCAGAAAGATAACACTTCATACCTCAGTCAGTTGTTTGTACGGGAAGGTATAGAAAACAGTGCCCTGAAGAAAAAACCACAGGTGGCTTCACTCAGAAAAGACAACTCAGGATAACAGCAAAATACTCACTTCACTATTTATTTGAAGTGTTATTCTGAGGGAAAACATTTCTAAATACAAAAGAAAGGCATTGATTTCTTAGGCTGGTAAATGTCCTGGTTTATTAGACAATAGAGACATTATTAGAGGAATGCTTCATTGCAATTCTTCCACCCATCTTTTCTGGTAATTTGCTTTGCTACGAGTGAACTTCCACAACATCTCCTTTCAGGTAGTGATATAGCATGAATCCCATTACTACTCCTGCTGCTGACTGATGCAGCTTTCCCTTCCAGTACTTTCATTACACCTGACAAGCAGTGACATAAGTCGTCAAATAAGGTGTAAGTCAGGCAAATATAGTGGATATGTGGTCATATCCTTGAGTAACAGCATGGAAATCCTGCTTGTTAGAGAATAGGATTGGGAACAGCTGGCTTTCTCTGAGTCTCACTTTTCTTTCACACGTTTCCCTCTTCAGCCTATCTGCTCAGCTCCCCTGTCTTCTTCTTCCTCCCCTGCCGCTCTCTCCCTTTTCCCTGCCTGGTTATTTTCCATCGGTTTGCTTCCTGCGTACTGCCTCGCTAAACCTTTCTAGAGTGTGCCTTTTTATGCCCCCCTCTCTTTTTTTGGTTTTTCCTCTTTTCTTCGCTGTACAGCTCTTCCTCATTTTCTCTCCTTGTCAGCCAACTCCAGATGTCTAATCCATCAACACCTCCTCAAGCTGTGAGCAGCATTGTGCAGTGCGATGCATGTGTGAAACAGGAGTGTACGTGCGCTGCTTGTGTGCAGGAAAAAGTTTGAAAAACTAAGTGCTAAGATTAAAGTAATCACAAAGCAATCACAGGCGAACGCTGGAAACGCTGTCTCGGATTGTGTGCACACGTGTCACTGTGAGCTCTTCGCACCTTCAGTGCGCAGCTTCCCCTCACACCTCGGTGGGAAAGCAGCACCGCTGACAGAAATCGGAGGTGTCACGACGGAGGAAGCTGCACAAGTAAAATCAAGTCAAAGGCACATTGCCCGGGAGAATGTGACTCTCTGGACTGAGCACACTGGCAGCGAGTGGGAAGGGTGTGACATGAAGAATGACAAACATAATTTTAGAGTAACTGCGCTGCCTTTTAATTAACCTTGTTGCCTTTAGGGGGTTTGAGTCTGTTGTGGGAAGAGAAAGCACAGAAAGGGGGTAGTGGGAGGAAGAAAATTAAGTGTGAAAGAGTGATAGTGTCAGATGGAGATGTAGTGTTGTCTTCTGTCATGACAAAGAACCTCCTTTATCTCAGGAACAACTTGAGGCCGTCTCTTGCGTCATTGAGAGTGTAAAAGAAAATCTACAAACTCAGACTGTAACACTGTGCAAACAACCTCAAACCTTCACAGAAAACACACGTTTTCACTTACCTCTCCAGGTTGACTGTTTCACATTTTACCCTCTTACTTGTATGTGCTGACCACTAGATGGCAATTACATGCTTCTGCTTTTAAAGGGCTTTGTAAATAACTTGATCTAAAATAAGAATCCAGGGATTGTCCTCAGGCACAGAGTGCAATGGTTAGGATTTTACATTTCTCATGTAAAAATTCCAAAATTCAAGACTAAGATATTGTTCTTTGTTACTCTTCATCCCATTCTGAAAATGTAATTACAGGAGTGCACTATTAAATTTAAATATATATATTTCTACAGTGGTTAGGCTTTAAATACATTATATTGCCCAAGGTATTGGGTCACACCATCAGTCAATTATTGTGGTGTTACAATCACTTCCAATTCTGTTTTTCTCATCTATGAACACTCTCCTAAACCTTGTGGAAGATGTTTACAGACTAGTTATTGTTGCTATTGCTGGTAACAGATGGGTTGGTTGGATGGATAGATGGACAAAAATAAGGATGACCGAATACATCTTGAAATACACACATTTTCCATCATTTGTTTTCTTTTCCCATACTTATCCACACCTTGAAAATGCTTAAATCAGATTCCATATTTTTTCTATAATTTTCCAGTCTGCATTGGGCACAAAATGATACAGCAATTTAGGAAAATTTAATTTAATTTAAAAGCATAATTGACCACAGAAAATTACATTCAATCTATTTTGAAATATTTAATAGGCAGATAAAATGTGTGAGTTAATATTAGCTTTAAATTGGGAGTATAACAGGATGAATCCTGAAACAACCTCACTTAAGCATCTTTAATCTTAGCTCATCTCTGATTATAGTGCATGCAATATTGTTCTTACAAATTCACATATCCATTACAAACAAGTCATTACGGGTTTCACGAGTGACAAACAGCGATGTAATGCTAAAGACCGAAACCTTCACTGAACAGAGGCCAAGTCAGGCAGTTTATTACTGTTGAGGGAATGAAGGGAATCTCTGGGATTTCCTGTATGCAAACAAGATAATCCCATCCTATTAGATTACATCAGACTCAACTAGATCAGATTAAATAGGATGACAGAAAGCATGAATCCAGGGATTGCAGCAGAGCAACAGATTACAGCACCTCTTAACAGCAACACATCAGCAGGCGTTGCTAAGAAAGGGATATGTGATGGAAAAATTAGATTAGGCTCATGTTGTTGTGACAGCATCTGGAGAATAAGTGCATGCAGGGTTTCACTGTTTTGGTCGTAAAATGTGTTTGGATGCAGGACTGTGCAGCACAGGTACAGATTTATCCATTTTATCTCAGTGACAACCAAAACGCCTGGCTATTTATCCTGAAAAAACACTCAGTGATAAAACAGGCTTAGAGCAAAATGGATGTTTGATACAATTCTTCCATTTTACTCAATGATATCTGTATAATTTCACCTTTAAAGTTTGACATTTAGAAAGGTAATTAGCACATCAACCACAGTCACAAGCCATTTAAAAGGTGTCACTTTGATTTAGATGGTCTTTTTATTTCTCTTGGCTAAAGCACATTAATCCAAAATCACCTGGCAGCACATTCTATACCAACATCGCTATCTGAAAGGCCTCCCAGACAGAAGAAAGGGAGGCCTTTCAATTTAGCATGGCCTCCATAACTTTGTGAAATGCAAAAAGATAAGTTGACCATCTTTCTTTTTGTGACCTTTTGTGTCAAATGTATATAAATGAACACAGCATTGATTACCTTGATTGTTTTTGTCTGAAGTCTGAGTCCATTTAATGTGTTGATGGCTTTCTCTGCATCCTTTGGGTCAATGTAGTTGACAAAGCCGTAGCCAAGACTCTGCCCTAAAATAAAGAGAAAAAACAGAAACAAAATAAGTGTTATGGTGAAATTTCTTGTTGTTTTTATGTTTTCACCTGACATAACTTAACTTAAAATGATCTCATTTCACCTTACCTAAAATCTCTGTTATTGCCTCTTAATTTGTAGTTGCCTGTAATCTGAGGAACGAGCTAAAATTATTGCCTATGCAAGTGCATTTAGGTCCATTAAAATACAGTAATTGAAATTAATAACTCTCAAAGGTAGAAACATCCATACTATCTGTGTTGCACTCACAAGTTTCAGTCTCCTTTATTTAGTGACAACAGTCTATAGAATGTAATGACTCACTTTAAATTAAAATAAATTGAGCTGTGCGATGAAAGATTTACAGCATTTTGTTAATGTCATTTCAAAAAATGCCAAATCCCACACCTCTTTTCCTCTAGGGTGAGTGTGTTTTATACAGCAGACCCCCCCTGGGAGTGAGGCAGGACTGACATCTCTCTGTGTTTCCCCTGCGGATCAAGCGTTTCAACAGGCTTAGGACTTTTAAAGCAGAAGCCTCCAGCCATCAAATGCTTTCGTCTGCCGAGCAAACACACCCTATCCATTAATGCCACACACAAGCTCCAAGATTCCCAGGCAGTTCAAGCAGAGCAGCATGTGCATATTCGTTGCTAATGGGAACAGACAGCGGTTAGTCAGAGACAAAGTGAATCACAAAATATGGAGCATGGCTCTTTCACAAAGTAAATACTTTTGGGCTATGGATATCGCAGCACAGAACAGCTCAGAAGAGAGCATGGGAAGGGCCAGAAGGGACTCGTAGTCCTAACATCAAACAGCTGATGATTTTTCTCTTCTTCTTCTCCTCTCCTCCCTCTCCTCCTCTGGATTAACGGTGGATTATCAGACACTCTATTGTTAATTAAAAACCTGCCATCCTGGAGAGACCACTGCTATTTATATCGAGCCATTCTCCGTTCACTCTTCCTCTTGGACTCTAAACCCACTTCAGGTGTTTAGTTTGGCAGTTTAAATATAACTCTGAGAGAGGCATTCTTCTGGCTCCAAGTTCTTTATTAAAACATACATACATGAGCAGGAAATGACGAAGCAACATAGAAGAAAGGAAAAGTGTGCATAAGAATGTGGGATTTTAGTGCTACTGGAAAAACAAATGTGTGGATTAAATGCATACATTTAGGATTATTTAACAAATATGATGAATGAATTTAGGATTAGTTTGTGGAAAGATTGAATGAACTTAGAGTTATTTTGTTAATAGTATGTACCTTATGTTTATCTATTCAATGCGATTCAATTTGCAATGAAATTCCAGATGAGCTCAGCTGAGTCTTTTTTACTTTCCAGATTCCCCGCCTCTCTAAAATCCCTTGTTCTGACAATCAGCAACACAAGGTTATCGATAGATGTTAAAAATATCTCTCAAATACGTCTATAAAGATGGACTCACTTCAATTGAAAGTGGTGTTTTGACACAAAATCATCCCTAGCTCTGTGACACTGGGTCCTTTTGAGTCCTTTAAGACATTTTTTTCATTTTCAGAAACATTTTCTTTACAAGCTGATTTTAAGCTCTTTGCAAACATTTAAGTAAGGCACATACTCCTCTGTGGAGGTCATTTTCATTGTCATATAAATCAGCATAGCTGGAGTCCTAGTCCTCACCACATCTAGGCGTGCACAGTACATTAAACATTTACTGTCATCACAATACCAGTGTGTAGTATTTTTGTGCAGACTGACCAGTGCAACTGCAACATGACAGATTTTGGATTTTGGTTTTATATGGTAATAACAATCAGGTATAACATTATGACCACCTGCCTAGTCCTGTGTTGGTCCCACTTTTGCTGGTAAAACTCCCCAGTCCGTCAAAGGATAAACTGGCACCAAAATGTTTGTAGCAGATCTTTTAAGTCCTGCAAGAGAGGTGCGGCCTCCATAAATCTGACTAATGCTCAGGTCAGGACCTCAAACTTGTTGTTGTGCTCCTCAAACCCTTCCAACTAAAAGAAGCTACAGCCACCAGGAAAAACCGTTTCCATCAAAAGGTGTACATGGTCTGCAACAATGCTGAGGAGTTTGGAACATGTCAAAGTGACATCCACATGGAAGGCAGGACCCAAGGTTTTCCTAGCAGAACATCTGCTTACCTCCCTTCTTCCCATAGTTAATCCTGGTGCCATTTATTTCCTATGTAATCATTTAAAAAATAGATACATTTTGGTTTAATTTCAAAATTTTATTGAACTTAACAAACAATAAAGCAATATTTACTAACGTACAATATTCACACGCTCAAAGGGGTGGGGGAGTATAAATTTATATTAACCCACCCTATCTCCTGCAACATTATTCCCATCACTTCTTATTCACCAAGAAAAAAATCTTTAAAACTGTATATTTCCAAACAAGAAAAAAGTGAAAAATAAATAAATAAAATAACAAAGTGCATTCCATAAACCACGGTGACTATCATCTTAAGACAATATTACAATGTACAGTAATATAACAGTAATAATTATTCAAGTCTGCTATTTGTCTATAATCATCTTGGGGTTTAAAACTGGGTTTTAAACTCATAATTCATCACATTAGACTGCAAGTTCTGACACTCATGTGCACACTGTGGCTGTTTTTATTAGCGGACAGGGCCAGCATGGAGACCCTGACTGGTATACAACTATCCTGCTCCATATGCAACAAATTCTGCTGCTTTGTGATTTTTGACACCTTTCTATAAGTACTTCTTTATCAGTTTTCGCTACTCTAGCCTGTCTTTTGGATCGGACCAGAGGGGTGAGCTTTTGGATCCCTATATGCATAAATGAGCCTTGTAAGCCCATTGCTGTGTTGTCAGTTCACCATTCGTCCTTCCTTGGTCCATTTTTGACAGATACTGACCACTGCAGATCGGAAAAACACCCCACAAGAGCTGAAGTGCTGTAGGAAAATTTTAAATACAATCCATTTAGCGAAACTGTATTACTTTATAAAAGATGTATGTTTATAAATGATAAGAACCACAGAATGTTCGCTGATATTTCATAATTACAGAAAATATGGCTGCGTCTGAGGCAGTGTGACGCAGCTAATGAAAAGCCTCGATAAACAGCCTTTAATGGGATTGTAGCTGAAAGAAAATCATCCTTGTGCTTATCAATTAACTGAATAGATACATTAACTTATATATTTTAATCATCAGCTGCTGAATGGTAGAATCCAAATGAAGCTTTGCTCTTGAAAATGGCTTTTTAATGAGGTAAGATAGTTACATGTTTTTGATTTGTTAGCCCTTTACGAACATAATTTAACAGCACTGATACAAACTTGCTTGGTAGCAAAAAGCTATATTTTTTTTATAAAAAAAGAAACGTTTTATATGTGAATGTATAAAAGTACCAATGGTATGTGGGTCCTCAAATGTAACATGTGAAGTATATAATCCCTGAGCGTACAGTAGGTTGTTAATGATAGAATATGTGCAGTTCAGATACCGCAACAGAGCTGCAGTGCTTTATCACAGAGTGGCACATGTCCGCCTTCACTGAGAGACTAACCACGAGGGGTTGGAGGAGTAAAGAGGTGGGGGCTAAGCTTCACTCCTCTGGCAGACCTTTTGTGCAATTGGACGTAAATTGTATAGGGAGGTGGGAATGTTTTTTTTAGTGGTAAAAATCACTGCTATTCCTAGCGAGCAGCTCTTTGGTGTGTTGGCGAGGAGTTATGACTAAGCCATTATTTGTTTCCTGAGGAACAGCAGGTTGCCCAATGTGTGAGATGAGAAAATGAATGTACTTGGAGTTGGTGTCCTGCCTGCTGGCACCAATATGTAATTTTATTTTTATTCCCGTCTGTGCATACACAAATTCGTATACAGTAGGTAGAAAGGAGTAAATCAGCACTAACTTTGCAAAATCATATATCTTTATATGACCGGCAGAAGTGGATACATGCTGGGCTACGCGGGCAAACATTCAAGTTTTACAACATTCTTATAATGCTGTGGGCTATATGGTGCACGATCATATGCACAAAAAAGAGATACAAGTGCTTATTGGTTGTCATTATTTTGTACCTTTTGTTGTATTATGTGACTAAGAGCCTTGAACTGCAGACATGAAAGCATCTCCAGCTCATACTATCATTAGGCAACACACTATACTCTCTTTGATCTAAAGTGGGAGCTACCAAATGAAACACGTAGCTGCGAGAACCTATTTTACAGTGTACCTCGCTGCGCTCCATTGTTCCCAATAATACTCTCTGAAATTGTGCAGCTATTCATCAAAAAAGTTCTTTTGAACTGTAGATGTTGCTGTAAAAAAAGCGCTGCAGTTGCATGCAGAGGCAGAAGCAATTTGTAGTGCTATTGTGTTCAAATTATATTTAAATTGTTCATTGTGTATTTTCATAAAAATAACACATGTATGCAACACATGGTATCCTGGAAAATCCATGCATGACTCTGTGCTTGATGTTTTAAAAAAAAACAAGATATAAAATATATTTGTGAGATAGGACCTTTACAAGCTATCTATTTCAGTTTCCCATTGTTTCCCACTTTCTGTCAGCAGCTGGATATTTCTGTCACTCAGAGGTCAGAGGAACACGTAACTCAAACTAGCAAAGGGGAGCTGCTGTGTGTGCAGACCAAGAGAGCTATGAGCAAATGATGCAAAAACTCCTGAAGACAACCAGCAGCACTTCTATGTCACAGAATATTTAGCTTAATTGGAGCCAAATTTTAAACTTAAAAGTCATTATCTGTGTCACATCTCATGACTTTCCCCTTCACAGCTACAGCGACTTCAGGTAGAGTTATTTAATGCTATGGAGCTCCTCAAGATTTAAAAAGGTACCCTGTCACCAGCTTTATGTCAAACCACATTTCACTTTCCTCAGAGACTCTCAGCCCCTTTGGGAGCAGGAAGAGGGACTAAACACAAAGAGAACAAACGACTACAGTGCCTCAAATACCAGCAGTACAGTAAGAGCGTACCATGTGGCATGTATCGAGTCCATTTAAATAACTAAATTCATAAACAGAGCCGCATCCCCCGCACACATGCATCCACTGTAGATCCATCTCCCACTCACTCATTCAATGCATATTTCCCTCCTGGGTTGCCAAGGTAGCAGTCAGGAGGCTCCCACTCTCAGTTCCCAAGGCCCTGCTTCCACCAACACAGATACACACTTGCCCACGTAGACGCTCAGGGACAAACACGCACACACACATTTAAGCCACCCCCTCACGGTGGCTCCCAGAGCCTCGGGGCCAGTGGACGGCAGCCTGCAGTGTGTGGGCTTGTTGTTTAGCAGTGTAGCTCAGAAATAGGAGGAAGGCAAGCTGACAGACCAGACCGAGGAGCCCCCTTCGAGTCGAGGATAACCCTGTTATGTCAGGACAGAGAAGTATAACATCCTGAGCCAGCCTAGACCCCTCTGAGCCCCTTTACCCCATTCGACTTGCATAAAGTACATTAAAGAGTGAAAGGTTGGAGGGCAAGAAACCAGCCTGGAGGCTCACTCTGCCTTTAGGTACAGGGCTAGCACGAGGGACAGTCACAACCCCTGTGTTCCATGAAAAGGCCACTCAGAGGGAAATGAAAGCGGACAGAGGATGTCTGAGGTGAGGGTCACTAGAGGAACAGTGCAGCCAAGCAAGCTCAGTACGAACAGTTCTAGGTATAGAGATGAGGCAGGGAAGGGGACCTGAAGGAGGGAGGGTGCTGAGAGGGGAGACAGGACATTCTTGGGACTCTGAAACTTTAATGTGTGTCTGCCTGCTTCTGTATGCACCTCTGAGCCTGTCAGCTTTCCTAATACCTGGCTTTAGAGATGTCAAATCCTTTTTTCATCTCTTTCCATGTCAGCTTTGTTCACACTGTCTTCAGCCTTCAGCCTATTTTCAGGTTCAGATAAATGCAACCTGTATGTGGGATATAAACACCAAACCAGATCTTTCCTGGTATGATTTTAGCAAGGATTTACAGCAGTTTGTAACTCCTGAGAAAAACATCACAGTTAGGTGTTTAAGAGGTAATGTTGGTGAAAACAGCTCAAATTTTAACTTGGAGCATGAAAATAATCAGCTTTACTCACGATTATGGTGTGAATATTAATTTTTGATCTACTAAAACAGAGTTGTAGATCAGTAATATAGTGAATATTACCTCCAGTGACCTGATATGATTTAGTTCTGCAGTGTCTTAAAATAGTACTCATACCCACTGATTAATTAGTCATTTTATGACTGCAATGTCAATGCTTCAGAGGTAAAAATCTTAAAATCATCCAGCGTATTTGTCTTCAAGTCCACTAAGCCAACCCTTTTATGGACGACCTTCGAGGGCAATTACAGCTGTAAGTCTTCTGGGGTATGTTTCCACTTGTTTTACACATTTAGACGCTGAAATGTTTGCCAAATGTCTTTTGGAAAATAGCTCAAACTCAGTCAGGCTTCCTGCAGAGTGTCTGTAAACAGCAATTTTCAAGTCTTGCCACAGATTCTCAACTGGAATTCAGTCTAGACTTTGGGTCATTCTAACACAGGAATGTGCTTTGATGTAAAGAATTGGACTGTAGCTCTGGCTTAATGTTTGGGGACCTCTGTTCCAGTCTAAAGCGTTTTCCAGCCTCTAACATCCTTTCTTCATATATTTAGCTCCATCTATCTTTCCATCCACAAAGACCAGCTTAAGTGACCCTGTTGAAGAAGAGAAACCTAATAACAAGATGCTGCCACCACCAGTTTCTTTGTACGAATGTGGCAGTTTTCTCCTAAACATATCATTTTGTGTGCAGTCCAGATTGTTCAAATATGTTTTTTTTCTGACTAAAGCACCTTCTCCCATATATTTGCCTAAGATGGCTTGAGTCAAATTTTAAATGGAACTTCTTATGGGTTTCTCTCCCAAGAATGGCATTCTTCTTGACGGTCTTGTATAAAGGCCAGACTTGTGGTGTGCACCAGTAACAGTTATAGATCCTTGCAGCTCCTTCAGAGTTACCACATATCTTCCTTTTCAGTTAAAGCTCTCCTTCACTGGTCTGCTAGCTTGTTTGGATGACCCCATTTAGGTAGCTCTGCAGTTGTGCCATATTCTCTTCATTATTGGAGGATTGCATAAACTCTTCTGTTAGATTAAAAGGATTTATAACCTAAACTCCTCAAGGATGGTATCCCTGACCTGTTGGATGTGTTCAGTGGGCTTCATGATCTTATCTTCCACAAACATCTGTGGCCTTCACAGAGCAGCTGTGTTTATAGTCAGATTAACTTTCATACAGGTGGGCAGAATTGAGATTTCAGATTTTTATGGATCCTTTCACTTCACAATTATGTTTGTCTTTATTGTGGTCTATCACATACAGCTACAACAAAATACACTAACATGACAATGTTACAATTTGACAAAACCTTCTCTCTCCATCTAGTTTCAGTCAACATCTGATTGGCTTACTACATTGTCATTATAATTTGCATCAGTTCCCTTATGGTTAACTGTAATAATCAACAAGATGTGGGACTGCTCCAGCACCCCCCACCCCCCAAACGGCTACCGCCCCACTGAATTTAAATTCTTGCTTCACCATAGAAAAGCTATTTTATTCTCCATATCATTATGAAAACAAATGTGCTCCTTTCTTCTCCAATGCAGCTGATGCAGGAAAATTATCCTGTGAAATTACTTGCTGACAAGGATCAGTCAATTAAATTTCTGTGTGCACTAGCATATGTAGATGTTTGGCAGTGCTGATTCAGTACAAGTTCCACATGAATTTTTCTCAAGTCTTGAATACAGGTTTTAACTGGTGTCTAAAAAGGTATCACTTAAATTTAGCCCTCAGGTTGGTTATTTGTCTGTGATTATTTTATTTGCTTTTTCTAACATTTAAAACAATAGGGAAAAGAAATTAACACAAATATGTTTTTTTCCTCAATAGCTAGTTTCCTGAATGTTTTAGATGTTCCTCTGGTTCAGCACACCTGAATTAAATGAATAACTTATTACAAAGCCTGTAAAGAGCTTCATGGCATACTAAGAAGATAATTAATCCAATCATTCTGCTGTGTTGAACAAGGGACAAGTGTAAAACACTGGCTCTTGTAGACTAGAGTTGGGCACTAATTGTCTATCACATAAAATCCCCATAAAATAAATTGAAGTTTGTGGCTCCAAAACCAAAATGTGAAGAAGTTCAAGGGTTGTAAATCACTTTCCAAGGCACGGTGTTTTCTTCGCATCTATACAGGCAGACAAGACATGAACAGGTGGATACCCAGGGCCTGTGTGCATGTGTGTGTATATGTGTGGGTTGAAGTGAGCTAGCTTTAAATAAAAGATTAACCTGCATGTCCCTGGTGTTTTATGAAAGCACCAGGCAGAAGAAGTTGCGCAAGCAGGCATGAAGGTAGGCGAGCAGGCAGCCGTGCAGGGAACAAGAAAGACACCCAGAGGTGGCTCTTCTACTGGCTGAAGTCAGCCAGAGTGACAGACAAAGCTGAAGTGTCTACGCCTGCCAGCACTCGCCTGAGCCTCACGCCATCCTGGCGTCATTGGATTTGACAAGAGCAAGTCCACAGGAAGCAGCGAGGATGCTGAGGACCTGTCTGTCTCGCATACCTCTGAGAAGTTCATGTGCTAACACCTTGTCAGCAGGTTAGTCAGGACTCGAACACTGCTGGGAAACACATGCAATTATTGTTTGTTTGAAGTGGGCTTGCTCGCATTTTAAATAATGAAGATAATACTAAGAGAACCACCCTTACTGGTAGATAGAAAATATATATCAAAGGGCTTTTGAGAATATTTTTGTAAATTTTTCTAACTACTAAAAACCAGTTTTGTATTTTTAACTCAGCATAACAGAATATGAAAGAAGACAAGTCTTATAATTCCCACCAGTATGAATAATTTGGAACTACTGAAATCCCCGACCCTAAAGTTTCAACATAGCAAGAGAAATACTCGTCTTAAAATCATGACACACTCAGAAATTTTAAAAGAAAGCCTCTAAATGTCGATCTTCCTCACATTCATTTGCACATTTTAATGATAGATGAGGATAGGCTTCTAATGTACGCTGCAGCCTGAAAAAAAAGAGATCTCTTTAGACTTACCACCCTCCCTCTCCCAAACCTGGCTTAGTCTGTTAATGATTTGGATAACTGTTAGAGAGCATGAAGCCTCTTGGCGTTCCCTGCTGGAAGGAATCAGTGCTTTGTTAGCCTAAAAGTTTGCACGGGAAAATTGCACCCATGGGAGAGCAAAACAGGCATACACCGCAGGGGTAGACAGAGGGAGGGCAGGATTTATTTATAACACTTTTTGCATTGATGCTAAGTCATCAGGTAGTCCTTGTAGTGCAGAGCAGAGAAGCACCATAAATGGATAAGAAGTCAGCGAACAAAGATCCTCGTCCCTCTCAATCTCCATTTAGGAGCAGAGCAGATTTACAGCGATGCTGTTCCTTTCTCAAACTCTCTCCAAGTATCTGCTGCTCGCCTGGTTCCTCACTGTGTCTGCTTGGCAAATCACACTTAAAGGGAGTGAAGAAAAGAACCAGGTGGAGAGAGAACGCGTTGATAGTGATGATGATAGCATGTGGTATCCCAGGGTTATTTTTAAACACAACATCCACCATTATCCTGACGTATCCGACTCTCAGGCTCCATTTTGTGACCCATTATGGCTTAAGAGGAAGATGGTCCAAAAGAGGAGCTGCGGAGCAGAAGAAATATGCTTCAAAGAGTGAGAGCCCAGGAGGAGGCAGCAGTGTTCGGCCTACAGCCATCCCCGGTTAACAATCAAACTGTCATTTCTGCTGGACTTTTAGTTAAGAGGAAATCAAATTTAATGATGTAGCTCACATATATATCTGTGCATGGGTGTGTTTTACTTTCTCACCATGCTTGCCTGCTTGCTATCCCATGGCTTGGGGATCTTGCCTGCCTGCCTGGTGTTCTTTAATGAGATTATCAGGAGTAGAGTGTCAGTAAGTAGGATCTAAAATGAAAGTCATTATGGAGCATTATCATGGAGCTGTGCCACCACCCCAACCCCCCTCCCCACCAAAGATCCATCTGCTGCATGGCCACCCACACAGCCACTACGCCCAGATTACAGCCGTGATTAGCACCGCAAAGTGCTGCTTAATTTAAACACCTCTGGAGAACATGTGGCAGTTTGCTGCATGGCTAAGTTGCCATTCTTCAACACGCTGGGGATAAGGACGCTGTACACGTCGCAGAAAACAAATCTTCTCAATCACCTGAATCGTAAGGCTCGCACACAAGTCCAATCATGCCATGTAATGTGTCACTTCTTAACACATTCAACAAATGCAGCTTTTTACTTGCCTTTCCTCATGTAATGTGATCAGTGAAATAAGCTGTTTGCTAAAAATGCATGTCTTTCCTACCAATTAGCTATTGTAGTGCTTGTGTACAAATGAACATGAAAGAAAATGAAATTTTAGAAAGAATTTTGAAAGTGTGCGCAGAAAGTGTTCGATTTTAGAACAGAATACGGCTTCGAAGTACTTTGTACTAAAAATCAGAGCTCTCCAGCCTCTACAGCAGTCCAACATCACTAACCAGATCAATTACGGCTTTTGGCGGAAACTATACTTCTACATGGCTAGTAATGTACTAGAAGGTGTAATAGAGAAAAGGAAAATCGACAGAGCAGTGAGAACATGCATGCCACTGCTTCTGTGCAACTGGATAATACATTTTGTTTTAAAATAATAGAGATAGCAATAACCAGTGAGCCTGTTCATTCTGTGAAAAAAGAAAACTTTTAAAAAGCACAAAATAATGCTTCAAAAGCAAAGTATATGATGTTGCTGACAACTTGAACCAATTTAAAAGCAACTTTAAAACTGACTTGTCCCATAGTTTATGTTGAGAAACAAACATTTTGCAACCTGTCACAGCGAAGCTGAAAAATCTTATTTACTTAGGCCTTTTGCTGCTGCTGTTTGGGTTTTGTAATTTTTTTGCTCTGTTGAGGCTCCCCTTGTGACAGTAGCTGGCAGCATTTAGAAACCTGAATAAAATAAATGCATCTAATGGTAGCTACCTTTCTTACTTCCTGTTCCAAACACACTTCCAGCTACAACAACCAATTGCTCTACCCATCAGATCAACAACTCCTTACTACCTGAACAGATTTTGTATTTTCATCTTCATGTATTCTGACCGAACCAGTAGGCTAAGCTTAATAACTGCAGTGGATTATATTATAAAAGGAATATATTATGTTTACACAGGCAACCTTTTTATATAGGCAACATACCCATGTACCTATAAACAAACTCCATCCATCCATTTTCTATACCCGCTTCTTAAATACAGGGTACCGGGGGAGCTGGTGCCAATCTCCAGCAGTTGGTTGGTCCATCGCAGGGCAACACAGAGACACACAGAACAATCACAAACACACCCACTCACACCTAAGGACAAATTAGAGACACCGTCAAACTTAATAGTCATGTTTTTAGACTGTGTGAGGAAGCCAGAGTACCCAGAGAGAACCCACACATGCACAGGGAGAACATGCAAACTCCATGCAGAAAGACCCCCGGCCAGTAGTTGAACCGAGGATGTTCTTGCTGCAAGGCAACAGTGCTACCAACAGCGCCACCGTGCAGCCCATAAACAGACTCAATAGAGTTAATAATATCCTGTTTTTCTCTCAATTTCTGACTTAACATATACCTCAAGAGGCTTAAGAAATGTTTTTTTCTTCAGCTAAACATGTGCTTGTGAATTAGTTGTGACAAACCTATAGCTTCAGTTATGTTTTTAAGACTTATTTGGAAAGACACCAAATTACATGGTGATTTTCAATTTTTTCTGTGTTACTTATAAATATATGAATATAAAAAAGCAATAACCCAGTCCTATTTTCATACCTGTGATCTTATCACGAACTAGCTTGCAGGACTCGATTTCACCGATGCTACCGAACAGGCTGCGGAACTCCTCCTGGGTCATGTTCTGGGGCAGGTAGTTTACTATGAGGTTCGTCTTGCTGTCGTCGTTTGTTGGACCGGTCTGCATGGGCGAGGGGCAGCCACGGCTGTTGTTGGTTGGGCCGTTGGCTGTGGTGCCTCCGCCGCTGGGGCCGTTTGTCACTGGAGTCTCCATGTTACTGATGATCTACGAGAAGAAGCAGGAGGAGAAAGGGGAAGATGAGAAGAGGTTCATGAGAAAGAAAGGACAGAGCAGAATGAGGAGATGGAAAAACATGACAATCATTGGCATAACACAAAAGATTTTATTTTTAAAAAATCAATTAAAAAAAAAATATTTTTTACTAAACATTTTTGAAGACAAAAACAAAAACAAAATGCAAAAACAATAAAAAAAGGAGTACAAAATATATAATGTGTAAGTTTTCACTAAATGATTTACTCTGTTTCCATAAGAATAGAAAAAGTTAATGACAACTTTTTTACTTTTTGACAAATTTGTACCAGAAACATTTCATCCTCCTTGATTTAACTGCTCCAACAATGAATACCATATAATAAAAAAAATTAAAAGATGTTTAAACATTTAATATTAAAATATAACTGAATAAATAAATCCAATCTACAAATTCTTCAACAATATTATATAACTAATTTTTTCTTTTTTAAATCATACCTTAGACAACACACTGTTTAACTAAGGGTGACTATGTTCATCAAAGGTTTTATTCTGCCAAAGTGTCCACATTTTAACCCACGGCGGAACAATATTTTCAAACATACAACAATGAGAAACTATAATCTCTCTGGTGCAGCATTTGGCTGCAAACCACCAGTTCCACCATCATGTCTCACAATTTATATGAGATCTATTTCTGAAGCAGCAGTAATGTCCAATTGCTTTAACAACATGCAGCATTTCTTATGTCCATGCATTAATTTCTGCTGCCTACAGCAAAACTAACTTGCAGAATGTTAGCATCTACTATTATTGGCCTGAATTTACCTCTTCAAATGTGATTTTACTTAGAGTCGAGACATTTATGTCACAGGTAGAGCTTTGTAAATCCTGGCATGGCAACACCTCACACTTAAAATGCAAGAAGGAACATCGGGTGCTAGTTAGAGGTTTAAATAAGACAGGCTTCATCTGTTACCACATAAGGAGGCTTTGATCACTGGAAAATAGTCTGTAGCTGAAGCTTATTCAATTATTTAAAAACATTCTAGGAGCTGGTCAATTTGGTTAATAAAATATTGGATCAATCTGTCATTTATTTGAGAATACTTTAATAACAAGGCAGAGTTTAAAGAGGATCAAATGTTTAGTTGATAAAATAAGACAAAAAACTTCCCTGGGATGTGCCTGCATTTTAACATTATAGACATTATGGATTCCTATACTATAATGCCACAAGAAAACATAACAACTGTTTAAATCCTCCCATTATGACTAAGAAACTCAAAGGTGTATAATTAATATAATCCCTTAATGCTACTAAGCAAAGTCTTAGAAACAAATGTAGATTCCTTATTATCAGATTGTTAAAACCCCATTTTGTGCACAAATACACAGTAACAAACACATTATTCACACTGCACACAGTACATTTAACATCTCTAAACATTTAGAATACAACAGACACAAAGAAACTGGTAATAATCCACCATACTGTCAACATCGTTGACTGATGGCTGTTGAGGACTGCGGGAGAGGAGAGCAAAAGGGGCAGCCCTTCAGCTGGCAGCCTGATGGCTGATGCTGCTGCTGTGACAGAGGGAGGTTTGCACATTTTCATAGGTGGTTTTATGCAGAGCATCTCAGGATTCACACAGTGAGTGTAAGGTTGGTGTGAGTGTGAGAAAACACAGAAAAAGGTCCAAAGAAATGAGAGCCAAGAGGAGCTGGTTTCCACTATTGGTTTTCTACCAAAACAGTCTGAATTTTGTTTATTTCAACATTAATAAAAACTACACAGACAGTTGGGTTAAACATGTTCACGCAATCAAATGAAAGCTCTATTGTGTACATTAGGGTGTGTCTGTATATAATAAAGTAAATAGTCCGTGTTTCCACTTTAGATTGCTTAAACCCGAAGCGTAACAGATACTATTTTTATCACAGGTTTTAAATCTATTCCCCGTTTGTTTTGGGCTGTATTGACGGTGATTCTGCATGAAGAGTCACGAAGTAGTCTACTCGTGTTCTGTCTTACAAGAGCAAAAGCACTTTTTGACCTAACAATATGACACCAAACACTGATGATGCAAATGTCCTTTAATCTGATTAAATCAAATCCGTAAGTCATCGGTCAGATCTTTTCTTTCTCCTTCTCAACTATTCAGCTTTCATTCTATTTTTAGCTATCCTTAAGTATGAGCAGAAAGGCTGCACTTGGAAACGACAAGTCCTGCTTCTCTCTATTTCTGGATTATCTAAAGGCGGGGACGGTGTTCTAATAATATAGCTCAAAGCTCAATTAAAAAATTTCCTTCCAACTCCAGAAATAGTTTCCAGGAAAAAAAGTCTAAATTACACACATACAGTGTGCTCATTTCTTGGCTTTAATCACCACTCTTATATGTGCGTATCTATACATGATACAATAAATAATAAAACAGACTATGTGTAGCTTTACAGGCAAACACACTTACATGTTTTAGTTATATTAGTACGGTAATACAGGTGCATTTCTACATATTACAAAATCTATTAAAAGTTCAATTTATTTGTGTAAACTTACAGAATCTCTACTCATATTATAGAGGTTTGTTACAAACAAAGTGGTTTATTTGAAGTGCTTTTTTCTGGTGATCCTGATGATTGTGCTTTACAGGTGATGAAAACCCAAATTTCAGTCTTTTGGAAAATTAGAATATCAAATAAGACAGAAAAATATTTTAAGAAAAAATCTAAATAACACAGTGGAGCAACAAAAGGAGATGCCATAGCTCCCTATATCCTCAATAAGTCTGGAAACTTCACACTGCACCACAGGCAGCTTGAAGTCTGTGCCTCTTTACTCTTCCCCCAGACTCTGGGACCTTGATTTGAAAATGAAATGGAAAAGTTGTATCTGCAAAGAGGAATTTTGAGCAACAGTCTAGTCTCTTTTCTCTTTAGCCCTAGTAAGGCGCATCTAATATCTCTCTGTTGTTGTCCAATCAAAATCAATACTTTGTTACTCTCCCTAAACTCTTGAACAGGTTTTGCAAGACTATGGTTATTCCTGTAGCTTGTGAACATCTTTTTCTATCAAACTTTTGCTTTCCACTTAATTTCCACTAATTCTCTTCGATACAGCACTCTAAGGACACCCAGCTATTTTAACAATGACTTTTTGCAACTCTCCCCCCAATCACTGACTGTCTGTCGAACAACTGTTTAGTAATCAATCTCTGCAATGATAGTTTTTCTGTATTAAACAGCCCTTTTCATTAGTCTTATGTAATGTTAAAGGTTTCAGAAAAAAATACATTTTGGTTTTTCATTAGCTGCAAGCCATAATAATCAAATTATTAGAAATTAACACTTGAAATATATCCCTCTGTGTGGGATAAATATATTTATCCCATAAAGAGAGGCTAAAACATCCATCCTTTCACTGATTTGTAGAATAACCTTTAAAGT
Organism: Girardinichthys multiradiatus; assembly: GCF_021462225.1. Taxonomy (NCBI): domain Eukaryota; kingdom Metazoa; phylum Chordata; class Actinopteri; order Cyprinodontiformes; family Goodeidae; genus Girardinichthys; species Girardinichthys multiradiatus. The sequence continues at coordinate 26,970,589 of NC_061802.1, forward strand.
GAAGCTGGTTTTTCTAACACCCTTCTCTTCCTCCATAGTAAAAAACATGCCAGCATTCTGCTTCCTGTTCCAAACACAAAAATGCAAGCACAGGTTTTCTGTGCATCCACAGTGAGTGGAAGAGCACACACTCAAAAGGCACCCCACACATAAGGAGGCTGAACAATGGCTAAAGCCCACAGCAGAAAACAAACAGACAGGGAGATGTCTTAAAACCTCTTAAGATGAGAGCTGCATGCAAATTGTTCTTTTGACAGTATCCTTCCCTGCTCACTCACCGCTCTGCCACAACAGAGATACAGAGACAGGCTGAGAAAGACGAGGGGAGAATGGCTTCTACTGTAGCCATAACAGAGTTGATTGGAGAGGACCTTATTAAATCTGTTTACGTTCCCTGCTGAGCACCATTCTGTCAGAGAGACTTTGAACTCCATAGGACATATTCTGAGGAGTTTTTATAACAAAATGGCTGCCTCTAATTAACAAGGACCTGCAGAGTCTCAGCAGCCAATTATATCGCTCTCCTCATCCCTGCCCACCAGCATTGGTGGTGCTTAGTGGTTCGCTTCATGTTGGTTGTGACGCTCAGGCTGTCCCTGCTCTCCCACTGTGGAGCCTGGTGATGGGGACACAATTCATTGCATCCATGTCTTGCTGACTGTGCACAAACACAGCACTCTCGGAACTTAGTCTCAGAAGTTATAATTCAAGCCCTATATAGCACAGACAGCACTGGTCTTTTTTTTTTTTAAGTAATGCACCCACTGGAAACCTATATTAATATTTGATAATAATGATTAAAAATCTGTGCATTATGTCCTTTCCTAAAACCATAATTTTCAGAAGAATAAAATGCCTTTACAACAACTATGATGAAAAAGTGTTGAGTCCTTAAACGTTTCCATATTTTATCCCTTTATGACCTCAAACTTGATTGTATTTTATATGGATTTTATGTCACAGACCATCTGTAACCTGAACCTGATCTATGAAATTGAAGCAAAAGGATACATGGATACAAGTCTTATGTAACGTGAAAAGTGTGCAATGAATTTACATTCCGCTGCACAAGAATATGTTGTGGAACCACCTATTGGTGCCAATACAGCTACATGTCTTGTGTGGGTATATCAGTACCAGCTTTGCAGATTTAGAAACTAAAACTGTTTTTCTTTGCAAAGGATCTTAAGTTTAGTCAAAGGAGATGGAGACAACAACTTTTTTCAAGTCTTGCCAAAGATTGTCAATTGGATTTAAGTTCAGATCTTGACTGGGCCATGCTAACACATCAATATGCTTTGATCTAAACTATTTGGTTGTAGCCCTGGCTGTATGATTAGGGCTGTTGTCTCGCTGAAAGGTGAACTCACACACCAGCCTCAAATCTTTCGTAGCCTCTGACAGGTTTTCTTCTTGGACTGCCGTGTGTTTTTCTCCAGCCATCTTCCCATTAATTTTATCAGCTTCCCTGTTCTGGCTGTAGAAAAGCATTTCCACAGCCTGATGCTGCCATTTCTAAATTTAATGTGGGAAAGGTGTGTTCAGGGTACAGTTACTTTTGCACAATACATAGCAATTTATATCTTATCTGAGAGCACCTTTCTCCACATGTTTCAGATTTGTGGAGTGAACGTTATCCTGTGAGTAAAGTCTCCAACCTTAGCTATGGATCCCTGTAGCTCCTCCAGAGTAGCTAAGGGCATATTGGCTGCTTCTCTGATTAATGCTCTCCTTGCTCAGCCTGTCAGTTTAGGTGGATTGCCACATGTTGGTAGATTTGTAGTTGTGTTGTACCTTTTTATCTGGATGATGGATGGAACAGTGCTGTGTGAGATTTATAAAAGCTACCTAACATGCAAAAAATATTTACTAACTAGGTGACTTTGGCAGGTAATTGGCTGCTCTGGGTTTTATTTATAAGTATCAGAGTAAGGGGGGTTGCCACACATTTTAGATTTCTCTTCTCTGCTGTTAAACATTTCAAAACGATGTATAATTTTGCTTCTACTTCACAATTATGCACATCCTTGTGTTGACCTGTCACATAAAACCCCCCAAAATAAGTTAAAGTTTATAGTAGCAATGTGAAAATAAGCAAAAAAGAAGTACAATGTGTATTAATACTTTTGCAAGGCAAAGTAGTTTAGTGAAAGCCTTAAAGAAAAGTGCATGGGAGAAAAGTAATACTGGGGAAGGTTTAAAAAGTACTTGAGTGCTTAAAACTAATGACAAAAATCAAAGAAAAGCAAGGTAAAAATGTGTCTCTGAGTGCCTTAAAAGAAGAAAATGTCTCTCTGAAATGTCACAAGGGACCTGTGTGAATACTTTTAACCATTACAGCGTGAATATGTAGATAGAAATTTAAATTTAACACACATGTATTGATTTCAAGACAAAATGAGTGTCAGAATATCTATTGAACTCCCTCAAATAAGTTGAAAAGATGAAAACGTCAGCAGCAGAAACAGCTTCCTCTGCCACGCATTCTCCCTGCTCTCTGCACTCTAAACCCCCTGTTCATCAATCTCTGCTCCACTTCCAACTGTCCCAGTCAGCAGCATCACCAACCAGTGCGCAGGTATGTACACAGTGAAACATCAGATTATATCACTTCATGAGTGTGTAAAATGGCTGGGCCATCCATTTGGCAGAAGTAGTCTCCTTACCATCTTTGGCTGTGTCAGCAATCCCTTCTCTGCCCAGCCCTGGAGCTGTGGGAGCTCTGCCTGACGCCACTGTGTCTCTGTCGACCCCTATGGAGCGGAGCACAGGGAGGGAGGAACGCACAGCCCGCCGTCAACATCATACACTCACTTTTCAAGGTAAAGGTAATGGTAGGAATTGGGGAGTGGAAAAGGGGGATGATCAGGGTGTTGGGAATGTGGCATCTTTTTTGAAAAAAAACACTGCTGCGCATTTAAATTTACCACAAGTTAAAACCAAAACAAAGACAGGTAGTTCAGGAGTATGTTTTCATAGGCATGACAATGGAAGTGAACATTAGGAATTGCGAGACATGATTTCAGTAAATTACTGAATTTTTACAACAAAACAAATGTGTCCATTGAAATTTGTAGATGGGTGTTGTGACTCCAGTGACCTTGGCAGGGTTTATAATAAGGGCTTTCCTCTTGCTCTGAGGGTAAACAAGCCTCTGGTTGAAGAGACAGAAACGGCACAAATGAGCAGGAACTCCATTCACTGGAGCGAGGTCGAGCTTAAACGCCCGTAGCTACCTATGGATGCTACAAGAGCCAATTTAGCGAGAGGGGAGGAAGAAAGAAGGTATGACCTCTGCCTTCATTTACTCCTTCAGAGAGACGAGGAAGGGAGTGAGGGATCAGTTGGGAGGGAGAATAAAAATGCAAGGGTTGAGTAATGGAGAAGACACTTCCAATTGTTCAAAGGAAGGGAGAGGCAGAGGTGGGAGAGAACAGACAGAGTCTGCACATGTTCTGTTGTCAATGTGTCTTGTAAATTCAGGCAGGAATGCATAATGGAGGTCTAAATGAGAATGAAATGTCAGTTAGAGAGGAGGGATGAGGATAGGAAGGGGAGAAGAGGTCAAAGTAGAAAGGAAGACATGACATCTTCCAGCTGACAGGAGGAGGTAAATATTTTTGGCATCATCAAAAAGACAAATCATTCAAGCCTCTTCTTGTTTTAGTGTGGCGAGGGTCAAAGGATCACATTTGAAACCGGGTTGGGTAGAACATAAATGTGGTTGGGAAAAATTGGTTATGAAGATTTAATTTTGTTTACATTTAATAATTTATTTGGTGGTAAAGACAATTAAAGACAATTAAGGTGGATGTAAATAATTAACACACATCTGTTTAAATGCAAGGTTTTGTGAAAAAAATAGCTGAGGATGAATCATTTAGAGCTTTTCCACTTTGTGGTCCCAATGTGACCTATAAGCTGTACAACTCAATTAAAACAAATACAAATATTTTAGGGGAAAAACAATAAACTAAAATAATGTGGTTAAAAAAGTGTCCAAACTCTTAAATACTCTATCAAGCACTTTTTGATTTTATAAAAGCACTTAGTATTTTTGGCTAGGGCTCCATCAGCTTGACACGTCATTACTTGCCAATATTTGTCCTTATTTCTTTGCAAAAACCCTCCAAATACTGTACGTCAGATTGTGAGGGCATTTCCTTTGCACAACCCTCTTTAGATCCAACTGTGGATTTTCAACTACAACCGCTCTGGTTGAACCCTCAAAAAATTTAATCTTTGTCTGGTGAAACCATTCTTTTGTTGCTTTTAATGTCTGTGTTTGGGTCAATGCCCTGGTAAAAGCGGGAGTTCCTATTCATCTTCTGCTTTCTAGCAGAAGCCTGAAGGTTTTTTTGCCTGGTTTTGACTGTTATTATGTAATAAATATTCCCTCCAGCATTACTAAGGCCAGAGTTCTAGTTGACAAAAACTACCCCTAAGCATGATACTGCCATACCATGCTTCACTGTGGGTATGGTGGTTGTTTTTTTAAATATTTGGTGTTTTTTTTCCCCACAGCAAACAGGATGGGTGTTTTACTGTATAAGAAAAATATACTAGCTTTTCACCATACCCAAAGATATGAAAAATATTGGAAATGCCACATAGCCAACAGAAATTCCTGCAGCTCCATTAATGTTGCTTCAGACCTCTTGGCAGCCTACCTGAACAGTTTTTATCTCAACGTTTTATACATTTTGGAGGGACATCTTGGTAATGTCACTGTTGCATTATAGTTTCATCACTTGATAATGACGGTATTTACTGTGTTCCATATTATATCTAATGCCTTTGAAGTTCTTTTGTACCTTTCTTCCAACTGATCTCTTTTGACAGTGTGATCCCTCTTGGAAGGTCTTTACAGACCATGGTTTTTGCTGTTAGACGACTTAGAAAATGCAATGAAAAGTTTACTGGAGAATCTGAAGTTCATTTTGGGTTACATTGAATGATGGCAGATGTTTATTGATTGCGTTGTACAGGTCATAGGTCACATTAGAGGTGAAAAATGATCTTAATGATTTTTCTTGGTCTCCTTTTTAAATCACAGGGGTGTGTAGAATTTATATACACACTAAAGATGCACATATGAGACCATATGAGAGTAGAGTTTAAACAATGACAAGAATAACTAAATCCCAGGGGGTGGGGGGTAAGATGTCTTGCCTGGTCAGAACTTAAAGCCAATGAATACAATATAGCATAACTGACCAATATTCTTTAAATGTATGTAGTATGCATATCAAAAAGATTATTCCCTTATCCTTTAAAAGTAAACTTGAAAAGCTTCCCTGAAAAAAGGAAATGTTAGGCAGAGGTGAAACATCAAACACAATTTTCACTGACTCTGCAAAGCCGTCACTTTACATACTAAGTGAATGGCGTGCTGCAGCAAGCAGGCAGTGCTGGATTTCGGTCATATGTAGAAATGCTGTGATAAAAATGTGGGAAGCAGCAAGCAAATGCATATGAGTCTCGTTTCCAACAGTTAATGTAGCGCAGGGGTGCGAAATGTCGGGAAAATGAAGCTTGCATTTCTTAGAGGGAGAGTTTACGTCTCTGCATTTCATTTTCGAACCACTTTTTGATGCTCAGTGCTCAACCATTTGATTAAAACAAAAAAGTTCCAGGTGACACATACACACACAAACACCCACACACAGTTTAACCTTCCTTCATATCCTCGCTATGGTTGTGTTTATCACACAGCAACACACATGTGCTGCTTCAGATAGAATCTGCAGTGCAATTACACAAGCCAACCACTGAGATGAAAAACCGCTCATGGATACATTTTCAATTATTCAGGGAATACATTTCAGTCGGCTCTCAGATGCTGGAAAAAGTTACTATATAATCAATACACTGTATAACATCATTAATATTTAAAGCCACAAAAGTGCTTCCTGTCTCTTTGGGCTCACGGCCAGTGGGATGTGGGCATTGCAGTCAAAATAGGACAAGCCTTCTCCACCTACAGCAAAGAAACATTTGCTTTTCTCTAATATTTGAAAAATTCCTTTTTAAAAAGCCTCACACAAAGTCACCTGGAGCACATTTAGACTGAAATTTAAAACGAACATGATTGAGAGGAAGTCTGCTTTACTTCCTTACAGCATGGTCAACGTTGTCACTCCTTGTCTGCTTTTAGTCAATAAAACTACCATTATATTATTGCTGGTCTGGTGCAAGCTTGCCTCTCCCCCTTTCTCTTACAGAGCTTAGACAATCAATTTACCCTGACTTGGCCAGTACAGATAGAGGCTGGAGAAACTGCAGAGCAGACGCTGAGATGCAGGATCACTTCACAGATAGACACACCACCTGACAGCTACAAAATGGAGCCAGTATTCAACTAATCTGACTTGATAAACTTTGTCTCACAATCTTGCTTCAGGTGTTATTTTTCTTCTGCTTTTAGTTAAACCTTGACCCTAAATTTAATGCAACTACAGAGATAGAAGAAACCACAGGTTCGCCTTTCTCTGCACCCCAAAGCCAACACCCTCTTTCCTTTACTGAAAGTGACTCTGATTTGAGGTTCCTATCAAACCGACTGAGACACAAAGAGATTAATACGACTTTACTATCTCAGTTCCTCTGCCGGTTGGGTTGCGTGTAATGCTCTCTGTGCTATTGATTTTATATTTCTCTCTCCTCTTCCTTTCTTCCTGGCTGTCTCTCCCTCTCACCATCGCTCCACCTCCGCCAGCCTCTTCCGAGCCTCTGAAACGTCCTGCAGGTCAGACGGATACTGGGCCGGATCAATCAGGGAAAGTAATCTGGGACGCCTCATGCACGCAAGCAGACACACACACATCACAAGTACTGAAACACACACCCTTCCTCTGATGCACTCTGGCCTGCCTGCCTCCAGTCTCATCGATCTGCATCTACTTTACCAAATGGATTCTTCTCTTCTATCCCCCTCCACCTCTTTTCTCCCTGTGTGACTCAGAATAATAAATGTTCCAGACTGTGCAAGACGTGTATGTAAGCAATTTTTCATTTAACTTTGGCTTGACTTTTTTCCCTCTACCGCCTCTCTTCTATTTCTCTTTTCCTTTTTGTGATGTTCCAGTCGTTTATTGGGATTGATGCAGCTTTCTCACAGATTCCTTTGTAGTCTCTGTGTAGTGGGTGCACGCTTGTGTGAGGTCAAATGTCATGATAGAATGTGACCTAAGTTACATCAGGCACCCTAACAGAATCCAAATTTACTGATGGATTGTTTTCATGTCGAAATTGTATACTTTTCCAGACTGAAGGTTTCAGAGTTCTCAATGCTTTATGTTTATTTTAAAATGCAAACTACAAACGTTAACATGGAGGACAGATGAAAGGAAGAACACAAGGAAGGTGGGTAGATAGGAGATAAGCAGTGGGTGCTTGACATTTTGCCCCTTCCCTATTTTGTACTTTTGAAATTTTTGTCTTTTTGTACGTAACTTTCATGGATGTTCTATATCCACTTTAGCAACACACGTCTACCTCAAAGGAATATCTTTTAAATTGGTTTAGGTTTACTGTAAATATGGTCATGCAACAAAATTAGGTCATGGCAAAAAGGTTGCTCAGTTAATTTTGGTGTGATCAGGGGTCATAAACTCAGCACCCACAATCAGGAACCAGAATTCCAAACAATTGAAGTATGGTGTTTAAATAAAATCTTCAGAAAATAAATAATTATTAAATGAAATTACACATGAGTAAGAACCCATTTTTTCACAGGTATATTAACAGGTGTGAAGAAAACTGGGGTGAACATACCCAGAGGTACTATCAGCCGACTCCAATAAGAATGAATAACATGTGTTATTCAACCTTAGAGATCTTAATTTCACTTTGTTCCTTCCTACTTCTATTTCACACCAGTAAACAAACCACTTTCATGAATTATGGAGAAAAATGGTCATAAAAAACATGAATATCCAAAAAATCAAATATAACAATTTAATTGAATATTATCTATTACAGCCTACTACCATATATTTGTTTTGGCTCTGATCCCTATTTGGCATCAGCTGACTGTTATAAAATATGTTACAGATCATGACCCCTGATCATAAATGACTCCAGGTGACTTCCTGCGGGTATTTATTATTTACAAGCATATTTCCCCACAGTATACTGGCGTGTATGAATTGATGCATGGTCGATATGAAACATCCCGCAGTAGATGACATCAATTGAAAAATCAAGTATGAAACAACTGAGATGCGAAATAGCGCAGGGGCAAAATAAACAGCACAAATATTTTACTGTACAGTTTTCCTCAGACTTCACTACAGATTTAGTAAATAAACTGAAGTCATCTTATTATTTTTTAATGGCTGATGCAAGTTTTCCACTCATGGTTAAAACTAAAAAGTTATACTCCTTCGTGGGCAGTCAAAAGAAAGAACATCCAATGCTTTAAGCACAATGACCTCTCATTCTATACAGTTAAGAGCAACATAATGCCTGTAACACACACAGATATTAAAGTCTCCATTGCTCAGCCACACTGTAGGAGGAACTGGAGCCATTTGTCCACTGGCTGAATCCCAACTCTGCACCAACGCATGCAGAAAATTGTTGAGCATCTTGACTCTAGAGATGACACTTCAATTTGTGCAGCTCCAGTGACTGGTGCTCTGCAGATCCTCCCCTGTGGGGGTGTGAGATCAGTTGGACACCTGCCTGGCCGTTTGGCCGAAGCCCGGAGCACAGGGGACCGGGCCTTGGAATGAAAGGCCTGGCCTTGCCCGTCAGCCCGATCACTGTCCCTGAGCCCCCCGGCCCTGGCCCGGCCCCTTCGGCCCTCATCACTGTTCATCTAGCTTCACTCCTGTGCCAGTAGCAGTCCCTTGCTCTCCCCTCTTTGCTCCTAATTCTTGATCCAACTGTCAGCTGTGGCGTCATCCCTCCTCTCAGACATCAAATCCCCATCAACAGCTTGCCAGCCTTTGTCTCACTTCTTGCTGCTGCAGATTGCACCTCCACTTCCAGCTCAAGCTGAATCAGTAAGATGTCTTTGTGGTGAATTAGTGTCTGTCCTGTTGTAATCCTGGGGTGTGACAAATGGCAGTGATCGGCCGAGGCACTAAGGACATTTTGTGGATTAAACAGGCTAAATCGTTGTCCCATTCCAGGCTTTCCCCTCTCTAATTACATTTCAATGTGGGTAATGGTTTTAGTGAAGATGTTATCTGACTAGGGCTTCACAATATATAGAAAATATATAGTGTTTACAGTACTAATATTCCAACCACAAATTTGAAATACAAAATTCCAAATGTTATGAATTAACAATCTGCCAATTATATATTGGCAGTCAATAGTATATTCTGCCTGTTTGATGCACCCTTATTATGGTTGATGCTAGCAGAGAAACGATTCCTCAAATAGTTTGAGTTCCTCGATTACAAAAATGATCTGCCTCTCGGCTTCGTTAAATTCCGTTTAATTATTCAGTGTGTTCCAGCCGGTCGGTTATTTGTGTTGCACTATGCTCTCACTTCCGCTAATAATAGCCTACGCTGCTGATGCGTAGATGCCAAGTGCAGTTATCAGCTACTGAGGGAGATGGCGAGGGGTGAAAAGAAGTGCAGAGATCACTTTAAATTTAACAGAAAAGAAAACAGTACTGTTTGTGTACTGCTTAACTGAATTAGCTTTCCATAAAACAATGCATAATTCCATAAAATGCAACACCTGAGCAGGTAACATTCTTTGCAGCACTACATGGGAATGTGCAGGACATCGAAAAGTAAGGTTCGAAATACAAATTTGCTGTTTACCTTTCTGATAGTTAATGTGTAATTATTTCTTGTCTGTTCTTGCATTAAAAAAAACAGGAAGAGTGTAACTTGGCACTTAAGAACAGTACAAGGGTTCTATTTTATCCAGAAGACATTCTGCTTTTTGATGTTTAAAAAATCTTTTAAAAAAATTCAGAATACAATATGCAAGAAACACTTTATGCACTCTTATGTTTGTGACCATTTTCACTACAGAGGCAGCTAGCACTTTATTGATGCTAAGTCAACCAGAAAGGGCTGGGCTTTTGACACGTTGATGTTAGAACCTTTTTTATCTGCGGATGCATCCTTTGCAACAAAATGTTCAAGTGCACACTAAAGAAATATTGTGTTATTGCATTTTTAGCAATATAATGTTGATTTTTTTAAAAGAATTGAATTATTTGTTTACTTGCATTTTTTCTTTTATGTATTTCTATTTTTCAGAAAATAAGCTTAAGCAAAAATCTACAGAATGTGCCAATATTTTATCCGATTGCTTTATTAATCGTAAGAATAATTGATAGAATCCTCATTTACTAAAATATTTGTTACCTGCAGCCCTAGATGATGCTTACACATCACAAAAATGACAGCCTGAGACACTGATGGTCCAGATCCTGGATCCTTTACATCAAAATGAAAAGTGACACAGGGAGGAATGATAAAAATATGTGGATCTATTGCAAGCAATATTGCCAATTATATCAAGGGTTTCTGCAAATTTTGGTAAGATTAATAAGACTATTATTTAAAATTTAAAACTCATATAAGTTATAAAAAACAACCAAATGACTTGTTTACTTCATGGCTTAATTTTATTTTACTTATAACCTTAGGTTTGTTACATGAAACAATATCAACTTGAATATGTGTTTTTTTTCAGTAGTGGTATTAATGATGGGTTTCGGCCAACTATTTAAACGCTAGTTCCCAAGCCAAACCTGGTTAATATACAAGTGAGAGCTGTGGAAAACAAAATGTTAATTTTAGTAAAACATAAAAAAAGCAAGTTTAGGAAGAAAAATCTTTCTGGGGTTTGCGAGGAAGAGAATAAATTCCTTTGCCTATTGCTACCCTGAATCATGGGTAAAAATGCACGGATTAGGCTTTTCTGGTTTTGTTTGAGGTCTGACCTACTGACTTAAATTTTACCAATCCAGAATATTTTTTTCCAAAGGACTATGACAAATAGAAGAGAAAAATGTGCTTCAGGTTTCCTGACAGAGGAATTGGTTATGAATTTAACAGAAAACTAAGGAATTACAAGAATATCTCTATTTATGAATCAAATTATGTATCCCAACTTTTATGAATTTTTTATTATTTAAACTAAAACAAAAAACAGAAAAAAACATCAAATATATGATGTCGGTTCATGCATGTATAGTCTAACAATAATACGAGATTATTTAATAGGAAAATCTATTTATTTTATTATTTGATCTACCAATTACCAGTCAGGGCCAATCAAGGGAACACTGACCTATTCTGATATTTGGCTAAATGATTGATGCGTCTCTAATTGTGGGATCTGTAGTTTTTTTCACTGTATAACTCCAGAATTCCAGAGGTACAACTCACGCAACAAATGAATGCTCATTTATCACATTAATCCAAAAGAAAGTTGATGGACATAGCAACTAATGAACAAGTTTACTGATTTAAGGCATAACAACATTTATTTTAAGACCTAGTGTGAAAAAATCAGTTTATTTAAGCCTTTTAAAGGTTTAAAATGGAGAATATTAAATTTAAGACTTTTCATAACTTTCTGAGACCATGCAGGAACCATTTACATCAAGACTGAATGATTTTGTCATATTGTTCAGTCTGATATCTAAACAACCTTTAGGACTTATTCAGCTTATAACAGCCTTGTTATTATTACTAGTAAGATTGATGACTTATGCAAATAAAGGAGCAGATTTGAAATTGTAGGGCAGTTCTGCTGATAATATGAAAGTCACTGTTTTGTCTGTTTTCATATGAAAACAAGGTTTTATGTCTTTTTCCAGATATCACAACAGAAAACCTACTTGCTAAAACCGCACTAAGATATTGTGAAACTTATTGTGACTGTTCTTTAAATAAACATAGTCTACGGAACAGACCTGCACCACTGTGAGATGCATTTAAGTGAAAAGCTAGCACTTTTTTCCAGTGCTCATTTCTGTGTTGAGCTGAAGTTGCTTTTAGTTATAGGCTGGGACACAGAGTGGAGGATGTAAGAAAACAGCCTGCGAGGCCAGGAGAGCGAGGCAGGCTGATCCGACTGAGTCAGCAGCACTGTGTGTCATGACAGAGGACAGCACTTCCACAAGCGGCATGCAGGTGAATGGGACTGTGCACCTGTGCAGGCAATCATCCGTAGGTGCGAAGCTGCACACTATCAAAATGCACTGATGCACATTACCTATTTGCACGTGTGACTATGCTCACAGTTACAGTGTCCAACTGCATGTTTTCGGTTACAATTCCAGCCAACTACAAACATCTGAACACTGCTTAATCATGCAGCTATGCTCATTTGCTGGCAGGCTAAAAAAGTCCCTAAAGGTGATAAGAGTCAAAACTGATACTTCTAACTGCTCTGACTGAACTCAATTTGCAGCACAACACACAGTATGAGTTCTAATTAAAACTGCTTTGAGGCTGGAAGTGGTGATATTGGATTTGTTGAAACAGGTATTTAAAAAAAAGCTCTAGACAGCCTGAAGATATATAAGAACAATACCTACAGCCCAGCCCAGAACAGGAGTAAGGTAGGGGCACATTTATGGCTGCTTAGCAGGAGCAGAGCTCTACCTAATTTAATCACTGTTCCACCATCAGACACATCCTGATTGTGTCTGTGTTGGTGAGTGTGTGCATGTCTGCGCTGCAGCAAAGGCATAGAGCTCCAGCACATAGACATTAGCTGACCATTGTACTCAAGAATTCATTTCACAGTCTTGGGTGCTGTGTAAGTGTATGTTCGTTTGTGCACTAGTGTGTCTATATAATCTGCTTATTGGTTTCCCTCTGAACCGGAGCTTAAATAATCTAATAGCTGCAAGGGAAAAAAAGGACAGCCGTCCGTCATCTGTCTTAATGAGTTAACAGTTTGATAGAAGCAATGAATAACTCAAAACTACATGTACTCGTACTCGTCGTCTTCCGCTTATCCGGGACCGGGTCGCAGGGGGAGCAGACTCAGCAGAGACACCTAGACGTCCCTCTCTCCAGACACCTCCTCCAGCTCATCCGGGCCCATGGCCTCTGACTTGGAGGAGCTGATCTTCATCCCAGCCACTTCACACTCGGCTGCGAACGGCCCCAGCGCATGCTAGCGGGGGCCAGCAGGACCACGTCATCTGAAAAAAGAAGAGACAAAATCCACTGGTCCCCAAACCAGACCCCTTCCGGCCCTTGGCTGCATCTAGAAATTCTGTCCATAAAAGTTATGAACAGGACCAGTGACAAAGGGCAGCCCTGCCGGAGTCCAACATGCACCAGGAACAGGTCCGACTTAGTGCCGGCAATGCGGACCAAACTCCTGCTCCGCTTGTACAGGGACCGGATGGCCCCTAATAAAGGACCCCCGATTCCATACTCCTGGAGCACCCCCCACAGGGCATCACGAGGGACACAGTCGAATGCTTTCTCCAGGTCCACAAAACACATGTGGACCGGTTGGGCAAACTCCCATGAACCCTCGAGTACCCCGTAGAGGGTATAGAGCTGGTCCAGTGTTCCACGGCCGGGAGAAAAACCACACTGCTCCTCCTGAAGCCGAGGTTCGACTATCGGCCGGACTCTCCTCTCCAATACCCTGGCGTAGGCCTTACCAGGGAGGCTGAGGAGTGTAATCCCCCTGTAGTTGGAACACACCCTCTGATCACCCTTCTTATGTAGGGGGACCACCACCCCAGTCTGCCAGTCCAGAGGCACTGTCCCCGACCACCACGCAACGTTGAAGAGGCGTGTCCTCCTTGAACCGCCACCTTAACGTGGTAGAGGGGTTTGAGTGCTCGGATGATCCAAGAGGCTACGTTGTCTGGGGCTAAATGCCCCTGGTAGGGTCTCCCATCGCAAACAGCCTCCAGGTGATGGGTCAGACAAAGAGCGGTTCAAGAATCCTTCATGAGGACTAGTACATCGAGGCACGTGACGTCGCCCGGTACGGCGAAGCCGGAGTCCCACCCTGGAGCCAGGCCTGGGGTTGGGACTCGCCAGAGAGCACCTGGTGGCCGCGTTGCTCCTCGCGGGACCCGGCCGGGCCAAGCCCAAACAAGAGACGCGAGGCCATCCCCCAGTGGGCCCACCACCTGCACGGGGAACCGTGAGGGACCGGTGCAAAGAGGATTGGGTGGCGGACGAAGGTGGAGACCTCAGAGGCCCGATCCCTGGATGCAAAACTACATGTAGCTGCAGAGAAAGCAAACGCTTTGCCAACAGTGGAACAAGCTGAAAGCTAATTCCCTTCCTATTCCAAATCACTTGGAAATCATCTTCTTCTGTGGAGTGATGTGTCAAATAATTTAATCACCCAGTAGGTTTAAACTATATTATAAGACTACAGAATACTAGCAATTAAAGATCTTTTTTATTTAAAATCTTTTCTGCTGGCCTTACTGCTGGTCATTAATTATTTATATTAGGAGCAGTGTCCAAGTCACGCCACATGTGTGAGAGAGTAGTCGCTGTGAAACAGTGTTTTATTTTAAAGCAAAGAGAAATAATACAGAGTTCAGCATTTTATATTAGCAAATAGCATGATTAAGAAAGTCTCCATAAGTATTCAACAAAAAAACGTAGATCACCTTCTGTCATGTTTCATGACAGAGACCGGTATCTCAACAGGATAAAACAGAGCAAATTTGTTGTACTGTATTGTACTGGTGAAAGTCTTGCTCTCTCTCACTGCAGCATGAATGAACCCAAGGCAAGTCTCAACATGTCATCGTAAATACAGTTTTCTTTAAAATCACTTCTTACATCTCTGTACTTAAACATCTCACTGATGGTGAAAATGGCTAACTTTGAGTGCACTTTACTCAGCAACAGTCTTAGGCAATCCATTTTTTTGTCTATCCTCAGGAACAAGAATCGTGTATGGGTCCCTCTATCTTAAAAACACATTCTTTATTTAGCCAAGTTTAAAAAAAGTTTAAAAAATGAGTACACCCAAGCCTTTTCAGTAAAGCTAGACTTTTGTTGTCCTATTCCCTATGAAATTAAAATAAAAGCAAAAAACTATCTAATCCATCTGCATCCCCTACATGTAGTTATGGCCTAACTGGTATCATTCTTGAATTACAGTTCAAGGGCTGCAAATGGCCTGTTGGCTGCACTTTGGACACCCCAGACTTAAGAATAATTTTCAATTTTAACAGCTCACTGTCTTGGTCCCCTTATGGATGCAATTAAGCTGCCTATTCCAAGTTATTACACATTCTACTTATATTTCTGATTGTTAGAGCCTCACATTAAGTAACATTAAGTATAAATTCTTACAGAAAAACTGCTCCAACAGGAAAAGAGAGAAACAAAGGCCTACAAAGGATAGAGGTGCAAACAGCGGAGGCCTGCGGCAGACCAGCTAAACCATTAAGAGTGGCGTGTATTCAAATGAGCAGATAAATCCCCCCTGCTGCTGTACAGTGCAGAGTAATTGAAAATGCCCACAGGAGGCTATCTCTGCTCATATACTGTGGCCTAAGCCATGGCGACAACATAGAAAGGTGGTGGCTGATTGCTGTAAAAAAAAAAAATCCTACAACAGTGTGAGTCTGACAGTGAGAGCAGGAGAGCCGTGACAGATAGCACACTTCTCTCTATTTTTCTCATTTTCTCCGTCCCTGTCTTTTCGTCCTCTACACCCAATATCAATTTAACAGGTGCTGATCATGCCTGCTGGTGATGTTTATCTGGGGTGATAAGCACTGAATGGCACTTTTTCCTGAATTTCCATCTACATTTCCATGTGTAGGATAGAATGCAACCCTCACAACTTGCTAATATTCCACTTTACTCAACTCAACAAATATCAATATTTCCTGTTGTCTGATAACAACACAATCACTGATCACATACTGTATTAGTGAGGAGGAGGCTTTCTGTATAAAGTAGCTTTCCATTTTAAATTGAGTCATCTCCAGCATTATGATCTTTATATAGGGCGGACCCATCTTTATGAGTCATCAACCACAGTTTGACCTTCCATATCCCTCCTACCCCTGTGGAGTTATAAAACGTTGCCATGTTTTGTGCTAGCCAGCAAATTAGCAAAGTAATTAATTTCAGTTGCAAGTATTTTTTATATCCACTGGCAGATTTAAATGTAGTATGTATTATAGTTTCATTAAACCAAGAAGATGGTTTCTGATTTAAACTGAGACAGGCATAATCCAAAAGATAAGAAAACAATGGAAAAGGAGTATCGATTAAAGCAAAAAAAAATATTTATCAGTTTTTAATTTACATTTTAATAAAAGAAGCAAACCTTTCCTATAATTGCTGACCAGCTTTTTACATGTTTCCACTGGTATTTTACCGATTCATCTTCGGTGATGAGAGCTTTCTAAAAGATTGTAAAAGAAAACAAGAAAAACATTGTAAAAGAAAATGTTTATACTAACCCAAATGTTCTTTTCCTCTCCAATAATCTGAATCCCACGAATGTAACACAAGAGAAGGAAAACAGACTTTCAAGTGCAAAGAAATTATAAACAATTTGCTTGCTTAATTTGAGACTATGCATTCTTATCCATTTCCCATTTCACAGTGCAATATTTTCCATTCTGAAATTTCCATGTGTTTTCAGCCAATTTTAAACATCTAAATAGAGATGTTAATGTGCACCATTGCAGAAGAATTTTCAGACTTGACGCCTTAATTATGTGACAAACAAAAAAAGTGAAAAACAACCGACTCTAAATAAAGCTATAGGGTACAAAAATATAACAAGAAACAACATCTCTCTGCTTTTCTCCTAATAAATATTTGTTTTAAAATCCAACTGTCCTTACCTGTTCCATCACCTGAGCAACATGTGCACATTAAGCATCTACAGGTACATGTCTGCATGTGCAGTTTAATTGGCAGCTATATAACAATAACATTCAACTTTTTAAGTTAAGGTATGGACATATATTTCCAAACTCTTAATTTTTAATCTCTGTTAATTTAACCCAGACATAGAAAGACCAGACCTAAAAAAAAATACGACAAAAAACAAAACCAAACGCCTTACTTTTCCAAGCCTATCAAGACATAGTAGGAATCCAAGTAGGCCCTCCGTGAAGAATATGTGATTTAAAATGGAAAGAACACCTGAAGTTCTGTTAAATGTGAATACTCACAATAGAGAAAATGGACCATTCCCGTCTAAAAGAAAACATCAGTAGGTAAGATTAGTCTTTAATGCTCCAGTGTGAACTCTACCATATATTTTATGTTTACACACTAAGACATCAGTTTCTTAGATCATATTACCATAACTAGTGATTTTTCAGTGAGCTGGCCTGTGTTCATTATTTACCAATTTACCTTCGACCGGTTCTGACTGATGAATGGTCAAATACTAAGAATCAGATGTTTAGTGGATCATAACTGAAAACCTCCACTTTTTCTGTCTGTGAACACATCAGGAAACATGTTGCACTGTATTTTTCATTTAGTTTAGTCAAAACCTGAAAGGGTTGGGACACATGTTTTGATGTATAAATAAGGATAATGTTCATTGTCTGTTGGATTTAAAACTTCTGCCTTGATAAAAGAATGTGTTGTACATGTCCCCTCTGATCCATGTTTGTAGCATTAATTGTTAAACTAAAACAAAACAATTGCATAAATAGACATGCATATGTTAGAAAAAAAACTGAATAAGTGTCGGCCCGTAAAGGCCCGATCGGCTCATCTCTAAACAAAACCTGACATCCTGGATGATTTGTTTCATGTTAGAATTTAGGATTTCCTCCACAGAAACTGGCTTCAGCAAAGAAGGATCTTCCATCATTTCTTTATGAGCTGTTAATAGGCTGTTAATCTTCTTTAAACAGAGATAAACAATGCTTTACAGTAAACCTAATGGAGCCATCATTGAACTTTCCAATACACCTAAATCCAGCTTGTCTCTGCATCTTTCCAATATGGACTGTTACTGTTTAGAGCAGTGGTTCCTAACCTTTTATCCTAAGAAGCCCCTCTTCTTATACTGTAATTGAGCTACCATTGAGCTCACATGCACACTTGTGCGTGCACACACATCTGGATGCATTCATATAATGCACACTGGAGGCCAAAAGGAAAAACTCCTAATTCATAATTTGTTGCTGGTAAAACTTTTCATATTTTTTATTTCCCTGAAAACAAACAGCCATCTTAATCTCCCCATGCCTCTGTCCTGGGATCAGATTTCATGATGTAGCAGTTCTTAAAGCGTTTGCTTTCATTGTGAAAATAAGCTAAATCATCCTACATGTATCCAGTAGTGAATGAGATACAGCATAAACCTCAACTCATCTGATTGTCTGAAACATTCCAAAACCTTTTTTTATCGTTGTCTGGAAACTTTTTCTCTCACTTTGAATCAGCCTGAAAACAGGTAAGAATCATCAGAGCTGCGTTTTTGTAAGCCGCACTCCTGTTGATAGGCAGGTTCTGTATTAACAGTATATCAGTATACAGGTCCTTCTCAAAATATTAGCATATTGTGATAAAGTTCATTATTTTCCATAATGTAATGATGAAAATTTAACATTCATATATTTTAGATTCATTGCACACTAACTGAAATATTTCAGGTCTTTTATTGTCTTAATACGGATGATTTTGGCATACAGCTCATGAAAACCCAAAATTCCTATCTCACAAAATTAGCATATTTCATCCAACCAATAAAAGAAAAGTGTTTTTAATACAAAAAACGTCAACCTTCAAATAATCATGTACAGTTATGAACTCAATACTTGGTTGGGAATCCTTTTGCAGAAATGACTGCTTCAATGCGGCGTGGCATGGAGGCAATCAGCCTGTGGCACTGCTGAGGTCTTATGGAGGCCCAGGATGCTTCGATAGCGGCCTTTAGCTCATCCAGAGTGTTGGGTCTTGAGTCTCTCAACGTTCTCTTCACAATATCCCACAGATTCTCTATGGGGTTCAGGTCAGGAGAGTTGGCAGGCCAATTGAGCACAGTGATACCATGGTCAGTAAACCATTTACCAGTGGTTTTGGCACTGTAAGCAGGTGCCAGGTCGTACTGAAAAATGAAATCTTCATCTCCATAAAGCTTTTCAGCAGATGGAAGCATGAAGTGCTCCAAAATCTCCTGATAGCTAGCTGCATTGACCCTGCCCTTGATAAAACACAGTGGACCAACACCAGCAGCTGACACGGCACCCCAGACCATCACTGACTGTGGGTACTTGACACTGGACTTCTGGCATTTTGGCATTTCCTTCTCCCCAGTCTTCCTCCAGACTGTGGCACCTTGATTTCCGAATGACATGCAGAATTTGCTTTCATCCGAAAAAAGTACTTTGGACCACTGAGCAACAGTCCAGTGCTGCTTCTCTGTAGCCCAGGTCAGGTGCTTCTGCCGCTGTTTCTGGTTCAAAAGCGGCACCTGTAGCCCATTTCTGCACACGCCTGTGCACGGTGGCTCTGGATGTTTCTACTCCAGACTCAGTCCACTGCTTCCGCAGGTCCCCTAAGGTCTGGAATCGGCCCTTCTCCACAATTTTCCTCAGGGTCCGGTCACCTCTTCTCGTTGTGCAGCGTTTTCTGCCACACTTTTTCCTTCCCACAGACTTCCCACTGAGGTGCCTTGATACAGCGCTCTGGGAACAGCCTATTCGTTCAGAAATTTCTTTCTGTGTCTTACCCTCTTGCTTGAGGGTGTCAATAGTGGCCTTCTGGACAGCAGTCAGGTCGGCAGTCTTACCCATGATAGGGGTTTTGAGTGATGAACCAGGCTGGGAGTTTTAAAGGCCTCAGGAATCTTTTGCAGGTGTTTAGAGTTAACTTGTTGATTCAGATGATTAGGTTCATAGCTCGTTTAGAGACCCTTTTAATGGTATGCTAATTTTGTGAGATATGAATTTTGGGTTTTCATGAGCTGTATGCCAAAATCATCCATATTAAGACAATAAAAGACCTGAAATATTTCAGTTAGTGTGCAATGAATCTAAAATATATGAATGTAAAATTTTCATCATGACATTATGGAAAATAATGAACTTTATCACAATATGCTAATATTTTGAGAAGGACCTGTAATAAGGCTGCATTTCCGACACAAGCAGTTCCTTAAATCATGATACAAATATGACTGGCAACCTGTCACCGGTATTTCCTGCCTGTCTGTCACTCTCTGGACCGGCAATGGATAGCTCTTGGAAGCCACTCCGTACAACCTGCACAAACGCTCATACACCACATCCCTGGCTTTGGAGCCAACCCTGTTGTTGCCCATATAAAGGTTTACTACAGAAATGTTTGGTACATGATTTATATATAACGTTTGATTCAGGACGCTGCATCTGCTTGTTGGTCCCAGTGTAAATAGAGATTTATGGCCTTGAGTAGTGCTGTTTTAACCATAAATCCACCTAAAACTGATTATAGGGTAGTTAAATTTGTTATTCTATGTGACTATAATTCCATAAACAGACTTCGCATAAAGCAGCTGTATGTGTAAAACCTTCATTTAAACTTTTGATCAATATTTGGTATGTGTGCCAAACATATTAACGGCCTCTTTGGAATTAAAGCCTCACCCCGTCCTCCAAGCTCTCAAGAGCCACTTTTAGAAGGACGGGGCCCACAAGTTGGGAATAACTCAGTGATCCCAGCTGATGCTCTAAAGAAATGCAAGATACAAAACTTTTCAAATGTGTAAGGTCAAAATCTTTTTAGACTTCTAGTGAGATTTAGTTATACTAAACTCTCTTGTTCAGCCATATCTCCAACATGATGGTTACATAACAATTGCACATCTAAGTTCACAAACTGAGGTCCCATTTTTAAAGTCGACCTATACATAATGTTTTTTTTTTCTAAAACTTGATATTGCTCCAGCACATTTTTCATGTAAAAAAAACAAGACTTAGCCAAGTTCTACTTGCCAGAGGTCTTGGTCTTTTTTACTAAAGTTCACATAGATTTATGCTAGATATGTCTACAGTGGTCTACAGTAAGGGAGGAAGATGAGAAAGAAAGTAACGACACAAGGAAGCAAAGAATGAGGGACACAGGAGGGGAACAGATGGATGGAAGGGAGGAAGAAAAGTAAGACAATAGGAAGGAATGAAGGCCACAATGTACGCAGCAAGGGAAGAAGAAAAGAATGCCACAAGGAAGAAAAGGAGGAACCTAAGGAAGGAAGAAATAAAAGGAAAGACACAATGACGTATGGAGAAACTGAAGGTAGGAAACACACATGAGGGAAAAAGTTAGCACACAATTAAAGAAGGAAAAAAAAAGAAGAACATGAGGAAAAGAGAAAATATGAAAGGATACACAAAAGAGAAGGAGGAAGGAAGGACACAAAGAAGGCAAGATATAGAACTTAGGTAATGGGACAATGAATTAACTGTTGAATTGCAAATATTTTTCTAAACTCTTACTTTCTTTTTTATACTTATTCAGACATGGAATTTTGAAATCAGTGTGGTCGAACAGATGGTTTAGGTCTGAATTTTTACACACCAACTACTGATACCATACCGAAGACTGAAAGCTGTATGCTTTGTTCCCAGGCCCAGATGTGTCTATTACCAACCACAATGCTGCTATTTTGTAGCATGTTCAGTTGCATGCTGAATCTATAATTTATCCGGCTACAGAAATATATAAATGTTTAACACGTCAGAGGCGGCGGAGGCCTGTCAAAAGCATGACCTTGAAACGTCCTTTAAAACATCACAAGGCAGCGGCGCTGGAGCCAGTTAAGCTGCCAACGCCGAACAACAGGCAACACGACACAGCTGTACTCTAACTCGTACTCGTACACACAATTCCTGTCTGACTGCTGATGCCCCCCTCCCAACACCTTATTCCTTTTTTTCCAGGGATGCAAAATGCAGATGAGAGGAGTCAGCCGCTTGTGCACAGTCTCAGGAGAAACTGCCAGCCAAATCTGAACATCTGTATGAATACCAAAACGTGCAGGGTACAGTCTAGGATGCTAGAGAGAGTGTGAAGGAGGAGGGGGAGACAGAGGAGATGAGTGGATTGAAAAGAGTGAGGGAAAGTAGACAGGAAAGCCAGTGCGCCTCTTCCTTTATGTGTTTTCGACTGAACAAAGAGATTCAGACGCATTCCTTCCACCGTATTTTCCATCAGGATATTTATTCTAAAAAAGCAGCTCTGCACAACAAGGGCTCGGTCCTGTGTTTGCTAGTGGGCTGAGGCGCTAACACTCCCCAGCTGATTATGTGTCTGTCTGTAGCAGTTTGAGATGCTGCCAAAGGAATTAGGTCTAGTATTTGTGAATGTTGCTCCCCTCGCAGCAGAATGCCTCGCCGTGCCTCTCGGATTTCGCTCGTTTTTAAAACAGAGCGAGGAAGAGACAGAGAAAAAAAACAACATTTTAAATAAATGAAGAAAATCACTGTGGATGCCTATGAAATTTTAACATAACCATTTTGTGAGTCTTCATGTATGTTTAGGCTTCACACAAAAGGAATATTTAAAAACCAAAGCGTGCTAATTGGGACAGGAGATTTTGTTTTTTTTAAGAAACATCTTATTCAAACAGGCTTTGGGCTCATTAACTGCTTCCATCCTGCTTTTGTTTGAAGGAAAGTGGAAAAGACATTTAAAGATAAATAATATTGTGCTATATCTACTCTGACACTGTAGTGTAAAACGATGATAGGCATTACGTGTTCATAAAATTAACTAAAGCTTGCTTAAAGTATGAGAGGAAAAACTAAATAATCTCAGTAGATCTGTCATATTTTTAAAAATGCAAATCATTATAGTAGTTGAATTTTTAAACACCACTCCCACATATTTATAATGGAATATGCTATGCACCATTAATCTACATATTTTAAATAAAAAAATAGCTCAAGATTAAAATTGTGTCATTGATTTAATCAACACATGAACTGTCAAACTAGTTTAAACACGGATGTACGTTGGATGTTAATCACCTTTTATCAATGTGGGACAACCATCCTCATGGAGACATTTATTTTCTTTGTTGTCATAAATAATCCCACAAGATTTTAAATGCTACCAAAGAAAAAGCAACATTTCCATTCATTACTTTATCATCCATGTTACAGACAGAATCCAACTAAATGACCCAGGAGTCATTATCACCACTATCTTTATTCTGCTTTAAAGCTCCGTACAGTTAGTTGTCACTGTTAACATTTAGCAGACAGACCTCTGCCCACATGTGTCAGCTCCAATGAATTCTTCACACACATGCACATGCAGCTACAGAGTGGGCATTTATAACAACAGCATAAATAACACTTGAAAAACAAAGACACAAACACACTCAATGGGACCATTTAAGCCCATCTAAGACTCAGCCCTCTTAACTTAAAGTAGGAGACTACTAAAAGCGGGTGTTTACCACTTGTCCTTGTCTGAGATGCACTTAGTGAAAGTCAGGACGACAACTATTCTGCATGTTGATGAAGCATTTTCTTGGTTGCTCTCTTGTGTGTTGTGCATTAAGTAGAATCGATAATAAAGTTGAATTTGACAGGAGTCATCCACCCGTGTAATGCCTGGCACTTTTCATCTCTGCCGGCTTATCTGAAATTTCGTTGAAACCGACAATGAAACCTTCAGTAGTGAAGAAGCTTCACGTTAAATAACAAGCTTTTTCATCTTAAAATTAGTATATGAAAAGCAGAAGGCTGGTTTACATGAATTGACTGAGTCTGTTAGTGAGATAGTTTTATTATAAGAGGCTTAACATGGTGATGAGGGAGGTTTGCTGCTTCAAATTGAAGTTCAAAACTAAAATGTAGACATTAAATGTACAGACTTTTAATTTATAAACTGATTTGAGTAAAGGTCTGTTGTTATTCTTATTGTTATTACTTCTCATCCAATAGTGGTGCACCGATGCTAGCACGGTTGCCTTAAAGCAAAAAGGCCCCGGGTTTAGATCTCGGCTGGAGTCTTTTTGTGTGATGTTTGAATGTAATCCATGTGCATGGGTTGGTTCTCTCCGGGGACTCTGTCTTTTCCCACTCCCCCAAAACATGCATGCTAGATCAACTATTAAGGGTGAATATATCCATGCATGGTTGCTTGTCCTTTGTGTCGCTGTGATGGACTAGCCACCTGTCCAGGGAGACAGGACAGGTGGGATAGACACCAGCCCCCCTGTGATCCTGCAAGGAATAAGATGCCATAGAAAACCGATATATAATCACTATTATGAAATATTTCTTGACATTGCCAGCCAGATTTACATGAAGCCTAATCTATAAAGTCCTGTCTTACATGTTTTAAGTCTGATGATGACTAAACAGCAGGAACTCAACAACAGATCTGTGACAGATCTGTGTGTAACACAAAATCATAAATCCTTGTTCCAAATACTTGAGTTTAATAAACAGGTATTATTATTAACAATTTAAGGATCATCACAAAGGGTTAAAATTAAAGAAACCTATTTAAGGCTTGATTATTGGCATGTGTAACATAAAAAGCAAATCTGCCGAGAGTAAGCCACAGACAGTATTTGGCATGAGGACAGTATAAGAAAGATTAAGAGGTAACTGCTTCTCTGCCAGAACATCTCCATCTTTTCTTTTCGTAATGTGATTTAGCATTGGGTTTAATCAGCTTCTAGTTAACCATGTCACTCTGCATGTGGATAAACGTCAGTGGTTCCTCTAAGACACACACACACAAATAAAACTACAGAGAACTAATAAGACAGACATGGGAAATAGAGATGCACTGAGTAGCCTTTTACTGGGCGACACCGCTTTCTGTTTTGTCCTTTGAGGTTTGAGCTGCTAATTCCAATTTTAAACTAATCAAATTTTCTTTTTGATTTTTTTGATTATTCCCATTTACGTCAGAAAACGTGTTTCTAACCAACAGTGGGAGTGGTTTAGATACATTAAATGGGGAAAACAAACAGCTTTTATCAGTAATTGACCTGCGGATCACTGATCACAGCCGAACAAAGAAAAATTGGCCGACCTGAATCTCTGGCTGTTCAACTGGTGCATTTCATGTTTTTTACCCGCTGAATATTAATTTACTGCCTGGTTACTTTTGCTTTTGTTTGTATGCTAGTTTTCTATCCACCACTTTTTATGATGTTTTAAAATCACCTTTATTGCTCCTCAATTCAATACTCACCTTTCAACAACACAAACAAAGGTCTACTGCAACCTTGATTCATGTTTTTTATATATATGGTGACATGTAAATCACTCACCAGCACACAGTTTGTGTACAGCAGCTAATAAATTCCTAACACAACCCCCGCTATCAGTTCTGATGTGTAACCTTGAAGCACATGGTGTTATGCCTGAGGGTAGTAGAGCCAAAGCACACTTGTGTGTACATTTAAATAATTATATATACAAATAAATTATAAATACGTACTACTGGGTCCTATCAGCCTCCCTGGTGCACACTAATCAAAAACCTTTAATACTTACGAGCATTTTACTTTTTTTACTCCCTCTTCTACTCTTGCTCCTTATTCTGCTTTGATGTTTATTTCTGTCAAACACTGCACACTCTTGCAGATGTAATCTGTATATACAGCCTACATAATATACAGTCTTCTTACATCAGTCATGTGTTCCTGCCTATGCAGACATGAAGCTAAAGGCGTCAATGTTTCATAAGTAAATACGTCATGAAAGGAATCGCCTTCATTTAAGTTAGCATTTTGATGCCATTTCACTAAAAGAAGCATGAGCACAAATATTATTCATGGTACTGTAAAAGTTAGCAACACACCATAAAAACAAATGGATGCGCACACAATTCAAAGCAATAGCTGACTCCATTCAGAAAGAAATAAGGCTGTCTATTACAGGTCACAAAGACAGGAGGAGTTTGCTAGTTTTATTAGTAAACCTGTCACCTTGTTGTCAGGGTGGAATGGTTTCAATGGATGTTATAGTGAGTCCGGGGATGGTGAGCAAATCTAATAACTTAAGTAGCTTAACATCTTGAGTCTCCATGCTGGCAGTCCTCAGTAAGCATGGCTGGTTACCGGTATCAAGGTATGCCAAGGTTTTTAAAAGTTTCAAAACCGCTACAATTTTCCAATATTTGGTTTAAAGTCCCTTAAATGAGAGATCAGAGAAGGTGCTGCAATGATTCAGAGTTTTCTATGGCTGAATGGAGCATATAGTAACCCAATGTTGCTCCTCCCACACCTGTTGCTACACACTGCTGGTCAGCAGACTTAAAGAAGGCTACTACTTATTGGGGCTTTCTTTGAGTCTTATTGTTATACATATTACCATATTAAGGGCTTCACAAAAACCTGTCTATACATTGGAGTTAACATGCCTCAATTTAAGGTTTTTCTTGATGCAGAAAATGCAGAGAATGAGCAGGAGATTTTTTTGGTGTTTTTATAAAAACAATTTTCATGAATCTCAAACCATGTTTTATTTTAGCTCTGATTTAAAAACTAAAATCAGATACCAACTTCAGTATCATTAGCCAGCTGTGGTGTACAGACATGTTTTGTTATAACACTTACACTGTGAACAGCTGGAAATAGCAGTAATAAATAGGAAACTGTTTCAGGGTGCTGCCCCCTGACACAGTGGTGTCCTGGATGAAGAGCCATAATGCCACTGTTACTGATCCCCCTAAATATAAATAAATGTTATTTACTAGCAGACTTGTTGTGATTGTGATATTGTACATATTATTGATGCAATGACGATTGCAATTTGATATATTGTGCAGCTCTAACTCTTCTTAGGGCAACTGGAGGCTGGCTAGCACAGCAGACAGTCCAACTAAAGACCCTGCTAATGTCAGCTTGTTATACTCCAGTGTTCTATATAGTCTAACAAAAGTTAGACTGCTCTATACAATAGGCGTTTTTACTTAAGAATGAACTACTAACACAATTTGTTAGCAGGTTTTTATATTTTTGCTAAAGTTTATATTTAAAAATCAAAAGTTATAAATTGCATTATAATAACTGTGCTATAATCGATGTGTTATAATATTTCAGTAGTCATAGGAATAATTTTTGCTTTTAGTTACAAACAAAACCCATAAAACCAGATACATTTTAGTTTGATATTTTTAGTGTAAAAACCGTGATACCATTGTATTTTTACTAGGTTATCCTATCGGCCCATGCCTACTGCTCACTAGGCCATATTATTAAAAAAACACAAGACTTGAGGAAAAGTCATTGCACAATACTTCCATGAATCCATGAATGTTCAAACTTCCAGCACATATATTGTATCTTTCTTCACTTGCTAGGGCAAACATGCTCCCACTGTGTGTACACTGCCTTGCTTAGTAGCATTACTACTCATGCAACTTACATGCAATACTTTGGATACAGTTTCTCGCACATGTTGAAATGCACCCAGCTTTTACAAATGTACAGTCCACCCTGTTGCAGGGAAGATTCTTCTTGGTGCAGACTTGTACAAAGGCAGCAAGGCGGGGGGAGACACAAAATGGGTGCTTTTCTTAAGTTTAACACATTCCTTCCTTCTTTTCCTTCTCCAGTTTTCCATCCTTCTACGCGTGCACCCACACAACTCCTATCATTACCATTTTCTGCCTCCAGAATTTTGAGACTAACCCGCTGCTTCAATCTTCGCTGCAAGAAGGAACCTCACATGCTGCATATGAAATAGTTGACCTGTACCACTGCAATGGCTGTGTAGAAAGCCGAAGTGCTATACGCGCTGTCAATACATGTTTAAGTATAACCAGCCCTTGCTGCAGAGGAATGCTTAAAATAAAGTGGCAGCCTTCCTTACCATCTTAAACCCATTCCACTCCATTTGGGAGATGCCAGCCGTAGTCTCACAGTCCCCTCTCTCCTCAGTTACACCAACGACTCAGAAAGGAAACCCCCCCTCCTACACTGTTTAACTATCTCTCTGTCTCAGTCTTCTCTGGCTCTGCCTTCTTATGTTTCCACCTGCTTTTCTTCCTCTTTTTATCCTGAATCTTAGCTCACGTTAGAAGACTGCGCAGTTGAGGTGTACGGAGAAAACATTGCCTTCATCTGTAGACGCTGTGAGGAGAATGATGAGTCTGGAGGAGAGCGCTGAGCTGCAGCAAGGCTCTCTCTCTCTTTCTTTCTCCCCCTCCCACCTTGCCCCCACATCCCTCCCTACAACCTCCCACCCAGTCGCCTGCTCAGCTGGAAGGTCAGAGCCCGCCCCTTCACACCAGTAGCTCTCTCTGAAAGCCTATGATTGGCTTGCGGCATTGCCTGTCATCTACCCCTCCCTTTAGCTTTAACACTTTCGCTCTCTGGCTGGCTCCGAGCCTTCATCGGCACACGCCAACCTCTGGCTGCTTTGGCAGAGAAAAGGCTTTCTGAATCCCAGCAAAGCAATCAATCGGAGCTGAAGTCTGTGCTTGAGTGAACCAAGCAGAGCAGAGCGGAGTGGTTGCAGCCTCAGGCGTTATGGTAATAGGATGCCTGTGCAGCACAGTGTATATATATTAAGCTATTACAGTGTGCATGTTAAATCCTCTGTACATTACACTGCTGTATGCAAAACCACATCTCTTTATTTTGTACTTCTTGTTTCTCAAACACATAAAGACTTCTATAAAACAAACTGCTTTTCATTTTTACAAAACAGTATATTAAACTCTTTGATTGCCTTATTTTTTATCAATTGTTTCAGTTGCTCAGCAATAAAATAGCCCACATAAACGCGAGATAAACAAAACGATGTATGCATTCATAAGTAGATAGTTTCTAGTTTTCCCTTATTTCACTTTAAAAAGCAATCTGCAGATCTGTCCCAGCAGCTTTAGTGGCTTCATTTGTATCACCATTTTGTACCCAAGCATTGCCATTTTGCCACCTTCCAACTCTCAATTCATAACTGCAAAAGAACCATTACATACCTATGTACCTAAATCATTGCATGTCAGTTTATTCTTCTTTGTAGTGACATATTTTCATAAATTATGCCCATAAAGAAAAATATATATTTCGTGTAAACTAAGTGAATTGTGTCCTATTCACATTTATTTCAGATTGAATCAACTGGTGTCCGCCAGCAGTTTAGGTCATCTTATAAATACTCATAAAACAAACAAACAAACAAAAACTTTTACCAACTTTCCGCGGGGTTCTACTGTCTTTCAGGGTCATAAAAACACATTCATTTACTGTGAGGGGAATTACTTCAAATCCTCGATTGTCTAGCTTGCCCGAAACAAGTCCCTGACGGGCACGAATTGACGAATCGTCGATAAACGTCCCGCTACAGACGGCTCAATTTCTTACCCGAAAAGGTTGCGTACAAAACGACCAAAACTACCAAGGTACGACATGACGAACTAACAATACTAAAATAAGAGCATTTGATATAGCTTGGAAACAAACATGGTTATGTGTCTGATTGCTGCGACAGGCGCTACGGTTTTACCATTAAAAAGTGGAGCTGGAGCCGTAATAAGGGACAAACTGGTGAAAATACAAGTGTCCCCTACTCACTATGACCATTATGAGTCAGCCTGCGGTTGTAGGAGCAAAACATAGCTGTTTCCAGCCGGCAAACTACAAAAAAAAAAAACACGGAAAAAGCCGAGGAGAGTGTTGGTGAGGATCAATGAATAAAAGTAAACCGAGAGAAAGGGTGTGGATGTCCTTACAGCCCCGTCCCGTGCTACAGAAAAAAACATAGCGAGGCACTAACCAGCGCCTACCTTGTCCCATGAAAACTAATTAAGAAATGTGAAGCAAAGCTCTTTGATTGGCTGAGGAGGCGAAGAGGGGGCGTGGCGCTCTGGGACGAGAGTGGAGGAGGTTTTGTTGTGAGTAGTTTGCCCATCATGAGCAGTGGAAACTATTTTCTATTTGTTTACGCCCATAATAATCCGTCCCCACGCTGCTAATACTTATGCATAAGATAGGTAGTGTTTTGTTTTTTTATCACAGAAGGTGTCCAGATCCAAGCTCGTAGTTGTCAAGTCATGGGAAATCCTTTCTTTCTATTTACCTGTAATTCATACCTCTTTTTAAACCAAAATCAAGGATCAGTCCCTATTTGGTAGCTCTTCCAATCCAGCTACTGTTTAAAAACTGTTCCTACTCATATGAATAGAAAGCAGCACTGGACCTGCAAAAGTTCCCTATTAATTTAATTGAACTAATATATAATAATAAAAAAATGTCTTTGAATCATTTTTAAAGTATCTAATATTCATAACCTGGCTGAACCTTCACATGTACACTTGCTCACATGCATACAGGTCCTTCTCAAAATATTAGCATATTGTGATGAAGTTCATTATTTTCCATAATGTCATGATGAAAATTTAACATTCATATATTTTAGATTCATTGCACACTAACTGAAATATTTCAGGTCTTTTATTGTCTTAATACGGATGATTTTGGCATACAGCTCATGAAAACCCAAAATTCCTATCTCACAAAATTAGCATATCATTAAAAGGGTCTCTAAACGAGCTATGAACCTAATCATCTGAATCAACGAGTTAACTCTAAACACCTGCAAAAGATTCCTGAGGCCTTTAAAACTCCCAGCCTGGTTCATCACTCAAAACCCCAATCATGGGTAAGACTGCCGACCTGACTGCTGTCCAGAAGGCCACTATTGACACCCTCAAGCAAGAGGGTAAGACACAGAAATAAATTTCTGAACGAATAGGCTGTTCTCAGAGTGCTGTATCAAGGCACCTCAGTGGGAAGTCTGTGGGAAGGAAAAAGTGTGGCAGAAAACGCTGCACAACGAGAAGAGGTGACCGGACCCTGAGGAAGATTGTGGAGAAGGGCCGATTCCAGACCTTGGGGGACCTGCGGAAGCAGTGGACTGAGTCTGGAGTAGAAACATCCAGAGCCACCGTGCACAGGCGTGTGCAGGAAATGGGCTACAGGTGCCGCATTCCCCAGGTCAAGCCACTTTTGAACCAGAAACAGCGGCAGAAGCGCCTGACCTGGGCTACAGAGAAGCAGCACAGGACTGTTGCTCAGTGGTCCAAAGTACTTTTTTCGGATGAAAGCAAATTCTGCATGTCATTCGGAAATCAAGGTGCCAGAGTCTGGAGGAAGACTGGGGAGAAGGAAATGCCAAAATGCCAGAAGTCCAGTGTCAAGTACCCACAGTCAATGATGGTCTGGGGTGCCGTGTCAGCTGCTGGTGTTGGTCCACTGTGTTTTATCAAGGGCAGGGTCAATGCAGCTAGCTATCAGGAGATTTTGGAGCACTTCATGCTTCCATCTGCTGAAAAGCTTTATGGAGATGAAGATTTCATTTTTCAGCACGACCTGGCACCTGCTCACAGTGCCAAAACCACTGGTAAATGGTTTACTGACCATGGTATCACTGTGCTCAATTGGCCTGCCAACTCTCCTGACCTGAACCCCATAGAGAATCTGTGGGATATTGTGAAGAGAACGTTGAGAGACTCAAGACCCAACACTCTGGATGAGCTAAAGGCCGCTATCGAAGCATCCTGGGCCTCCATAAGACCTCAGCAGTGCCACAGGCTGATTGCCTCCATGCCACGCCGCATTGAAGCAGTCATTTCTGCCAAAGGATTCCCGACCAAGTATTGAGTGCGTAACTATGCATGATTATTTGAAGGTTGACGTTTTTTGTATTAAAAACACTTTTCTTTTATTGGTCGGATGAAATATGCTAATTTTGTGAGATAGGAATTTTGGGTTTTCATGAGCTGTATGCCACAATCATCCGTATTAAGACAACAAAAGACCTGAAAAATTTCAGTTAGTGTGTAATGAATCTAAAATATATGAATGTTAAATTTTCATCATGACATTATGGAAAATAATGAACTTTATCACAATATGCTAATATTTTGAGAAGGACCTGTACACCCACAATGCACTGAGACACATGTTGCTTCATGCCATTTACATGAAAAAATCATGCAAATTGAATTACACACTACATTACAAAGAGATACATTTAAGTTGTTGGCATAAAGGTGTAGTCATTTGAGTTCACATCCAAAATTGTGCTGCCATGGCATCAATTTATACCTTTAAAACCCAGCAAATTGTAATTTTCTGTATGACCTACACATTTGTAAAGGACTATCTGCAGATCAACTAGGGCTCAGCTAACCTTTGGGTATGGGACACATAAAAACTTGACATCTATGTTTAGAAAGACTAGACTCTTCTTCTAGCTAAAGATTAATCTGAGGGAAATTAAGACAGTACACCTTGCAGCTATATGATCTTTAGTCACAAATAAAATCAAAACAACCAGTATTAAACCAGTAAAGTAAGAACAAGCTGCATTTTGCTGAAAACTTGGATTGCTGGTCCATCAGTAAAACAATTATTAGTCAAAACATTAACCAGTACAAGCTTAATTCTGAATATAATTAAAATGTAACGATTAATACAAACCTTCTGCAAACCAAAAAAAAATGTTACAGTGAGAAAAGGTTTTGAAACCTGAAGTCTCATGGCAGGGTAAATATTTTAAATCTCTATCCAAAGGTTATTTGTATCTGAAAAAATGAAACTACAGCACCTTCTACAATTAGATTTAATAGCAACAGCATAATCTAACAATATAAAGTTGTGCTAAGTCTCTGACAGTGAACTTTGGAAATATATTTTTTACTTAAAAAATCCTAAACTTGTGTATTCTTTTCCAGTTCAGTTTGTTTTAAATGCTTTGAATATTATTCTGACTGTAGATATAGATATGTTTAGTTGAAAAGCTATTTCTTGTAGCCATTTCAATAATATACAGTTCCACATATTTCTGCCTGTTTTGATAGGCATTTTTCTTGTCTTTCCCATATATGAAGAGTGGTTAAACAAAATGGGCCCATGTCACGCCATCTTTATACCTCAGGAAAATAGAAAGGGATGCATTACTAACTAAAGGCTAGACACTCTGATTTATTTCAAAAAGTTAGAGGTTACATAGCGGCATTACTTGAATTAAATATTCTCATGTCTTTCCTATTTTGAAGAGCTGCAGGAAGAATGATTAAATAAACGTTTCTTGACAATCTGATGAACTTTACAAAGTATGAATTCAAAAATTATATTCAGGTTTTTCTATACCTTCCCTATACTTATGCAGATTAAATACTGGATTTTCCTAAACGATGCACCACAACTTACTGTAGGCCCTGCTGAATATTCATCACCTGCTGTAATTCAGTCCACTTATTACACACATATTGGATGTATATGTAGCCTACAAATAAAATTTCACCATGCAACCTACAAATCTAGAAAGTCAATTTTGGCCAAGGGTTCAAAACGCTGCTCAAGTTAATTCAAAATAAGCAACAAAAGAAGGTAGAAAATACTGGACCTGACAAAAAGGCAGCTCCACTGTGTCTCTGCTTCCTCTCTGACCTCTCCACCTGTCTGGTTAGGTGCAGCCAGGCTAGCCTGGTGGAACCATGTGCCTGACATACTAATGAGAATCTCTACTACGCCCTCAATTAAGGCTGTGCAGAACACACACACACACAGGCAGGGTGTAAGGCGGGTTGTACAAGCTCGCTATTATTTCATATAAAAAAGGAAAATATTCTGGCACTTGCAGGCTAGAGGCTAGTACCAATCGTATTTTATTTTTACAAAATAGAGAGAGCATAATGCGGAGTGAAACACAATGAAAACAGATTAAAATAGAAATGTGTCTGTTTCTTTTCCTTTGTCACATGCTTCTTTATCTTCTCTGCTTAAGAAGGGGAAAGCAAAATATGCAGCTGAATGCTACAGACAACAGACCCTCAGCCTTCTATCCATCTTTATCCCTTTTGCTCTGACCTTTTTGTTTAATAAAGGTTTTGGGTTGGACCTAAGAAGAAAATGACTTTGTGTCACATGCCCTTCCAGACTCATGTCTTATCCTGCTCTTGTTATTTTTTTTTCTAAATCTACTCTCCATTGACTTAGTCACACATCACCTCAGATAATTTAGTTTTTGTTGCGTCTCCCTTTAGAGTGAAATAAGGTGGGCGATTGTTTTTGTATTTCATAATGGACAGAGTTGTGAGGTTGTTTTCTCTCCCTCTGATATGATCTAAATTAGCTTTTTTTCTAAATGAGAATATGATTTGAAAGGGAAAGTAGTCTCTCACAGTTTTCTTGCATGCCGTGTTATTTCGCTAGATTGCTTCATAGGATCATGATTTTAGAAAGCAACAACAACTGCCACTACTCAGTAAATTAGCTTTAAATGCAATCTGCTCCTAACAGTGTGTTTTGTCATGATATAAAGTCGAGGCTATATTAGTGCCTGTGCATTATAATGCCGCATATGGAAAAACATGGGGAGTAGTTTAACTGTTCTAATAAAGGCATCCATGTTGAGATACTTAAAAATCTAAATGTCAGTAATACTGCAGTGTAGGACCTGACCTCTTTCTCTTTAATATGCATATTCAAATGCAATATGGCAATGAATAAAAGCAAAAATATCTAATAAGGAATCAGGGTTAATGATTTAAGAGGTTCACTCTTTTACAGATATTTCTATTTAATAAAAAAATAAGTGCATAGCATTGATTTGATGCTTTATTTGGCCTTTAAGATGATGACTGAAGCTAAATAGTTTTTTTTAGGAGATAAATTATATTTCTTTGCTCCTGCAGCAATATGAAAGTTAAAAAGCTTTTGTGGCTATAGACCAGGAGAGCTGGCCACCCTGTCAGCAATGTGGAAACCCCATCTCACTTATTGGCTCTGGATTGGATCCACAAACACACACATACATAAGAACAAAGAATCGGAAGAAATACACTAACTAACGCATGCAGAGTATTCATGGTTCAGTATGTGATTCTCACAGTATGATAGCTTTGAGTAAAACTACCACATAGATAGATTTAGGAAAAATATAGAATGAACACCTGCTACATTTAGACGAATCTTTCAGTTATTGTTATTCCACATTACATTTAAAATGTCTCCTATATTATTTTAAAACAAACACATTTGTCTTTCAGATAAAGGCAAAAAAGTAATGGTGTGGACTCTGTATACAAAAGATGGATTTTCTTAGTTCACAACTGAAATCTCAACAACAGCCACCCTGCAGTCAGAATGCCGACTAGGGAAGTCAGAGGTCACTGGGCAGCGATGAGTCTAGTATCTAGTTTGGCTGCCATATAGAATATAGTAAATGTTGGTACTTTAAACCATTTCGAAGCTCTTTAGGTTTGTATTACATTAAAATTGTGGCATACACTGTATACGTAATTAACTCTAGTCAGGTGTGATGTCATGTTCCTACATTCAAGTCCCAACTTTCAAGATGAGACAAAGAAAGCGGCGTAAGCAGTACTTTTTCAAAGCCAGCTCACTGGCAGTGTGCAGCAACATGTAAGGCAGGGGCAGCAACATATTTCATGCTAGACAAAACTCCAGTCACCCCATCAGTTTGTCTGGCATCACATCAAAAGTACTGGAACGATATGATAGAAAAACTTTGCATATATTGTACAGTAAATACTCATCTAGGCATGTGCCATGATAACCTCGAGTAAAAATACCACCCTTTCACGAACGGTCTCAGGTTATCTTCACAAAAAGTCAAAACAAAGAAAGTTTTATTTTCCAAACAGCCAAATTTGTCCCTTTTGGAAAACAGTAGGAAAATGTAGGGACCTTCTTTCAGACAGCTGTCAAGCAGTGTACAGCAACAAGCGAGGGAAGGGCATCCCTGCACTATTCTATTCTCCACAAAGCCATAGAAATCTCTGTTCCCTTCAACATCTGATTAGAAGGACTTTACACCTTAAAAACGTTTTTGAAGTTGTCGCTTTTTAAAACCTTAGTACCTTAAAACTGCTAACCGGTCCATGGCTTTCCCCCATCACACATTAAAAAACATATATATTTCAACTGATGTGTCATACCATGACGCTTTTAACGGCAGCCTATGTGAAGCATTTAGGCCCGGATCACAAACGTGCTTTCAGCTTGTGCTTCCAAGATGCTGCTTCTGAAAGCAGAGTCCCGACTAATTGTCATGAACTCCTCTTGCCCTCCAACCTGCCCACCTTCCTTAAAACTCCTAGTCATAGTCTTAAATGGATTAACTGCAGGCTGTGCTGTTCCTCTTATGCACTAAGATGCTCTTGCACAGTATATCTCTGCCACTTCCAGGCAAATTGGTTTGTTGATACTGAATCTAAAGGTCTGAACTGTGGTCGTGCTGCTCGGGTAGCAGACGGTCCTGAAGAAAGTGTGAAACAGAAGGTATAGAATAACGCGTGCAGAATTGCAGGTTTGCTTTAAAAAAAATGCAGAGTGCAGGCAGCGATAATTATGGGCGCCCTTGGTTTGAGTCTTGTTAACTGTCAGACCCAATGTTTCAACGCCTGTCTTATTTCTCACTCTGCATAACAAGTCTTCTATTTAAAAAGTGAGGATGCCAGCTGAGGTATCACCTCAGCCCTCTGAAAGAAAATACCTTGATTATTAACATGAGCAATAAAAACTTTTATTTATTTATTTTCTTTAGCGAGGAAAACTCATCTTCACAATTGTACGTTGGGTTCAGCTAAAATTAATGCAAACAGGGACATGAGGCAGAAAACACATTTTCAAACAGAATTATCACCATTACACAGAAAGGCTGCAACACATTCACTGTAGACAAAACCGTATTTCAGCAGAGCTCAGGAGAACAATGAAATCCTTATCGAGTCTGAATAATTTTATTTCAAAGTATCACCTAATTTACAGCAGCTGATTCACCAGAACAGCTTCATACATTTATTGGCGCAGTGTTTTCTCCTTTACATGGGCTCTTCTTGATTCGCCCTTGAGGGATAGATTTAGTTAGTCTATTGAAGTTCTGGGAGAAGTAGCATCTTGCTGTGCTACTCAGACTGATGACTGCCCTTTTTCCTGGCAGGTGTCCACCCTCTGCCGGTAACAATCAGCAAATGAGAATCACAGACTTCAATGTGTCTGCGTCCCCTGGCAGTGTCGAGCTCAGTGCTGTGGAGCCCCAGACACCAAACAGCTGTTCACATGATAACACATCGCCTTCTTCATGCGACAATAGCTTGTTTGGACTCGATTGACTTTTGTAAATGGCACATTTACAATGTTTCTTTGGGTAGTTTCATGATCAGAAGTGTATGAAGCAACTGCTCTGCTGACGCAGGTTGAAACCACAGATTTTCATCTCTTTAAAAGCACAGAGAGATGGGTGTGCTTCTGCCACGAAAGCTGCTACTAAAAGGAAAATGATGTCCAAGACAGGACCAAGTCCAAGAGAAAGATAATGTGGCCAAAAGCTAGATAGGGGTGTATACGAAGTAAAAATGTCTTGAAATCCATTCACAAAGCTCAATTTTTGTAAATGGTAAAAATAAATGTTCTTTTAAATTGAGACTAACCATAAATATCACACCTCAGCATCTAATTATAAATGTTATAGGGTCCAATGTTTCACAATTAAAAGAATTTGCTCAACATTTAAAAGCCATTGATTTGCCAGCTTATACGATCATAAACATCCTGCTGACAGGCTAACAGTGACTGAAAATACGTCAGAGTGCTTACTGACAATGCAGGCATAATCGAAGAGTGTTAGCTCATTGTTCTTGGTGCTTAATGTGAGAACTCTGATATTTCACATCTTGGATAATCTATAGCTAGAGAATTACCAACGAAACCCTGGCATAACCTCACATTTTACAAGTAAACCATATGACTGACATGTGTTATATAAATCTATACTCATTTAAGACCTTTATTTGGTAATAAAAAAATAAAGTTAATCTAGTTGGAGCTCTTCCCCACCATCCTATTTCCTGCGTGACAGTGGGCATGACACACAGTTAGCTTAACCCCTGCCAATGCCACTCTCCCTGCTAGAAACGCCTTAGATCAGAAGTGAATTCTTCACGCTGATTCCAGAACAAGGCTCCGCTGCATTTGTCACAGCCACTTTCTTCAACTTTAACTCAAAGCTGTTTGCTTTGGCTGGAGCTCTGCAGACAGCGAAGATGTGACAGGGGGCTGTTTGAAATCCACGTCTTGAAAAGCTGTGTCTGCTTAATGGAGAGCAAATGTTTCAATATGTAGGTTCTGCAGGAAGTCTGTATTTAAAATGAGCTTTATAGACAACTGCTTTTTTCTATTGGTTTGGCTAGATTTGGTTTAACTTGTATCATATAATAGTAAATTCAGTGCCTTTCAAAGTATTTATAGTTCTTAAACCTTTCAGCCTTTTGTCACAGCACAAACACAAAAGTCAATGTATTTTATTGGGATTTTATGTGATAGACCAACACAACAGTGGCAGTCATTTGTATTTATCCACCTTTTCTCTAATACCACTGAATAAAACGATTGCCGGCAGAAATCACCTTCATAGTAATTGGGAATTTTATCTTTATTTTAATACAGCTGTTCTGTAAAGGCTTTGGATGTTAGATAAAGAAAACTTCTCAATCCATGTAGAAACCATGTTAGAAACCAACAAATAGTAGAACATGGCCATTTCACTGTTCCTCTGCCTGTATGTTTTGGGTCATTGTCCTGTTGGAAGGAGGACATCTGTCCCAGTCTCAAGTTTTTTGCAGCCTCTAATAGGTTTTCTTTGAGTATTGACCTGCATTTAGCTCCACCCATCTTCCCCTTAACTCTGACCACCTTCTGTGAAGTCCATGCAGAAGCAAAGTATAACCACAGCATAATGCTGCCATTACCATGTTTCACTGTGAGGATGGTGAGTTCAGAGTTCTGTGTAGTTAGTTCACGTGTCCTACATGGCTTGTAGGACACCTTAAATAGTATTTCTTATGCTTTTCTTTCAACTATTTTTTTTCTTGCCACTCTTCCATACAGTGCAGATCTGTGTGGCATAAAGCTAATATGTTATCTTGTCAACATATTCTCCCACCTTAGCTGTGAATCTTTGCAGCTCTTCCAAGTAAGGTGGGTGAACATGTCTTGATGACTTTGAAGTTCTGTGCCGTACTCTTTCCAATATTAGATGACAGATAGTTTAAGCTTGGGATATAGTTTTATAACTTATCCCTGCATAAAACTTCTTCACAGTATTTTTTCCCTGACCTGTCTCAGGGGTTCCTGGGTCTCGATTATGCTGTTTATTTTCTAATGTTCTCTAAGAAACCTCTGAGGCCTTCACAGAAAGCTCAATTTAACACACATGACCCTTTTTACTAATTAGTAGATTTCTGCAGGAGTTTGATTTAACAGTATCAGACTAAAGGGAAAGGAATACAACAGTAAAATTTCTTTAAACCATGTGCCATTTTCCTTCTACATCACAATATTGCATGACTTAAAAAACCGTTTATGATTTTAATGTGACAAAATGTGGAAAAGTTCAAGGGTGTGAATACTTTTGCGAGTATTAGCTGCCTATTTTATACAACAGATAATGACGATAATAGTTTTTGAGGCGAACAGAGTTGAGAAAAAGGCCTGTGTGCGAGACCAGGAAGGCTTAGCTATGCATTCACTGTTCGGTCTGGCATGTGTTCTGGCGCTGAGTGTGTATTCTCAACAGGACTCTGGTGGATTAGCGTCCATTTGGACGACAGAGTGGTCCGCAGCTTGTGGTGACATTCAACTTCAGGAGGCCAGCAGGCTTCGATTGGATAATAAAGTTTTGTCTTGCTTTAACGATGTAATTATATGTCATGAACGTACAGGCATGTGCAACATTAGTTTCATTCTGATTCACTTTAAGTATGATGACAAAGAGAGCAAAGTGTTTTCAATTTTACTGAAAGGTTTTGCAGTTTGGATCAGGCGTATGATGGTGGCTGCAGTGCCGTGGGTCAGAGGATCATGGGGGCTTACTGGTGGGGTCGGGGGTGTGAGGACGGCAGCCTATTTCACGTTTGATCCTGGTAGGGGTACATCCATCCTCACAGGGTGACTGCTGTGGTCCATCTGGTGCAGGCTTTAATCACAACTCCCTCCACTTACCCAAACACACACACAAACACAAACAACACTAAGCACACAGAGCCTCCCACCCGAGGCTGCTGCTCACTATAGGTAAGCATTCTTTATTTTTTTCCCTCCTATTTTTCTGTGAAAATTATTCCTGTTTCCTCTTTTAAAGATTATGCTGTTAAGACCTGAAGCCGAAAAAAAAAGTAATACCCGCTATATGTCATGGTGTTTTAAACCTCATCAAAAGTCAGATCTGCTTAAATGACTGCACTGCGTGGCTTTTGATAAGGGGTAACCTTTCAGAAATTAGACACATCCAGAGTCCTTTACAAGTCTGGCTATCGGCACTGGGGACCGCAGCATGCCCACGCCGCACAAATCCATCTCTGAAAATGTCACTTCATGCTTGAAGAGAAGCCAGGGTGTAATGCACCAGGAAAAACTCGACTGGTTTCAGCTTAAATGCCTACATGCTTTGAGATATGTTTCAGTTATTTTGTGTTGTTGAGACATTCGGTTGATTAAGGAGGAGTCAGGGTGGAAAGCACACACTGCACTACCTAAAAAATATGGTCGTACTTTAAAGATAGGTGGACTTTGTACAAAAAAAAAAAACAGAGTAAGAAGGTATTTTTGGAATATCGTGCAAGAGGAGGTAAAATACCATTTTACTATAACACATTTAAAATTTTCATTTTATTTAGTCATTTATACACCATATTTTAAAGCAAACTTTGTTGAACAAAGTACAGGCAAAATAAAATAAAATGTAACACAAGAGAAGAGAATAGGTGAAAAATATAATAAAAAGAGCTAATAAAAGAAGAAAAGCCAGCTAACTGTATCAGGGCATAAAGGTTGTTTAAATAATTGTGTTTCCAGACATTTTTTAAATGGTTTCTATTCCTGGGCAGATTTCACAATATTTCTAGTTTGACTGACTTTACATTAATGCAGATGGTAGAACATGTTTATCATTTTAAGAAGTAGATACTTTCCATAATGAAATTATTACAACATTTGTTTATTTATTTTGAGTATAGCTTTGTGTTAGTTGTTTGTATCAAGATTCCAAGGTTTTGAAACAATTCTATTTTCAAAACCACAAAAAAGGTGTCATTCTATTCCCATCGTACTTTTTACTTTTAATGAGACTCCAGACAAGGTGCCAGAGTGACGGAAATTACTACCCCAGCTATATCGAGCACATAATAATGCTGCCCCTCCTCCACCTGTCGATGTACTGCTCATCAGCTGGCTGAAAGAGGGCTCCTATATTTTTCTCACACTTACAGCAGCAGAGAAAAGCAGTGCTGTTCCTCTCTCACTTTCAGAAACTGCTATAGCTTCCTGGTGTATCGGTCCTACCGATACACGGTCTAAAATCATTTCATTGACGTGCAATAAAATGTGAGTTTTCTTAAGTTGTGTAAAGGTTTGAGTACAACTTGCTGACAGAAGGCGAGCACACTTACAGGTTGCAAAAAAATATGGATAGTTAATGGATAGATAGATGGTGTGAAAACTATATACATTACTATTAATAGGACAACGCTGATTTAAAACTATGGTTGGCAAGTTACAAGAGATGTGTGTGTCAAGCAGCTGACTGCAGGGTAGCTCCCAGAGCATATAGCCTGACTAATTGACCAGTTTGTTTTACTCCCAGTGCTACTCTACAAAGAGAAGAAAAGCAAAAAGGGAAAGTAATCCAAAAAGAAAAGGATTTGAAAACAAACACTAAGTTTAGTAGCTGTATATTTTATATTCTTACTTAATTCTATGTAACAAGATCTAAGAAAACAATATGTAAATGTTCAAATTAACTTATATTTATTATTTTAGCATCAAGCTGAATGATTATAGCTTCTGCTTTAAATTAAAGTAATTACATCATGTTACACATTTTTGTTTTAAATCTTTGTGGTTATACCTTGATGTTGGTGTACTTTACCCTGTAAGAATCTCAGATTGGACCATGCATGCGGACAGGTATACAGGATTCAGCTACTGGACGTCTTTAAGGGCGCGGTGGTCTGCGGTAACTTCAACGGTCACCCACAAATGCACAAGTCAGCTTTATTCATGGTGACAGAAGATACTTTGCCTTGGCAATTAGGAAATCAATGAAAACGAACTCGGCTTTGGAACTATCAATTCTAAAATAGGGATGAAACAGTGTTGTTTATCAACGAACCACGTTCGCATACGCAGACATTCGCTCATCTATCAGCAGTATTGTCAGCGCCTCTGCATCAATGGGCACTCAGCTGTGAACTAATAAAACAGGTTTTTCCTCACGACTGTTTTTATAATGACAGTAGCGCATTGTCTGGCCAGGAGCGACAAAAAATGGCATCTTTTATGAAATAAAAAAAAAAAGACCACTTAATGTTCTTCTTGACAGGAAATTGTGTTTGCATTGTGATTTCTTTTGTCTGTGGAGGAGAGGGATGAGCAGAAGCCATCTGAGTGAGATTATCAAAGGGAAACATAGGTCAGAACAGGGCTCATTCCGACTAATACCTCTTTTGTTAGGGTTTGAAAGGTTGGCAAACGGATATAAAGCCGTGTTTTGAAATCGCTGTCGGTTTTACAATATATTAAGAAAAGCTGTATGATCTAATGCATTTAACTCCAACGCATATTTTATAAGGAAAACAGGGTTGTCTAAATGTAGCTGTAAACGTAGTCAAACAGTGAGATATTATCTCAACAGATTTACAAACACAGTCCTCATTTCTTCCCAGACTTGTCTGTTTCATTATTCTCTCTGCATTTATCTCCTTTCAAATGAAATAACTGCTACTGGATGAGAAAACATTGCTCTGAGTTGGCAACGCATTTTTCCCTAAAATTAAATGTTGTCTTCTTTAGG
Organism: Girardinichthys multiradiatus; assembly: GCF_021462225.1. Lineage (NCBI taxonomy): Eukaryota > Metazoa > Chordata > Actinopteri > Cyprinodontiformes > Goodeidae > Girardinichthys > Girardinichthys multiradiatus. The sequence goes on from NC_061802.1 coordinate 27,013,352, forward strand.
AAACTAAATAAAGGAGCAGGAAGTACGACTCTTCTTTTCCATCGATTAAACTGTACAAATCTCTGCAACAATTCATAGTCACACTAAGGATGTTTAAGGCGCTACAAGTTAGTTATGTCAATCCATACATTTAAAACATGCTGTCAATCAATATGGGACTAATAAGAGCTTGAGTTATTCTACTTTGCCTGTTGGTGGTGGCTGTGACCCTTTTGTTCATAGATTATGGAATATGCTTTTTTGTGTAATATTCAAAAGGTTTTTGTGTATTAAACAGACATTAGCAGTTTGTTATAGCTGTCCAGTTGTGAGTAGAAATTTTGTAAAGTCGGAGATTATTTAAGAGACATCCTAAGTAACCTTTCACTGGATGTTGGCCCTTGTGTTTGCAGCATTCTATGCTGCTGGGTTCACATGCATGAATCAAATCCACTGCCTTTAAACTATCATTCACAGAGCTGATGAGCACAAAATCTAAGTGAAATTTCAGCACTTAAAGAAATCCTAGGGATATAGTGGCATATTGCAAAACTATACAGAAACCAAAAGAGAAAGTGCATTGTCGGCTTGCAGCATTTATGTACAGTATCTGGGAAGACAAGTGTGTGTGCTTGTGTGTATGGATGTGTGTGTATGGATGAGGGGGTGCATGAGCCCGCAGACACCTGCTCCATTCTGCAGTGATGGCTCCCAGCGGGACACAGGCTCAGCTGCTGATCACTAGGCCCTCCCTGCAGCACTGGTGGCCAACACACACACACACACACACATCTTCCGACAAATGTGGACCCCCCCAACCCCGCACCCTCTGCAAAAAGTGTCTGTGCTTTTCCTGTGGCTGACACACCACATGTGCTCACATCAACCATAAACATGACATGATGCACTCACACAAGCTGCACAGCCTGAGCTCATGTGTGATGCTGAATGTGAACTCAAATGTGAAGCAGGGTGGTCATAACTCGCTCTACTGTAGTGGGAGATACGCTATAGGCGTGATATGGTTGAGTAGTATGTCTTTTTTTTTTCTTTTTTCCTCTACAAACCCTATAGCTGAGAGGCTTCTGCTGGACAGAACACTGCATCAAAGCAGTATATAATTTGTGAATGAGAGCAGGGAAAAAGGACCATCTTGTGCCTATTTTCTCGAACTTTTCAGCATTTAAATTTTCACCCGATCATTTAATCGTTCACAACATCACAACAAAAGCCATGTTTGTTATTTTATGTGCCAGCCTTGTGTTAATCAAGCGCCATTGTGCTCATGGCCACGATTATCATTTCTGATCCCGCAATTTGCACATATCTCCATTTCTGTGTTTCTCCGTCTCCGAGCGTCTCTTTCTTTTCACTACCGCCATTCAATGTGCTTGCACCTGTTTGTGCCTCGATGACAGCAGGGTTGTAGAGCATAAATGAACTAATTTCCTGGATATAGACAACACAGCAATCAAGGAACGGGGAAATGCAGTGAGCAGCACAGATGGAAGGAGCTAATTATTGTTATGAAATAGAGATGACCTCTAACTATCTCCTGGCTGCTGAGATTCGTTGGTGAAAAATGTTTGCCAGTGTCTGCAACGCCAAACGCCATTTTTACCTCCCCTTTCCTTTGGATGGGGTTGTTGTGGGGTTTATGCAAGCCTTCATTTTCAATGTTGAAACAAAAGATTGTAGTTGTCAAACAAAGCCTAGTGTCACATGGAGAACGACAGATGCCTGCAGTGGGTAATCAGAGGAGCTTTCCTCAAATTAACAACCTTCAGCTCTGAAGCATGGAGCACACCAGGCCAGTAGATGTGAGGTTATGAAAATTGGATCTTAGTGACATAAATGAGATTATTTTGCAATTCATTTCCTATAAACAAATTGTACTTATTTTTTTTAATATGGTCATCTTGTCCGCCCTAAAGCTGCAAACTTGAACCTGCACATACTCACTGTGAATGCTGGAGCATTACTTTGTATGCCATCAATCATGCAAATCTCTGTGTGCTACATTTTAATAGCTTGGGAAACGAATTCTTTGAATGCTCTTTTGAATGCACTGCCCAACAGCTTTAACCACAGGAGGCACACATACTAACACGCAGCTTGTTGCACAAACACACACACACACACACACACACACACACACAAACATACCTTGACACATGGACATACCTGAGCACAAAATTTTTTTCGTGTTTATTTAGTTGAATTGTAGAATTTCTATGGATGAAATGTAACTCTCAATGAATTAACAGATACTTAAAGTGTTTCATTAACCAAAAATGTGCTCATTTATTGACGAACAACAATATTTAAATGGCGCTACAGAATACTGCACCAGCTTAAAGATACAATGCAATCCAGCTTTTGAGGCTTTGCACACCAAAGCAACCAGAATCTTCCAGCACATTTATCTAATGCATGCAAATGATCTTGCTGTGCTTAATGAAGGCACCATTAATCACTTTAATGATGGTCTTTTTTAACCAGAGTAATCATCCACAGACACACAAATCCACACACGTGCACATTTTTAAACAAATACACAAACAAATGCGCTTACACAAATGCTCACACAAAACCGGAAAATAAATCCCCAAAATAAACCTTTACCAAGCCCTTTTTTTTGCCAAAAATCAAATTATGCAGGAATTTAATAACAATGGGTTTAATTAATGTTATCCTACTTCTGTTTAATCTGTTCACGATGCTCCACCTTACTTAGTCAGTCACCTGAAAATACCATCTGATAGGCTGCTGAGAAGATTAATCCAAAAAGGTATTATGTTAAATGTATTTATGCAATAAATTCATGGTCCAGCACCTTTATGCAAGCAGCTGATAACAGTTGGGTCTAAATAGGCAGCGGAAAATACAACGCTTTGCATAGATTCCTGTGTAACAAACTGCAGCAATGTGCTTGAATTCCTGTGACAATTTAAAGCAAATGTAAGGAATCACGGCCGAGATTTTACCCGTCGCATTTGCATAGACTTGATGGGAACCCCTGGGTACAGTCAGCAGCAGCAGCAGCAGCAGCAGCATGACGGTGGGTTATGAAGGCTTACGGGAGGCTCCGGGGTGTGGATCTGAGCCAGTTTGAAGGGGAGCCCGAACCAATGAAGAGCCCGCAGCAGATTAGACACCCACAGTTTCGTGTTGCTTTTTATGTGGCCAGTCGGGGATTTTCTTACACTTCTTTTTTTTTTTTTTTTTTTTTTTTTGTCTGAACGCTGAAGATTTTCTCAAGTCTCTTTTCCCACAAGTATCTTTTTTTTTTTTTCACTATGTAAATTGCAGAGTAATGTTGACTCCGGTGGAAAATGTTCCTGCTATCTCTGGTACTTGATGGGAATTTAACTGACAGAGGGTTAAAATCAAATGTAATTGGAAATCCATCATCTTACACATGTTTAAAGATTATTCTGTCATTTCATAAGTTTTACTTGAAGTTTTTGGAAACACATGCACATGCAAAGATATTTCATTTTTCAGCAAGGACCAAAAATAAATGTTTAACATATTACCCACTCATTCGCACATGCAGGCACGCATAAACACCTCAAACTCCCCTGATAACAGGCTGACTGGCAGAGGCTAAAGACGGAGTAGGCGGTCGTAATTGAACAAAAATAACAATGTAAATATTTGCTAATACCATCCACTGGGGATAAGGGCAAAATCCCACAAATCGGTTTGGTCCCTTTGCACCCCTTTATTTTTCTCTTTTCTTCAACACACAACATTTTTTTTTTCTTTATCCAAACTCCTATCTCCCTGTTTCTATTTTCGTAAATAACCTTCCCTGTGTTCAATAAAGAGATTTAGATACATTGGTCTGTCTACTATCCTCTTACCAGGGGTGACCTGTAGCCCATCTGGGCGGGCGATGACGGGGGGTCCTTGGGAAATGGCGGCGAGTGCGTCTCGGGGACGGAGCCCACGCCACTGGCTGCCAGTCCCGAGAGCTGCCCGTACCTCGCCATCATCTTGAGATGCTGCTCACAGAACACACACGCTCATACACGGATACAGGAGGAGAGGGGAGGAGAGGAGAGGCACAGAGATAAAAAAGGGAGGGAAGAGAAGGAAGAGGGGTGTGAGAGACGGGAAGGAGAACAGATAGCAGCAGGTATAGGAAGGATGGTGGGAATGCTAGAGGGGAAAAAAACTGAAACTTGGAAGGAAAAGAGGGAGGTAGACAAGGATTACAGAAGACTCTGCTCTCGCACATGTGTGAATGTACACACTTACACTTGCACACACAGTTTTAGCCCCAGGTGCGCAATTTCACTAGCAAGCCTATGTTAGATGGGCTCGATGGCTACATTGGTTTTGATGTGAAGTCTAAGCACTGGCTCTCAGTTTATGATTACAAAGCAGAATGAGTGAGAAGCATCTTTCCCCCACCCCGTAACAACCAGCGTGCTGTTATCAATCATCCCCCTCTGTCTTCTAGGAGCAAAGACACATACGCAACACACAGGACAGAATGGTTGGCAGCAGACGTACACAGGTGAAATGTGGACAGTTGTAACAAGAAATAAGGAAAGAAAATCCAGATATCTTTACCTCGTTGCTCAACAAAGCAGCGTTGAGTGTTCGGCTTATTTCAAACATGTTCAGATTCGATGATGATGTTTTTGTTCTGTCCTTTTCTTTAATTTTTCTTTGGATTCTCTTCAGTTTTTCTGCTCCCTCCTGATTTCTTCTCTAGAATCGGGAGTCAGTCACTCTGTCCCGGGAACACAGAAAAAGAAAGAAAAAAAAAAAAACTGAAATCAATTGAAAAAAAGAGGAGAATACAAAAAAAAAAAAAAAAAAAAAAATCCTCTTTCTGATTTGGGAGCTGTGATTTTTCAGTCCTGTTTTTGGGGGTTTTGTTTTTGTTCTTTCGCTCCCTTGTCTGCTGATGCACTTCTGACTGGCTGTGGCTGTTAGTTGGAGTCGTTTGAGCCCAGGGTCTCCACCGCTCACGCACAAACACGCGTCTGAGGAGTCAATACGCTGTCTTTTAAAATCTCCCCAGAGTCAGCACATTAAAGGCAGGCAGTCGGTGGGTCGGGCTGGCTGGCTCCCTTATCTGTCCCCCGCACACTGGCTCACACAATACGCTCCGATCCTCACACTGCTCGCTAGCAGATTAGCCTGTCCCAAAACATAGCACTTAGTTTAAACTCCCCTCCCTTTTTGCTCTCTCGCTCTCTCCATATCGCTCCTTCTGGCTCCCTCCCTCTCTCACTTCATCGCTCTCCTCCGCTTCTTGCTCTCTCTTCCTCCAGTCGCTTGTGGGTTCAGGCAGCTACAGTTCACCGTGTGACCACAAGGTGGGAAGACTGTTCTAGCAGCATCTCCGCCACATCCCTTCCTTCCTGGGCATCTCATATCATTTGGATTTTCCTGTTTTTCTCCTTCTTTTGAAGTGTCGGTGTGTAAGACATGTAAAAACACACCCAAGCCCCCGGTTCCCTTCCAAAGATGATCTAACAAGTCAGTGGGTATGAGGAGCATCATTGTCAGTAATTAGTAATATAATCATTCTTTAATTAAAACATTTTTTATAGAGAAGTAATCAGTGTAATAAAACATGCAACACCACAAGGGACTCAAGTAGAGTTCAGTTTTAGGATACCTCTAAGGGAAAATTAGGCCGGGCTGAGCTTGAAGGTCAGGTGGTTGTCCTTTCTCCTCTGCAGGGTGTGGCAAAGGGGGATGACGAGGCAGCCAGTCACAGCCATGGCAGGAGATCCCAGCTCTACGACAAACAAGTAAAAAAACAAAACAAAAACATGACTCGCTCTTTCATTACGTTAGTAACACCTTTGATATTGTCAGAGTTCTGATTTCATCTGCTTTTGTGACTCTTGTAAACTTAAGTAAAGATGCCACAGATACATTGTATCATGGTGTTTATGTCAAAATGTATAAAATAACCTAAATGGTTTCATTTACGACAGAGAAGTAACAATTATTCCTACAAAGGAGCGTGTTATTAGACATAAAGCCATACTGAAACACACGATCTGAAATTATTTATATTTGCTAAATGTCAGAGTAATGGGAGAGAGCTTTGCTTTTTTTTAATTTTTTTTTTATTACTATCTGATTCAGAAGTTTACATACATCTTAGTATTGCAATAGTTTGCTGCAGTTTCAGCCCATTCTTCTGTAAGAACTGGTGTAACTGTGTCAGGTCTCCTGGCTCTGCCTAGAAATCTTCTATGGGCCTGGTATCAGGGCTTTGTGGTGGCCACTCTAAAACAATGAAGGTCTTGTCCTTAAGCCACTGTGTAACAAATTTGGTGGTATGCTTAGGATCATTGCCCATTTTGAAGACAGATTTGGGCCCAAAACCTTAGCTTCCTGACTTGAGATATTGCTTTAATATTTTCACGTTCATGTTCTTTCCTCAAGATTACATCTACTTTGCGATTTCCACCAGTATCTCCTACAGCAAGACGCCCAAACAACATGATTTTACAGCCCCCGTACTTCACAGCTTGCATAGTGTTTTCAGGCTTGCAAGCATCTCTCTTTTTCCTTCAAACTTAACAATGCTCATTATGGCCAAACACTTCCATTTCAGTTTCACCAGACCACAGGACATGTCTCCAAAAATTAAGGGCAACACACATTAGCGGCATCAGACGTGTGTCAAAAAATATGCCCCGATTATTTTCTATCAAACAGCCCACACTTGCTGGGTCTGGTCAGTGGCCGACGCTCCAACGCACAGCGCCCAGTAATCCTTTTGAAACCTGTTTTATTAGGAAGCAATAATACTGTGTACTGTCACAAAAGAAAACAGTGTTTTTGGCATGTTAAAATACATGAGTGGGTATTTAAATATAAATATACCAACATATTGATCATCTCAGTATTACTGCTAATAAGTCAGCCAACAATAAATTAAGGCTTGAGGGTCTGTTAGTCTACTCACAGTGGCAATAAATTGCTCTTTTAAAAAATTTATAGTTATTTTGATTTTCTTAAAATGTAGGTTTTCCGTGGTAATTTCCCAACCTTTTCCTGACTCAGTATGATAAGAAAGGGAACTTCCCCCAGGGTGAAAATGATCGGACAGAACAGATATGGGGAAGTCTGAGAAACACTTGACTGTTTTAGTCATTTTACCAGTTTCACTCTATTTGCTCTTTGTACCAAAAAAAACAAAAACAAAAAAAAAAAAAACAGAACAACTTGCATTTACTGTAATAAGCTTCTCAGCAAAGCAGCAAACGCAGTCTTGTTCAGGGAGTAGGGCTTAAAAATTTGGAGAGTTTTTGAATTTGGAAACTTTCCATGGGAATTAATGATAATTAATGGAAATAAACAGAAATAGATTTAGAATTTTAAATATTGAAAATCAGTGTTAAAGGCAATCTCCAAAACCGACAGATTTTATTCAAATACACTTGAGTGCATCTCTGCTATTGCTACATCCATCTACAAATAGTAGAGATTCCTGCAGGGGTACAAAAGCAAGTACTGCGCAATTTCTCCATCACATGCACAGATATTTTTTGAGAAGTCTGAACTATTGAGGCCACATTTTAGGGCCCAAATTACAAGACTTTTAAATCCAAATAATTGAGCCCACAGAGTAAATAAGTGAGCAGGTTGTTGATGGGAGGTGGGGAGGGTGGGCAAAATTTAAATGTGTGCAACAAGCAAACATGAGAAAAAGCTATTATTTATTAAATTCTTTACAATCTTCTAGAGGATGCAAGAAATGTTCTCCCAGCTTAAAGACAGCAGGATTTTTTTTCTTGGACTCTATTTAAGTACATTTAAAACTTATTATGTGTACAACTGGTGTATTTGTCGACCTGTCTTGAGTAAATTCATGTTTTCTTTGGGCCCCCGGGTGAGAAGAGGGGGCCTAAACAGCTGCAAAGTCCATATATACCTCAGGCTGTAATTTTAAAACATTGTTGCCTAAATAAGATTGATGGGTAGTGCTCCTTTAGGTTCTGTGCATTATTCTCAGTATTTGTCATGACCAGAATTATTTCCAAATGTAAGAAAAGAAAAACTACACTCACATTTTTTCAGCCAGCTGACCGTCAGACTGTAGCAAGAGGTGGGGGAGGACCAGCATTGTTAATCTACACTTATATGGGACGTATTAATGGTCTGGTGGAAGCGGATAGCTGTTTTGAAACTATAACTTTTTAAAACCTTGACCCAGCTCATGCCTAATCTGCTGCAGTAGAAAATAAGTATAAATATTGTTTAAACCGAAATTTTGAAGAGGTTTATTTTATAAGTGTTATTTAGTTAATTTTTACTAATCAAATCTTAACTCTGTCTTACTCATGACTTCATCAGTATGGCAAAGGACTGATTCCCAGTTCTTTAAATGTGCTTTTCGCTGTCTTGAATTAGAGTTAGCAAAGTGGCCAGTTAATAGCTGTCTATTGACACTGGACCATCTGTTTAGGTGGACCCTGTCCAACACATACAATGGAGGAGGGGGTTGAACAGGGGGATGAAGACACAGAGAAAGCAAAAAAAAAACATGACAGAGATGAGATGATCATGAAACTGTAATCTGCACTGTTAACAAATTATTTTGTAAACCAATATTTATGTTAACAGGGAAGATGAAAAATATGCTGAGACTCACACCGTTGTAGGATGCAGCATGTAACAGTGCTTACACGTTTTAAATTAGCACATGGTCTTCTTTTTGTAGCATTTTCATTCACTGTAGGATATGTGAAAACATCTCTAACAACATTACTGTGTTTTGGCACTGTTGTACTATCTCAGCTCCAATTCAATGTTTTTTCTTTTTCTTTTTTTCACTTAGAAAGGGACTGCTTTAGCCACATCTCTGTCTCGTAAAGCTCATGGTCTCTGGGGACAGCTGGTCCGGCACAGCCCTGGGGGGATCTGTCAGTTGAATCATCCAAAGTGAGGGCTGATTCCTCAGTCAGCTGCCTCTCAAGCCTTCCTCTCTGACCCAGCCTCACTCCCCTGAGCCCCATGATTTCTGTCACCATAGTGATTCTCTGTGTACCGTCGCCTGGTCTCTGCACCCAACCGATCCCGCCGCACCACCCCCATCCCTCACACTCTCACCCAGTCTCGCACAACAGCATGTCTCCAACTCTGTGCCCCTTGTCCCCACTTGTTTTGATTTTTGCTTGACTTGTTCCTTCACTGATGATGGACTTTATGTGTGAAAAGTGCCCAGCGTGGCAGGGTAAAAGGGTTTCCCTGTACTTGGTTGAATATAAATACTAAGACACAGATTTGCTTCCTTTAAACACACAAACACACTAAGTGTGAGGACAGAGTGATAAACAGGAAATTCTTTCTGATTTAGCTTTTTGACAAATACAGATCCTTCCCAAAATATTATCATATTGTGATAAAGTTCATTATTTTCCATAATGTCATGATGAAAATTTAACATTCATATATTTTAGATTCATTGCACACCAACTGAAATATTTCAGGTCTTTTATTGTCTTAATACGGATGATTTTGACATACAGCTCATGAAAACCCCAAATTTCTATCTCACAAAATTAGCATATTTCATCCGACCAATAAAAGAAAAGTGTTTTTAATACAAAAAACGTCAACCTTCAAATAATCATGTACAGTTATGCACTCAATACTTGGTCGGGAATCCTTTTGCAGAAATGACTGCTTCAATGCGGCGTGGCATGGAGGCAATCAGCCTGTGGCACTGCTGAGGTCTTATGGAGGCCCAGGATGCTTCGATAGCGGCCTTTAGCTCATCCAGAGTGTTGGGTCTTGAGTCTCTCAACGTTCTCTTCACAATATCCCACAGATTTTCTATGGGGTTCAGGTCAGGAGAGTTGGCAGGCCAATTGAGCACAGTGATACCGTGGTCAGTAAACCATTTACCAGTGGTTTTGGCACTGTGAGCAGGTGCCAGGTCGTGCTGAAAAATGAAATCTTCATCTCCATAAAGCTTTTCAGCAGATGGAAGCATGAAGTGCTCCAAAATCTCCTGATAGCTAGCTGCATTGACCCTGCCCTTGATAAAACACAGTGGACCAACACCAGCAGCTGACACGGCACCCCAGACCATCACTGACTGTGGGTACTTGACACTGGACTTCTGGCATTTTGGCATTTCCTTCTCCCCAGTCTTCCTCCAGACTCTGGCACCTTGATTTCCGAATGACATGCAGAATTTGCTTTCATCCGAAAAAAGTACTTTGGACCACTGAGCAACAGTCCAGTGCTGCTTCTCTGTAGCCCAGGTCAGGCGCTTCTGCCGCTGTTTCTGGTTCAAAAGTGGCTTGACCTGGGGAATGCGGCACCTGTAGGCCATTTCCTGCACACGCCTGTGCACGGTGGCTCTGGATGTTTCTACTCCAGACTCAGTCCACTGCTTCCGCAGGTCCTCCAAGGTCTGGAATCGGCCCTTCTCCACAATCTTCCTCAGGGTCCGGTCACCTCTTCTCGTTGTGCAGCGTTTTCTGCCACACTTTTTCCTTCCCACAGACTTCCCACTGAGGTGCCTTGAAACAGCACTCTGGGAACAGCCTATTCGTTCAGAAATTTCTTTCTGTGTCTTACCCTCTTGCTTGAGGGTGTCAATAGTGGCCTTCTGGACAGCAGTCAGGTCGGCAGTCTTACCCATGATTGGGGTATTGAGTGATGAACCAGGCTGGGAGTTTTAAAGGCCTCAGGAATCTTTTGCAGGTGTTTAGAGTTAACTCGTTGATTCAGATGATTAGGTTCATAGCTCGTTTAGAGACCCTTTTAATGATATGCTAATTTTGTGAGATAGGAATTTTGGGTTTTCATGAGCTGTATGCCAAAATCATCCGTATTAAGACAATAAAAGACCTGAAATATTTCAGTTAGTGTGCAATGAATCTAAAATATATGAATGTTAAATTTTCATCATGACATTATGGAAAATAATGAACTTTATCACAATGTGCTAATATTTTGAGAAGGACCTGTACAACAAATTATCTATTTGATCATTTTACATTTTAGAAAAAAGACATTTCTCACTAAGAGAAATATCTTTGCAGAGCCAAATCTACAGTTTCCCAGAGGTTTCTGTTTTAAATAAATTATTTGGAGGATTGTGATAATGCTGAGCATCCTCAAGTCACCTGCAACCTGTGATTAAAAGAGTCAGTTTTTAGGTTTTTTTTGACATTCCTGCAGATCTTACTTTAACCACATGTGAAGCAATGTTCTAAATATTCAGTGATCTAAAATGCTTTCACGGACAGGTGTAAATCTTCTCTCCTGAGACATAATTAAAACGAGAAGGACCACTGGCAATAAATGTACGTTTTATACTTTTAGGTGATTTGGCTTTTCAGTAATGAAAATTTAGAATGTCATATCTATCACAGACAGAATAACCAGCTCATCTATCAAATTAAGAGCCACTAAATTACCACTTAAAATCCATAGAATTATTAATTTATCATGCTATTTAACCTTTATACTCCAGTAATATTTACAGTCATGGTAAACAGAAGGTACACTCCTATTACATTTGAGATTTTTAAATATTGTGTATGTATAGATGTTTTGGAGTTTTCTTATTTTTTCACAATGTTTTCTATTTTGGCCTCATCTTTGTTTAATCAATAACAACAACCTGTGATATGATGTGTAAAACACAAATGTTGAAATAGCTAAAACTCAGCACACAAATACTCTAACAGCTCTTACATCTAGATGTGATTCTGTCTTGGGTGCTTGTTGTTTGAGCCCCGGGCCCCTTAACTCTCCTCTCAATTAGGCTCTGCTGGTTGCTGATGTTAGCAAACATGCTTAGCACCACACGGCTACAACCTTTTGGTTAATTGGCTCAAAGAAAAATTATCTTGATTTACCTGCATACTGTGCCCGCCCCTGCTGGACTTAGTTTAACTTTGTCTATTATTAAAATTGATTTTATGTTCTGAGCCATTCAAATGTGACAAAGATACAAAAACCAAAAGAAGTAATATAATAACGAATGTTTGTGACATAATTTTTCTTATTAAAATAAAATTCATAATGTAAAATTCCAAATCAGAAATATTTTATGTTTTTTTATGAAATTTGTTTAATATGTAATAATAATAATAATAATAATAATAATAATATAAAGACATGCCATGTTCTTTTGCTAATAGCAACATTTTGTTTTTCAACCCTTTTTGATTAAAGCTTGGAAACAAAAGAACTTGTAGTGTTTCTAATTCATTCTTCTCATGCTCTATAATTCAATTTCAGTCTCTCTTCAAAATAATTGATTGTACCACAATAAAGCTCTTTAATTGGCACAGCGTTAAAGGAGTGGCATAGCATTGGACAGCTATTCAATTTTCAATTTTAACAAAATATTACAGAGCTGCTCTGCATTCTCTTTTTGTCATATGAGAAATAATCATTCAGACTCATCTACTCCATGGCCTGTTGATGCTCGCTGTCATATATAGATCACAGGCATGGAGTCATTCACTCCTGTTACACATTGCTTATAAGCTGAAAATTAGCAGCAACCTGTATGCCTCTTGCCCCAGGAGCTTCGCGCTGGCTCTTCTCATGTACTTAATCAGGTGCAGCCTTTGTAATGGGATAGGAATAAGGCCAGACTTGATTGGCCCTGATGACATCTATGCTCCAATTGTCTAGAAAATCTTCAGCTTTAATCAATCTTCTGGATAATTCCCAGTCTCTGATGGCTGCTTCCATTATTGGCTTATTTTTCTCTCTCAAAATACTATTTAAATGGGTTTTATTTCAGGTATGGCAGTGATAAAACTGAATAATGCCAAGTATACAGATTGTACTGCTGTGTAATGGGAGCATTTTCTTGTATAATACTGTGTGCAGAATGCTAATGTGCCAGTTGCCCACACAGTGCTGAACACTGACATTAGACACTGATCATTCTGTTTATTTTGGGAAATAAATCAGAGCTTCATTTCAAAATTGTGCCACTCCAGACTCGAACCTTTGAATTACACCTATTTCAGGTAAACACCTAGATATACTGATACAACCAGGAGCAAACTTCAGCTTTTTTAATCGTGGGTGCAAAAAACAATCTATTGAAGTAAACATACCTGCACAGAGGTGCTTGCAATGCAAGCCAGCGGCTCTCATGGGCTGAGCCTCTTCCTCTCCCTCTTCCTCCTTCTCCGTTGCCGTGGCAACGCACTAAAAGCGTCGGCTGCGCTGATGGAGAGGAAGATGGAGGAAAACACTGATAGAAACGTCGAGGCTGGTGTGTAAATATGAGCTTTACATTGCTTTAACCTCACTTATACATAAGCAGAAGGGAATTTCACGTCGACCTGCTGCCTGGCGAGTAGAAAGCGGGCGCTTTTAGCCATCGGTGTGTCTTTATACTGATGCTGTCGGACGGTATGCTAATCGCCAAGCTAGCAGGTGAAAGGATGTAAACACAGACTCCCATATCTAGCAGTTGTGAGCTAGCTTGGCCAACAGTTATATATCATATCACAGAATATTAAAATAGTTTAGTTACCTTACGAAAGAACGGTAGCACTTGTGCAATGAGTAGGTACCTAGCAGTGTGCAGAAAACTACCGAGCAGCTAATAATGGCAAACGGTTCTGCTTCAAACCCAATGCCATAATCCGATAACATAATAATGAAAACAAATGAACACACCTTATACTTTTACTTCCCCCTTATAAGGTCTTACAATCTCTTTCTCCGGCTGTTTTGTTTAGTTAGGTAGACTATAGCTGCGCACACGTGTGTTTATTTTGATCCCTCTCTTGTCATGAGTAAACAGGGTGGCGTTCATAGGGAGGTGGTCATATCTCGCAGCCAAGCTGTGTATTTTTCTTCTTTTCTTATCTCGGATTACTATAATTCTACTAAAACTAGCTCTCGTTGAAACTGGCACATTATAAGTTGTCACTAATATCTAATGCATAAACATATGTGACTTAACTCGCCCTTATGTGTTTGTTCTGCAGCACACTTCATTTTTATGCTTGTTGTGGCAGAACAAAAATATAATGCCATATTTACAGTATTCCATTGACAAAAAGTTCCTTCATGTATTGAAGTTTTTGCCTGTTGAAAAATATAAATATATAAATAAAAGAAATTCAAAACTAGTTTGTTTAAATGAGAGGATTTCTAAACTTAAAATAAAATGTCTGTTACAAACAGCAATCTTCACTGTAAAGAAAATACAGTGACGCATTACTTTGTGACATTCTAGGGTCGTATTAAATTTAATGAGAGATTATTTCATGTGTGAACAGTATGCTTTTATATAAAACGAAATAAAGTCTGCTGCACATTTTTATGGAAAACCTTTGAATCAAGTTAGACTCTTGTTTAGTTTAGTATATTTTGCTTGTTCTTCAGGAAGTGAAACTGGAGGGGAAGATGCCTTAGTAGGGAATGTCAACAAGCTCACGGTGAGCCCACCAGGATACACTGGACCTCTACGAAAAGGACATCTGATTTTTGATGCTTGCTTTGAGAGCGGTAAGTAGCAACACTGAAAAACATAATGTCTGAACATGTATAGGAAGTCTTCCTCCCATATTGATTTCCATGGCTCATGGGTTTAGGAAGAAGGAAAGCTGTTTTTCATTGTTATATTTAACACCTTACTAAACTATATTCAGGCAATTTGTGTGGTAAAATTGTTGCAAAAATAATTAATGTTATGTGCAGTTGATACCAGATATTTACATACACTGTATGAAAAGTCACATGGTCTTGTTTTCTCACTTTCTGATATTACGTCAACTTAACATTTCTTGTTTTAGGTCAGTTATTATTACCAAAATTATCTCTGTTTGTGAAATGCCAGAATAATGAAAAAAATAAGTTTTACACTATTCCATATTTCATGGGAAGATCAGCCAAAATATTAGGAAGAATATTGTCGCCCTCAAGAACACAAATATATAACTTCCCTGGGAATGTCCAGCATAATATCATTCATGAAGTAGACAGGTTCAGTGTCCCAGAGATTAAAATGTGCAAATCAACACCAAAACGAAAACACAAGACTTTGTGAAGATCCCGGCTTAATTTGGTAAAGTAAAGCCTTTCTCCAAAGTGAAATAGGTTCCGCACCAACGCAAGTTGAAAGGCTGCTCAATGACGAAGAAGCCATTACTCCAAAAGCAACATTGAAAAGCAGGTAGCAGTTTGCAAACACACAAAGGGATACAGACAAATTTTTTTCTGGAGACATGTGGTCTGATGAAACAAAAATTAAGTGTTTCACCAAAATGATCATTGCTACAATTGGAAGAAAAAGGGGAAGCCTGCAAACATAAGAGGATCATACTAAATGTGAAGTACGGGGGTGCCAACATCATGTTGTTTGGATGTTTTTCTGCTGGAAAACCGGGTCCAAACAAGGGCTGCTACTTATCTCATTCAGTTACACCGGTTTTGTCAGAAGGAATGGACCAAAGTTCCTGCAAACTATTGTGAGAGGCTTGTAGAAAGATACCCAACATGTTTTCCCCAAGTCAGAGTTTAAAGGAAGTTGTGCCAAATACCTCATGTAAACCTCTGACAATAAAATAAAAAGCAATAAAATACTCTCCAAAAATCTCTCCCTCATTATTCTGCTATTTGGCAGAAATAATTTTAGTAATTCTAAGTGATCTAAAACCATAAATGGTTAGTCCGATTTAATGTCAAAAAAAGTCAACAAAAAGTTAAACAAGATGTTTTTATAGTGTATATAAATATCTGTCTGATTTCTGTTGGGTCTCACGTTGGACTTTGTAGGATGTCAGTCCATTTCCCCATTAATCAAAACTGTTGATTCTAATAGTTTTTGTTTTTGTAATATCAAAAATGCTTCCATGTACAAAGTATTTTTCTATGTTATGTTAGTGTGAAATTCTGGTACAGTAACAGGGTAAATTTATCTGGAGTCTTGATCAAAGATTAGGATCTTAGTGTTTATCCCTATCATAGTTTTGTTCACAGCTTTTTTTTGTTGTATAACAATTTTTTGTCTTTACACTTTTTTTTACATTGCATATACAGGTCCTTCTCAAAATATTAGTATATTGTGATGAAGTTCATTATTTTCCATAATGTAATGATAAAAATTTAACATTCATATATTTTAGATTCATTGCACACTAACTGAAATATTTCAGGTCTTTTATTGTCTTAATACGGATGATTTTGGCATACAGCTCATGAAAACCCAAAATTCCTATCTCACAAAATTAGCATATCATTAAAAGGGTCTCTAAACGAGCTATGAACCTAATCATCTGAATCAACGAGTTAACTCTAAACACCTGCAAAAGATTCCTGAGGCCTTTAAAACTCCCAGCCTGGTTCATCACTCAAAACCCCAATCATGGGTAAGACTGCCGACCTGACTGCTGTCCAGAAGGCCACTATTGACACCCTCAAGCAAGAGGGTAAGACACAGAAAGACATTTCTGAACGAATAGGCTGTTCCCAGAGTGCTGTATCAAGGTACCTCAGTGGGAAGTCTGTGGGAAGGAAAAAGTGTGGCAGAAAACGCTGCACAACGAGAAGAGGTGACCGGACCCTGAGGAAGATTGTGGAGAAGGGCCGATTCCAGACCTTGGGGGACCTGCGGAAGCAGTGGACTGAGTCTGGAGTAGAAACATCCAGAGCCACCGTGCACAGGCGTGTGCAGGAAATGGCCTACAGGTGCCGCATTCCCCAGGTCAAGCCACTTTTGAACCAGAAACAGCGGCAGAAGCGCCTGACCTGGGCTACAGAGAAGCAGCACTGGACTGTTGCTCAGTGGTCCAAAGTACTTTTTTCGGATGAAAGCAAATTCTGCATGTCATTCGGAAATCAAGGTGCCAGAGTCTGGAGGAAGACTGGGGAGAAGGAAATGCCAAAATGCCAGAAGTCCAGTGTCAAGTACCCACAGTCAGTGATGGTTTGGGGTGCCGTGTCAGCTGCTGGTGTTGGTCCACTGTGTTTTATCAAGGGCAGGGTCAATGCAGCTAGCTATCAGGAGATTTTGGAGCACTTCATGCTTCCATCTGCTGAAAAGCTTTATGGAGATGAAGATTTCATTTTTCAGCACGACCTGGCACCTGCTCACAGTGCCAAAACCACTGGTAAATGGTTTACTGACCATGGTATCACTGTGCTCAATTGGCCTGCCAACTCTCCTGACCTGAACCCCATAGAGAATCTGTGGGATATTGTGAAGAGAACGTTGAGAGACTCAAGACCCAACACTCTGGATGAGCTAAAGGCCGCTATCGAAGCATCCTGGGCCTCCATAAGACCTCAGCAGTGCCACAGGCTGATTGCCTCCATGCCACGCCGCATTGAAGCAGTCATTTCTACCAAAGGATTCCTGACCAAGTATTGAGTGCATAACTGTACATGATTATTTGAAGGTTGACGTTTTTTGTATTAAAAACATTTTTCTTTTATTGGTCGGATGAAATATGCTAATTTTGTGAGATAGGAATTTTGGGTTTTCATGAGCTGTATGCCAAAATCATCCGTATTAAGACAATAAAAGACCTGAAATATTTCAGTTAGTGTGCAATGAATCTAAAATATATGAATGTTAAATTTTCATCATTACATTATGGAAAATAATGAACTTTATCACATTATGCTAATATTTTGAGAAGGACCTGTATATAGGCGTTATTAGTGTTGACTCAACTGTTTCGCATTAATTAAAACATAACATGTCAAGTATTGTTAAAGGGATTTTTGACCACTTTTGACCAGTTCTGCTCCTTTGTTGATCTCAAGTTTCCGCTGAGCTAAAGTTTATATATTGCTTTGTTTTCAACATTCACCCAGCCAAACATTCATGCACATACGAATGCAGAGTAAGCAAGGAAAGTCTTTGTGTGGATAAATTTCAGTGCGCAGATTTTGTCCACAGGTTTCATGGAGACCGAGATGTGCTTTACTTCTTTTTGTGTTAAGGCATGTGTTAACTACTGACCTTGGAGTCATTATCAATGAAAACGTGGCCAAAATAGTTATTATTCTCATAACACATTTAGATAGTGTTGTCACTTTTGGTACATTATGTAATCTACATAAAGCATAAAACAAATCAAGCAAAGGCATCAGAAGGATAAGAAAATGCAAAAACTAGCAATCGGTTTTGCACAGACAAGAGCCTTGTGAAGGTCAGTGGAAATATATAGAACCACTGCATAAATATCTAAGTATGTCACATTCTGAGGTATCAGTGTTGTTATTGGCCTTTTTATAAATTTGCCTTTTCCCCTGATGACATGGCCAGAGGAGCAGGGACATTGATTAATAGCCTCATAGCTCCCAAACAGAGATCAGCTAACATATGAGTATGCCTTGCTCTGGTTGTATCTCCTGAATGATTAATGGAACTGATATTAATCTCTTTCCAATAAATGCATTACCAAACTTAGAATGGGGCGTAAATTGATATTTTTGAGCAAACGTCAAATTAATACCCTGCGACTGCTTCATTTAATCATCACTGGTTTTATCCACATTACTTCTGTGATGCTCTGTGTTTTTCTGTCTCTGTCTACCACTGTGTCTTACCTGCATACTGCAGTAGATTTGACTCGAATGATCCCCCTCTGTATTTAAAGTACAGCATCTTGCAGGCTTTAGCCACTCTGTACAATACTGGGTTCTGTCCTGCAAGCAGCCATACTTTAAAATAATTTCTTTATTAAATAAAAAATATGTTCCATGTTTACATTAAGTTCAATTGAATACAAATGTAAAAAGTTCAAACAAAAGAACCCCTGAAAAAACCTTAATGGCTGTGTCAGTGGAAATAGTAACTGTTAAAGTGCAAAGAAAAAAGGTCTGTTGTTTCATTGGTGTTACAGTTGTTTCATAGGTCAAGTATATTAATCAATATAAGATGTGCAGATTCAGGATGTTGCCATTTCATACCTTTGCAGATGTGGTTGTTTTCTACTTCTTTAGGAACAAGAGTACCGTCATTAACGGAACATCTTGTTCTGACCATGCATCAATTCATACCTGCAAAGGGGATGTTTCATACCTGCTTTGATAACTGAAGATTTGGTAATGAGTATTTTCTATGTTCTACTAATGGTTTATTGTAAGAAAACTAGTTTTTATGGATTAAAAGAAAAATATCAGGTTAAACTCACCTGGAGATGTATTTCTTTAAACTGGGGTCATATTCTCATGTCAAATGGCCCAAACAGGGATCAGAGCCAAAAAAAAAACAGGTAGTACAATGTAAAATAAGGTTTTAAAATAAAATTTTACACCTTAATTAAATTATATATGAAAGTTCAGCATTTTCATTACCACTTTATTTCTATAGTTGATGGAAATACTCAACTAGAACAATAAATAAACTCAGAAGGCATGGTGCCGGTACATGGGTACAAACTAGTTTGTCTAAGGGCAATGTGTAGTTAAGAATGGAGGGTACAAAATGGCAAAGAGACAATTTGAAAAATATTCATCAAAAGAGGTAATACAATTTAAAGATAAAATGCATACCTAAAGTTAAAGGGAAAACTTTTAAAATGAGAGGCTGTTTCTCACACATTCTATCCAATATTTGAGATACAAATGACAGCCTTGAAATTAAAGACAATTGTGTAAGCTAAAGGCAAACTTGTACAATACTCAAACCGAAAGAATTGGTCAGTATGACAGCCAATGTCTGTTTCAGTGCTCATAGAATGAATTTTTGAAACACTTCACTTCAATCTCAGATTTTCTATACATGTACTGTAGAAACTGGAACCGGAAATCTGATATTTACATGCACTATATAAAAAGACACAATCTTTTTTTTGTCACTGTCTGATATTAAAACATACTAAACCATTCTTGTTTGTGGTCAAATTGGATTATTAAAATGATTTTTATTTGTAGAATACAGTATCTCACTAAAGTGAGTACGCCCCTATTTTATTTGATTTTTTCCTGGGACAACCCTCAAAATATGACACTTTATCATGTAAAGTAGTCAGTGTACACTTTGTATAACAGCGTACTTTAAGTCAGACAGTTATTTTTTTTTAGACATTGCATGGTAACACCTGGTTTAACAACATACGTTAAGGTGCTTATCATCCCTTTTTGTAAGCCATGTGCTAAAGACGTCAGATATGTCCAACAGACTTACATACAACAGATGTCCAAGGCAACAGATCCTCTACATCAGAGATAATGCACAATGATCTTGGTCTTCAGTTTTTGGTACTGACACATTATGCATTACATCTGTTTTCAAACTGACTTTTTATGACAGCTAATAGAGTTGTTTTTGTTAACTCAGATATTCAAATAGAATTGCATTGGTGGTGAGGAAATCATATACCCCTATAGGACAATAGAAATGAGAAAATTTCACTAATCTTTTACCATTAAGTTCCAGCCTGTTGTTTCTTTTAATGGCGCAGATATATAAATGAAAATGATAATTATTTGGCATAATTATTAAAAATGAAATTCAAATTACATTGTTATCTTTTCACTCTGTTTTGTTTCATTTCGTCTCCCACTTAGCTGAGGCTTAAAAGTTCACCTTTTATGACCACATTCTCACAGTGTTGCTGAGGAAAAAGGCATCAAGAGCTAGACAGGAAGCTGACAATGGTGGCATTGTTTTACTGCATGTCTGGACCATCCTTCAAATGTAATTAAGCCCTTATTAATTCATCATACAAGTCTCTGTCAACAATGACTTACATGGTGAAATAAAGTCCCCAGGGGTGACAAGTGTTTAATGGGCTCTATTGATAGGCTCCTTACAGTAAATTCACAGCATAATTCAATTCAATTCCATTCAGTTTATTTATATAGCGCCAATTCACCACACATGTTGTCTCAAGGCACTTCACAACAGTCAGGTACATACATTCCAATTAATCCTAATCATTGAACAGTGCAGTCAGATTCAGTTATTTATTCAAATTGGATAAAACGTTTTTCTATCAAAGGAAACCCAGCAGATTGCATCCAGTCAGTGACTTGTAGCATTCACTCCTCCCGGATGAGCATGTAGAGACAGTGGACAGTCACTGGCGTTGACTTTGCAGCAATCCCTCATACTGAGCATGCATGCAGTGACAGTGGAGAGGAAAAACTCCCTTTTAACAGGAAGAAACTTCCAGCAGAACCAGGTTCAGTGTGAGCGGCCATCTGCCACGACCGACTGGGGGTTTGAGAGAACAGAGCAGAAACACAAAGAGAACAAAGAAGCACTGATCCAGGAGTCCTTTCTATGTGAAGGAAAAGTAAATGTTAATGGATGTAGCTCAGAGCCAGTTTTCAAGGTTAGAGTCTGAAAGAGAGCACATAGAGTTAGTCACAGTAAAAGCTCAGTCAATTGCCATGTCTAGGAGAGAGAAAGAGTTAAACACTGAAAGACAGGGCCATGTGGATCATAGAGGGTGAGCATTAAGCTGTTGCCAGCATAAGCTCGGACGATGCCCCTCTCCAGAAAGGTGTCACAGGTAACACAGAGTCAGGCCAGGTGTAGCTTCTAGGAAGAGAAAAGAGAGAACAAGGTTAAAAGCTGAAATAACAGCAAATAATGCAAAATTGAAGAGTAGTGTGAGAATGTAGCGAAGAGGGTGAAAGTGGTCATTATGTCCTCCAGCAGCCTAAGCCTATAGTAGCATAACTACAGAGATAGCTCAGGATAACCTAAGCCACTCTAACTATAAGCTTTATCAAAAAGGAAAGTTTTAAGCCTAGCCTTAAAAGTAGACAGTTTGTCCATCTAGAGCCCACTGATGGTCATTGTTATACTAAAAACCACAATGATTGGGATAACTCTCTCTGTCAGATTGACCATAACCATTGGAAAAGAGAAGGGGTCATACAGGTAGCAGAAATGGAGGGCGTGTTTGTACCTCAACCATAACTGAGCCGGTTTAGGCTAAACCTGACTCCCCCTTACTCCAACCAACAGGGAGGGAGGAAGACGGAGGTAAAAAATAAGGACGATAGCTCACGATAACCTAAGCCACTCTAACTATAAGCTTTATCAAAAAGGAAAGTTTTAAGCTTAGCCTTAAAAGTTGACAGGGTGTCTGCCTCACGGACTAAAACTGGGAGCTGGTTCCACAGGAGAAGAGCTGATAACTAAAGGATCTGCCTCCCATTCTACTTCTAGAGACTCTAGGAACCACAAGTAAACCTGCAGTCTGAGAACCAAGTGCTCTGTTAGGAATATATGGAACAATCAGATCTCTGATGTATGATGGAGCTAGATCATTAATGGCTTTATATGTGAGGAGGAGAATTTTAAATTCTATTCTGGATTTAACAGGGAGCCAATGAAGGGAAGCTAAAATAGGAGAAATATGATCTTTCTTTTTAATTTTCATCAGAAATCTTGCTGCAGCATTTTGAATCAGCTGAAGGCTTTTAACTGCATTTTATGGACATCCTGATGGTAAAGAATTACAATAGTCCAGCCTTGAAGTAACAAATGCATGGACTAGTTTTTCAGCGTCACTCCTGGACAGGATATTTCTAATTTTGGCAATGTTCCGGAGATGAAAGAAGGAAACCATAGAAACCTGTTTAATATGGGATTTAAATGACATGTCCTGGTCAAAAATAACACCAAGGTTTTTTACTTTATTACCGGAGGTCAATTTATTGCCATCCAGGTTAAGTGATTCACTAAGCAGTTTCTTTTTTAAAGACTCCGGTCCAAAGACGACAATCCAGGTTATACAGCTGTACAGACCTGCCCAGTTTATTTGTAAGGCACTCAGGAATTTAATATTGCAGATTCTTTAACAGGTGAGTGAATCTTATTTGTTATTCAATCAAATCGGTATAGCGAAAATTCTGGTAAGTCTTGTACTAAACCTAATGAACGGCTTTCGGTGATATGCAAATATTTAGAGTTTATTTTGATGTTTTTCCTTTTTTCTACTTAGAGAAAAACTTTAGTGTTAACTCAATCTGGGAAACATAAATACCCTTTTCTACATTTCCTTGAGCACTGTCAGCTTTTTAGAATTAATGAAATCTTGCAATGTTAAACTAATTAAGAAAACATTTTCTAAGTTCGCTTAAATCACTAGAAATATTATCAACATTGTTTACAGTATTTTGGGCATGGCTTTGAGCTGTCAAATGTAAGCTGTTTTTAAGTTTGGTCATTTGTTTATTGTTATTAATTCAAATCTAATTCAAAACAGTTTGCAACAAATGTCTCAAGGCCCTTTGCAAAAAAAGTGAATTCAATCCAATTATAAAGACAGGTTTCAAGTCAAGTACATACATTCTTAATTGATCCTAGTGATCAAACAATGCAGTCAAGTTCAGATTACAAGCACATAGTTATATTATTATTATTATTATTTTCATAATTGTTAATATTATTTGTTTACTCATTTTTAAATGAGCATTCATTGTCTCTGACATGCTTGAACCCCAAAAAAACAAAAAAAACAAAACAGTATCTCCTGGTCAAATCCCAGAACTACTGTGACAGATTATGTGCTTTTGTCAAGGTGAGAATCAGCCTTCTTTTATAAACTCGGACAGATGACAGAAACAATCCCCGTTACTGAAGTCAAACTGCTGTCATTCATGTGCATACTCAGGATATTTTTCATAGTGAGTACATATTTTCAGCAGTTGTATTTATTCTGTCATGTTTATGTTTCTCCTGGGCGAATATTGTGGACCGTATTCAGTCTATATGGCCTATCTTTTTGTTTCAATTGCCTAAATCCTATGAAAAATTACCAGAGTTATAGCTTGATAGAGGAAATACTCTGATAGAAACAGTTATGTAGGGAAAGAATTTAGGCAGTACAGATAAAGGAAAACACAGAGCATTAGTGGCTGGGGTGGATGGGAGTTATGTACAAAATTCAGCCAGTGTTGTCAGGAGATATTTATGTACTCCAGAGTGCCCTATGAATCAGGATAGTCAAGTTTCTATTGATTAAATAGGAGAGAAAGGTTTTTACAATCAAGCCTGATACTCAGAGTAAGTGACTTGGAGAGTCCTAAACATGCTGCGGTATATTCTGTCACTCCTATATTCACTCCTGATGTCTAATGTATTGAGATGATCTCACAGTCTCGTGCTCTTTCTCTCTTCAATGTACTTGGCAGCAGAGAAGTTTCACTGCTCAAATCATTAAATGGCCTCTCCAGTTTTCCCTTTTAGCAGTTTTCTCTTCTCTCTCATTCCTTTCAGTCAGTAGTGAAGTATGGAGATAAATTGGGGCTGTCTTAGGACTGTTGGAAAGACCATTGCTCCTGATTTATGCTATTTGCGGACCATTTGTAACCATAAGAGATTAGTCTTTATTATTATTGTGGTTTTTTTTTTACTCTTCTCTTTCCATCTTTGACTTTCTTCAGACATTATTGTTAGTATTATTACTCTTTCCATACCTTAATCTGTGCTGTCTGTTGAGGATATATGACCCTTAGGGTAAACTTTCATCAGAGCTCTGCAAAATAACAAAAAACTCATGTCATGCATGTTTATAACTTTAGAATTACTATCCCTGAATAGCCATAAAAAGGATGACTGGGATATCTTATATTGTGGAGACAACAATGATTTTTTGTACATCTTTCTGTGGATGAAACTGGATATTGATTAAGTGTAAGTCCAAGCTTTCCAACTCAATATCTCAATAATTAATATAAATTTTTGTTTTATCACAAATGGCGCCATAGTAATGCTCACACTTACAGCGGCAACATAGTATTTCTGTTACCCTCCAAAGTTGTTGGCACCAATAGTAAAAATAGCATAGTTTTACAATGAAAGTATAAGGCATGAATATGATGTTTTACACAGTTCAATTTTCAATTTTTTTGGCCCTTCTTTAAAATGTGAAAAAAAGACAACATGCCCTAGAAGTCAGCATACTTGTGTTGATCTTTACAGAATGGAAATGGTTACAAGAAAAACTTGCCTCAAGTGACCCATATCTACAGTCAGAGCAACAAATAAACTGTTTAAAACAACTAGAACTGTGACAAACAGGTAGGTGTGTCTTGCTACCATGTTTAGTCAGAAGGGTGGTAAATGTCCAACATACACTGTCAGAGAACTGCAGCAAAGCGTGGTGTCCAGGGGGTCACTACATCTCCATAACAAACATTTATTTTAAGGCTGTTGTACACCAGTCTATGACTATATTGACTGTGATTAATGCACTTTTTCCTGACCACTAGCTTTTTTTCCTGTCGTCACAGTGTCCCAACCACTCTCTGTGAGCTTTAGCATCTTGGTCATCAAAATCTATCAGTTGTGTTCATAAAAGATAGTAAAGGTTTATCCAAATAAAAAAACAAATAGATAATTAGCAAGCAGACTCTGAATGTATGGCACCTGAAATATATTGCATCCACTCTGTTCTTTGCCATTGTTATACTGCACATGTTGAAACTGCTATGATGACTGCAAGTTTATGCTTGTTTTTTCAGTTGTTTTCAGGCAAAATGCATGCTTGCCGTTATTTGGTGTTTGGTCTTTTTATTTGCACATGTGAGCAAAATGACTCCAAAGGTGGCCAATCTAGAATTGAAAGGAATTACAAGTGGAGTCAAACATTTGGTTATTTGGCCCTTGCACAATGGCCGTGCCTTGCTTTTGGGGGAAATTTCAACCAATAGATCGAATGGGAATAAGAGCAATTTCCGTTTTTTTGTGCAATAGAAGCATGAAAAAGGGAAACTAATGTGTTTTGTGCATTTTAGGAACTTGGATGTCATGGCAGACATGATTTTTAACAGTGTAATGAAAAAGATTTAAGGGGCAAATGGTTTGTCACTTCATCCTGCCTGCCACTATAGTGCTTTTTGTGCAAGGCTTTGTATCTAAGTTCTATCTAATTTTGAAATGACTAAAACATAATTGTTGGCCTTGTGTGGCATGATATCTGAACACTTCGAGCTTTGATTGCACCAAACAGCTCAGAAGTTGCATTGACTCCTTTTCAATCTATAGCATCTACTGTCCCCCCAAAGGAGGCAATGGCCGTTTGTCAGGAGAAGGAAGTGACACAATACTGAATTCATCTGTTGTTTCTATCATATGGGCCTCGCGGTGCAGTGACAGTTTGTTTTGCCATGGAACATATCAGTGTCATTTCATGGAAAGCAGAGTGGCAATCTTGTCTGACATTCAGGTCTGTTGTGCATGGTTATTTCTAATCACTGACTGAACACATTGGCTCCGTTTTAGTAGTAAGGGATGCCAGGAAGTAGTACAAACAACCTCTGTGTTATGTAAGTTAATTGTTGATGGCTCTGATATGGTCTACTCATAAGAAACCCAGTCAGTACCTCATATTTTCAAAATGTCACCAAATGCTAGCAGCAGCGAGCTGTTTTGAAAATTGTGAATAATGAAATGATTTTATTATCAACCATATTCACGGTGTGACAGTACGATTTGGAAA
Organism: Girardinichthys multiradiatus; assembly: GCF_021462225.1. Taxonomy (NCBI): domain Eukaryota; kingdom Metazoa; phylum Chordata; class Actinopteri; order Cyprinodontiformes; family Goodeidae; genus Girardinichthys; species Girardinichthys multiradiatus. Next base: position 27,039,736 of record NC_061802.1, read on the forward strand.
GGTTGAGGTGAAAAAAAAAACTCACGCACTTGATATTATGGGAACTGACATGTTTATAATTCAAAATTGGCATTGTTGTTACTTCATCTGTGCTGAGGGAGGTGGTGTGATTCAAATGAGTCCAGGTTTGTTGTTTTAAAAAACAAATCCAGCTCCAGGCTGTTTTTGTGCTCTAAATGTTTTTTTGAACTTCACTACTCATTGGCTCAGAGCCTGATTCTAGCATCATAATAGAAGTGTGTCAAAAGTGAATATCACTGCAACCTGATTTTCTCATTGCAAAAGTGATGCTCGCACACCAGGCTCCAGTGATTCATCCAGTAATTTATTCCCTTGCAATTCCTGACACCATAACCACAGCTTCTGAGCAGGCGTCTCATTTTTCTTCTGAGACAAGATTGTGCAGTTTGGGAAAATGGTGAGGATTTGTAATGCTTTAGCGGTTCATGTTTTTCAAGCTGTCTGTGTTTATTCTGCTGATTTATGTAGACAACGTCTCTCTCAGATCAGTTTCATTGATGTGCAAGAGTTTGTTTGATAACAGAAATTCATGTACAAAATATAGTCACAAAGTGAAGGGTGAAACACTGACAGGATCAGCATTGTGAAAGAATATACGTTGCTTTAAATAAAGGCTGATATGATGTGGGGGTTCTACTCAAAGTAAAACGTGTTGAAATCCACTCCCAAGGCCTGTTTTTCCACAGCCATTTCCAATTGCCTGTTTTAGCAAATATGATCATGATTTAAAAATGGTCTGTTCTAAATTTATGCTAGTCAAATGGTCAAATACATAGTGTTGATCATGCATTTACTTAGGCATTTATTGTTTTGAATTTTTCCTGGTCAGTTAGACAAACTTAGGACTTTGAATTGAAATTTGCCTTCATATTTGTGCGTCGTCAGTGAATCATAATAGCAATATATATATATTGCTATTATGCAATAATATAATTGAATATTATCTCATTAATCAGTTGGACTATCTGGTCAGGGAACCATGCCATGACTGTTTTTTTTTTTTTCAAACTGTATTCTTTCTAAACAACTGTTTTTAATCTTTTTTCTAAGTCAGAAAAATGTGTGGTTGTCTTTTTTTCAGTCAGCTGACCAGCAGTGTGCACTAAAAGGTGAGTTAGGGTCTTTTAGTGCACACTGGTAAACACAGCACAGTGGTAAAATAACTGTTGTAAAAACTATTTGGTTTTCTGACAAGCATTTTGAATTGTGTCCAGCATTAACCACTGTCATTTGGCTTCTAGCCATTTCACTTCTCAGCTTATTATAAAACTGATCAACAGCAAAAAGAGAAGTTAAAGGGCAAGCAAAGCAAAAATCGTAAATTACCAAAGCAACTCATTTTAGTTTAAGTAGCAACAGCAATGTTTCCTTGAGGGTCAATACTTCTAACTTCAGATCAGGATCCATCTGTTGGTGCACTTGCTTACATGTGTGTACTTTATTCTACAAAAATTGCAAATCAAATGCAACCATTTTCACTTGAATGGCCAGACCTCTAGGTACATATGTAGAAAATGTGTTCATACCAATTTTGTCTATGACTTATTGGTTATTGGCAAGTAATTTCTTTCCTCTTGTTTTACTTCCTTTCTTTCATTGGCTCCCCGTGTTTCTAAAGTCATTACAGACCAATCAGCCCCAGGTCTTTAAGTGTGCACCCAGGGGGAGCAGTAGCTGTAAATAAACACTACTGCGGGCTCTCCGATAACATGTAACCAAGATGATAACAGCCCTTCTTAGCAGGCCAGTTGACCTTCTCCTTGCCTTAGGCTTGCGACGGACTCCAGAGGCTCTTTGTGCTTTTATCTCCAAATTCCTCTCCACCTTTAGAACTTCTACTTATGATGAGAGGGAAGCATGGAGAAAGTTACTTCCAAAAAAGGAAGAGAAGAGATTTGGAGATGGGGATGTTTTGAGTGCAAGACATCAGGCTAGAACAACAAAGAATGGACCTAAACAGCTGTTCTTCTGCCATTACAGTTTCATCTGTGCCCATTTTTATACAGTTTTTGTAGAGCTTAACAGAATTAACAGACCTGTACTTATCCAGTGGCCACTGACAGTAGATTCAAGAAGGAAAAGAAGGAAAAGTTAGAGCAACACTGACACAAGGGCAGATATAAAATTAGTGAAAAAGTGAAGAAGAACCTAGGATGGCAGTGTCAAAAACTCTGATCATCATTCAGAAAACTAACCTATCATCTTAAGTTCGGAAAACAGATGAGGGTGAAGATTACACTCCTGCATGGCTCACTATTCAGTGCTAATGCAGAGTGTCTGGCAGTAGCATGTCCAGAGCTGTGGGGCTGAAGCACTGTCTGGATGAGATTGATAATACAATTAAGCTAGTCCCAGTATGAATGCATCACTATGACCCATTACTACATCAACCACTTCAGATGGAGCATACAAGTCTGGCTCTAGGGCCTTTTGGAAGGAAAAAAATACAATTATGAAAGGCTAGCTGGAAAATGTGTTCTCTTTAGAATGTGCAGGCAGGCCTGTTCATCATCAGATATGTGTGGGCTGCCTGCATATCTCACTGCTGTCCTCAGGCCGAGCTTTCTTCATCTATATTGAAACGAGGAGCTCACTGGAGCATGGATGGACTCATAACAATATGATTTTTTTTATCCTTATTGTCTGCTCTTATTGTCTGCTCTCATCCTTGGTTTGTTGTATGTTCAGATTATTTTCACAACAATTTCTACATATTGTCTGTGTAAGCTGTGCATGCATTTATCCCTTTCTGTGTAATTTCATGGATTTGAAGTTGATTTAAATATAAAATTTTAATTTGTATTAAAGTACCTTGCAAAAGCTTTAAAAGCTCTTTATTTTTTAAGTTCTACCACAAAGGAGGAAAAATAGGACTTTATGTTTTTAATTGTGTACAAATGCAATATGTAAGGCCAAATGAGTTTTCAGAATTTGTGAAAATCAGTAATTGGTTTACCAGATTCATTCTTCAACTCAGCTTTATATTTTGAGCAAACTATTAACATTTTTAAAATGGTCTTCAAGAATGGCTGTGAATGGTACTTTCCAAATTTCTCTTATGGATGTTACTCCAGTTTTCCTGTTCCATGTTATGATTATCCTGCGGTACTAATAATGTTGAGTGAATTGTGAATAGAGGCTAATCAGTGTGCACTAGTATTGAGCAGTCATCCACTCTTAAATATTCAAGGTTTGAGTTAGTATAATAATACAAAAAGGTGCTCTGCTTTTACCCCTCTTTTAGGGATCTAGCTTGAATGCCTCGTTGAAATTCTTCACAAGTGCATATAAATAAATTAGAAAGTATTCAAAAAGTGTATTAATTTCACTAATACAATTTTAAAAGTAAAATTCTTATGTTATATATTCATTAATTGCACACAGTGATATATTTCAGGTGCTTATGTCCATTAATTTGTATGATTACAGAAGGTTCTCATCTGGGCTTAGCAGAAAAACGTCTTGACTGTTACTAAGTGGTCTAAAGTCCTCTTTACAGATAAAAGTAACTCTTCCATTTCATTTGGAAATCAAGGTCCTAGTCTGGAGGATGAATGGAGAAGGAGAGAATGCAGTTCTTCAAGGCCTATTGTCAAGTTTCCACAGATAGTGTTGACTTAGGGAGCCGTTTCATCTGCTGGTGTTGGTTTTATCAAGTCCAAAGTTCTTCCCGTGCTCTAACTGTACATTTTATAGCACTGAAATAAATAATATGGATATTCTGACCTAGTCAGATGCACCTTTCATTTTTCTGACCGTGACCATGCCCCACTGTGGATGAAAACTGTTTTCTTCTTATGTGTGAAATCTTAGCTAAATTTCTTCTTCATATATTCCTTCAGATATTGTTCATCTGCTGTAGAAAATTATTTTGTTTTGTGTCCTTCACTAACTCAATGTGCCAATATTAGTTTTCATCTTATAGCTTTCATCTTATAGTAAACATTGGCAGTATTGGAGTACAAATTGGACACAAATTGTGTTTGTGTGATGGATTCCATGTTACAATGAGAGACAGGGATAAACAATGTTTCTGGGCTAAGTGTTACTTCGTTTAAGCGCAAAGTAAGTTAAGCCTGTTATTTTATGTATGAATATAATATGTTCCTCTGAGTACAAGTGTAAAGACTGCACTTTGAATTGATTGAAGAAGCAACCAATCTTCTCAAACAAAACAAAACTAAGATTCAAGAGGCCCTTATAAGCCTGTAGAGCTAGTGTTGCAGTGAGCAACATGTCACAAATTATAATTAATTTTTAATACTTTTATTTAAAAGAATATCATCGTAGTTCAACTTAACAGAGGAAGAAACTTCGTTTGAGATCATTTTTGGCACCATACAACTGTTTTAGAACGTGTCTTGTTGCTTTTTGGAGTGTTTGCATGGAGAATTTTTTGCTTTTTATCCAAACAATGGGTTTAAAACATCCAATGTGCTTTTAAGATAAAACTCAGTTCATAGTATTTCTGTTGCAAATGCAAAAACTATAGGAATTGGTGCATTGGACTCTTGGTAATTCCTTTTCTATTCCAGCCACTTATATGACTTTCTCCATGTGTATGAATAAAGTTTTTATCTAATAAACCAAATATGCCGTTCCCATCCTGAACAAGAAAAAAATTATTTCTGTCGTTTGAATAAATGTTTCTTAGCTAAAACTGTCAAGAATTCTTGATAATATTTATGTTCATTTTATGTAGTATTTACAGGGGTTGGACAATGAAACTGAAACACCTGGTTTTAGACCACAATAATTTATTGGTATGGTGTAGGGCCTCCTTTTGCGGCCAATACAGCGTCAAGTTGTCTTGGGAATGACATATACAAGTCCTGCACAGTGGTCAGAAGGATTTTAAGCCATTCTTCTTGCAGGATAGTGGCCAGGTCACTATGTGATACTGGTGGAGGAAAACGTCTCCTGACTCGCTCCTCCAAAACACCCCAAAGTGGCTCAATAATATTTAGATCTGGTGACTGTGCAGGCCATGGGAGATGTTCAACTTCACTTTCATGTTCATCAAACCAATCTTTCACCAGTCTTGCTGTGTGTATTGGTGCATTGTCATCCTGATACACGGCACCGCCTTCAGGATACAATGTTTGAACCATTGGATGCACATGGTCCTCAAGAATGGTTCGGTTGTCCTTGGCAGTGACACGCCCATCTAGCACAAGTATTGGGCCAAGGGAATGCCATGATATGGCAGCTCAAACCATCACTGATCCACCCCCATGCTTCACTTTGGGCATGCAACAGTCTGGGTGGTACGCTTCTTTGGGGCTTCTCCACAACGTAACTCTCCCGAATGTGGGGAAAACACTAAAGGTGGACTCATCAGAGAGCAATACATGTCTCACATTGTCCACAGCCCAAGATTTGCGCTCCTTGCACCATTGAAACCGACGTTTGGCATTGACACGAGTGACCAAAGGTTTGGCTATAGCAGCCCGGCCGTGTATATTGACCCTGTGGAGCTCCTGACGGACAGTTCGGGTGGAAACAGGAGAGTTGAGGTGCACATTTAGTTCTGCTGTGATTTGGGCAGCCGTGGTTTTATGTTTTTTGGATACAATCCGGGTTAGCACCCGAACATCCCTTTCAGACAGCTTCCTCTTGCGTCCACAGTTAATCCTGTTGGATGTGGTTCGTCTATCTTGGTGGTATGCTGACATTACCCTGGATACCGTGGTTCTTGATACATCACAAAGACTTGCTGTCTTGGTCACAGATGCGTCAGCATGACGTGCACCAACAATTTGTCCTCTTTTGAACTCTGGTATGTCACCCATAATGTTGTGTACTTTTCAATATTTTGAGCAAAACTGTGCTCTTATCCTGCTAATTGAACCTTCACACTCTGCTCTTACTGGTGCAATGTGCAATCAATGAAGACTGGCTACCAGGCTGGTCCAATTTAGCCATGAAACCTCCCACACTAAAATGACAGGTGTTTCAGTTTCATTGTCCAACCCCTGTATTTTATAGTGCATTAGTCTTGTAAAAATAAGTTTGTAGGTTTCTTCTCCTTAAAAAGAAAAAGCATGAACTGGTTTCAAAATAGACCTTTTGTGTTTGTAGTTTTTAAAAAACCTCTGCAGTTTTTCTTACTCATGTTGAAGGAAAGAGTGAGGTGGCGTGTAATCACTTGGTTGTAATCTTGATTGTCTCAATAGGCTGGTTGCTGTGTAGTCACAGTCATTGTTGTCAGATTAGTAACCTTAATTTTACGAGGATTAAACAAATCAAACATATCAAATCAAACATGCATCATAAGTCAGCATCATTGCCTGTGACAGGTGGATTTAACATTATTCTTCGAACTTGCATGTATATGTGAGATTTTTAAAAAGTTGGAACTTTTATTTCAAACAGAATAAAGTCAAAGCCCAGCCATAAATATTTGATTTAGTTTTCTTTACCTGTTGGGTTTAGAAAACTTTGCGGTGACCTGTTTAATCTTCCCTGCAGATGATGCGATAAGGCATCAGGGGAAAAGGCGTGTTGTGTGAAGTCATGAGGCACGAGATTGATGTCGCTTCAGTGACAACTTGCCTTTAGACAAGAAAGAGGGAGACCGAGTAAACCCAGACGTTTAGCTGCAGGACTAAACTGAGCCCCCTTCACTGTGGCTGCTGCTGGCTGGAATCAATTCTATCTTTATCAGTCCCACTCTTACGTGTCCAGGAATCCTCCTTACACTGCAGAGCAGCCGAGGGGAAAACTGATGTGTTTTCCAATAATGAAATGGAACACAGCAAAAAATAAATTTAAAAAGGTGCCAGGCTGGTCTTCCTCAGCTGAACAGACCTCTTTGTAATATCATATATAAAATTTTCATTCGTTTGCTATCTTTGCTGTCAGTTTGATTAAAGAACACTACTCAATTGAAGGTTGAAGTGGGTCGTGGTTATTTTGGGAGCACTAATTCACTCATCACTTCAGTTCATACTTTTAGTGTTTTGAATGCTTCAGTCTCTGCTCTCAGGAATCCGGACAGCTGTTTAAGTTGGCTGAGTAAACTCCATAACCATCACTGTATTTTGTTCTAGCTATTGTTTTTCCTATTGCTCCTATTTCTTTGTCTTTTACGTTGTATTTAATGTCTTTTTTGTAGTTTGCAAAAATCTTTTAAGTTTTACATTCAAAAAGCCTTTTATTTTTGACAACAATAAGCCTTTATTTAGCTAAATATTACTTGATTGTCCAAAGAAATGTTCTGTAATATTTTTCTTTCATGATTCATGCTTTTTGTTGGTTAATGTTACTTTTGATATTGTGCAGGTCTATTTTCTTAACATACACAGATTTGAGGTATTCAAGATAATCTCATTATGTTTCTGGACCAGTGACGACCTTTTTCACCTTCTTGTTCACCTCTTCAAAGTGCATCTAAGATGAAAACTATATTTTTCCTTATATACCTCGAAACATTGAAAAATCTGGTCACACCCCACCAAGAAATAGCTTTTATCTGCATTGTTTAATTATTAGTCTGCTATCCAAATGAATATTTGAAATTTGGAAGACAATTTAACTTGTTTGCAGTTAACACAGTGTTTGTCAAGCTGCTGACAATAAAGTGGTCAACCTCCATCATACATTACATTTCTCGTACTCGTACTCGTCGTCTTCCGCTTTATCCCGTACCAGGTCGTGGGGGCAGCAGACTCAGCAGAGGTGCCCAGACGTTCCTCACCCCAGACACCTCCTCCAGCTCCTCTGGGGGGAGTCCAAGGCGTTCCCATGCCAGCCGAGAGACATAGTCCCTCCAGCGTGTCCTGGGCCGTCCCCTGGGCCTCCTCCCGGTGGGACGTGCCTGGAACACCTCCCGAGGAAGGCGTCCAGGAGGCATCCGGTATAGATGCCCGAGCCACCTCAACTGGCTCCTCTCGATGTGGAGGAGCAGCGGCTCTACTCCGAGCCCCTCCTGGATGGCCGAGCTCCTCACCCTATCTCTAAGGGAGTGCCCAGCCACCCTATGGAGGAAGCTCATTTCAACCGCTTGTATCCAGGATGCCGTTCTTTTGGTCATGACCCAAAGTTCATGGCCATAGGTGAGGGTAGGAACGTAGACCGACCGGTAAATCGAGATCTTCACTTTTCATTTTGCTCTCTCTTCACCACAACGGACCGGCACAGCGCCCCCACTACTGCGGCAGCCGCACTGATCCGTCTGTCGATCTCCCGCTCCATTCTTCCCTCACTCGTGAACAAGACCCCGAGATACTTAAACTCCTCCACTTGAGGCAGGAACTCCCCTCCAACCTAAAGAGGACAAGCCACCCTTTTCCGGTCGAGAACCATGGACTCGGACTTGGAGGAGCTGATCCTCATCCCAGCCGCTTCACACTCGGCTGCGAACCGCCCCAGCGCATGCTGTAGGTCTTGGCTAGAGGGGACCAGCAGGACCACGTCATCTGCAAAAAGAAGAGACGAAATCCTCTGGTCCCCAAACCAGACCCCTCCGGCCCTTAAAAATGTAATGCACAGCTTACATTTTTATCTCCTAATTGTGTGGCCGATTATATTTATCTACTTTCAAATGCATTATTACATGTGTATTACCAGCTGGGCATAATCTTAAATTTGTGTTAGCTAAAATATTTGTGTATTGCTTCATATGAAATGTAGTTATGATTTTTAGGATTATAAAGAACATGAATACACATCTGTGTGATTCTAAACAATGCAAGGTTTAGTGTATGCCAGGCCACGTGTCTGCAGTGTAGGACACACTGTTACCACGAAGTCTATCGCACTGTGAAACAACTGGCTATTACTGTTTTAATGGCTGGCCACATAAGTGAATTCCACCTCCGGCCCATGGCAGGCAGACTTGCACTTGCAGTGCAATGATGCATCTGCATGGCAGAAACTATCCATCCAGTGGATAGCTACAGGCTGCAGGTTGGCCCATTGTGTAGACTGAGCACTGTGACTGCTCCCACTTGTACTTCTATAATGGGATTATATTAGCCAAGTTCTTTTGCTCCCTCTTCATCTCTCTCATCTTTGTCCTGCTCCCTTACACACAAACACACACATGCCTGTCTCTGATTACCCATGGGAACCCTCCGTGTATATCTTGGCCTTGCCCTAACATTAACCGTCACAACTGAATGTCTAACTCCTAACAGGTACATTAAACCTAATTGTAACCTAATTTTGCCCCTTATCTTACAACGTAATATGAATCCTAATTTGTAGAGGTACCACTGTCCCACAGTTTGTGTCATTTGACCCCTATTTACTTGTCGAAAGGGGTAGATTTTAAGTGCTACAAACAGCACTTTTCAAACTTCCTGCATGTCATAATTTGTCAACAGTTCCGTTTAGGTTATCAGACTGAGCAGGTTTTTCACAGAGCTAATTTAAAACTTAAATATACTTTATTAATCCCAAAGGGAAATAAAATTTTGTTTTAATTCATATTATACACGTTTCTTCAAAGAGTTGTTGTAGATGGTGATGGCTGTGGGCTGGAAGGATTTCCTGTAGTGGTCTGTATTACAGTAGATCTGAAGAGGCCTCTGGCTGAGAACACTCTGTTGTATGAACCAGAGAAGCCAGGCTGCCAAGGATGTTTGGGACATGTCAATAATATATACCGCATGTCATATAAGGCTGGTTTTGGCTTGGACTAAGGTGCAGAGCAGAGTGAGGGAGCCGCATGGTGAATAAAAGAGTTGTTTAAAAATAATAACCATCAAGAAGCTTACAAAAATGGCAGGACAGACAGGACAGAACATGGGAAGGGAAGATTTGCAAGGTAGAGAGATGAAACCAGAGAGTATAAATACTGAAGGCAGTGGAGAATAGACCAGAGAACTGAGGGAGCTAAACGGAAGGAAATAAGAAGCAGCTGGTGGAAGGAAACTGAGGGAGAGTGATTAGTTAAAACCAATGAGCAAGGAATGCAGGGAAACAAAACCTCTAGGTGAACAGGAATAAGTAAACAATGGAATTAAAGAACATAAACATGAAGGAACCAGACCTATAAGGAAATAGAAACTAAAACATCTAAACACCAGAAACCAAGAAAGTAATCTGAACACAAGGATAGAATGATAAATCTAAACATGAACTAGAATAACAGCAACTGAAAAACGTGGGGAAAACAGACTAGGAACTCAAACCCAAACCCGTTACAGGCAGATCATGACACCGCACACATACACCACTTCTAGAGAATGAATTCTGATTCAACTCAAATATTGCAACAATAACATATAATCACATTCTACACTGTCCAAACACTTCACTCACCTCGGGATGCCGAATGCTTGAAACTAAAGGTGAAACTGATGGCTTTACTTGTTGCCTTATCAATTAAGCTAATAATTATCTCACTAATTGGGATAACTCATAGAGCACTGACATATTATTATCATTTCACTTTAATGTGAAAAAAGAAAATTAAAATAGTGGCGGTAAAGGAAAAGTACCCAATCATGATGCTGCACAACACTGTGAATTCCATACCCTTATTCCCTGTATGTAGGATCTATGAAGAATGACAGTGCATAAGAAGGGAGACACATACTGCAAAGACATAAAATGACTCGATATTCAATAAAACTCTCTATCCGCATAATGCGACCTACATAACAGTTTTGTCATTGCACCAGCATTCAAGGTAAGATAGGAAACTGTATAATACCAAATATAATTAATCAGAATAACAAACTACTCATGACCAGGGGTGTTGAAACTAATAAAAAAATATTAAACACTGAAATCACTTATATTGGAGTTTCATAGCATGATTGTAATTTTTCGTATAGCCCTTATTAATCACAAAATGAATTTGGACACATCTGACTCTTAGTAAGAAGGAGAATCACAAGGTAGTTACAATTATTTTTGTTGTTTGAAAGGGATTCCCATAAGCTGAAGTTCTCTTTGGTTTTCTACCCCACAATGATTTAAAGAACATACACAGCAACCTTCAAATTCATTCTTAAGGGAGTGAATTTAGAGCTGTTTAATTTGCAAACAAATATTTGCATGCTGTGTTTATGATACTAAAAGTTAAAAGTGCAACAAATACAATTTTTTTCCTTCCCTCATTCTTGTTTGTTTAATGATTTTCATGGGTGTGAGAGGGAATGGAAGAAGGAATATTCTGAGGAGCACAGAGGGTTTCTATTCAGCGTTTTCCTCAAGGAGACCTTGTCAAGTGTAAAATCTTGTTTAGAACCAGCAATTGTGCTGTGTTGGGCTGCGGCAGCAGGCCTAAGCTCTTCATTGAAAACCAATTTGTTAATGTCTAAATGCTGTAGTAGTTTTCCCTCAAGGGCAGAGATTGATATTCAGCATAACCTGCCAAGACAGCAATGAAGAAGAATATTTAGAAGAATGATACTCCAGAGGAATTATGAATTCTCAAACATTAAAAATTTGTCTTTTTCGTCTTCTCTTAGTGTGTTGTTCATTAGCTTCACTTAACACAATCTGGCTGTGCTGTAAACAAACAACTAAGATATTTCTTGACAAATCTGATTAACTGTGACTGTCTCTTAAGGCCTACACAGATTCAAAATATAAATTCCCAGCATTATGTAGTTTGTCTTTACTGCCTTCAATGACCATTTCAAAAAGATTAGCGAGCCATTAATGCTAGTTAAATACTAAATGATATGGGATTGATTAAAAGGGTCAGGCTACCAGCCCACCAAACTGCTTGAATCTGGAGGTAGTCACCATAAAATTAAAACAGAGATCAATGATGTGTCATATCCTTGCTGCTCTGTGGGCTGAACATGTAATTCTAACCTTGAGGCTGTGGGCATCTTTCACATCAGGCCCTCCAGCGTCAGGCTCAATAACCCAGTCGCCCATGGCTGCTGTCTGTTGCTATCCATGCTGTATTAACAAGCAGAAGTAACAAATAGTCTCTTTCTGTCATATCTTATATGTTTAGCTGATATTGACTGTAACACACCTATGGGTTACTTTTGCTTTTCAGTCAGAAATGCCTAAGAAGGGTGTAGGAAAGCTTTAGTGTTTAAAATGGAGTGCATAAAGCGCAGCGATGGTATGTATGCAAGTATAACATTATGACTGAGACAGGTAATGTGAATAACACTGTTTATCTCTATCAGGTTACCTGAAAGTGGTCAGATATATTAGACAGCAAATAAATTTTTCGTCCTCAAAGTCAAAATATTAAACAAAGAAAATATTAGTAATTAGTCATTTTGTACACCACCAAAAAGACCAACAATTGCCATGTGAGCATTAGAACTGGACCACAGGGCAGTGAAAGATGGTACCTTGGTCTGATCAATCATGTTTTCTTCTACATCATGACGGATGCCACTGGAGGTGATGTGTTACTTTGGGCAATATTCTGCTTGGAAACCTTTGGTTCTGCCATCCATGTGGATGTTACTTTGACACATACCTATTTAAGCATGGTCGCAACCCTTCATGTAAACGTAATTCTCTTAATGGAGCCTCTTTCAGCAGGCAAATGCGCACTGCCACAAAAAGATTTCTTCAATAGTTTGAGACACACGACAAGTGTAATTGTAGACTTGACCTCCAAATTCCCCAGATCTCACGCATCTGTTGGATGTGCTGGATAAATCAGCCAAATCCATAGAGGCCACATTTTGCAACTTCTAAAATCCTTTTCAAATTTTAAAAGTTAATGGCTAATGACATAAGTCACTAGAATATTTTTTTTTTTTTGTATTTATGAAATTATATGAATTAGCTGAAAGGAAACAGGGATGAATCTTTCGGTACATTTTCTAGTTTTTTCATCTTTGTTATTGTCAGTTCTATGAACTTCCCTCATGTTTGTGCAAGTTTCTTGACACAGTGCAGCTTCCGACAGTAGCAGCTGCTTGACTCCATCTCTCATCTCTGTCCTATCTAAGGTCATTACTTACTATCAATGGTTGGGGATAATTCAACACTTTGGTATTAAAAACCAACTTTGCACTCTCTGTTAACAGTTGCTTCCAACAAGTTCACGTTTACTTCTGTTTTTTGCTAACAAACAACTGTTTTTGTGAAAAGTTGCAGAGTAATGAGCAGAAACCTTCAAAAAGTATTTTGGAAATGTTTAAAATTACACATGATTTATGTTTATTTTTTGGAGATTATTATATCATTGGCAACAGTTTACTTCTTTTTAAATGGAAGATTTGAATAGTTCATTTGTTTGTTTTCATAAAACAAAAAATAAAATAAAGATTTGCTCAAAAATTGAAAACTGCTTTTGTTTGTCAGTTTTTTCCTGTTAGAAAGTCAGTTGCTCCTCAGTCCTTTGTACATAAGTGAATATTGTGGTGTATTATTATGTTTCAAATACAGTATGTACTCAATACTGTAGTAGAGTTTGATACTGAGAAAAAGGTTGTAAGTTTCTTCATAGAACCTGGATGACGTGGTTGTGTTTCTTTTTCTGAATACTGCAAACTTACTTGTGAACATTCTGTTCTTTGGCAAAAGAAGAGGGATCCCCTTTGACAGTGAGATAGTTAGCCCATCTGTTTGTAATCACTTGTAAATCTATGCACAGGTAATGCTGCTATGACGCAACCTGTCACCAGGTGGTCAACAGTACCCTGATGGACAATTGTTAGGTGGCACTGGGCCTTGCGGCCTGATCAGTGTGCTGGCAAACCTTACTCTTGAGCATCTGCTTGTTTTACATCAAAAAGTCTAGTTGAACTTTAAAACAAAAAATTAGACAGCTCTTATGTGTTGGGTTAAGCTCAGTGTGAGTGAATAGAAGATGTCGTGTGGTTATTTGTAGGTGCAACCTGGGTGAGAAGACCAACACACATTTCTTTACTCTTATTTGATTCTGCTTTAACTTTAATATTTGTATGCGCAAAAGCATCAGTGTGAGTACAAGCTTGAACATGTGGGAACTAGAGGGCATTATCCAGGCGTACTGATAAAATTATCAAAATTTTAATCACTAATATTCACAATGTATGCTTTTTTCTCCCACCTAAACAAATCACAGCTAAAATCAATGTGACATAATACATATGACCCAGTCCCAACTGAGAGGCAGTGACCCAGCAGCATGTAGGTCATACATGCTACTGTAGGTCATAGTCCAATGTTCAGATTAGTGTCATTACAAAACAATACACTTATTGTTATAAAACAGTTGTAGCGTGTTTCTGTATTATCACATTTAATTAATTATTTGATAAATTTTTCAGGTTTTTTGAGATTCCTGTCTTTGTAATATTTTATTTCGGCAGTGTTTCACTGTGGGTAATACAGATGTTGCAGAAGAACAAAGCAACTTTAGAAAAAAATAAGTATGAAGAAAATTCATGTTGCACTAGGTAATATTGTTAAGATTTTCAAATATAGTTTTATTTCTATAGGTTTTGCTCACCTAAGCCAAAGATTCTGCACTGTAAGTGCAACATGAATTAATATGCATTTTTACTTTGGTAATTCAATAAAACAAAATTAAACAGTAATAAGCAGAAATTTTATCTTCATTACCGCTTTGACAAGCTACAGAGGTTTTAGATTTAACCTATAATTTACTTTTAAGTAACTTAAAAGTAACATTGGATTAGTTTTCGCATAAGGTGATATTCATTAACTCGTTTTGATAACAAAAAAATAAATAAAATTCAGTCATTGTGTAGACTTCTATGACAGCTGAGTCTTGAAAATAGTTCCTTTAATTAATATTGTATGCTTCTGAAATTTTTTGTACAACAGAGAAAATAATTAACCATGATTTGTGAAAACTCTTGTCTACAACATACTGATGTAAGCTGCTTGGCTTTGTTTGCAGGGAATCTGGGCCGTGTAGACTACATCAGTGATTTTGAGTTCGACCTCTTCATTCGACCTGACACCTGCAACCCACGCTTCAGAGTCTGGTTTAACTTCACTGTGGAGAACGTCCGGGAGACACAGGTCAGGATCATCTGATCTTGTTTGGTGTTGCCAGTCATCAGTCATCACTGTGATTTTTCTGTTGCCTTATTCACCCAGGTCAAACAGACTGAAACAAATGTTTTGTCATATCTTTGGTCTTGAGAAAATATGTGTATTTTCATTATGTCTGCACACATATGGAAAATCATCAGATTTTTACCTAATTTAAGTAAAAGAAATGCAAGAAACGGTCAACAAAAATATATTTCAAACAATCAGTCAATCCTTATTACAGATTTTATTTATAGAGCACTTTAACAGGAAGTGTTTTACAGAAATAAAAGCAAAGCAAAAACCATGCAAACAATCATCAGTCTCACCAAAAAATTCAAAATTATTAGTATGAAAAATGGTGTATCAGTCATAATTTAGAAAATAATAGAGATAGATATAAACAATATGAACCCACAATTTCTAGAACACTTAAAATGTATTTCTACCATAAGACAAATAAATTGTTCAAACATAATTTTTGTTTATAATAAGATCTAAATGGTAGAAAAAGTCAAATTAAAATGACACATCTTTAATCAAATAAACAAAATGTAAACATTTTGCAAACAGATAAAGAAATAAAGTAAAACATGGATACAATTAAATGTTTTTGCTTACTTGACACTGAAGTTTTGTTTAAAATGAATAAGGTTTATTCTTTCTGATTGGCAAAGAAAAAAAAACTTGACTTCAGTTTAATTTAATGTGTGCAACGGATCCAACATACCTGGTAATATTTAGTTGGTGTTGCTGCAGCACAAAGAGGTAATGTCCTCTTGAAATAAAAGTTGTAATATTTGCCAGCTTCCTAAAACCAATGAGCGTAGCTTTGTTGAGAATACATCTAAAGAATATCTAAGTGGTTCATATACAGTTTAGATTGAAGTGCATGTGGCTATCCATCAGTACATTGTAAATGTGTTAATAATTTGCCATATTTACTAGGGATGAATCGATTGATCAGCCAGCCGGTCGATCCAATACTTACACGTGACTCTGATCTTATCCACTGATCTTATCTGCCAATCTTATCTACTTGTATAACCTATTGAGCAAGTTTAGTTTCTTTTTAAAATGTGAAAAATGAAAGACTAAAGGCACTGCAATGCTCTAGTAGTACCTCATGTTCAGTTAAAACAAGTTTGTATCTTTTCACGGGTATCGTTCAATGTTTTTCAATAAAATAAAACTTTGTATTGTGATGTTTTAACACCTGACAGTCAGTTATAAAAAAAATCCATATCGACCAAAATCAGAATTGGCAGGTCAGGCTTTATAAAAATCGTAATCGGTGATCGGCCAGAAAACTGCCATCTGTGAATATTTACCATTATTCTTGCTCATAAGACAAAAACAAATCTGCACATTGATATTATTACCAGAAAATCACAGAAATGATAAGAGCATTTAATTAGTTCATAATTCTAAACTAAATCAAGGTGTCTTTTTAGTTTTGGTTAATGCTTTCTGTTCTTGGCTTTCTTCTGAACTTTATGATGTATTAATTTTAAGTCTAAGCTCAGACCACTTCTAGACCAGATAGATCACGACTATGAATGCACATTTACTTAATAAGGACTAGATATAGTTTGTACATTGAAAACAGGTCTATTGGATACCAAGTATGTACTGTTAGATAATTTTTCTTAATTAATAACTTAGAAAAGTACAAAACTTTGTCCCAAATTCTGTTTTAGGTCATAGTTTTTTAAACATCTGAACATTTGGCTTGTAGAGTATTTTAAGGAAAACTTTGCTTTAAGGTAAAGTAATTTTATTATTAAAATAATTGATGATAAAAATATTACCTAATAATGATTCGATCAACTGGTATTGCTTTTGTTATGTCAGATTTAGCACATATTTTGTCACTTGATGCCAGATTCTGTTTCCACTGGAACCCTGTTCAACAACATTAAACTCAGTGTCTTTTAAGGAGAACAGAAAAAAGGTTTCTCACAGTTTTATGCTTTCACTGACCTTATGGGCAGCACTAGCTGTCAAATTTTCTTTCTGAATGTCCTTTGCCACATCTCAACGGATTTAAAATCTGTTTTCATAACACCACTTGTTTCTCCTCAGACGTGAAGTTGTCGTCTGTTTTCTGCCTCACTTCTTGTCAGTTTCTGAACCTGAGTCAGCCACTGGAAAACTCAGTGCCTGTGATTGGCTGACAGAGGCAGTCACATGCCTCAGAGATACAGTGCAACAAAAAATGTGAACATTTTGTTTCAGTATAAACAGTCTGACAATGTTGGCATTTAGGTATGGGTAACAGCTCCTGTAGAGTTTAAAATAACATGAGAGAAAAGAGAAAGATAGAAAGCTTAAAACTGGTTGCACACACTAAGAGAAGGGGTGTAATTAAGATGGAAAAAAATCTAGATTTTCTAAAATGAGCAGAAATGAGGTGACATGAAAAGGAAGCAGTAATAAGGAAAGTGTTCAGTTGAGGTAAATCCTGTGTTTTGTTGCTGCTGCTGTTCTGTTGACTGTCCAGCCCTGCCTATCTGAGGCTATCAGGCCAATCAGCCCATCTCCCCGCAGTGCTGTAGTCAGCACTAATCACATTTTATGGCACTGAGATGAATGGGAGGCCTCAGCTCGGAGCTGAATCGATCCCAGGCCAGATAGACCAGTACCGTCAGGCTCCAACCTGGACCAACGAGATATTTGCTGTAAAGGCAAAATGACAGAAAACATGTAGGACAGAAACAGAGATCAACCAAGCTGAGGAATAACAATGATCATTGGAGATCTGTTTTAATATCATGTACACATATGAAAACAAATGGAAGAAGAAGCCCCCATGCAGCCTAAACAGGTGTGGTGGCACAAACTACTGCCGTCCCTACAGACTTTTTAACAAGTTTTTTTATTAGAAGCTGTTTCTTATCTGTCCAATTTCCTTTCTCTAAAAGGTCTTCTGTGACTTTAATCTATAACAGTAGAAGGTGTTGTTGGTAAGTGCTGCCTTTGCAATTTTTCAAGGAGCGTTCATGAAATGTGTACAGGCACCGTGATTAGATTTTTCACTATGTCTAGAATAATATGAGTTCACATAAATCTCCTTTAGTTTACACCAGAAATGAACATATGAAACAAAAAATAAGCAGAAAAGTAAACAGTCCAAAAGTAAAAGCTTGAACAAATAATCCAACCAAGTGTAGCTACTGTATAAGCAAGAGACTGCGCTATAAAGATATCAGCGGGTTCCAGGAAAGAACTGGCCTGTTGGAGTGTTTCATCCAGCTAAGCCTTGCTAACACTCAGCCTGAGCCAAGGGAATGGGGAACAGTAAAAGCCCGTGATATTGGAAGTGAGATGGCCATTTTGAAGGAATTTAAGCTGGTGAAACAGATTTGGTCTGCCTCAATCAGCTTAGCAGCTTTGTGGAAATTGGCTTCAGCGTAGCACCGGTTATGATGGGTGGCTGGATGGATAGATGTCTCTTTTTTGTATGTCTTTCTTTTTTGTGTTTATCGAACCACTCACTTACCTCAAGAAGCTAAGACTAATTCTGATTAAGTTTGTTGCATTGACCGGGACAAACTGACCACTCAACTCTTAGGCATGCTTAAATTCAAGTCACAACTGTGTAAAACATGATGCAGACATAGACGTTTTATTGAGGATGACAAAATATCTACAGAATACCAACATCCTTTCTTTCCTCATCTATGTTTTCTGTTTAGTCCTTATTTGGATATTTTAGGCTACTTAAATGCTAAAATACTGTGCATTATATTACTTGTGTCAATTATAGACATGTTCAAAAACATTTTACAACCCTGGTGGTACCTTAAATTGAGCCTTAAGAGAAATATTCTTTAAAACAAGTCTTTGTAAATGAGAACATTAAGGAGTTGTTTGCCTGCTGCAGGTCCAGGGATTAAATCACATGTCTTCTGATTAAGATGTGACCACTTTAATTGTAATGTACATCATCTAATGCACCTTGGCACCAGTGGACCTTGGATAGCCAATATAGACTTAAAATTGTATCATGATATTTTGTGGTAGTTTTTGAAATGACAATAAAAGGGTTGACAAAAAGTATTCAAATTTAGTCCTTTTGGTCTGAAATCACTCACTGCTCATAGTCAAACCACTGAAACGTACCCGATAAATATGTATCTTTTCTACATCGTTTTCATTAAGTTTTGCAGTTGTACAATAATAACAGTAATGATTCCAATCAGTAATATTTTGAAACAAAAACACAGAATTGATTAGCTCAACCCTTTTTTTTGAGCGACAGCCACCTAGAAGCATCTTCTGCTCCCTCAGTGACTAGCTTTATGATCTGTTTACTTACTGTTCTAATGCTTAGGATGTTCTTGGCCCTGCCGAGGGACTTGCCTTCAACACTTCTGTATCGCTCCTTAATAGTGCTTGCTGTTTGTGCACTGTTCTACCAGCTCAGAGTAGCTTGTTCTTTTCCTCTTGTGTGGTTGAGCCATGATTTTTCTAGAACCATCAGTTTTAACTCCACTAAAAGCAACAGTACCCAAAGCTCCCCTGTTTGCCTTTTAAAATCACTTTGAAAGATGCATTTATTCCAGGATATGGAGAAGATTAGAGTAATCAGTAGAGATGCACCAAGAAATCGTGAGTTGAATCAGTCTTTTTTCAGCTTTACCGATACTAACCTTCTTTGGACAATCATTGTCTAATCAGGTATGCGTCATATTGCTACCAACTCCCACTAACTGCAGCACTGTTCGATTAGGAAGTTTTTATCGCTAGAAGAAAGCTTAAGATGAGCTATTGTCAATATCGGTGAGAGTGTTTAAAAATAAAATGAGAGGAAGTGCAAAACCTCAAAATTCAGAATTGAAAAATAAACTTTTATTTTTTTAGGAAGACATGTTGGCTCTTTATTTAGGCTACTACAACAGAGAGGAAGACTTCAGTGGGCGTGCTGATCATTCCATGCTTTCACCATTTTGTTTTGCAGTTTTGGTTGTTTCGTAGCACTTCGATTTTTACAGGCCATTGACATGTTTTGTTGAATTGGTGATATGGGGAATTGGCCCAGATCCAACTTCAGTAGATAACAGGAAGGGTCCAACTACTGTGAACAGCAAAGTTCATTTGTTTTATATGTTTGAGCTTTACTCATTGTCTGTCATAAATCAGTATGAATTTAGAAGTGTTGTAAATCTTTTGGAGAAGTCGAAGTTAAGGAAAAGATTTACATTAAGGTTGTTGAACTTCAGTCCTCGACGGATGGCTTCCTGCAATTTTTAGATGTCTCCCTGGCCCAAAACGCTTGAATTAAAATTCTTAAATTCAGTCAAGTTCTCAAAGAGTCCTTTTAATAACCTACCTATTTGTTTAATGTGTGTTGAAGTACAAACTTGTCTAAAAGTAGGAGGACTCCACCCCTTGAATATTGGCGTTGACACCCCTGGTCTACATAATTAAGGGAATACCTCTTGTGACTGTTTTTTACAATTAGTAATGCTAGCAATGCTAATAGCTAATGTAAGATGCTAAAGGAAGTTTGAAATGTTGACTCTATAATAATTTTGTCTTTGTTTAAAACTAGTCATAAAAGATTTTAGTGCAGAACCGTCTGATGGGGTTGAGTGACTGTCTATAGAGGTGTAGATGTAATAAATGGGGTTTAAAGTGTAGTGTTCTGGACTCACCTTCTTATGTGATGAATTTCCTCTATTAGTTCTGCAACTGTATGTAATTTGGGCACCCGTGAAGAACACACTCATGCTTGTTGCGCCGCGGGCTCTGAACTAGGGCTTCACAACTTATTGCAAATATATGATCATCATCATCACAACAGCAGTGTGTGCAGTATTAATACCACAACCTACTGGGTGAAATGCAATATTTGTTAGCAATTGTATTCTAAGTGTAAACAAATTGGATGCCAATAAAATCTTTCATCCTTACGCTAACTTATCCAAAGATAGTTTCGAGGAGAATTCAGAGCAGCATAAGGACAGATGAGAAAGTGATGTGGGAGGAAAATGTGAATTTTTGACAGCTGATGTTGTCATTGCAATACTTAACAAAAATATTTTGCTCTCAAATTATTTTCAACCATTGCTCAGCCTTTTCTACATGCTTTCTTTCTGAATAGTAAAAAAAAGGCCGAAATTAACATTTTACAAATATGTCGTAGAGCATGTTCTTTATTTTTTCTTGTTCAGGTGCAAGCAGTGTATTTGTATACTTTCTATTTACAGATGCTTTAAATAAAAGTGGAAACTGTACCAGAATTCGTCTGGATAGAAGATATCAGAGTCACTGTTGACTTTGTTCTCATCTAAAATGATTTCCTCTTTCAGATTTGCATAGTATCGATATAGTAATTTAAAGAAATATCTCCTTTACTTTAAACTAAATTAAACAATGCTGTTAAAATGGGATCTGTGTAAAAGGTTTGCCTCCACTCCCAAAACTGTTGATCTGACCTGTAAATTCCTTGTACCAGTATTTCACTCCGGCTTTCCCTGGCCCAAACTATGATCAGAAACCAATCGGTGAGTAGACATAACACTCCTCTGAGTAAGTTGACATGCCTTTCCATTCTGCTTTAGGGGTGTGTTTGATGTCAGGCTCTGTGAAGGGCACGGCTGTGAACTATTACCATAGGAGCCTTCGGGGAGCCATTCATAGAAGACAAGCTGTAAAACCTCGCACCGTGTGCCTTCAACTCCTCAAACCGCTGCAGGGGTGATTTGTAAGCCTCGCTCGGTAAGAGAAGGCACAGTGTAAGGCATTTACGCTCCATAATAGGAGAAAAGAATGAACCGAAGAAGAATAGGCCATGTGTTACGTAGAATCCCCAAAGAGCTGTGCGTGTTTCACCTTTTCTGACAATGCTCCCCTACATGTATGTGTTTATCATTTTAAAGAATGTTAAAACTATCATGGAAGCATTATAGATCCTGCCTTGGTGATATCAATCAGCTGATGTTCCTTTCCTGTAGCTGCCACCTTTAGTAGTATGGTGTAGGAAATTGCTATAAATTAAACCGTTGTCTGGTTTCGCTAAATTTGCAAAGTAAATCCGAAGTGATATCGCAGAAATCCTCTAAAAAAAGAGAAAGAGAACTACTTACTGTGTAAATGTGCCGTGACTTACCACTGTCTGGTTTATTGTCGAGGATATCTGCAAAATTATGTGACCTCTGGGAAGAAGAATATAATTTTGTCACTTTGATTTTGAGTTTTGTGTCATGTTTTGGATTTTTGTTTCTGGTGGATTCCTGGTCAAGATTTTTGTCAAATATGCTGTGTTTAAGTATTGTTTCCCTTGTTTATATTCTGTTTTAGTATTTATTACAGTCACCCATCCTCAGTTACGTTTGGTCTCCTGCTCCCTCACTGCTGCACATCAACCGTTAATCTCCTCATCTTTTCCTAATTCCTACAATACCTTCCTAAAGTATTTAATCTTTATCAGTTTTCTTTTAATTGTTTGACAGGTTTTACATACTTGATCTCTATCCCTGCCATCACACCTGATTTGCTTTTCTTCTTGTGTTACCCTGCTTTTGGATTATTTACAAAGTTTGTCATGGATTATTCTTTTTTTTAATAAAATTCCTCTAGTTTGAGACATAAATTGATTTTATGCCCGCACAATGGCACATTTTGATGATAAACAGGGTAAATGTCATGAGCAAAGGCTATGTCATATGCAGAAGGACTCCAATAAAAATCAGCACTTTTATTTGACCAGATTCCCTTTATGTGAAAACACATTTGGCACAGTTTTGGGTACATTTGGCTGAATTGTGCTAAAATCCCAGCTCTGCCTGGCACATTGCCCACTAAACATTTTGTGGAACAAATTTGCTTCAACTGTTTCAGTCCACATTTGCTGCAGTTATTGTCAAAATGTTGATAAAAACAACCTGGGGCTTCTCCTAGGTTTTCAAAAGGATTTTTTAGGTACCTGGATGTGTTAAATCTATCTATAGTGTAAACCCTGTACAGGTATCAGATTCTGTCTTACAGGTACATTTTTACTCCTAATAAATTGGCACACTTATGGTATAGCACTTAAAAGTATATAAAGTATAGAATTTAAAACAGATAACACAAGTACATGTTACTGTCCTTTAAAAATTCAACTTTATTCTTCAGAACCACAAGCATAATTATACATAATTTTACATACAGCTGCAGTCAGAAGTAGACATATCAATCACCATGGATTTTATATTAAATATGAGATTTGAATGATTTATAAAAAAAAAAATCCAGGGTTTTTGTTTATGATGTATTTTGACAACTTTAACTCTAAATCTTTGCTTTTAGAATTAGTTTAGAGTATTCTTTAGTTTCTGTTTCTTTTTATAGACCATAGTGCCTGTGTTTTTTAGTAGTCTGTTCCCTTTGTGCACTGTGCTCTGTTTACCACTTATTCACTTTCTGTTTTTTAGTTTTTTGTCACCTTTTGATTTTGTATTTTTAATCTCTTTTGAGTGAATTTCTACTTAGTGATTGTTTTGTTTTCTGGGTTATGTGCTGCTTTTTTTTTTCTGTTTAGCCATTCTGTCCCTTTTAGATTCCCTCGGTTGTCATCTGTTTTACCCTTTAATTTTTTTCCACCCTATTAGTCTCACCTGTTGCTCATCCCAGTTATTATTCCGCCCAGTATATGTTTTTCCCTGGTTCACTCACCCTTTGCTTGTTCCAATGTTTTAACTCTTTGTTTCTGTTTCTGGGTTTTCTGTAATTAATTTCCTAATTCGTTTAGTAAGTTGTCGTTTTAATTATTAATTAACTCATTTGTGCATCTACCCTGTTTTATGCCTGCTTGCATTTAAGCCATCTGTTCAATATACTTTATTTACAGATGTACACCCAGATTAATTCATTATGGAGTTCTGTGGTGACCATGATTTAATCTAATTCTGATGTGAATACCATAAAAATAAAGGAGGAAATTAGGAGCTCTTATATTTTCGTCTACAGGTTACATAAAGGTCATTATTTTGTTTCTTATGTCAAAGAGCCATATAAAGGCTTTAAAATATATTTACTGTGCTATTTTTGATACTTTTACTATTGCACTAGTTCCAAAATCAACAGTAGATTGATTGTTTGCCTACTAAACAGTGTGAAATCAATTACTCATAATTAAATGCAACAAACTATCTGTGTCAAGGAACATGTTTAATTTTTCCTTTTTGTTTGCCACTTATTCTATGTGAGCAGTGGTTTACAAGTTGTAGCAGGATAGTGTGATTTTGAAAAGATATACTCAACAACAGAATGCAACACCAGTTTAGTTATGGTACTGCAGTGACACATTATTATTTTTTTACCCATTGGTTGTGGTTTAGACCATCAATAGCCTTCATTAAAGAGGTTCATATTTGATCCTGCTGTTCAATTGGCTCTGGACAATGTTGGAAAGTCTGTTTCTGCTATTTTCATGTGGTTTATCATAAACTCCTCTTCTGCTCAAAGGTTTGTGCAGGTTTTACAGTCACATCACCTCGCCAACCTCACGCCTGTCTGTTCCACCTCTGCTCTTCCCCCTGTGTCCCTTTCATCCCTCCGCCGTCATGTCTGAGTTGTGATGTCCTCCAGCAGACAGTGGTACAAAGACAGACAGGTCTCCAGAGAGGACCACTGGCTGAACATAGGCTAATCATCACTGGCGTTGCACGGACATGGACAGCATGTAGCTGGTTGGTGGCAGTTGCTTGTAAGATTACCACATCGAGCATTCCTCTTGGAGATTTTATTTGATAAAGCGTTGGGATTAGACTCCAAAGCACAAACTCACTTATGCGCTTCACAACTGGATATCTGGTCCTTCTTGGGTCTTTCTTCATTTTCTTGTTTGCATTTTCTTTTCTGTTCTCTCTGCTTGTGCAGCATATGGTTCATGATAGATAGGCATGTATCCCTTGCTTGTTGTTCTTCTTCTTTGAAAGTTCATTTCCAAACTACCCCTGTTTATAGACTAAAAAAGTCAATTTAGTCTGGCAAAGGGATTATTTGACTTCACACACACCTCACATATACCGAGAAACTTGACAATCATAGTTCCACTGCACTGAAGGAAGTGAAGGAAATGTTTAAAGGACCAAAACCTGAGTCATTTTGTCAGGGAGGTATGGTATCACAAGTTACTGTGTTTTATTAAAGGCATGTTTCTTAATTGTCAGAGCTGATGCTCCAATGATCAGTTCATAAAGGCTTAGACAAAAGCACAGAATGAATTTTCAAATTGTCCTCCTGATACCAGAATGAATTTTCCCTGGGTTATCTCTGCTGATGCAAGGTTCCTTATCAAAATTCATTGCCTTATTTTTAGTTTGAGACGCTTTAAAAGGAAGGAGCAGAGATTAGGAACATGCTTTGAAATAACACAGGCTTTTTAAAATGCATTCAGATATTTTTTATTAAAACAACAGACACTTATACTGAGCTTATAGCTCTCATTTTCAAAAGACTCAAAAATATAAAGTAAAAGTTATACTGAATACATATGCCAAGTGCTTTAGTTTTGTACCATGATGTACCCCTGGAGTCCTCCATAGTTCTCTTTGACAATAAAACAGATAAACAAAACATAAAAAACGAGCAGAATGTTTTTAAACTCCAGGTCTATTGTTGTTGAAGTAGGGCCTTATTTACCTGTGAAAACATCCATGATTGTTTCTTTGTTTTTGCCAATCAAGATAGCCATCTTTGGAGTTTAGAACAGTCAAATGCAGCTAAACTTAACACATTTTCTTAAGATAGCATACAAGGCAACAAAGCAATCAAGTGATCACATAAAACCGCTTGCCAAACTTTTTATATTTAAGGTATTTTGGATGTTTAAGGACCTAGTTTACTAACCTACTGAAAAAAGAAATAAATTTGAAAAACTGCAAGAGCACAGACCCAGCTGGGTACTCCAGCTGACTCCAACAGTCCAAAACCACGCATTTTTAGGTTAACTGACCCATCCAAGTTGCCCTTAGGTGTGTCAGGATTCCTCTACAATCTTGTAAAATCTGTTGTCTCTGCTGTGCTTGTATTTGTGTTGGACTGGCATGTTGTACCTCACCAGTTTATTTATTTATTTATCTCAGAACACCAAAATATAAAACAAAAAACATAGCCATAGACTTGTACATTTACGCTTGGGTGCCTACTGCTTGCATTATTGTTTGCCCAAATTATTATGCATTTATCAATCCATCTCAAGTAGAGGACACAGTTCTAACTTTCTTATATAGTTAAAACAAGTCAATCAGACAATCTAAACATAAATGTATTTTTAACATTACTCAACAACCATCACCAGATCTCAAAATGCGCACTCAGAAAAATTTGGGAAAAACACCAAAAAGTGCAGGTATGAGATGTATTGCCAGAAATATTCAAAGACTGTAGAGCACTGTATAAATGTGCAAAACCTCTTCCTTTTAATTGATGCCATCTAAATATTAACATCAGTTGTAACAACCAGGGAATTGAAATGATTATAAAGCAATCTGAGGCTATCCATATCATCATAGAGATCCACAAATAATAATGTGGGTGTTTTGTGAGGGATGCCATGATTTAAAGATAGATTTTCTTTCTCTGAAAATGAACTCTCTGCGTCTGTTCTTCCATTATTTTTCAAATAAAATCGGAAAAATAACTTTAGTTGCACTATGGATGTCCTCTTGCTTTTTCACTGAACTTAAAAAGCACAGCATAACAGGCTGCCATTGTTCATGCTCCAGCAAATCCGTCGGATAACATGAGATGCTAAAATACATCACAGCCGTGTCTACCTGTGCTCTGACTCCAGCAAAAACACCGGACTGATTCACTTCCGCAGTCAGCTGTCAGTTTAACCAGAAGAAAGCAATGTTGGGTTATTTCTACTAGTCTCTGCTTGAACCTAGGGTTTCAATGCTGCCTTAAAGTCATTATATTATATTGTAACTTGTAACCTGTAAAAGAAGTGAACAAACATTTGTGTTTTCTTATTTCTGCAAATAGCCAACCCTGCCCACCCTAACTACATGTCACTGTACCCCACCTCTTGCCTTTTGATAGCTAGAAACAGTCATGAGCTCACCATCAATTGTGAAAATATGTTTGTGGAACATATATGTCTATTTTTTCAAACTTAAGTATGATGCTGATATAAGGCAATGCTTTATTACAACTGATTTTTAATTCTACATTTTCTAAATGAATCAAATATTTCAGATTTATTACCATTGATTTGCATATTTTACGTGCTAGAGATTCACATGTAAACATCCATCTTGGCATCTGTGTGTCAGAGTTTTCCTTATCCAAGTATATTCTGCAAGTTTTGAGAGAAAAGTGATCAGGAATGAAGGAGAACGTTGTAAGAGTAAAGGAGGAGAAGGGAATTGCTGAGGTTCCAGCAGGAGGCTTTTTATGGGGACTTGGTAAGGGCCTTGTGGAGCTGCTGTGCATCTGCATGAAATGATGAGTCTGGTGTCAGGACATGGATCATCCTTTTACACCGAGTAATGAATACAGATTGCACACCGGATAGAGAGGCTCTGCAATCTGCTGCACCACAAATGAAACAACTGCCGTTCTAATCAAATAGTCTTTTCATGCCAACGCAGCCCACAACTTGGGCTAAATTCAATTCCAGATTCACAGATTTCTGGGTAGGTGTTTGGGGAGGCACCCAAAGCAATGGGGAGTTATAAATGTTGTAATTACAGTATTGTTTAATGTGCATGTGTGCAGACATGTAAGGCATGTTGCTGTTGAGGGTTCCGAGGACGGGAGGGGCTTGGGGGGTTCGAGGCATTATGTTGTCATTAACCACTTGCTTATTGTAGGTAGCAGTTGGAGCACTGAGTCCAATCACAGCAAACACACACACAGACACAGACTTCTGCTCAAATGCACACATTTAGTCAATTATGCCAACCAGTGGCTTGGGAGAGCACGTTTTGTGTATTCTGTATTTAGGGAACAGCGAGGAGCTTTGAAGGAGAGCCACAGCGCCTCTTTGATGCTGCTTTTGTCTTTTGTTTGTGTGGTTTAATAATTTAATCAAGCCAAACGTCCTCCTTCTCTCTGTAACTGTCTGTTGGTGGAGGCTAATTACTCGGCAGATTGTTCTCCTGGTGCTAGAGATGAGAGTTTAGATCTAGAGCGGGGATGGGGGGGGGCGCTCATGGCTGTAATTTAACAGTGTGCTGATGGACCAAACTGTCTATTGGCTGCTGCTTTATTGTTCAGGGATGCTGTTGACATGTTGCTATTTTAATATACACCCTATGAGGTGAAGGGCTACAAAGTATTCAAACAAATGTCCCTTTTTATTCAGTTTACTCTCTGCCTGTATGATGGACCAGGTTGGACTATTCCTGCCTAAATCTAAGGTCATTCAGGGACAACAATGGGGCAATTGTTTAGTCAACAGGTGGCATAATTTAACGTTCTTCTTTTAATTCAGATAAATCTATTGAAAAGTAGCTAAAATCACTTCTTGAATGTGTAAAATATGTTTTGATTGTTTTTAAATTGAACGTGACTAATGTGCTTAAACAAGTACAAATACAGATAATGAGAGATTAAAGATTCCAGGTGACGGTGTAATAGTGGCATCTTTTGGTTTTAAAAGGCTACCTTTGGTTTTTATGCAGTTTTCTAAATGGGCACCTTTAACTTCCTTTTCTGTTCATCCTAAAATGTTAATAAAACAAATTATATCACAGTGAACTGTGGGCCTCAATCCAAAAGAACACCTTCAAATATGTCCAAGCTGTGTCTGGCTTTAATTTGGAGCATTTAAGATTTTCTTTATCTAATATCTGGGTTTCTTTTTGAATGCAGTTTTAAATAATTGATTGTTTAAATTCCCTATACAGCCATCGTCAGTCAGCAGTAATGACTATCTTATGTTTTATCCCTCATCTAAAGTAAAGCCAAAATCTTGTAAGTTATTTTATATGAGTGCTACTCGCTTAAATCAGTGTTCTTGTGATCAGATCAACTGGGAAATGAGATTACCATATCTTCTTCTCTTCTTTATAATGCACAGCTGTGGTCAGATATATTCCCATCATGAATGCATTCTTATTATACTTTGAGGATACTGTGAGGTTCAGAAATATGAAGCTTTATTTTGCAGTACTTTAAAATGTTGGAATCCCAACATTTTCAGTCTATTTCATTTTTTCTGATTTAGAACTTCACAGTTCTGACTTTTGAGAGTTCAAAATGTTCAGAAGATTCAAAGTAAATTCCAGGACAGTCAGGGTTTCTTGATTTTCAAGTCATTAACCAAGTCTTTTAAGCAAAAGTGAGTTTTTTAGCTATTATAATTGTTTGGTATCCCTGTTCTGTTGAGGTGAAGAATCCCGCAACACTTGAAATACCAGCAAACAACTTTATTAGCAGACAATTGTGCTTTGGCTTGTGGTATTCATCAGAATCATTACAAAACACCAAACAGTTTGTGTTTAATAAAAAAGTATATTATAGCAACACAATTCAAATAAACCAGTTACACATTCACACATAAACAGGCTGACCAATCAGCTTTCAAATTATGTATTATAGGTTGTTTTCTAGGATTCCATGTGTTGCTAGAGTCTTCATCTCATCAGATTGTTGTCCCTCTCCATGTACCTTGGGAGTCGGTGAAGTTGCGCCAGTAACGTTTGTATCTTTATTACGTTGCAAAATGAATAGGAGTAAATGATTAACTTAGGGTAGATGTGCTGTCATGCCTTTGCTATAGAATATGAAAAAAAAGGTACTTTCTACCTGGATACCTTCTTCACATTGTTTAATTCTTTCAGCCCACTATTATGGCTTTATTTTCCAATAAGACATTCTTGTAGGTTATGTGATAATGTTATAGTGTGTGGGATTTTTTTTCTCCAATATAGCACACACTATGTATTGTATAATTAAATGGTCAAACCAAAGAAAGTTTTGCAGTTCAACTTTAAGATCCAGACAGTTAGCACTATTAGTATTGCTGTACAGCAAGCTTAGATATTTAGTAAATTTATTGCCTACATTATTGCTTATAGTTTGTAAGCATTTCTGCCTAAATCAAGATACAAACCACACTTTTCAACCGCATAGTAAACTGATTGTTATGTTAAAAAAATTGTGCCTTGGGAAAGCTGAAAACAGACGTAATTATGTCAGCTTTTGGTTTATTTCACATATTTTAAAATACAGAACTACCTAGATATAGATGTGCAAAGTCTCCTAATGTTACACAACTTTGTCAGTTGAAATGCTCATTTATGTTCACATCATTAGTGCGTATTTAACAGCTGTTCCAAATCACTTAGTCACAAATACTGTCTACCAGCTGCCTGCTGAGTTTTTATCTGGTGTGGCATTGTAACACAGCAATAGTTCACTTTTAATGCAAACACATACAGGCCTCTGAGGTCAGCAAATTCTACATTGTACGACTTTAATAGGGTCCTGATTTTATTATTTAACAAATAAATCATTTACTGGTTTATGCCAAAAATTATGTTTTTAAAGTTTTTCTTTTTATTTTATTTGCTAGTCTTACTACTGAGACTGTTTAGTTTAATTACAGTGTGAGCGCCGAAGCCAAAAAGAGATCCAGGTGATGTTGCTGCATTTTGAAAGAGACACTTTCAGACTGTGCTTTGACCCCACATGGCAAGGTCAGGGCAGTAGGTCTAATTTACTCCATGTGCTGTCAGTAACACTAGGTGGGGATTTAGCTGCAGGTGGCATGGTGGCCCAAAGAGCATGCTGTGAGGAGAGACATTTATAGTCACTCCAGTGGCGAGGGTGACACACGATTACTCTCTAATACACACATAGAGTGTGAGATTATGTGGTGGCCTTGCTGATACATTACCGGTATGTTTCTGTGGCTTGTTTATGATTATATGTGATATGCAGTGGTCCATGCATAGTTCTAGCATCACAGCTTCACATTGTGGAGGTGGTGTCAGCAGGACTCTCTGTGTGTGTTTGGTTCCTCTTCATCATGGTGTCTGCAGGTGTTTATGCCAAAGTCAGATGTCACTAAACAAAAAACAGCATCTATTCAAGTTGGTTGGACCAAGTGTGTGCGTAACTAAGTGTGTGAGCGAGTAGGAGCCCTTGGGGGATACAACTTCCTGTTCTGAGATGACTTGGTCACATCTGGTGTGAGTGTTTCATCTCTCAATGACCAGAACCAGCTATGGATGGGCGCACTAGCACAAAGACACAAATGCAATCATTGAAGTTCAGCAACACGTAACCCCCAATGTTGCTTCAATCATTAATCTTTGGCAGCACTCCACCAACATGTGGCTGATATAATTTAATACAGGCAATCAGATGAAATACCTAAGGGTAAGCGTTTTTTTTTCAGACTTTCACTGATATAAATTTCCATTTAATTGCATGGCATGAACTTGATCTATTAGGAGAAAGTAATGTAATGGCCTTATGTTTCAGACAGAAAAAAAAACACTGTTTCTGGTGCAAGGTGGATCTGCATAATATCAGAGCACATAAAGTGTCTTGAAAAAGAAATCACAATCTTCAAGGTATTTTATTGGGATTTTACACATAATTCCTAATTGAAAGGAATATGAGACAAAATAAGTCATAAAAGTATACCAAGGCATGTGGCATGCATTTGTATCCAGCTGTCCTGAGTCAACACTTTACAGAACCAGATTTTGCTGCAGTAACAGTTTCAAGTCTTTTGGGATAAGTCTTTGCCAACTTTGAACATCTAGTAAGTAAAATTTCCCCCATTCTTATTTGGGTGACTGGCTGACATTCAGTCAGATTGCAGTGAGAGCTTCTGTGAACAGTTACTTGCTACAGATTGCTACAGATTCTCAGTTTGATTTAGGTTATTTTAGCACATGAGTATGTTTTTATCTAAACTATTCAGTTGTAGCTCTGGTTGCTTAAGGTCGCCATCCTGCTGGAAGGAACCTTCACCCAAGTCTTATGTTTTTGTAGCCTCTAATAGTTTTTTCCCGGTATTTCCCTTAAATGAAAATTTATTCATCTGACAGCTCTTACCAGCCTCCCTGTTCTTGCTGAAGAAAGCATCCCCACATCACGATTTTGTCATCACCATGTCTGAACTACGTTGAGGGTGATGCGCAGTGTTAGTTTACCCCATACATGTTTTGCCTGTAGACCAACACAGTTCAGTTTTGCCAGGATCTTAGATAAACAGATCACTTTCTTTCAAATGTGTGCTTTGTTCACAGCGTTGCAGACTTTAAATGTTATTTTTAATAGCTTTACATTGGTGTGGATTCTATATTAACCATGACAAGACATTCCTAAGTTTTGAAATTAAAGGCAGTTGGATTTATTTTCTGGTTTTACCCCTCATCCAAAATTTTTCTCTAGTTCTGAGCTGAAGAAATATTTTGCATGAGTTTCAGGCTTATAATCTGCAGTCATCTAATTTAACACAATTTGACCAACAAAATACAGTTGAAGTTTGTGGCCGTGTCAGTAAAAAAACATGGAAAAGCTCAAGGATTTTCAATACTTTCGCAAGGAACTGTATTCAGACAAAAATGCACAACTTGGCTCTACTTTCAGTTTTTATTTCATAGATTTCGAACAAAATACACTTTAGATTTTCTCTAAAACAAAACTTTGATGGGGGGGTCACATTGCGATAGAGACACCTCACTGCTCTGTTCGCTCTGCATGTGTGATATTTTCACCATGGTGGCGGCTCTGCTAGAGAGCGTTGTGTTTGAGAATAAACAGATGTTGTTTGTCTTTCTGATGCCATGATTTAGCATATCCAGGGAAGCAGTGGACCTGCGCCTTCCTGTAAGCTCACAAAGGAATCCAAGATGGAAATAGATCAAACGGACGAGCGCTATTTCACAACAAAAGTGAGCTGAGGGCTTCTTTTACACAGCGGTGCCCAGAAACAATATGGTCTTGTGGTTTTATCGCAAAAACACACGAGGTTCAAAGGCTGGTCTTTTCTCTGTGTGGGATGTAATCTGATCATGTTCACACTGAGACTATGCTCTGTTCACGTAGTTATACTTCAGTTTTCTGTCACAGCAACAAAGGCTTCAAACAGAGTATCTGCAGAAATTTTTGCAGAAGATATAAACCTATTTAATGTGAACTATTTCCTAAGATATTAGGCAACCACTGTTCAATGAATAACAAATATACTGTCTAAGGTGAAGTTTCACCTAAGCAACAAAATCCTTCTCCTAAAACAACAGGAATGCCAGTACAGATGATAGCTGGAGAGGTAGATAGCAAGAAACACAGTGTTCCTCTCCACTCTAATTGTCCTGTCATCGCTAGCCAACATAGGACTTTGACAGCCTCTGTGTGCTGTCAGATCCCGAATCCCAAAGGAAAAGCTTGCCTCTGTGGCTAGTGGATCCAGCAAGCACACAGATATCAGCATACTCGAACGAAAAGCCGGAAATGTCAAGGACCAAGGGAATGAGAGAAGAAATTGAATAGAGGAACTCACTGATAAAAAAGACAGAGAGGCGTAGAAGTTTGGTTTATAATGAGCCGTTAAAATGTGAGGGTTGCTGAATTAATCAGACTGCCAGAGCTCAGAGAAAATAGGTACAATGCTTTTCATGTGACAAATGTGTAATTAAGAATGATTTTTATACAACCCCCACCTCTCTCCCTCAACACATACACACACCTTTGATGGACTATAGGTGGGTGGGAGGAACAAAGCACCACTTCTCAGTTTGTGTGGATTTGTATTTTGGTCTAGAAAGTGAACATGTATGAGAGTGAAATGGAATAGATGGCTTTAATTACAGTCCTATCAAATAACACCAGCTCCCATCCCCCATAGAGTCAGATGGAGTGATGGAATAGGATGTTTTCATTTTGGCATCTGTTTTGGCTGTTTTAAGAATTGACACCATGTTGTTCAGCCAGAATATTTGGATTTTTAAGATTATCTTTATCGCCCACACACAACATGTTTGTTATGACTTCCCATTTAATCATTGACAGCAGAGATGTTTGATCACTGGCTTCAGAAAGCCTGCCTACAAATTTAGTTTAATCCACTGCAGTTTGGCAAGATTCAGTTTTCTTCACTTTGGATAATTAAAACTGTAAAAGGGTGTGGATCAAACTTTCAGACTGGGTTGATGAGAGTGAATTTTAAGACAAAAAAAATAACTGAAATATGATGAAGATCAGATGCTGACTTCATAAATAATTAAATAAAACAATCAAAAATTTTACCTGCAGTTAATTTTTTAAGTATGAGCAACACATTGGTTTCTAAGAATATCCCTTCATCCATCGGTTGTCCTGCAGTTATCGTAGAGGGCAACAGGTCCAAGAGAAACGCCCATACATGCCTCTCTCCAGCGACACTGTCGAGCTCATTCTGGGGATCCCAAAGAGTTCCGAGGGCTGAAGAGATACATTATATTGCTCAAAGTATTTGTCTGTCTTCTTTTCCATGTACATGAACTTTGATGACATCCTATTCTCAATCTATAAGGTCCAATTTGTTGATGGACCCACTGTTGCCAGCAAGGGCATTTTGAACTATTTGGTAAAAATCTTCCATAAGGTTTAGTAATGTGTTCATAGTTAGATGAAAAAACCAAACTTGCTGCCTCTGCTCTAATTCATAACACAGGTGGTTAAGAAGGTTAAGGTCAGGAGTGCAGGCTAGTCAAGTTTCTCCACATTAAACTTTATACACCTGTACCAGTGGAAGTAATTGGAACACCAGAATTCATTGATTTGGTGGCATGACCCGATACTTTTGGCAATATAGTTTATAACAACCCTTTAGCTTATACTGGGCCCATCTCGATATCCCTTCCCACTGGGACATGGACTTTGGGTATAGAGGATCAGGAGCTTTACTCCTATTAGATGATCAGCCTTGTCCTCCTATGTACAGTATAAGTCATGATCCATATCTCAGGATCACAATCCAAACATTTTTCACCATTACAGCTAACAAAACCCCAAATGGTCAGTCTCCCACTTCACCCTACAATCAGTTTCAAACAAAGCACCAAGATACTTGATCCTGGTGTCATCTTGAAACATATTACATTTAATATCTACATTTAATTCATAATTTTCCAAATGTGTGCAAATGCTTTATTACATAACAACCAGGTTGATTTACCTTAATATATTGAATTATTATTTGAAAACAGCTCTTTGTATTTACTGAGGTTATGTTTGTCTTTTAGAATTTGTTGGATGGTTTGTCTGAACCAATAAATAGCTTATTAAAAACCTTTAAAAAAGAAAAACTAAGCAAACCTGAAAGAAAGAAATAATCATCTTGGGTTTAATATTTGCATCTGTATTATTTGCAACCTTGAAATAGTTGCATCATTATTTCATACATTTGTTGACATAGGAAAAATAATTAAAAATTGTGTGTGTGTGTGTGTGTGTGTGTGTGTGTGTGTGAGAGAGAGAGAGTTGATGCTCCTGCAGAAACTGCGCTGTCTGACATCAACCCAACTGCATTAACCTCGGCCTCTGTATCTGCAGAGCCCACCACTTCTATTTCTCTGCAACAAATACAGGTCCTGGACAAGGGCAGTCTGGCAGCAAGCATAGTTAATGACTTATTTACCGTTTAATGGTTGTATACCACACCACCACAACAATTAATGAAAAAAAATCACATTAACAAACAGTGGGGGTACCAGGTGGTAGAGGTTATTTTCTCCCTCTAACTTTATCTGAGCTCTGCCTTCTGCTCTACACTGATAAACTCTTACAGACCTTACCTGGAGACAGACAGACTGGCAGGTGCAAGGACGTCTACTTTTACTGACTCCGGGAAAAGAAAATGCATATTTGAGATATTTTCTCCTGCTCAATTCCATTCCGAACAGTTTAATAAAGCTTTACAAATCCTAACAATGTAATTTGCTCTGTTTGTTTTTGCCAGGTTTGACTCTTCTTCATATTTCTCTTCCTTCCCACAGTCATCTGATTTTTTTTTTTTTTTTGGTGTTGGCTGTTGTTCTTCCCAGCTCTCTTTTGCCTTGTGAATGCCATCACTCAAGCAGTGAGAAGTTACAGGCACTTTGTTGCTGACCATGGTGCTGAAAGCCTCCTGCCTTCAAATTGCCAGTGTTCATTTCATGGTTCATATACCCAGTTCTCAATTTGTCAGGGTGCCATTAGCCCCAACGCTTATTTCTTTAACCCCTTCCTACACAAATAATAACAAATCAAATGCGCATTTGTTCTCCCCCTCAGCCACAGCACGCCTTCCATTGTCTGAGTTTTAGTTAAGATAGACAAAACATGCCACATGAAGTTTCCATTATTTTGTTCTCTCAAAGATTTCCGGAAACTTTGTTTCCCAAAGAAATAATAACGTCATCTTATCCTAATGCAATCCTGTTCGGAGTTTGCCAAAAAGAAAATCCTTGTGCTACAAAACATTGTGCTATATGTAAAGTCTAATTCTTATGAGCTTCCTTGTTTGGGTATTTCCAGTTTCAACTCAGTGCTGTCATCACAGCGTTTTCATGTTTGTGTGCTGCCTCCATCTGGCCGTATTATGTTTTTAATTAAGTCAGGAAACTCCTTGTCATCCGGTATTTTACTCAAAGTAAAAACCCTAGCAATATTAATAGGTATTGCTTAGATGCTAATAAACTTTTAATCTTTCATGTTTACTCTTATCATAACACTCTTTAAATTGTATTGTAGCAGGACAGACCCATCAATATCAACGTTTTAAGTTGTGACTTTATTGATCACATGCATACTGTTAGTTTATAGGTAATTCTAAGTAGGTATATTTTTATGGCTTTTAAAATTAGTAACATATGCATTTCAATGATTTGGAATATAATTAAACTGTTTGCTATATTATATTGTTTCATTTCAATAAATCAATTCTAAAAGTGAAATTTATACAGAGATCCCTATACACAGAGTTACAATGTCTCACAAAGTGATAACACCCCTCACATTTTTGTAAATATTCTATAATCTTTTATTTTTTTCACACGTCCTGTTGTGACATTTCAGGCATACCATATAGAGAAGCTGGTTGCCTGCATGTGCCAGGGCAGATTTGCTTTACAAAAAGGATATCTCAAGAAGGAATTTCAATTGCGTGATTGACGTTATTAAATCAAGACCAGATCCAACATTAATGTAGACAGGCCACATTGATGTAATCATAACCTTTGTTTTTGTGTGTGTGTTTGGAGTAGTGGTGTTGGTGGTGGAGGGGGGATAAACAAGTGTGTTGATTGATTGGGTGTATGTGTGTGAGTTTGTCATCTGAAGGTGCATGGTTGTTAAAGTGGTGAGAACATTAGACGCAGCCACACCACTATCTCTCGCCATGCAGGCCAAAGCCCGGGACCCAGCCTCTACATGGCACAGGGCCCCCACCAACCTGTGGCAACAAGGTCACCCAGCACCAAGCAGGGGAGACCCACCCAGCACCCACACAGACAGCTCCCCACCATGGGGTCAGTACAGTGTGGCATGGAGGCAATCGGCCTGTGGCTCTGCAAAGGTTTTAAGGAAACCCAGGTTGCTTTAATAGTGGACTGCATGGTTGGCTCTGGTGTCACTCATCTTTACATCAGACCAGTTTGCTGGCCAATCCTGCAGAGGGATACCATAGTCATTAAAGAAGGTATTGGTACTTTTTTTTTATTTATTTTTTTATATTTCCGGCACTAGTGGCCTCTATTTTTCCATTTTTGACAGTAGGTAGACAGGAAAGAGGGGTAGAAAGAGGGGGAGACGTTCGGTAAATGTCGCCAGGTCTGGGACTCAAACCCAGGACAGCCGCCATTCGAGGACTGTAGCCTCTGTATAGGGTCACGTGCTTTCGCCCCTACACCATCACGCCGCGCCAGGTATTGGAACCTTTGAACGTGTGGACAGGTACCATGTCCTACTTGAAAATCTCCATAACACTTGTCAGCAGAAGGAAGCATAAAGGCCTCTAACTCTCTCTGACTTTGATCCTAATAAAACACTGTGGACCAACATCAGCTGACATGGCTCCCAAAATAAACTGTGAGTCCCGGAATTTCACACTGGACCTCAGGCTGCTTGGATTCTGTCTAGCCCTTCTGTAGACTCTGGGACATTGATTTCTAAATCAAATGCTAAACTTACATCTTAAAGGAGAACTTTGGGCCATAGAGCAACTTCCTTTATCTATTTAGCTCACATCTCACACCTCTGGTTTGGAGATGCTTCACAAACAGAAGGTGATGGTATTACGTGATGTCCTGGATTCAGTACGCTTGACATTTTTCATGTGTTGTTGCCTCCACCTC
Organism: Girardinichthys multiradiatus; assembly: GCF_021462225.1. Taxonomy (NCBI): domain Eukaryota; kingdom Metazoa; phylum Chordata; class Actinopteri; order Cyprinodontiformes; family Goodeidae; genus Girardinichthys; species Girardinichthys multiradiatus. The sequence continues at coordinate 27,077,964 of NC_061802.1, forward strand.
TTGCGGCATTTACAGCTGCAAGTTGCTTTGAATGAGTCTCTATGAGCTTGCCACATCCTGCCACTTGGGGCTTTGCTAATTCTTCAAGGCAAAACTCCTCCAGCTCCTTCATTTGGATTGTTTTTTGCTTGTGAACTGCGATCTTCAAGTCTAACCATACATTCTCAACTGAATTGAGGTTTAGACTTTGACTAGGCCTTTCCAATACATTCAAAATGTTTTCCCTTAAACCACTCAAGTGTTGCTTTAGCAGTATGCATCGGGTCATTGTCCTGCTGGAAGGTGAACCTCTGTCCTAGTTTCACATCACAGCCAGACTGACAAGTTTTTCTCAAGAATATTCCTATATTTAGCACAATTCCCTCAACTCAGACCAGTTTCCCAGTCCTTGCTTATAAAAACATTCCACAGCATGATGCTCGATAGTGTTCTTGGGGTGATGGAATATGTTGGGTTTGCGTCAGAGATAGCATTTCCTTGGTGAAAAATAAAATTTTAGTTTTATCTGACCTTCTTCCATACATTTGGGAGTCGCCCGCGTGCCCCTTTTGGCAAACGTAATACATGCCTTCTTATTTTTAATACTAAGTAATGGCTTTTTTCTGGCCCATCATCTATAAAGGCTAGCTGTGTGGTGTACGGCTTATTGTGGTCCCATGGACAGATACTCCAGTCTCTGCTGTGAAACTGCAGCTCCTTTAGGGTTAGCTTTAGTCTCTGTGCTGCCTCTCTGAGTAATGCCCTCCTTGCCTTGTCGGCGAGTTTTGGCGGGCAGCCCTCTCTTGGCAGGTTTGTTGTGCTTTCCATTTGAAGGTGATGGATTTGATGGTGGTCCAGGGAATCAGATTTGAATATTTTTTATAACCCCATCCTGACTTGTACTGCTCAACAATTTAGTCCCTGACTTGTTTGGAGAGCTTCTTGGTCTTCATGGTGCAATGCTTCTTACTTAGTGGCGTTGCAGCTTCTGGATTTCTTTTGTTTTTCTTTTTTTTTTAGAAAAAAGTGTGTTTATACTGACAGATCATGTGACACTTGCAAACAGATGGACTTCATTTCATTGAATATTTAACTTTTGAAGGTAATCTGTTGTACTAGAAGTTTTTTAGGGACTTCATTGTAAAGGGGGTGGATACATATGCACATGGCAATTTTCGTTTTTTTCATTAACAGGCCTTGATACTGAACTCTGTAAACAAACAGGTTTCTTACAAAAGAACTTGTGTATCTTATCCTCCTTTGTCTGCTGGACATCTGTCAAGCCAGATGTCATTCCCATGTTTGTGTAGGCCAGATGACAATAAAGTCATAAAAAAGTCATACATTTCTGCATTAAATTTCTGCATTAAAAATCCTTTTTATGGGTCTTAATATAATATTCTAATTCTGAGGTTTTTTTAATTAGCTGTAACCTTTAATCATTAAAATGAACAGAAATAATCACGTGAAATGTGTCAATGAATCATACTATATGACATTCACTTTTGCAATATAATTACTGAAATAAGGTAACTTACTGATGACACTCTAATTTACTGAGATGACCCTATATATTTTGTCCATTTTGTTTCTTCGTTAAAACCTTTTAAGCTACATTAATAATAACAATATGGGAATTTTCCTTCACCTAAAGTAAGATCCCCACTCATCAAATACAGTAACAATATCAGTTTCTATTTCCTTTCTATGGATGACCTTCATTTTTAAACCACCTTATTTTGCTCTCAAACTGTCCTGTGTGTCAAGTTGGATTTTGGAGCAGTATGATGTCAGTCGCTAACTAAATGTGTTTTCCAATCTATCTGCTCCCTCGCCCTCCCTCTTCTTGTCCTTCTTCCTCTGTATCTGGACTTCCTCTGTCCCATGTGTTTTGGGGGCAATCTCTGTGTTGTCTTATCTCTTGTCTAGCTTCCTGCTTTCCTTCCTGGCTACGCACTGCCCTTGCCAGCATTCCTCTTAGGTCTCAATAAATAACCTTGCACCTATCTGGCCCTTAGCTCTACTGGCTGTTGCAGGAACACATTTGTTAAAATATCACCTGCTGTAGAGAGAAAACTGATACTGCTGCATTGTGCTCCAGGCAATACAGGTCCTTCCAAAAAAATTAGCATATTGTGATAAAGTTCATTATTTTGTATAATGTACTGATGAAAATTTAACATTCATGTATTTTAGATTCATTGCACACTAACTGAAATATTTCAGGTCTTTTATTGTCTTAATACGGATGATTTTGGCATACAGCTCATGAAAACCCAAAATTCCTATCTCACAAAATTAGCATATTTCATCCGACCAATAAAAGAAAAGTGTTTTTAATACAAAAAAACGTCAACCTTCAAATAATCATGTAGAGTTATGCACTCAATACTTGGTCGGGAATCCTTTTGCAGAAATGACTGCTTCAATGCGGCGTGGCATGGAGGCAATCAGCCTGTGGCACTGAGGTTTTATGGAGGCCCAGGATGCTTCGATAGCGGCCTTTAGCTCATCCAGAGTGTTTGGTCTTGAGTCTCTCAACGTTCTCTTCACAATATCCCACAGATTCTCTATGGGGTTCAGGTCAGGAGAGTTGGCAGGCCAATTGAGCACAGTGATACCATGGTCAGTAAACCATTTACCAGTGGTTTTGGCACTGTGAGCAGGTGCCAGGTCGTGCTGAAAAATGAAATCTTAATCTCCATAAAGTTTTTCAGCAGATGGAAGCATGAAGTGCTCCAAAATCTCCTGATAGCTAGCTGCATTGACCCTGCCCTTGATAAAACACAGTGGATCAACACCAGCAGCTGACACGGCACCCCAGACCATCACTGACTGTGGGTACTTGACACTGGACTTCTGGCATTTTGGCATTTCCTTCTCCCCAGTCTTCCTCCAGACTCTGGCACCTTGGTTTCCGAATGACATGCAGAATTTGCTTTCATCCGAAAAAAGTACTTTGGACCACTGAGCAACAGTCCAGTGCTGCTTCTCTGTAGCCCAGGTCAGGCGCTTCTGCCGCTGTTTCTGGTTCAAAAGTGGCTTGACCTGGGGAATGCGGCACCTGTAGCCCATTTCCTGCACACGCCTGTGCACGGTGGCTCTGGATGTTTCTACTCCAGACTCAGTCCACTGCTTCCGCTGGTCCCTCAAGGTCTGGAATCGGCCCTTCTCCACAATCTTCCTCAGTGTCCGGTCACCTCTTCTCGTTCTGCAGCGTTTTCTGCCACACTTTTTCCTTCCCACAGACTTCCCACTGAGGTGCCTTGATACAGCACTCTGGGAACAGCCTATTCGTTCAGAAATGTCTTTCTGTGTCTTACCCTCTTGCTTGAGGGTGTCAATAGTGGCCTTCTGGACAGCAGTCAGGTCGGCAGTCTTACCCATGATTGGGGTTTGGAGTGATGAACCAGGCTGGGAGTTTTAAAGGCCTCAGGAATCTTTTGCAGGTGTTTAGAGTTAACTCGTTGATTCAGATGATGAGGTTCATAGCTCGTTTAGAGAGCCTTTTAATGATATGCTAACTTTGTGAGATAGGAATTTTGGGTTTTCATGAGCTGTATGCCAAAATCATCTGCATTAAGACAATAAACGACCTGAAATATTTAAGTTAGTGTGCAATGAATCTAAAATATATGAATGTTAAATTTTCATCATGACATTATGGAAAATAATGAACTTTATCACAATATGCTAATTTTTTTAGAAGGACCTGTAGAATTTGGTGCTGGAGTTAAAATGCCACAACACAGGCAGTTGTAAGCAAGTTCACAGCTTAGGGAAACAAAAACAAAAATATAAAATAAATGAGAAAAAAAAACTCTTTGAGCTCCACATTTTTGGATATGCCTTAACAGATCTCAATATGTCTAGGCAAAGTTCCTTAGATTTTGTGGCGCTATTGTCACAAAATCTGGTATCCTTTTACTTGACATTATCTAAATTGGAATTGGCAGAGAGAGAGAGAGGATACAAACCAGGTCTTGAACTTATGTTGATTCTATGAGCCTCACTACTTGAGTTGTATTTAGAGCTGCATGTTTAACAGTTTAATTCTGTCTGGAAATGATATGATGTCAAACATCTATGTCAAATATACAGTTTACAGGAAAAAACATGGCCTTTGACAACACCAGACTTTTCTGTATGTCAATGATCTGAAAAATAAAGCCAAACTAGGCATGAGATGTTCAGCCTTTTGCAGAATCTTTGGATTAAGTAACTGCAAAGGCAAGTGAATAAAAAGTAAGAAAGAAAGTGAACTTTGAATGAGAGAAAAAACATCTGAAAACACACCTCACAGGCTTTCTGCTTTTGATGAGTATGATGCACTTGTATTTTTTCTTGAGACATTTCATTTTTATTTATCTTGATTGATTTAAATACACATTGAATCAACACCTCATTAAATGTTCAGTTCTGTATCAAGAAATGTTCACATAATAAAGTCTGTTGTTTTTTATGTATCTGTTGAAAAGAAAATGAAAATTAATCTTGTTTAAGATATCACCAAAAATGCATTTTCTAGCAGAGGAAAACTTTAGAAGACTTTACCCCCCTTAATAGGTAATACTACCCCATGTGGCTGCTTTAGTGGGAAGCTTCTTGTAGCCATATACCAGTCCCTGATGTCGGTCTGAGGAAAGTTTGCCCCATTGTGAGATGTTTGAGGGGTTTCGGGGTTCAGTTCTGCATCAGCTTAGATTTTCCTTCAGCACCCTCTAGATACACTATGGGATTCATGGTTAATTATGTGATGGTGAGATGGCCAAACTCCTACTGCAGCAAAGCACCCCCAAACCATGACAATTCTACCTCCATGCTTCACAGCTAATATAGGTCTATTTTCCTGGAATGCTGTGTTTGGTTTATGCCAAAGACGTTCTTTGTTCTGGTGTCCAGAATAATCAATCTGTCCAAAGAACATTATTAAAGAATTACTGGTCTTTTGTTCTCTCTGTCATACTCCATTCTGGCCTTCATGGTTAGGAGTGGGGTTAAAGTGAACTTGCTTGGTCAGTCACACCTGGGCACGTTGCTCCCTTCCCCGGGAGTCTACAACGGTAACGGTAAAGACAGTAGATTGATGGTTAAATGGATTTAGAGACAATGATGATGTAATTAAACATCAGTAATCTCTTTTGTAAAATTTATTTGAATATTTTCAACACTATCTTGTAATTTCAGTTTGAATTAATCCATGGAATGAATACCACTGCATAACAAATCATATATTTTGAGAGCAAAAAAAATTACTATAGCTGGCTAGCGGCCCTCTGCATTAAGGAGCTTCATTAAAAAGTGAAAAAATGCTCCATTTTTTTTTGTTCTACTCCATTTCTCCCCAAACAGTCCAATGATCAGATGAGACACTCCCAGATGACCAGGTAAGAGTAAGAAGCAAAAGTTCCTTTCTGAAATCCGCTATTATCCAGATGGCACCATTAGCGATTAAGCCAGAACATTTCTCCCCTCTTATAATTGACTCCATAGGCTATTAGGCAGGTTGGCACTAGGATAAGTTCACTGGTGCACACTCCAGATGTTGTCTTTGTGTGTGTATGGGTCTTTGTGTGTGCAGTTGCGCATTAAGTGAGAAAAAAGTGAGAGTTTGGCTGTTGTTGCGCGTGCTTGTGGTGGGTCCAAGGCTGCCCACAGATGGACACAGGGCTGGGTGGGTGCTGGGAGTAAGTCACATTCAATTATATCAACATCTCTATTGGTCTGTTTGTTTGCAGGCTCTCCATCTCCCTATCATTTTGTCTGTCTTTCTTTTCTAGCCTTGGGAGGAGAAACATTAAAGTGTTCTGTTTTCTGTGCAAGATCTTTATCTTTGCTTTTTGGCTTTATCTTAAGATTAAATTAGCTCTCATCCGTTGTCTGTCTTTTTAGTTTGTGCGAGCAAAATAATATTTGACAGACTGCATCAATTTTCTGTTGCTGTTATTAAATTGCAAATAATCCAAGGAGATGCAGTACCAAACTGAATTATTGTGGTATATGCTGTAGCTAAAACTCCACATGGATTTTACCCAATAACCTTTAAACAATCAATGAATGCTACAGAGTTCCTAAGCAGTCCGGAAAAGTATGGAATTTGATTTGAGCATTTTCCAGGTCTGGACCATTTGGGAAACTAAATATAGCACGTGAAAACATTAGCATCTCCAAACTTATTCCCTGCCCTATTGTCTAAAATATTCTCCCATCTGTCTGTGTATTTTCCATTTAAATGTGATGTACCAGGAAAACGTATTGACCCCGATACAAATTTTTCTTTTTCCTTTTGCTTTTTTGTCACTCTTAAATGTTTCAGATACACAAACTGAAACTTTTAATTTTAGACTAAGACAATCTAAGTCAACAAAAAAACACAGTTTTGCGTCATAATTTCCTTTATGATTAGGAAAAAGTGATTCAAACCGACCTGTCCCTGTGCGAAAAAGTAATTGACATGTGCACCCTGCCAAAAAGTCACAAGTATCAAAGAGTATCTTAAATTGCTGTGGTGACATTTAGCGGAATTGTTTTAAATCAGCCATAATAAATACTTTTTTTTTAAAGATTTTTTTGTGCCACTAGTGGCCTTTTTTGTTGTTTGAAAATAGGCAGACAAGAATTAGGGTGAAGAGAGGGGGAAGACATACAGCACAGGTCACCAGGGTTGGGACTTTAACCCGGGACAGCTGCATCAAGGACTGAAGCCTCTGTATATGGGTCGTACGCTCTCCCGCTATGCCACACACTGCGCCCATGATAAAGACTTTTTAAATGTAAATGCCTTGTTTAACCCATGCTACAGCATCTCAATCGGATTTAGGCCCAGACTTTAAATAGGCCATTTAGAGGTGGGCTTCCTTGTGTGCATCAAAACATTGTCTTGATGCATAGCCAAGTGAGCCTGAGCTTAATATACAGTAATGATAGTAGATGGCCAGACATTCTTATTCAGAATTTTGTGGTAGATAACACATTTATGGTTTCATCAGTTATTTTAAGTTGTACAGATCCTGAAGAAGCAAAAAAGCCCCCATTCACCACACTATTACTACTACCTAATATGTATATAAGATGTTCTTTTTTTGAAATTCTGTCTGAAATCCAGTTTTATGCCACATGTAACGACACGCCAAAAACCTTCACTTTTGTCTCGTCCGTTCATCAAGATGTTCATCAAGATGTTTTCGGCAAATGGTAAATTGGCTATTGTGTTCCTTTTGGTAGAATTAACTTTCATCTGGGATCTCAATTTTGGTTGCCTCTTTTCCCACTATCTTTCTTGTTGTTGGATCATGAAGACTGAGCTTAGCTGAGAGAAGTGAGGACTGCAGTGCCTTAGATGTTGTTCTGTTTTTTTTTTTTTTTGTTTAGGAGGGGTTTACGAAGGCCCAGCTCACTTGGAAAGTTTAATACTGTTCAGTCTTTTCTCCAATTATTGATAATGCCCTTTTAGCCTACTTCATGCATGTGGACAGATTGATTCTATTTAAATTATTGCTTGATTATACAGGTCAGCCAGACCCCTATAAAAATATCTGAAATACATTTAAAGTGAAGTTTTGCATTCAGTTGATAGTTCTGTGGGCCAACAAAACAGCATGGAAATGTGTAAGAACCCTGACACCGATATTTTTCACTTGCATGATTGTAGGTTTTCTGGTTCCAACCAACCATTTAAAGCTACCTCATGTATCACCTTATCAGAGCTACATCTCAGAACTTTGCACAGCCTTAGCCTTTTTTTAGGTTTTGTATTACGTTACAGAATGGACTTTTAGTAATCGTTTTAGGGCTAAAAAAAGAGCTAAAATGCTATTAATTATTCATCTCCCCATGGCTAGTGGTAAAGAGAATAGGCGCTCTAGGGTTTCCATCAGCTATTAGAAAACAAATCAATGCACAAGGCTGAGCTCCTTGTCATTACAGAGCCATCTGCCCTTTACCATGACTTTCAAGTGTAGGCCAAAAAATTCACAGTGGCGCTCTTTTCAAGAGGGAAAATAAAGTTTGTTTAAGGGAGGAGTTCATTAGGTTATTAGGTTTTGTAAACTTAAGCTGGAATATTACATTCACAAACTCATCCCTCTGTGAAAAGGCTTTGTTTGAATGTGACATCAATTTAATTTGTGAGATTTGTAGCTAGTCCAACAGGGTGGGTTGAAGACATCTTGTTTATGTGAGCAGACATGCACAAATTCATCATGAGCCCCCCAACACAAGGTATGTGATGTGATCAAAGAATGCAGTTTCAGGTCCCTAATCAAGTTTCTTCTGCAAAATACATTGTAACTCAGCATCAGCATAATTATGAACCGAAGAAATCTGTGGAGAAATTGAATAAGCTAAAAGAACAGTAATATGATTGGGAACTAGGAGAAATCAATACAGCACAGCTCATCATCATCTTAACGCTGACCTGATTCCTGCCTGAATATGAATCTTTGGGGGATTCAGCCTAATTCAATCTGGTGGAACTAACAGGTTCTCTGTCCCCTCAACATGGTTGACAACAGTTCTGTCTTGATTTAGACTACTGGGCTAGAGTCCTGCTGGGACGAAACAGAGCTCTGCAAAAAGTAGCTACAGCTTCATTTGATCCACTTCATAGCATGAAATACTACATACGAGCCTCAATTTACAGTTAGCCGTCACTGTTAGATAAAAAAAACAACAAAAAAAAAAAAAAAACTGTTGCACTCTTTATATATTTTTTGAGAAGAAAGCCACCTGAGGCAGCTCTTGGATGAGTATTGCACACTTCATCACAGCATTTGACAAACAACCCTACCATGAATCTTCAGCCATGTTGACAAATGATTCTACTGTACAGAGATTCTCAGCCTCATGGGTGCAGCTCAAACATAATAGCTCCACCCAGATGGAGGTAGTAGGTCTAGAAGATGGTGAATTCAGCAATAACAGCAATTCACTCGGATGAATGAAGGCTGAAATACTGAAACACATATTGAAGTTGTGTGCGCCTTTTCTTTTACAGCGTATATTTGTATATCTTTATATTTTGGGTAGGACATTCTTTTGACAGGACAAGTTTTAATCATCCAAAAATCAGAAGAATAGCAAGAAGAAAGTAATTGTTGATAGATAGTCATAGAAAGTCCCATTTGCAGTTAGACACAAACCATGTAGAGAATACAGCAAACATGGTAGAAGATTCTCTATTCAAACTGAAGTATTCTCTTGAAACTAGTAGTCTATTGGAACTAGTATTCTCTCATTTAGGGTCAACAGGTTACACTAAATAATCCCGACTATCAGTGCAATCTACTGCTCACTGCGCTATCTATTTATCTATTGCCTAATCTGCTGTGCGTCTACCTTCTTTAGCAACACCATGAAAGAACTTAGCTGTTTTTAGCAGCTCTTTTTTAAAACCATGCAGGCATAATGAGGCTCAGCACCTAGTTCCTAGAGGCTTGACCTCAGCCAATAAGAGAGAAGGTGAGGCAGGGACACTTCTCCAAAGACTGCCCTCTTCGCCTCTGTTCTGCCACCTTTGTTTCTACATTTCCAGCTGCAAGTTGCGACAGAAATGACGACAAAGGAATGTGAAAAAGAAAGACTGGAGCAAATGGGCTCAGAGAAATTCTATTGGCACTGTAAAAAGAGAAAAAGTTAAAGGAGTATGACTTATTTTTCAAGGCATTCAATTTATACTATGAAGAGTATATGTATTTCTCTTTATTGTATCTTTTGGTTTCTGAACAGCATTTCAAACATATAGTTATGTTAAAAAAAGCAGACCTATTTTTGTTGTGAAATCAGTTTTTTTTTTTATATGTGACCTTCCACTGTATCCTAAAACTCTACTTGGACCTGATTAAAAACATGATAGCTGGCTAGACATGATTTCTTGTTGTAGAATCTTTTTTATTTACCTTCATTTTATCTTAACAGATAAGATAAAAAAAAAGCCCAGCTCGCTCTACAAATAGGTAATCAGAGCTGAGAGGAAAGAGCACCTCTGATGGCAAGGAGAATCCAATGTCAAGAAAATCAATATATCTACCCCTTCTCAAAATCAAAGCTTTTTCTCTCCTCCATTCTAGTTTACACAGATAAAAGCTTTTTCTGCCATGTCCAATCAAAGCAAGCAAAGCAGATGTCAAATAAGTGCAAAATGCTTCATTAGTTTGTTTTAGAAAATAATTCCTCAGTGCTGTGTCAACTCCCTTCCACAAAAAACAAATATCTAGATCATTTAATACGCGAAAGTTTTGTTTTTTTCCCCGTTGGGGAGTGTCTTCTGTTTGATTGAGTCCGATTTGATTGTGTGCATTGTGTTGTTTGTGAGGGAAGCTCGTAAATGTTAAACAGTCCAGTAAAAGGCTATCTCATCCACCGGTAGCAGAGGATCATGTCTCCGGAGTCATGCAGAGAATGGACTCAGGAAACAAACAGCTCTTGCTGTCTTGTTATTGGGAGTGCTCTGATAAGGTGGAGGAGGGAATGTTGAGGGATGATTTTAGGTGTGTCTTACAGACTTCCATGTGAAGATTATCAGCCATTGTAGTTATGCACTGCCATTGTCCTGCATCAGCATTGTAAACAACACTTTAGCCTTTAGCAAAATCACCTCTTGTGCCATGATTCGCGGAGCTCAGTCTGTCATGATACCTACTTAATTCCGATGGGTTATTGCAGATCCTTCTTGTCGAAGTGTGCATGTGGGAGTGTGTGTGTTTGTGCACAGAAAGAGATCATTGCTAGCCTGGGAGAAGGCAACAAGTTATTCAACAGGGGCGCCAACGGTGGCAAAGCCATTTCCAGTAATGTCCTCTTTCTGCTACAACAATTGTGTTTAACCCCGGTGGCTCCAGCTGGTCACTATTTGTCATCCCACTGCTTCCCCCTCACCTCTCTCCATGCCTTCACACTCAGACACAATAACAACAAAAGTTTGGCTCATGACTGCATGATGGCATGCTACTGACTTTGTCTGAATTGTATAGTTAGCTCTCATTTCAAACAGTAAATAGATTAAAACAACAGTTTTCCATCTGTTTTGATATTATGGTAAAAATTAAAGTTCTACTACCTGTTATCATTGCTGAATTTCTTTCATTTCTTTTCTACTTTTCTCATTTTTCCTCTTACACCCCTCCTTACTCTCTCTTCCAAGCCCACCACTGTGTCCCTTGGCTGATGATCTGCGTGTGGAGGTGATTTATGTCTGGCACTCACTGAAGTCCCTTTGCAGTGACACATACTCACAATCTCATAAACACACGCACAAAGGCATAAAAAACACACTCGAACACACATAGGTAAGACTGCAGCTGTGATACATTTTAATTACAGTTTTAGTCAGAAGTAATTATGGTTTTATATCTAGAGGGACAGCTCAATACACATCCTCCCACAGGCATGTGAATGTGCATGGAAATAGACACAAAAGACTACTCAAGTACATAAGACACACCTTTTTTCACATTTTAATGATTCTTTGATGCCTTGTTCTCTGTTGTTTATGTATTTTTCTGTTGTTTTTGTTCAACATGTACTTAAAATTGTACTTACAGAACATATGAAAGCAATGTAAGTTAAAAAAATAGGCAACAGTAATGTTACCTCCTGCTGTTTTGAAGGTAAATTGAACTGAAGTGGACACATTCAGAGAAAAACTAATTTTGTGTGTAAGAAGTTATAGTAGAAACAGAGTAGTCTCAATGTAAATAAGTGTGCCCAAAAAGCTGTCAACAGGTTGTGCACTGTAAATATAGATATTTCTATATAATCGATACAAGAAATGAATCCTGTAAGCTACTCTTTTGCATTAAAATTGATACAAACTGAGCCTTTTTTATCATCACAAGCTGGCACACAAGACCACACAGCAGAGCTGAAGACATTCAGACATTTCATTCCATGATTATGCACATTATTTAATTACTGATTTAGAAGTGTGTATCACACAAATGTATTGTTTTATAAAAATAAAGTTTAACAAATGGTGTAATTTTTCACTGCAGCATTCCCTTAGTATTTCTGGACACAAACATAATCAAATCACATCAACTCAAATCAAGTACAAACCCAAAGCTATTTGCCGCTGCTTGGGCAATAAAGTGTTATTTAATTTTTTGAAACAAAACGTTACCCTCAGTTCGAAGCTATTACTGGAACGACTGTTTTTCAATCAACAAATGAACATTTATAAAACTTTTTTTTTCTGAAAAAAGGTAAAGTGCTCAAGCACACATACAGGTCCTTCTCAAAATATTAGCATATTGTGATAAAGTTCATTATTTTCCATAATGTCATGATGAAAATTTAACATTCATATATTTTAGATTCACACTAACTGAAATATTTCAGGTCTTTTATTGTCTTAATACGGATGATTTTGGCATACAGCTCATGAAAACCCAAAATTCCTATCTCACAAAATTAGCATATCATTAAAAGGGTCTCTAAACGAGCTATGAACCTAATCATCTGAATCAACGAGTTAACTCTAAACACCTGCAAAAGATTCCTGAGGCCTTTAAAACTCCCAGCCTGATAAAACTCAAAACCCCAATCATGGTTAAGACTGCCGACCTGACTGCTGTCCAGAAGGCCACTATTGACACCCTCAAGCAAGAGGGTAAGACACAGAAAGAAATTTCCGAACGAATAGGCTGTTCCCAGAGTGCTGTATCAAGGCACCTCAGTGGGAAGTCTGTGGGAAGGAAAAAGTGTGGCAGAAAACGCTGCACAACGAGAAGAGGTGACCGGACCCTGAGGAAGATTGTGGAGAAGGGCCAATTCCAGACCTTTGGGGACCTGCGGAAGCAGTGGACTGAGTCTGGAGTAGAAACATCCAGAGCCACCGTGCACAGGCGTGTGCAGGAAATGGGCTACAGGTGCCGCATTCCCCAGGTCAAGCCACTTTTGAACCAGAAACAGCGGCAGAAGCGCCTGACCTGGGCTACAGAGAAGCAGCACTGGACTGTTGCTCAGTGGTCCAAAGTACTTTTTTTGGATGAAAGCAAATTCTGCATGTCATTCGGAAATCAAGGTGCCAGAGTCTGGAGGAAGACTGGGGAGAAGGAAATGCCAAAATGCCAGAAGTCCAGTGTCAAGTACCCACACAGTGATGGTCTGGGGTGCCGTGTCAGCTGCTGGTGTTGGTCCACTGTGTTTTATCAAGGGCAGGGTCAATGCTGCTAGCTATCAGGAGATTTTGGAGCACTTCATGCTTCCATCTGCTGAAAAGCTTTATGGAGATGAAAATTTCATTTTTCAGCACAACCTGGCGCCTGCTCACAGTGCCAAAACCACTGGTAAATGGTTTACTGACCATGGTATCACTGTGCTCAATTGGCCTGCCAACTCTCCTGACCTGAACCCCATAGAGAATCTGTGGGATATTGTGAAGAGAACGTTGAGAGACTCAAGACCCAACACTCTGGATGAGCTAAAGGCCGCTATCGAAGCATCCTGGGCCTCCATAAGACCTCAGCCGTGCCACAGGCTGATTGCCTCCATGCCACGCCGCATTGAAGCAGTCATTTCTGCCAAAGGATTCCTGACCAAGTATTGAGTGCATAACTGTACATGATTATTTGAAGATTGACGTTTTTTGTATTAAAAACACTTTTCTTTTATTGGTCGGATGAAATATGCTAATGTTGTGAGATGGGAATTTTGGGTTTTCATGAGCTGTATGCCAAAATCATCCATATTAAGACAATAAAAGACCTGAAATATTTCAGTTAGTGTGCAATGACTCTAAAATATATGAATGTTAAATTTTCATCATGACATTATGGAAAATAATGAACTTTATCACAATATGCTAATATTTTGAGAAGGACCTGTAAATATTACACATGTAGAATTTACTGTGTAGGGGATATTTTTGTCTATGAAGTCCATGTTAGAGCTGGATTTGAATCTCTTTAAAAAAAAAAGGTATTCATGGGTTACAGGCTAAGTAGTACAAATTGACTAACCAAATTTTCTTATTTGTTTACCCTTCTGCTCTAAGCCAGTTGCTCAGATGCACAGACTGGAAAGTAATACTACGATAAGAAAATTTACCGTTCAATGCTTACAGATGACTTTGTTTTTATCCATCCCGCCATCAAGAAGAGCTTTGATATTAAAATGTCCCTGTAGCAGCCCCTGTAGGGCTGTAATTGGTTGAAAAGCATGATGATGCTCATCGAAAGCCAATAGGGATCATCATCCTGTTCTTTCTGAGACCCAGGCATGGCAGTGTGTGTGTGTGTGTGTGTGTGTGTGTGTGTATGTATTCATTCTTCTTCTTCATCTTTTGATTTTTATTGGTGGTTGGAAAACTAATTTAAGTTCATTACCACCACCGCAAGCAGTCATTGGAAGTGAACAGCACATGTGAATGAACACAATGAACACAAAAATACGTTAAAGTGTGATGAACTAATTATCAGCGTTAAGCAACAGCTGTGGTAATCCAACAATAACGCGTTAACGTGCCCAGCACAAGTATAAATATAAGCAACATGCTGACTGCCCGCTTAGGGTTGGTGTTAGGTTATTCCTTTGTTTAGTAGTAGGAGCAGCTCTCAAGAGAAAACAATTAACCATACATTTCAACATTAAGGAACAGAGTAAATTCAATAACACTATTAATAAAGGTTCCTGTTATTGAAGACCCACACTGATGGTGTGTTCACACCGAACGCGGATTCTGCAAATATTTCGCGTCATTTGTGTGCTTTTGCCCGCTTCACATTCCGCGTGAACTCCACCTTGTCATTTGGCAACAAGCGGCAACGCTTCGCCGTGTCATCAAATAGGAGGAGCTTCCAAAAATGAAAATATGAAGCATAATAACCAGAAACGTGGAAATTGAGCAGGACTGCTGCTATATTTGCATTTCCTTGATTGCATTGCAAAAAATCTCTTTTAAAATTATTTCTACAACTGAAAAATATGTATAATAACGCCATCAAGAATATTATCTCTAGAAAGTGCTATTTTGTCTGCTGCATGCAAACTCTAGAAAGACCCTGCATCAATCAAAGGCAGGAGCTTCTTGTTGCAACCCAATAGTCCTAACAACTTTGCTACCATATAGACCGCAGTGACTATATGATTTTTGATCAATAAAAAAATTATAACAAATAAAAATTTTTTTTCTGTTAAGGTATTTCTGCTTTGGGTTCATGGCAAACACTAACCCCAGATAGTGAGTAGTCTGTCCAGCTACTGAAATAAATACAATTCAATATTACCATTTCAACTGCATGAAAAAGTTGCATCTGCCTAAATTTGATATTTTGACTGACATGGTAAACATCCAGAGAACTGACATTAAGATAGTGGACTCTTAAATGTACCTGGGAGTTCACCTGAACAATAAACTGGAGTCACAACACTGATGCTCCTTACAATACGGGTCAGAGCAAAAGCTACTTGCTAATAAGACTGAGATTTTTTGGAGTACCGGGGTTGCTCCTGAAAGCCTCTTTTGGCATCAGCCATTTGTGTTGTAGTATGTTTGAGCAGCAGCTCATTGATAGCTGAGAGCAAGCGGTTAGATAAGGTCATCAGAGAGACCAACCTTGTCCTAGAATGCCCCCTTATCCCAGTGCAGGTGGTGGAAAAAAGAAGAACTCTGACAAAAATACCGTCATTGTTGGGCAATTGTTAAATTACCCACTCAGTTGCACATTTCTTTGAATGTGAGAATCCTATTTTTAATAGATGTACAATATTATTTTCTTATGTTGTAAATTTTCCCTTACTGTAGAATCTCTCTTATTTATTTGTTTTTTATATTTGTACCCTTGCGTATTTCTGTTTACCTTTCTATTTGCTGTTGGTACACCTGAATTTCCCCACTGAGGGACAATAAAATATATTTCTATTCTTCTATTTTATTCTGTCAAAACTCCAGTAGTATTAATTTTTCAAATAGAAATATTTTTCCAAGAGAAGTCAAGAGCATTCAAAACTTCTTTAACTTCCTTCGGTGCTCTTCCAAGTTAAAAGAGTTTGTGGAGCACTGCAACACACATTGCTCGTCTTGCATTGACTTGAACCAAGTGATGGTGTGAGTGGCATCAGCTTGCTCTAATGGTATTCTGAACATATCTGCTGTCCTGCAGAAGGAACAAGCAAGAGCTGCTAATTGTTGCATGGCCAGGCCCTGAGCCTATCCCCTATCCCCGCATAGCCGAACCAGATCCTGGCAAATGTCCACCTTGTTAGTCGGAATCTCTCATTACTTGATTTTACAATATCCAAAAAAACTATATTTTAAACTTTTGTAGAAAAAAATAATAACTTTTTGGTCAAATTTCCCACCAACTTAGAAATTATTCTGACTCATTTATTACTTCAGAAGCTGATTCAGTTATTAAAGTAACCATGATGCTGCATTAACTTGGTAATTATTGTTCTAAGTCTAATAAAGTTCCACTTGAGTTGATACTTCTTTGCCACCTAGCGAGTATCTTTTGAATTAATCCTTCAATAGTCTAGTTGCTTTTGTTTTTATGCCCTCAATGCTAATATCACATGCGCTTCTTCAGATGAGCTATACTTTAGGTCTCATTGCCATTTGACCAGTACTCATCCAAATCCATTCTTCACCTGTCACTGGTAAAAAACACTCTCTCTGTGCTATTATCCATAGTGTGCTGTTGGCTCTGTTTGGTTTAAGGTGGTGCTTTAAATACACAAATTCATTGTAATTTACTTTGTGTAAGTCTCATAATAAAACTGTTATGATTTGTGGGTGTTTTTGGGGTTTTATTGGTCATATTTTTAGTTGGGGTTTGAATCATGCTTCGGTTTTCCTGGTCATGCTTTAGTTTTTGTATTCATGTTTTGCTAAGTTGTGTTCTTGGATTGGGCTTCTGGTTATGCTTTGGTTTCATGTTTTTTCTAGTTATGTTTCTATTAGTTTGTTTTATTGATTTTCTGTTTTTGTCTCAGTCACATTTTGTTTTTATTCCTGCATCTGTCTGTCGTCTCAATCAGCTTCACTCGGTCCACTTGCATCTGTAATTAGTTTACTTGTTTCACCAGGTTCCCACTCCATTTATACACTTCTGTTCTCTTCAGTGATCGTGCAAACATCACATCTCATGTCTCTGATTTGGATCATGCCATGCTTGCCACGCCTGCCTGTTTTGTTCCTGCCTTTCTAGTGAGTGCGTTTCTGTTGTTCAAAGATTGAAACTTTTTAATTACCGTCATGCTGCCTGCTTGTCTGCGTTCCGGGGTCCTCCATTGTACCACACCTGACAAAAACAGTGCCAAGAACATACAATAAATAAGTTTACTTAGCCATGAGAATTATTAGAAAAGAGCCAATCCTCACCATTGCACAACCCCAGGCTTGAGAGTTTGTTGTTGGTTATTAGTCTCAACATAAGAAAAAGCTACTTGCTACAAGTGATATTATATACAGTACAGACCAAAACTTTGGACACACATTCCCATTCAAAAAGTTTTCTTTATTGTCATGACTATGAATATTGTAGTTTCACACTGAAGGCATCAAAACTATGAATTAACACATGTGGAATTATATACTGAACAAAAAAGTGTGAAACAACTGAAAATGTGTCTTATATTCTAGGTTCTTCAAAGTAGCCACCTTTTGCTTTGATTACTGCTCCGCACACTCTTGGCATTCTGTTGATGAGCTTCAAGAGGTAGTCACTTGAAATGGTTTTCACTTCACTTCAGGTGTGCCCTGTCAGGTTTAATAAGTGGGATTTCAAGCCTTATAAATTAGGATGGGACCATCAGTTATGTTGTGCAGGAGGTGGATACAGTACACAGCTGATAGTCCTACTGAATTTGTATTATGGCAAGAAAAAAGCAGCTAAGTAAAGAAAAACGAGTGGCCATCATTACTTTAAGAAATGAAGGTCAGTCAGTCTGAACAATTGGGAAAACTCTGAAAGTGTCCCCAAGTGCAGTCGCAAAAACCATCAAGCGCTACAAAGAAACTGGCTCACATGAGGACCGCCCCAGGAAAGGAAGACCAAGAGTCACTTCTGCTGCGGACGATGAGTTCATCCGAGTCACCAGCCTCAGAAATCGCAGGTTAACAGCAGCTCAGATTAGAGAACAGGTCAATGCCACACAGAGTTCTAGCAGCAGACATATCTCTAGAACAACTGTTAAGAGGAGACTGCGTGAATTAGGCCTTCATCGTAAAATAGCTGCTAGGAAACCACTGTTGAGGACAGGCAACAAGCAGAAGAGACTTGTTTGGACTAAAGAACACAAGGAATGGACATTAGACCAGTAGAAATCTGTGCTTTGGTCTGATGAGTCCAAGTTTGAGATCTTTGGTTCCAACCACCGTGTCTTTAAGAGGTGAATGGATGGACTCTACATGCCAGGTTCCCACCGTGAAGCATGGAGGAGGAGGTGTGATGGTGTGGGGGTGCTTTGCTGGTGACACTATTGGGGATTTATTCAAAATTGAAGGCATACTGAACCAGCATGGCTACCACAGCATCTTGCAGCGGCATGCTATTCAATCCGGTTTGCGTTTAGTTGGACCATCATTTATTTTTCAACAGGACAATGACCCCAAACACACCTCCAGGCTGTGTAAGGGCTATTTGACCAAGAAGGAGAGTGATGGGGTGCTGCGCCAGATGACCTGGCCTCCACAGTCACCGGACCTGAACCCAATTGAGATGGTTTGGAATGAGCTGGACCGCAGAGTGAAGGCAAAAGGGCCAACAAGTGCTAAGCATCTCTGGAAACTCCTTCAAGACTGTTGGAAAACCATTTCAGGTGACTACCTCTTGAAGCTCATCAACAGAATGCCAAGTGTGTGCGGAGCAGTAATCAAAGCAAAAGGTGGCTACTTTGAAGAACCTAAAATATAAGACATATTTTCAGTTGTTTCACACTTTTCTGTTCAGTATATAATTCCACATGTGTTAATTCATAGTTTTGATGTCTTCAGTGTGAAGCTACACTATTCATAGTCATGAAAATAAAGAAAACTCTTTGAATGAGAAGGTGTGTCCAAACCTTTGGTCTGTACTGTATTTGTAATATGTTGTGCAGCCCTAGTATTGAGTATCAAGTGTATTTCATAGTATCAGTATTTAGTTTGACCATTTTGTATTGTGAGATGCCTAATGCACTGTTGCATAAAATATTTAACCAAGAAGATTCTTGCACTCACTTATAAGAGCCATCTGATTTATTGTCAACATTATTACAGTTCGTGACTCAAGGACTTTGGAAGGACAGCAGAGACAAACAAAAACATGAATCTACAGCTTGACGTATTCAGTATGTCTAACCTCTCTCTCTGACCATTGTAAAAGGTAAGTGTAGCTAAAAAAAACAGCAAAGATGTTTTCATTAATTTGCACTTCACAGCTGATGTGAGACACACCAACCTTCTAATACTTTAAGAGAGGATTTGACTTAAGGCGTAGTGTAAACTGGCAGATTTCCTATTGAAATTTCAGACATTTTAGTTTCTTCCAACTAATGGAGAAAAATATGGCAATTAGAACCGCTTTTTTGGGAATTTTGCAAAATTTTATACTGTGTAATTTGACACAAAGAACTGTTAAAGATTAAACATATTCAAATGGGCTGGCAGTGCTCAGTTTATAATGAATTAGCATACGTGTGCCATCATAACTATGTTAATTCATGCATTATGTCAACATCTATAAAACTTTTTTCATTGAAAAATGATAAAGGATGTAAACTAGTTCAT
This sequence comes from Girardinichthys multiradiatus, assembly GCF_021462225.1. Classification (NCBI taxonomy): domain Eukaryota; kingdom Metazoa; phylum Chordata; class Actinopteri; order Cyprinodontiformes; family Goodeidae; genus Girardinichthys; species Girardinichthys multiradiatus. Next base: position 27,097,651 of record NC_061802.1, read on the forward strand.
GATGTTATTGTTAATTTAGTTCAGAATGTTAAAGTTGTGAGCTATGAAAATAAATGTATTCAGTTTTAACCTGTGTGAGCTGAACTTAGTACAAAATCTTAAAGGTGAAATACAAGATTATTTTAAGTTTTTCTATTTCTTGTGAATGTCCCTAAGGAATTAGTCAGAGGATACTACATCCAGTAAGTTGTGGTATTTTTTGGACTCAAGTTGGAAAATAGGTGGGCATTTTGGTACAAATTTGATGCTGACGGACAGCTGTGCATTCTTATAAGCCCCAATACAGCTTTCAAAAATTCTCAGTGTGAGCTGTCTTTCTTAGATTGTGTTTTGTAGTTGCCACTGATGATACTTCCATCATTTAATATTAATAAATTTCACAAAAAATGAGTCAGTGAATGTTCTTTGTCAGAATGATGTTTTTAAGTTCTAGTGATTCATGTGTAGGTTTACAAGAAAAAAAAGTTTTTTGCTTTTATTTGGCACATTTGTAACTTGGAACGGGATGTGTGAGGTTCAAGGAACCATGGTGAGAAGGAGAGCGCACAGAGGGATGAGAAAATGATTTGCGCAGACACAGATAGGCTTTGCACTGTAAGCTCAGTTGAAGAGCAGATTTGGAAGCTGTGAGACTGTTGTACTATCCTAGAGTGCTGACAGGGATGGCAGGCTGAAAGTGTGCTAAGGAATGAGAAAGAAAAAAAGTGCAAGAGAGTGTGACTATTTACATGGGTGTATTGGTATGCTGTGTGTTTAGTGTACTTGCACATGTCAGGGTGTATATACTCCACACAGATGGAGCGACTTCTCAGGGATTACTGTGTAACTGGAAGAGGAGAGAGGTGGTAATTGCATTTTAATTACAGTGTTGATGGTTTTGGGCTCTGCCAGATGGAGGGTTCTTTAAGTATAAGAACAATATAAATCAAATGGCTGGAAAATAAAACAGCCTGTTGGTTTCTGGTTACCTGCCGAACCAGGTTTCTAACCTTGAACCACTGTTGATCATGATAAGTATAGATCAGCTATAGTATCCAAGGTGAAAAATAGCCCTTTGTGTCCCTTTTGTGTCAAGGGGATTGTTATTCTCCTCCTATCCTGGAGATTTTCACTTTTTGGGAAAATAGCTGCAATTAAAAGTATGTGAGCCATTAAGAATTTCTGATGTTATAGAATAGATACCGAGTACCCTGGAAATTTGATACATTTGTACGTCTATTTGTACTACTCTTTGTACACAAACAAGGAATTTAACTTTGGTTTCAAGTGCTTACAGTGTACAGACACTAGGTATAAATAAAAAGAATAAATACGATGAGTAAATTAACAGTCTCAGAGTTCCACGTTATGTAAACCATACAGAATTGTGATTATAATCATTGTACTGTATCTATATAGTTTATGTATTATTTGATTTTGATAGACTTAAGCAAGACTATTGAAAGCTAAATAGAAACGTAAAATTTGTCTTTGCTTTGAATGTTTGAAAAGTGTACTGAAGTCGCCTTCTTTCAGCCAGCTGACCAGCAATCTGCAGCAGAGGAGCAAAGGGAAAGGTGTTGATTTGCTCTATGCTCTGTGTGGCTGGAGGAAACTCCTGTCACTTTCTCTGGCATTTCATTTAAAGGGCTTTAAACCACAAGGGCATTATGAGGGTAAAATTCAGCAGTTTTTAAACAGTAACTTTTTAAGACCTTGGTATACCTTCATACCAGTAGAGTTGTTTAAAAGCAGAAAAAAATAAACTATGAATAATAATGGATGTGCAGTATCTGGAGTGGAGGCATAATAAAATACAGTGCTTAAAAACTCAGACAGTTAAAGTGAAGCAAATGCATGTTAGGGCTCATGCAAAGTGATAAATGAAGATTTAAAAGCGTTAGTATTTTGTAATACCATAATAGATTTTATAATTCTAAGAAATATCCTTATTGTGTATTGTATTTAACTTCAACGGTACCAAAATTTGGTCCATGGTACCAAGCAGTCATATTGTGTGATTAAAATTATTCCACCTTTCTTATTGTAATAGTCATAAACATTCATAAATCTAAAATAAAAATCAAGTCAAACAAAAGGAATTTTAATAGGCTTTCTATTTCGGATAAAGACCATAAACCAGCCAGACTACTTATTCTTTTTTCTATGAGTGGTCAAGTGACAAAATACTTACAGAGCAGGCTCCATGAAGCTGATAAGACCAGTAAAGCTGTGAATACTTTTAAGTATCCCAAGTAAAAAAAGAGACGAGATAAAGGACAAACAAAGTCGATCACCAACGTTTGGGATAAAATGCCAGAACCGGCCCTCAAAGTGAAAATTACTCTGTCAGATAAGTACAATGTGATGTGGGTCAAGTTTTAAAATACCAATGTGTCTTTATTACAAAGTGTCAAAATGTACAGTTTACAGAGTAGCTTGTTAGCTAGCTTTTTCCAAATGTAAGGCAGTAAAATTACAGATTTTTTGTGAGGGTCAGTTTCAGATAATTTACAAATCAGACGGCAGTCACTTCACTCGACTATGAAATCTTTGTCCATTCTTCAGTGCAAACTCCACCTCATTTAACTCTCCATCAGTCCAGCCTTTCTCTTTTCTTCAGATAAGGATTTTTGTATGCGTGGTTCTTTGAATTCACCTCCCATAATCCACTGCTAGGTAGGCGCTGTACCTAATCTTACAGCTACTGCAAGGTTTTCTACTGGCATTGGCTACGCTGTTGTTTCTCAGTACCTGAGAGAAAGAGTTTCACTTTAACAGTACACACACATTATGAGTACTAATTCAGGATGCAACTGAAACTTTTGTGATTATCGTATCATCTTTAACATCAGCAATAAATGTGGCACCTGTTCCTCATTTATTGTGCACATTTATGTGCATCATCCCATATAAACTACCAGTGAGGCTGATGCTGACCCATAAAACTCTTTTTTGATGTGTACATACACAAATATTGCCCTTTAATATTGTGGATATTTTAAGTATTGCCAGAGACGAGGAGTTCATCCCATTTTGTTGACAGGAAAATCAATGGTGAGATTGACCTTTGTTGATCTTAGGAAACAGGCAAACATCTATTCAGCAACCCTCAACAGAATTAGGCTGGTATTGAAAATAACTGGATGGATCCAAAATTCATTTTTAAAAGATTTCTGGGTTTTAGATTCTTCGATTTAACTGTAATGAATGAGTGAAAATTAGAAAAAGTTGAAGGGATGACACGCAGCAAAAGTTTCTTGGTCGATATGAGCTGCCAAACACACTAATAAATGATGCAATGAGAATGTCAGAGAAGTTTGTGTTTTTTGCTCTTAGACAAGAACTTTTTTTTATAGCCCCTTTGTTCAGTTGTCAGAACTGTTTTGTGCTTTTTCTTACAATTGTTGGTAAGACATTTTGCTTTCACCTGCATATCAGCAAGTTTATGAGAATGACCTTTGCCAACTTCCTCATTCAGATCTGTGTGCCAGTTTCCTAACTGAAGATCTCACCTTCTCTGCTTAATGAAGCAAGCATTGCTGCAATGTGATATAGAGTCAGCAATTTTAGAAGTCATTCTTGCTGTCAGGATCATTTGTTTTTATAATTTTGACTTTTCATTACAAAGGCAGACTGCATCATTTATTATTGTATATTAGCCCAGGCACATTACAGTGCAGTTATCTAGAAACTATGAAAAGCAGCAATGTGGGTGAAAAAAGATGTTTATTACTAATGAGAATTTTGACAATAACATACAAAGTACTTACATATAGGAATTTTCTGACTGCAACATTAAATTTCAGGACTGAACTAAACATGTTTTAGGTCAGGTGAAAGTAGAAATTAAAAATTTGAGCTAACTTTGTTCCTCCAATTAAGGTGAGTCCCCCAGCTATGTGCTTTGTGACAGCGTGACCCTTGCAGGGCTGTGAATCTGACACGACCAGCAGCCCTGTGGCTTTTATGACCTGTGGCTGTTTCCATCTCTCTCTCTCTCTCTCTCTCGTTGTCTCTTTCTTTCCTTCTCTGTTTTTTTTTTCCTGTGCCACTTTCTGTTGTTCAGTCTCTCCTGCTTCTTTGCTGTTTGCATACTGTCTGAAGGAGATAAGGCAGTCCTGATAAGCCTTTGACTTCTGTCAAAATGCTCTCCCATCTATGCAGACCTGTACCCTGGAGAAGAAATGTATTTTGTAAGTCATGCGTTGACAAGACCGCTCCCAGTATGAGACTGACCAAATTAGTTTAAAATACACTGGAAGAAAATTCCTGCCATCTTTACCTTTCAAACTTACTCAGAAAATTAAAACAATGACCAAAAATTGCATATATTTTGTGGTGTGTGGGTGGAGAGTTATTAAGATAGCACCAATGCCTCTTTCTTCCTGCTCAGTTGGCTTAGAAATGTAATTTCCATCTTAACTCAAGAGTTTGTCTGACTTTTTCAGCCATTTAAGTACACAACGCAACCACAAGTTGTTTTAACCTTTTAATTAACATTGCTCAGAAGCACACATGGTGGTCAGCTTAGCTATTAGTCCGTCTGAGTGCGAATGCAGTCATATGACAAGCAGCAGCACGTCTGGTGGCTTAATGGGGCTGGTACATGGGTCATTTTAATAAATTTACCAGTTATTAAGAATTTATTCCAATATAACCCAAAGCCCACACCCCTCCTGTTATGGTATTTTTGAGCTCATTACAGACTTTCGCTTCACCCAAAATGGAAACCATTTTGGGCGATTTGCAGAGAAATGACTTGCGTTTGTTGTAGTGTAAGCAATAAAGAACAGTTTTAACAGCACAGAAAATGTAACCAGCCCTAAATTCACTGATTTTATTCAACAAAAGGTGTTATAAAGTAATGAGTTCTAACAGTTAAATGATTTAAATTATTAAAAAAAAAAGCAGGTCAGATTACAATTACAAAATAGGCATAATGCCGGATGTGAAAACATTACAAAATTACATACAATTACATATTATAAACTTGACTAATCATTTGTACTAATAATGCGTACAACAATGTGGTGTAAAATCAGGCCCATTTTTATTACCAGTTGGTCAAATTTGATCACACAATAGCAAACTAAAACACAGACAGAAATGATGATTAAGATATTGTCTTTACTTATCAATGCAGCATGCTTTAGTTGAAGGCCTTCGATAATTGACAGTAATCCCTTTGCAACTGGACTGAATATTATAAAACATAAGTATTGTCATTGATAACAGCCTGTCCTCTGCTACTTAAAAAATGCATTATAGAGCAAAGATGTAGCAAAGATGTAGAAGCTAGAAACCATAAAACACTATTAATTTGCTGCACCTAACTTTAAGTCATGCAAACCTGCAGGAACCATTACCAGTTAAAAAGTACGCTGCATCAGCTTTAGCAATTATTTTGGATTTTATAATCATAATACATAGTGTAGTAGAGGTAAACGCAACGAAATCACACAACAAATTGTGCATTAAAGGTTTGGCTACAACAGTCTCTTACAGTGCAGCCAGCATTAACCTGTTTTACATAACTAGCTTAGCCCAATTTGGAACAGCTGAAGATCAACTTAATTTAAAATAGCAAGAAATCTTTGCATATAATTATGTATTGACTCTGCTTACATATGATTACAGTGCAACTTCATTCTTATCAAGAAAAGTTCAAGGTCAGGTTTGCATATGTTAAAACTGAATAAAATACTTTTTGGATACGTTTTTACACCCCTAGTACGAACTGGCTTGTTTAATTTATTACTTCTTTCTTTGTATAAATTCGACATAGAAGGAAGTTTTTAAATGTTGTTAAATTAAGTCATTTGTTAATTAGCAGATTACTTGGTGTATGTCACCATGTGGTATTTCTAATTTAGTTTCAGCCCATTTATTTTCATGTCTCCAATTCTTCAAACTGTATTACAATACAACAGATTGAGATGGTTTTATTTAAATATTGTCATGTTCATGTTTTTAAAAAGCAAAATAAATCTGAACTTGTGACTAAAAACCACCCCAGTATTTACTTTACATTTCCTCTAAAGCAGTTCGGGGCTCTACTGTAACAAAGTCCTGATAATGTTCATGTCATCTGACAAACCCTCCACCCACATACTTATAAACAACATTTGTGCTGATATTTTGGCAATTCCCAGTTGTACCAGGATCGTATAAAAAGGTTACAAGTGGAAAAGGTTTTTTTCCTGGTTTGCAGTGTTTTGTGAGTTGAATCATCACTAGTCTGGGAGAACAGCATCCTCAACTCCTGAAACCATTTGTTGTCCTTGCGAAGGCCATAAGAAAACCACGATAAGTTCAACGTTCACTGGATGTTCATACCAGTTAAAAGCATCGAACCATCAACTGTGAAATAAAAGCCCATGTTATAAGTTCTCTATTCTAAAGGATGAGGAAGACATAGTTTTTTATTAAGTACATTTGAACAGGATTACACATACTTTACATTCTGTTTATTGAGGCTGAAAAGGAAAAAACGTTTATGACAGAAAGCCTTTTGACTGTTTATGGGGAGACAATTTTCTGTTTGTCTTCCCTTGTTTTTTTGTTGGTTTTGATGTTATACACATCAGCACAAAACCTACACTCTATTATTCGTGCACATATACAGAAGGCACTTTCTTTTTTGTCTCCGATGTGCCAGTGGTTGTTGATAATGAGATTCCTACAGGACAAGAAAACTCCAGGAAGGTTGACTGATGGCCCACTTTAAACATGACAGTCTCCCTACCCCTTTTTTGTCCAATGAGACACAAGAGGAATTGAAAAATGGAAAGGGAATAAAGACAGACTGCATTACACATATATGACTCATGTATATACAAACACATTAACAAATTAATGTGCTAGCATATTAATGCTATACAAGCGAGATTGGAGGCGCACACAGTTGCAGTGGCTCTAAGCTTTCCTGGTCAGTGCTTTAAATGCTTGCTTATATGTGCATTGTTTCTTGTTTGATTCTTTGGAGCAAACAACATCTACAGTCGGCATGATCTCTTTAAAATAGGAGCTTTGATTGCATGTTACAGCTGAGTTTCTCAAAACACACACAATCCCGGCAGATAAAGCTAGAAGTCCCAGATCTCCGTGGATTACCATCTCCATGGTAGTGAGACGAAGGTGGTGCCGTGAAAGGAAGGAGAAGCGAGGCTTTAGAGCTGATGCTTTTCTAGGCTAAGGAGACAGCCACACAGAGCACCGCTCACAAGCCTTCTTCTCATAACAAGATGGGTGAACGAGGCTTCAGATAGCAACAAACAACATCATGAGACTGTTGCATTCTGTCGGTCTGAGAGACCTGGTTACACTCAACCATACCGAGTTACCGAGCTAGCAGGCTACACTGCGCAGGGCCAGGACAGGACACGGGACTCTGGTAAGAGCAGAGGAGGGGGGATCTATGTGTACATTAATAACTGCTGGTGTACTAACACAGTGACAGTAGAAGCAACTGCTCCTCGGACCTGGTGTATTTCAATGTTAAATGCAGGCCCATCTATCTCCTGAGAGAGTTCATTGTACTCTTGGTAACTGTTGTTAATATCCCACTGGATGCTAATGGTAGCTTGGTTGTCAGACATAGCAGCCTTGCGCATCCTGATGCTGTGCACAATATAACTGGGGACTTTAAATGGTAAATGGCCTGCACTTGTGTAACTCTTTATCAAGTCCGAGGAGCCCAAAGCGCTTTACACTACAATCAGTCATCCACCCATTCACACACTGACAGTGGTAGGCTACATTGTAGCCACAGCTACAATGGGGTAGACTGACAGAATTGAGGTTGCCATACAATCGGTGCCACCGGGCCCTGTGACCACCATCAGCAGGCAAGGGAGTTGAAGTGTCTTGGCCAAGGACACAACGACTAAGACCGACGGAGCCCCTGCTGCCCCTGACTTTAAAAGTCATGCGTACGTAAAGGCAGTGCTCCCCAAATTCCACCAGCATGTAAAGTGTCCTACCAGAGGGGCTAAAACAGTGAACAGCATCAAGCTGGGTTATAAGGCTAGGGTAGTACTACAGTGAACAAGTCTGACAACTGTTCCTTGATTTTAATTCCTCCCTATGCTCACCTCCTTTTACCATCACTAAAACTGTCACATCTTGGCACAATGATGCATCTTAGCAGCTGCAGAACTACTTTGACAGGACCAACTCTGAGATTTTTGAAGTTCCAGACCAGAAGGTGTTCACATACAGTATTCTATGTTACCAGAGAGCTCCATCAGTTGCTGAAGGAGAGAAACAACACCTTCAGGTCAAGCAACAAGGGTATCCACAGCACAGCTTGAGCAGACCCGAAGACAGGTATCAGAAAGGCCGAGTTGGACCATTGGAAGAGGATCGAGGAGCACTGAGAACATCTCCTGTCCCTGGATAGGTGCTGAGGGACTGTGCAGACCAGATTGCAGGAGTCCTTACCAGGATTTTCTACCTTTCCCTGTCCCAATCCACTGTTCCACCTGTCTGAAATCCACCATTATCCCCCTGCCCAAGGGGTCCCACATTTCCAGCCCTAACGACTACCAGCCAGTTGCACTGACAGCGGTGGTCATAAAATCCTTTGAACATCTGGTAAGGGCTCACATCACATCAGACTGGTAGGGAAACTGAAAGGACATTGGACTGCCATACTCCACCTGCATGTGGATCCACATCTTCCTGTCAGGTCCCAGCCAGAGGGTTAACTGGGTCAACATATATCTTCGGTCCTCAGCACCGGCTCTCCATAGGGTTGTGTGTTGAGCCCCTTGCTCTACACCCTACCCTCTACACCTGCGACTGCAACCCCACACACCACAAGAACACTATTGTCAAGTTTGCAGTGGTGGGGCTCATCTCTGGGGGTGATGAGTTCAACAACAGAGACTAGGTGGAGTGGCTGACAGCGTGGGGCACAGAGAACAACTTGCTTCTCAACATATCCAAGACCAAGGAGATGAAAATTGACTATAGTAAAAAGAAAACAGATATTCCACCATTGACCATCAGTGGACACTGTGTGGAGAGGGTGGCTCACTTCTGCTTCCTTGGAGTCCACATAGAGGAGGATCTGGCCTGGAGCGTGAACACCTCTGAGCTGTCTAAAAAGGCCCAGCAGAGACTGCACTTACTGAGGATGCTTAGGAGAAGTAACCACCAGCAGTCTTTAGATTACTGGTGTCCTTCTATCTGTGCTCTATTGAGAGTATAATGATCTACTGCATCAGTAGCTCAGAAGAGGGCGTTCCAGAGGGTCATTAACGCAGCCCAACCGATAGTTGGCTGCCCTCTCCCCCACACTTAAAGAACTTCACAGTTCCCACTGTCTCCAAAAAATCCCATAACAACATAAAGGACACTTTTCATCCAGGTTACGCTCTGTTTGAACTGTTACTGTCAGACAGACGCTACAGACAAGGACAAGCAGATTCAAAAACAGTTTCTGTCCAACAGCAATAGCTAAACTAAAGAGATGCAGTAATGAGAATAGATCAATCAATATGAATGTTTGTACATGTGTTTTTTAATTTTATCTTTTTGACAAACGACTTCTGTTTCTTTTGTATAACTTGTTTATTTTTTTGTGCACTAACCAGACAGCTTCTTTATTTTGTTGTACTTGTGACAGTGACAATGAAGACTATTCATTCATTGATTCAGTGATTGATTGATTGGTTGATTGATTGATTCGTTCATTCATTCAAAATACTAAGTGGGAAGGTGCAGCTATTAAGGTTTGTTAAATTTATTGTAAGTAGAGAATTATCTTTCAAGGTTATAATGTTTAGAACAGTGTTGCATAACCAGTGCTTTCATGGGTGAATGGAACATTAAGGAAAAATGGATGTGAGTGAATATAAGGCCATTGCACACCTCTTTTTGATCAACCTCTTATAAATGTGTCTTAATGTGTTGTGTCTGATCTCTGATGGGATCCCTATGAGACAATAAATAATTACATGTTTTTTTGCTGTCATTTCAGGATGTCTTTTCATACTCATGCTCAGCTTTTCCAAGCGCTCACAGGTGGTGTAACATATACAATATATTTCTCAGATACAAAGGTTTGATGAAGTACCTGGTGCCACAGAGGACAAACAGAACTCATTTCCTGCCACTGCCTTTGGACTTCATCTCTATTCTCATTTCCTCGCTTTGCTCCGAATACAATAAAGCCACTTTATGGCGCATCCACAGCGGCATGATGTTGCTTAATGTATTTTTCTTTCAGAAGGCGACAGTCATCAAACCCTCAACAAGGCACATTAATCTCTGACAGAATTTTAGGACCATTCAAAGCCATCACTGATTTGTCTAATATGCGCTGAGTGTCAGGGAAACATGTCTACAGCCTAGATGGGAACTGCAGATTAGTTTTGGCGGTATGCATTTTTAAAACTGTTGTACCTTTTTGAAAAATATTCTGTATATGTCACAATATACATATATGGTATTACTGTCTAAGTAGATAAATATTTGTCTGCATCAAATGTAAAACATTTTAAAGCCCTCTGATATATTTCAGCCACTACTTTCCCCAATTTAAAATGCAACAAACAGTTACAGGTTTTTCACAAACATTGCATAATTGAAAAAATGGATTGAAACAATAGAAACATAATGGCACCATCACAAATTTGTTAGCATTGCAGTGAGGTCACATTATCAGCATGTCATCTCCAAGAGTTTTACAACTAATATATTAGCCTCATCAATCTGAATAAGGGATACAGCCGGCTGCAAACTTTCCAGCTGAAGACCCGATACTAAGATATGCATGTATAGCACAGGAAGCATTCTCTTTGAAATGTGGAATCTCCATGTTATTTTTTCAACACCTCTTTGTCTTTCAATGTGTTACCCAGCACTGCTGCTGTGTAGGTTTTTTTTTAGATTGCTGCCTTAATGAACTTCTTTATGTTTTAGTTCGTTCTTTAAAAGGCCACAAACCTTCTTAATAAAGACCCATTCTAAAATGTGCATTGATGGCACTGTATATTGAACTACAGTCGTTATAGCAGCATCAGTAGATCCAATATTGCAAAGGCAAATGAGTGTTTTGATGCATTATGTCATACCTTGCAAGATTAGTGCATTCGTACTCTGATCATGTGTTTGTTCAGTTGGATGGACTCCTAACTGACCTTAATGCCTACATCTGATATGTATTTTTTAGCTGAGGTACTAAAGGTCACTGAGATTGGTGGAGACATTGTGGAATTATAAAAAAAAAACATAAGTTGGATGATTGTTAAAGGTAATTGATGTTTATTACAACTTTTAGCAATAGCATTGCAATTATATATTTTCCTGATAAAGTGCGCCCATATCCCACAGCGAAGAAAGCATACTTTGGTATATTTTATCTTTCTGTAACACAGGCTCCCTTTAATAAAAAGTCAGTTTTTTGTCAATCTTCTTTTTTCCTTTTGCCTTCTGTGTTATTATTCAGAGGCTACTTCTAGTTCAGTTGTTTTCTCTTTTGCTGCTTCTTTCTTTCTAAGAAGATGTTTTGTATTTTTATTCTGTTTGTAGTATAAGGTTTATGCTATTTTGGGTGCTGGTTATTTCACCCCTTTGCAATTTTGTATCTTTGCAATTTTGGTCATTTCATACCTTATGAAACACCATCAAACCTATTGGCTACCATGGCACTTTTTTACACTCACCATGTTTCAGTTCCTACCTGCTTTGCCAGGACTCATACTCATACTTGTTGTCTTCTGCTTATCGAGGACGAGTTGCAGGGGCAGAGGTCTGAGCAGAGATGCCCTGACATCCCTTTCCCAGACACCTCCTCCAGCTCCTCTGGGGGAAGCCCGAGGTGTTCCCAGACCTGCAGAGAAACATTGTTCCTCCAGCATGGCCTGGGCTCCCCTAGGACTCCTCCCAGTGGGAGGTGCCTGGAACACCTCCGAAACAGATGCCCAAACCAGCTCAACTGACTCCTCTTGATGTGGAGGAGCAGCAGAGTAGGCCTACACTGATCTCCTCCAGGATGGCCTATATCCTTACCTTATCTGTAAGGGTATGCCTGGCCACCCTGCAGAGGAAGTTAATTTATTTTATCCGGGATCTTGTTTTTTTGGCCATGTCCCAAAGTTCATGCCAATAGGTGAAGGTAGGAACATAGAAGGACTTGTATATGGAGAGCTTCGCCTTTCGGCTCAGCTCTCTCTTCACCATAGTGGACCAGCACAGGGTTCTCATTATTGTGGCGGCCACACCAATCCATCTGTCAATGTTCCGCACCATTCTCCCCTCACTTGTGAACAAGACTGTGAGATACTTGAAGTCCTCCACTCGAGGCAGGAGCTCCCTTCCAATCTTCTTTGACAGTCATTTTCTAAATATTGATCATAGTTTACTGTAAGAACATGTAGTCACACACTCAATGGAGCAAACAATATTGTGGTGTGACTGTTTCCCAACCCCTTTGAATTATATAAAACCTACAATTTCTATTGTAGTTGGTGAGTATTTCATAACATCCTTCCAATGAGTAATGGATGTGTGTAATCAAACCTCTATAGTGCTAAATGTTGTGCTGTTCAACTGACTTTAGAAAATACAAAGTACAGATACGTTTTCTTTTAAATGCCACACTCTTACAAGAAGCCAAAGTTTTCTATAAGTTCAGACCTGAGAAGAAAGATAGGGTAATGTAAGATGATTATCCAATTGATGTTCTCCTCGGTTCTTAAGTTATATTCCCAATGTGAGGTGTGCACTCTAAAGTAATAATCCTGCCTAAATGGAAAACATGGCTTGGTCATAATCCAGCTGCCTCTCTGTTCCCCAAGTGTCTTCGTTAAACAATCTACCATGGTAATGAAGTGTTAATCTGCTCCGCTCTTTACACAAAGGATCTGCATGTCTCCTAGAGGCAAGAACAGGTACACAAAGGAGGACTCTATTCTTTGTTTCGTTGTCGTGCTCCAAAAAGAAAAGACTCAAATGTGCAGGCATAAAAGTAGCTGTAATCACTTTCGAAGGAGAACTTTGGCAGCTATACTTTGACTTTAAAAGTAACTACACTTTGACATTTGTACATAGTATGTAAAAGCTAGTTTGATAAATAATTGCCATCTTTGCCCATGTTTCCAGCTGTCATTTTAAGGTGGGTTCAAGTTGTAAATCCTGACAGCATCAGGTTTTTTTTTTGTTTTTTTTTTACAGAACCTGCAATCTATCAAACACTTTTCCAATCTTGCTCCTAAAGCAATTCACACCTTTCATATTAGGCTGCTGTGCTCAATAATCTGGGGCACTAGGCGTCTAACTGTATTAATCCATTTGCACTTTCCCCTGTTGATTAGAGTGCATGTGAAATGTGGCGGTGGATTGGCTGGTATAGGCCACTGGTAGCCTGAGGAGGCAGCAAGGGTGTGAGGTTTCATACAGCCATGTCCACATTCGGATTATGATTTATTACCTGTCTTACCAAAAACGATATTAAGAGAAGGGAATACGCACACACTCAGTGTCAACAATAAAACATGACAACAATAAGTGTGCAACACATTAATCTATACAGCGTGATGTAAAATTTGGACTGTTAGAAATGGGGATTTGTATGTACATTATAATTAATCACAATCTCAATGTTATTAAGACTTTTCATTTTTTAATTAGATTTTTTGAAGAACATGGCTTCATATGTAAAACAGCATGTCCACAGGAGTTTACATTCATTACTGTGCACTTTTATATCACAGGCAACAAAAAAACAGAATGGGGCTGATAAGAGAGCGAAATGAACAGAGGAGAGAAATCAGAATCCCATACAGTTGAGAGCACTAGTCCATTGCAAGTGTGGCAGAGGTCAAAGTCAATTTCAAAAGGAGCAGGTCTTGTATATTAGAGTTTGGGGAGATGGGAGACCCCTCCTGCTCTCTATCATAAAAGGCCTGTGCCAGAGCAGGGCCACTTGTGATCAACATGGACCTTGTGAAATCCCCACTGAACTGAACGGTCTTATTGAGGGTCTATAAGGAAGATAGCTACAGAAGGTGCACACCAAGGCCTGGCATTAATCATAATTTACAAACCTGCAGGAATCGCTTTGCTAAGCTTCCTGTGGGAAACCGCTTAATTCAAATCTTAAAACATCTAAATCGTGAAACAGGAAGGTCTGCTGCATTGTTTACAACATAACAGCTGAACTATGAATATAAATGTTTTTTGTTTAATTTTCCAAATCCATGGATCAGTGTATCAGATTCACATTGTATGATAACCTTCAATAAAAATACCATAGGTTCATGGTATTATACAGTAGTATTAACAGAAAAAACTGAAATGTATAACAAGATCTTATTGGTTTTGTCTGAAAAGCAATAATAATTTGAATGACTGTATTTTAAAAAAAGATTCACATGGTTGTATTAATGTTATCTGTAAGATTAATTTATTTTTTATTTTTATTTTGATACTTGGACATACAAATGGAGAGTGAGAGAACATGGGGGGGTATGTTGACAATCACTTCGTATAAAATCAGTCTGCTATGTCAATAATGTCAGTGATTGGCAAATTAGGTTCATTCAGGAAAATATTTAGTAAAATCAGTTGATGATTTAAATTTAAAGCTGTAGATCTTTTCGGTTTCTTTTTTTTTTAAAGAGGTATGTAAGCAAAATATAGAATAAACACCAGCATAATTTGGAAGCAGTTTTTAAGCAAACATTCTTATTGTGCAGAATATTGTTCTTTTAATGTCTTTCTGCTGTTTTTAGGAGGATAGGAAATTGGTATTAGCTGATTAATTAGTCAGGCTGTGTACTCAAGTAGCTAGCCTGCAGTTGTCTGCTTTACAGAAATGCTGCTCTTAGCTTTCTAATTATCTAAAACCAAGGCAGATTGTTTTTTCTTGTAATCAAGATAAGTAAGAGGTGAGTGATCGCTGTTGGACAGAGACTGGTTGTTAGGGGGTTGCATGGAAAAACGTTGCTTTAGAAATACAACGAATGGCCTGAGGTCGGGATTCGAAATCTGGATAGCTGGGTTAAGGACTTACACCTTCTTTATATGGAGAAATCCTCCCTACAGTTACACCACGTGGCACCCCAGCTACTTGCATTATTTTATGTCTATGAAATTAATATAAGCACCTGGTTGTAGGCTAACAAAACTATAATAAGCTGGCAATAATGAACCAAGCTATTTGCAAAAAGTTATGATGCTTTACCAACTAATGCTTCTTTTTATGACCTAACAACTACCAAAAAAAAAAAAGAAAACTGGTCCCGTGTCTTTCTCTTCTGTCAGTTTTACTTAAATACTTAAAATTGTGTCCCCAATTAAGCTACAAATTATTGCTAGAGTATCTACCAATTATTACACATCTAAAATCTGGAAAGATAGAGAATTCAAGTCACTATCTCGATCACTATATACAGAAAGCTGAATCCAGAGCATGCATGGTGAAGTCTGCACAATTGCTACTCCACAGGGATCAATGTAGTTGTACATTAATTAAAAAAACTGCACTTTGTGTGTTGTTTGTAATAAAGTAATACTCTCTTGGTGCATCTGTATAGCTGTTTTTATGTCTTCCAATAGTTTTATGAGTTTTATGGCTGAAGCACAGTGAGAAATATTAGTCTTTGGCTACACAGTTAATATGGTTTGGTCAAATTGTTTTACCCTTTCCTTTTGCTCTTATAAGGCAGCTTTAAATAATGTTAGATCAATTTATTAGGAACACAATCATCCCTCAACAAAAATAATGTAAGTCATTTTTCATGACTGATACCCAAGACCTAATTTACGGTAATAATACCACCCTAGACGTTTGCCAAGTTTGAATTTGTTGATGTAAAGTAAAAGCTAAAAGCTGAAGACTTGACAAGTGTCCACTCCAGTTGATTAAACATGTGTTATTGTCATTGATAGTCAAGATATTTCATAGCCATAAATGAATGAGATGTGAATACCAGTTAGAAAGAGCAATTCTGTGCATTTGAGAAGGCCAGCTTTAAGCAATGAATTGACAGAATAATTAAATCTATTTGAAGTGAAACTGAATTGTAAAACATTTTTGCAATTGCAGTACTTACAGTACTGCATACATACATTAAAACTGGAATTCAGTATGATTTGCCTTGAAGTTGTTTATTTTGTTTGATTTTACACAGAAGATCCCTTGAATTAATTATGACTACCCTCAGAGGAAAAACTAATTGGCTTTCTTTGTTTTCTACCAGATCCTTGTCAAACCGTCCAGTTTCTTTCTGTTTCAGCCTCAAGAGGTGCTGCCAGTTCATTTGAATTTCATTTTGCACTATCTAATTACCTTCCAGTTCTTGTAGTTTGTGTCATAAAGTATCTGCTATGTCATCTATCAGATTTCTAAAATGAAGATCAATTTGCCTTTAAAAATATACAAACCTTTTCTCTGATGCTTGATGATTTTAAAATGGATTTCAGTGCATGAACCAGTTACGAACTAAAGAATTGAATGGTAAACAATATTTAATCCTGAAACACTCATTTTCTCTCTAACTTTGGAGAGCAGACAGGCAGATGAGAAGAGGTAAGTTGGAAATGGAGCCCTGCAGGAATCGTAAAGATTGGAGGTGTTGCCAAGTAAGTATTGCAACCATGGTTCAAAGCTGGAAACTCAACCACTTTTTGAGGAAATCGTTGCTTTAGAAAAATTCCAGTTTGGCCTTAGATACCCGCAGAGTATTGAATCTGCTTTATTAATTCTGTCAGTGGACTCTAAGTGCCCAGTAGCTCTGGTACTTGGTACTGGATTTTACAGCTGCCTTTTATACTGTGGACCACTCTGCTCCTGTCTTGCCTACATCACTATGTTGGTATCCGTGGAACAACTTTGAATTGGTTTACCTATTACCTCTTCTACTGCTCCTCTTTCATGTGGGGTGCCACAAGGTTCCATTTTAGGCCCTCTTCTCTGTACCTCATATACATTATGTTGCCATGTGGCTTAATCATAACCTAGTAGAATGTCAGATTCTGTTGTTATTCATAAGATTTGCTGATTTAATTACTGTTAAGGCCGGGATACAGTAATCCACTACATTCTCTCTTTGAGAGAAGCAAATAGTGGCTAAGCCAAAACCTTTTGTTTTAAAGCAAACAAAAACAGAATGGATTGTATTTGGTGACAAAGCTGGCACTGACTATAGAGTTCTGACTGCTACATTTAGTGACCGTGTCAAAAGGCTAAGGGTCAATTTGGACAAGCATTTAAAGTTTGGCAAACAAATTACCTCTGTAGTTCTGTCTGGCTTTTATCAACTATGACTTGTAACTAAGGTCAAGCCTTTTCTTAACTGTTGTGACCAGGAGAAGGCTGTTCATGCTTTTATCACTTCCAGAATTGACTATTGCAGTGCTCTCTATGTGTCCCCCAGTCATCCATTAGTCGTCCCGGACATGTTCAGAATGCAGCACCTCACCTTTTAACTCACTTTCCCAGGACCCATTACACCTGTTTATCTTCACTACATTGGCTTCCTGTCTGTTTTAGAATAGATTTTTTGCTTTTAGTATTTGTTTTTAAAGCTCTTAACGCCCTTGCCCCCCCTTATAAATCAAAGCTCAAGACCTTTTTATTCAGGCACCATATCTTAATACTTAAGACATGGTGGCACTTCTGGTTTTATCTACTTTATTTTATCTATTTTGTTTTATCTATCTTGTTTTTAACGCGCTGCTTTTTATGTTTTTTTTATCATCTCTCTGTGTTTTTTATGTATTGTCACTAATATTGTGAATGTGAAAAGAGCTATATAAATAAATGATAGATTGAGAAGTAGCCAGATAAGAAGGAAGACACTCTGGTGGAGACACAAGAACAATCTCAGGTTAGTGATTCTAAAGTATAAGGAAGGGGTACCAATTATGTGTTTTCACTTGTCACAAAGAGACCCACGTTAGTTCAAGCATAAGTCAGATGCATGGTTTGTCATTGTCTGGGAGTCCTGCTGGTCTTCTTATGCAGTAGCTTCAAGAGCTTCATGTAAAGGAATCAGTGGCTCTGCAATCATATGAGACCATGACTACAGGAAGGGTCATCCCAGGATCATGACAATGTAACCACTTTAGATTATATTAATTTATCTAATTTTTGTGTTTCTCCCCTTTTTCTTCTTATATTTACTTCTTGGGTCTTTGCCTTCTTGAAAGTGAGTGTTTGACTTCGTTCTGTCTCCAAACCTAAATCCAAAGTCACCATTGCACTGTGGCAAGCCTGCTATCTAGCTGTCAGTCAGAGCTATACTGCAGATGGGCTAGCAATGAGTGGTAATTGATGTGAGTAGAGTTGACATCCTGGGCAGAGTGCTTCAGGTTGGTCTCTGACTGGGACCGAGCAGCTCATCATTGCCAGTTATTAAGCAGCTTGTGTTTTGCCGCATTTGGTCAGCAGGGATCAGAGTGTGTGCATGCTCAGTATGAGGGATTGCTGCAAAGACAACGACACAATGCAAGGGACAGTCCACTGTCGAAACATGCTCATTCAGGAGGGCTGAATGCTTGATGCAATCTGCTGGGCTTCCTTAAATAACAAAACGATTTAAGCAGTTTGAATAATGAACTGACTGCATTGTTTTATAACTAGGATCAGTTGGAATGTAAGTTCTTGAATTGAATCTTAAATCAATATGACTTTTTTATATTTTGGAGGTGCCTGGAGCCAATATGTGTTGTGAATTGGTGCTATATAAATAAACTGCACTGAATTGAAACTGGACTGAATTGAATTCAAATTGAAGTGAATTGAATTGTTTGCGTGTTTACATACAAATGTGTGTATATTTTGGGGGAACAGGAGTATGGGCAACATGTAATTTGCTTGTGTATTAACAGAAAAGTAGGAACCAGGCCTGAAAAGGTTATTGTAATGACTCCATGATAGAACAGGAGATTTTCAGTTGTCTTTGTGATAACCTTGCGCCAAAGGCAATTTTCTGTTAGAGTTATCTGTGTTTTGTAACTAGTTGGTGACTGCTGGTTCGCCCCATCAAGCTGTGAGGTCACACAAAAGAAAACCTCCAGAGTTCAGGCCTGATTGGCTGCAGTCTGTCTATACTTTTCTGGCTGGCTTGTTGGCCAGTTGGCCCACTTGTTAGTTGACTTGATATTGTTAGCTTGACTGCTCAGCGGTGCTCTGTGAATGTCCTGATAAAATTATCTGCGTTCCGCAATGTGCTGGAACATCTGCCCTCTGCCGAGCCACTGTTGCTGCTACTGCACATTAACTTTTTTGGAGTTATAGTGTTTATAAGCATGTGTCATTTAAACAAGACCAAACAGTCTGGCTGTGGATGAATACATATGTATTAGGACTTATATTAATTATATCTGTGTATAACCTATAAAATTAAAATTTTTCAGCTTATGAACATTAACTTTGCTGGCAACAAGTTGAACGACATGAAAAACTGGAAGTTATGTGAAATTAAGAAAAAAAAAGATACAGTATAAACCAGTGGTGATTGCTCTAAGACTGCAAGGGAAGCTCAGCTTCCCCTAAAATGTCAAAAAATAAGTGATCAAATATATACTGTTGTGTGTACATGTCATTGACTAAATATGCGCTACAACGCGCTCAACGTTTGTTCAGAATCAGCTTCTTATCACTGGTAATGACACGGCTTTCCTCTCCCCCATTCCCACAGCTTCACAGTGCTTTAAACAGTGAGTTCAATAGCGAAGGAAAAATGCTGGGCTTTGTCCCGCCCATCGGATGCTCAGCGTCTCTGGGGGTCTATGGTGCAGTGGGCTGGCCCGGACGCTTTTTTCGTTTTCAGATCTGCAATAATTTTCAGATACCATTGAGGTAACCAATTTATTTTTATGTAGAAATACAGTATGTTGTGTATTTAATTCATCAATGAGCAGGTTAAAAACAACAAAATGTTACAGTCAAATAATTTTCCATTTTTATTTAATAAACAATTTAATAATTGTGGCCCAAGACTACTTTTTACTTAACAGTTTTGGCCGAAGTTTGGACATCTCTGTCATCGTTTTAACGGGCGACTTGACCCACATGCAGATAACACTCAGAGAACAAGTGAACGGTTAGGACGTTTATTTCTAGTAGAACAGAAAACAACAACTGACAAGGCGAGCCTTTTGACGGGAACCGGAGGACTGCAGGGGAGGGAAAAACAGGTCAGGTAAGTACCAGGCGTATGCCAGCTAACAGTTTCTGATTCAGCAAGCTTACAGTCTGCAGGGAGGGGGAGATCCGCCAGGGAGAGGGCCGATGAGTTTGGAGAACATGGAGTCTTCTCTGAGGGACCACCTGGAGCTTATGTGGTCCGAGCGAGTTGGATTCGTTGGAGGGTGGACAGGACGTGTGCACGCAAGGACAGGAGTACAGAGAGAGGCGGACTGCCAGCTGAAGCTTGATCCTGGTTTCTCTAAGGTTTGGAAGTGATCTGTCACCCGACAGGAGCGTAGACCAGGTTTGAAGCCGCTGTAGGAAAAGCGAGACAAAAAGGTAAGTTAGACTTCCCACAATCTAAGAGTAACGATATTCAAAAATTCTTCAAAGACAAGAACTAGGCCAGGTAGTGGTACCGCGGTAGGCAAAACACTCAGGCAAAGAAGTGCTGGCGATCTGTCTTCTTATACTCCCTCCGATGATCATCAGGATGAGAAACGCCTGTCGCACCCTCAAGACACAGACCTTAGCCGCAACTAGTGGTGGAAGATGGTTAGCAGGAGAAGCAGAACTGCAGACTCTGACAATCTCTGCTATAGGCCTATGGTTATACACCACAACAAACAGAGCTGTCCATGGTGCTGTAATTTCTCTGTCTCCTCTTTGTCAAAGCAGAGGGCTTCACTAACTTACTTTCTACTCCCACTGCAGATAGCAATGATAACCTTATAAATATTAACTTAGCCTTTGTCATACAGTGGGGATGTCCTGTATTTCATGTTGAATATTGATGAGCTGTCTTTTTATTGAGAGTCCATATTTGATTGGTACTCTATATTCAAATGTCGCTCATGTGTCATGGGACAACATGAACCTTGCATAAAGGGGTTTAAACACGTAGGGAAAATCCACATATTGCATTCTGCTTTTGTATCAAAGCCAAGGTGGATTTAATGTCCAGACTTGATGGTGGAGTCTGCATCTTGAGCTGTCTGTGGTGCTGAAATGCAGCTAGTCTGCACGGGGAACTGTGAGCACCTCTTTGCCATTACTGCACAGGTCTTTCCCATTGTAAATCACAGTACACTCAGTGAATATTAATCTTGGCAGCTCAATTAGCTTGAGGAAATATTCACGGCTGTAGCAGTGATCTGAGGCACCCCAAAGAGTCAGTGAATAATATGATCTGCTCCTAACACCTGTCCACATGGTTCCTCTATTTCTGTGCAGAGATTGGAGAATAATTATGTTCTGTGTTGCCTAACTCTGCATTGTTCGTGCATAAGGAATAAATCAGGAGTGCTGGACTACTACAGACCAGGAAAAAGTAGCGTTTCTTATATACACCTGGTGCACCAACATGTACATTTTCAAAAACCGTGCATCTGGCGGTGACAAATTTGTTGGCCCATCTGGGCCTGGTGGAGTGTGAAAAGTCACCTCTTTCTGTCCTCTCTCTCTATAGATTGTGGGCTGGTGTGGTCCAGCTTTTGGCTGCAGATCCCACACATTGCTCCAGACTGTGTCACTCACCCTCTGCTGTCCTCCATGGTTGAGAGAGACAGGACAGCAGAGCAGATTTCTCTGTGTTTTCCTACACTGGCGAAGGCAGCATCTGCCAACACACATCAGCCTTGCAGCACCTGAAGGCAGTTGATTCCCTTTTCATTACTGCAAGGCGAACAGCTTGTTCTGGGAAGGATATGTTTTGTGTGAGGTTGTGTTTGCATGATTGGATAACAGACTGTTCAGAGATAAATGCAAATAGATGACCTATAGCTATGCCAAATATTTTATTAAGAACTAAATATGTTGTAATAGTAGCTTATTTTTAATTAGAACTCAGGGATTACAGGTCCTTCTCAAAAAATTAGCATATTGTGATAAAGTTCATTATTTTCTATAATGTAATGATGAAAATTTAACATTCATGTATTTTAGACTCATTGCACACTAACTGAAATATTTCAGGTCTTTTATTGTCTTAATATGGATGATTTTGGCATACAGCTCATGAAAACCCAAAATTCCTATCTCACAAAATTAGCATATTTCATCCGACCAATAAAAGAAAAGTGTTTTTAATACAAAAAAACGTCAACCTTCATGTAGGCAATCAGCCTGTGGCACTGAGGTCTTATGGAGGCCCAGGATGCTTCGATAGCGGCCTTTAGCTCATCCAGAGTGTTGGGTCTTGAGTCTCTCAACGTTCTCTTCACAATATCCCACAGATTCTCTATGGGGTTCAGGTCAGGGGAGTTGGCAGGCCAATTGAGCACAGTGATACCATGGTCAGTAAACCATTTACCAGTGGTTTTGGCACTGTGAGCAGGTGCCAGGTCGTACTGAAAAATGAAATCTTCATCTCCATAAAGCTTTTCAGCAGATGGAAGCATGAAGTGCTCCAAAATCTCCTGATAGCTAGCTGCATTGACCCTGCCCTTGATAAAACACAGTGGATCAACACCAGCAGCTGACACGGCACCCCAGACCATCACTGACTGTGGGTACTTGACACTGGACTTCTGGCATTTTGGCATTTCCTTCTCCCCAGTCTTCCTCCAGACTCTGGCAGACTCTGACCTTGATTTCCGAATGACATGCAGAATTTGCTTTCATCCGAAAAAAGTACTTTGGACCACTGAGCAACAGTCCAGTGCTGCTTCTCTGTAGCCCAGGACTGGGGAATGCGGCACCTGTAGCCCATTTCCTGCACACGCCTGTGCACGGTGGCTCTGGATGTTTCTACTCCAGACTCAGTCCACTGGTTCCGCAGGTCCCTCAAGGTCTGGAATCGGCCCTTCTTCACAATCTTCCTCAGGGTCCGGTCACCTCTTCTCATTGTGCAGCGTTTTCTGCCACACTTTTTCCTTCCCACAGACTTCCCACTGAGGTGCCTTGATACAGCACTCTGGGAACAGCCTATTCGTTCAGAAATTTCTTTCTGTGTCTTACCCTCTTGCTTGAGGGTGTCAATAGTGGCCTTCTGGACAGCAGTCAGGTTGGCAGTCTTACCCATGATTGGGGTTTGGAGTGATGAACCAGGCTGGGAGTTTTAAAGGCCTCAGGAATCTTTTGCAGGTGTTTAGAGTTAACTCGTTGATTCAGATGATTAGGTTCATAGCTCGTTTAGAGAGCCTTTTAATGATATGCTAATTTTGTGAGATAGGAATTTTGGGTTTTCATGAGCTGTATGCCAAAATCATCCGTATTAAGACAATGAAAGACCTGAAATATTTCAGTTAGTGTGCAATGAATCTAAAATATATGAATGTTAAATTTTCATCATGACATTATGGAAAATAATGAACTTTATCACAATATGCTAATTTTTTGAGAAGGACCTGTATGTGAATTGTTTTGTTTAACAAAACAGAAGGTCAGATGTGCATGCTGTCTTCTTTTTATTCCCTTTTTTTCTTTTGTCACCTCACCAAGGTGTTCTTTTTAGATTATAAACATTAAAACAGACACATTTTGATGGTTTCTTTATCGTGTCTGTATGATCTTGAATGTGAACTACTGGTCTGCAGTTCTTGCTTTTGATCTTTATTGCCCCTCCAACCAAATTACTTTATATTACTTTCACCACAGGGAATCTGGGGAAAATATTTAGATGTCAGGGGAGGAGTTATCTCTGTCTTTCTGGGTGTCAATACCTTTTATTTTGCACACTGTTACTCTCCAAAACCTCCCCAACTCTCTCCTACACCTATCTTCTACCTCCTGACACTTAGAAAATAAACTTTTCCATTCCATGCTTAGAGAAATGTAAAACTACATGGCGAGCCAACAAAAGGAGAGAGTTCTTTTAATGATACTGCTGAGGTCTTTTTTTTATCAGTCTCACGCTCTTCATGGTTTTTCTCCTCAATGTCCTTTCGATCCGTAATTGGAAATTTCCCCCTGCTTAGACCTGTCGGAGTGAGGGACAATGTGGCATCCATGTTCTGTCGAGCATGGTCGAAAGAAATAGAGCATTGTCTCATGGAGGCGATGCAAGCATGGTCTGGGGACTTATCTAAATTGAATATCTGACTTGTTTTTTAGACTTATAATGAGAGTGACACACGCCACTGACAGCCCTGCTCTCTTTGAAAAGTTGAAAGATAACATGGAATGGAATACATAAAAGCACATCAGTGGGAATACTCCAAGCCTGCGTTGTATTATTATAGATGGATAGAACAATGTTCCCACCCAAACGCAGGAAAACATTTCCTCTGTGTCTTTCTCTGTAAACTTCAGCTGACAAATACAGACATAAAAACAGCTTACATACAGTCATCACTTCAAATATATATATATATATATATATATATATATATATATATATATATACTCGTACTCGTACTCGTACTCGTCATCTTCCGCTTATCCGGGACCAGGTCGCGGGGCAGCAGACTCAGCAGAGACGCCCAGACGTCCCTCTCTCCAGACACCTCCTCCAGCTCCTCCAGGGGGAGCCCAAGGCGTTCCCAGGCCAGCCGAGAGACATAGTCCCTCCAGCGTGTCCTGGGCCGTCCCCTGGGCCTCCTCCCGGTGGGACGTTCCTGGAACACCTCCCGAGGAAGGTGTCCAGGAGGCATCCGGTATAGATGCCCGAGCCACCTCAACTGGCTCCTCTCGATGTGGAGGAGCAGCAGCTCTACTCCGAGCTCCTCCTGGATGGCCGAGCTCCTCACCCTATCTCTAAGGGAGTGCACGGCCACCCTACGGAGGAAGCTAATTTCAGCCGCTTGTATCCGGGATCTCGTTCTTTCGGTCATGACCCAAAGTTCATGGCCATAGGTGAGGGTGGGAACGTAGACCGACCGGTAAATTGAGAGCTCTAGATAGATAGATAGATAGATAGATAGATAGATAGATAGATAGATAGATAGATAGATAGATAGATAGATAGATAGATAGATAGATAGATAGATAGATAGATAGATAGATAGATAGATAGATAGATAGATAGATAGATAGATAGATAGATAGATAGATAGATAGATAGATAGATAGATAGATAGATAGATAGATAGATAGATAGATAGATAGATAGATAGATAGATAGATAGATAGATAGATAGATAGATAGATAGATAGATAGATAGATAGATAGATAGATAGATAGATAGATAGATAGATAGATAGATAGATAGATAGATAGATAGATAGATAGATAGATAGATAGATAGATAGATAGATAGATAGATAGATAGATAGATAGATAGATAGATAGATAGATAGATAGATAGATAGATAGATTGATTGATTGATTGATTGTAGATTCTTACTGAAGGTATCAACACTGTGTACGAACACATATGGAATTATGTAGCGAATAATTGTAAAAGAACTTTAAATACGTTTTATATTTTCGATTCCTTAAAGTAGCTGTAAATATTAACCTTTGGCCGTCGCTCAATGAATCTCTGGGAAGCACCGGTAGTGTACATACATAACTATATACTCTTACAGATATTTGAATAAATATCTCTTAGCAAGTTTTAAGGCAGCCACATGTTTTTTAGACATATTTTAGCACTTTTCTTGGAAAAAGTGATAGAGTTGATTTTCACTGCTATATTTTATGTCACAAGCCTGGCTTTTGTTTCGGTTGAGATCAGGCCTTTGTGTTAGCAATTAGCATACTTTATGTACTTGAAAACCAGTTTAGATTATGATTTGGGAATCGTTGCCATGTTGGAATACCCAACTGTATCAAAGTTTCATCCATCTAATCCAAACAGCCACGCTCAGATGAGAGAAAGTAGGCTAGAATGATCAGAAACTACCTGCCAAGACCCAAATCTTCCATTAACTGGAAATTGCTGACATATTAGTAGGACTGTCTGCAGTGAAGCCATATTATATTAGATAGAGATAGAAAAACGTTTTATCCAATTTGAATAAATAACTGAATCTGACTGCACTGTTCAATGATTAGGATTAACTGGAATGTACAGTACACACCAAACGTTTGGACACGCCTTCTCATTCAAAGAGTTTTCTTTATTTTCATGACTATGAATATTGTAGCTTCACACTGAAGGCATCAAAACTATGAATGAACACATGTGGAATTATATACTGAACAAAAAAGTGTGAAACAACTGAGAATATGTCTTATATTCTAGGTTCTTCAAAGTAGCCACCTTTTGCTTTGATTACTGCTCCGCACACTCTTGGCATTCTGTTGATGAGCTTCAAGAGGTAGTCACCTGAAATGGTTTTCCAACAGTCTTGAAGGAGTTCCCAGAGATGCTTAGCACTTGTTGGCCCTTTTGCCTTCACTCTGCGGTCCGGCTCACCCCAAACCATCTCAATTGGGTTCAGGTCCGGTGACTGTGGAGGCCAGGTCATCTGGCGCAGCACCCCATCACTCTCCTTCTTGGTCAAATAGCCCTTACACAGCCTGAAGGTGTGTCTGGGGTCTTTGTCCTGTTGAAAAATAAATGATGGTCCAACTAACCGCAAACCGGATGGAATAGCATGCCGCTGCAAGATGCTGTGGTAGCCATGCTGGTTCAGTATGCCTTCAATTTTGAATAAATCCTCAACAGTGTCACCAGCAAAGCACCCCCACACCATCACACCTCCTCCTCCATGCTTCACGGTGGGAACCAAGCATGTAGAGTCCATCTGTTCACCTCTTCTGCGCCGCACAAAGACACGGTGGTTGGAACCAAAGATCTCAAACTTGGACTCATCAGACCAAAGCACAGATTTCCACTGGTCTAATGTCCATTCTTTGTGTTCTTTAGCCCAAACAAGTCTCTTCTGCTTGTTGCCTGTCCTCAGCAGTGGTTTGCTAGCAGCTATTTTACCATGAAGGCCTGATTCACACAGTCTCCTCTTAACAGTTGTTCTAGAGATGTGTCTGCTGCTAGAACTCTGTGTGGCATTGACCTGTTCTCTAATCTGAGCTGCTGTTAACCTGCGATTTCTGAGGCTGGTGACTTGGATGAACTTATCGTCCGCAGCAGAAGTGACTCTTGGTCTTCCTTTCCTAGGGCGGTCCTCATGTGAGCCAGTTACTTTGTAGCGCTTGGTGTGAACCGGTTGGGCAAAACCCCATTTATAAGGCTTGAAATCCCACTTATTAAACAGGGCACACCTGAAGTGAAGTGAAAACCATTTCAGGTGACTACCTCTTGAAGCTCATCAACAGAATGCCAAGAGTGTGCGTAGCAGTAATCAAAGCAAAAGGTGGCTACTTTGAAGAACCTAGAATATAAGACATATTTTGAGTTGTTTCACACTTTTTTGTTCAGTATATAATTCCACATGTGTTAATTCATAGTTTTGATGCCTTCAGTGTGAAGCTACAATATTCATAGTCATGAAAATAAAGAAAACTCTTTGAATGAGAAGGTGTGTCCAAACTTTTGGTCTGTACTGTATGTACCTGACTTTTGTGAAGTGTCCATGTGACATGCGACAACATGTGTTGTGAATTGGCGCTATATAAATAAACTGAATTGAATTGAAACTGAATTATATTATCATGGTGTGAGAGGGTGCTGACCAAGAAGAGAAATCTTTGATGGTCAGACGATACAAAGCAGGAGATGTTTGGCCACAATGAAAAGCACTCTGTTTGGAGGAGTCAATGTAAGCCTTTTAAACCTGAGAACACTACCAGCTTGCAAACAATGTGCTGGACGAATCATGCTGAGAATCTGTTTTGCTTCTAGTGCTTCTGATGTCACTCACAAGGTGGTTAGAATGATAAAGAATGAGGACCACCACATATATTTTTAATTTCACCTCAAGTGAAGACTTAGATGACAGAATTATTGACAGAACACAGTATTTCCACAGGACAGTGAGCCCCCATATTCAACAAAACTGTGGTAAAGCAGGCAACCATTAAGCTTCTGGAATGACCCTTATTTCAGACCTATAGAAAATTCCACTAACCAATTTAGATTAACACATTTTTTAAAAGAATGTGGACAAATATCTACCCAGAACTATGGCAAAAGGTTGTTGATGGCTGAAAATAAGCATGTCCTTAGGGTGCAGCTTTTTGAGGGACATTTACCCAAATATTACTGGGGATCTATGTATATATTGGAGCCTTTATTTATAATTTTGACCATATGAGGATTTGGAGTAAATCCACAATAAATTCACTTCTTGTTTTAAAATGTATATGGTCTCATTATTCAATTATTAAATATATGGTTTAATGCATCCTCAAAGGCCCACAGTTTGTTTGACATTGATGGCTATGATAAGTGGATCTAAACTTCTTACTGGCACTACAAATGTTATGGTTTTTACTTATTTTGTACATGCTTAAATTCTTGTGTAAATGTTAAACTTTTTGAAAGATCTTCTTACTTCAGAAGCTTGCAAGTTTTTCTCCATCATCAAGTTATACAATTACCAGTATATTCAACAGCATCTTTTTATTTGCTTATTTGGGGTATTTATTGACTCCAATGTCTATCCAAAGGCAATGCAAGGCTTATAGCATTTTTTTCTTGATCTTGTTTTGGCTGACTGCTTCATCCTCCAGTCGGTAAGATAGCCTGGATGAGATTTTTATTAAATTGACTTGTTCTTTTAACCTTGACTTCTGATAATGTCATCCTTTAGAGGAAATTAAAGTAGCTTGTGAAACAAATTGAGATATGAGAAGAATGGCCTCCTCTCCTTTATTTTTAGAACTATTACTGTATCTCTTTTTTTAATCTTTATTTTTCCCCCTTGTACCTGGCATAGAAAACACTGCAATCATTTGTTTCTTTGACCACATCACAATTTCACCCGAGAGAAAGAAAGTTTCTCATGAACCATTATTCTGTCCCAAAGTACGTCTAATGGGCAGCTTATTGAAAGAGAAAGAGGACGTTTTAGCTGTGATGAAAATGTCGATGTAAAGAAAACATGTCAGTCCAGAACAAGAGCCCGTGTATAATGAGCAGGGAGATGGTCTTAAGGAGAATACTAAGCAATGGTGATGACAGACAGGCTGACAGGCTGGCGCAGACCCTGCCACTCAGGAGACTAGAGGAGAGGCCAGGGCAGTTTCTATCACTGTCAGTGCCCTCGCTGCCTATTTTCTTCTCACTGTCTCTGCATGTTTGTGTCTCAGATCTCTCTCAAATGTTAGGATCACGTCTTTAGTTTTTTTAAGCAATATAAATGCATGTTTATCTGATGTATAGATATAATTTCCATATAAGACAAAGTGCTGGTTAGAAGCCATCGGCATGATTGTCAAATATTTGGTGATGCATTTAAATTGTTCCTTTTCAGGGTCGAAGGATTTTACCAGATACAACTCAAATTTTAAGACCAAGATCAATCGATCGGACTTTATTTATTAGGCATTTTTGTATCGCCAGGTGTAACATTATTTTCTTTACAGAGGTTATAACAAAAGACCAGACATACAATCACTGGACACACACAGTAAAATGATAAAACAGACAGGGAAAGCAAATAATTATATTAGAAGTAAAATAAAGAATTAAAAGAGGTATAATTCAATCAATCAATAATTCAAGTCATAGAATTGAAAAATTACACAAACAGGTGTATGTATACATACACCTCCAACATACACCCCCATATTTGGATAAATGTCTTGTACACATTTCACTGCTATCAACAAGGTCCTGGCCAAATTCTGGCTGGATATTTAACCTCTCATCTTCTCAGAAACATTACGTCTCATTTCCTTTGATGTTTTTCCTGGAACAATCCCGGCTTCTGAGCATATCGCATACATTTTCATGAACTGAGAGGTTACTGACCAATAAAGAAATGCATGCTCCAAAATCCACACTTTCATGCTTAACATGGAGCAGCAAAAAATTCTGGAAATAAAATATATTTAGTTGAGACAAATTTTTTAGCTTTTTGAACAGAATGACAAGAAGAATGTTTGGTGGAGTAAACGCAAAGCTTTCAGACCTAAGAACACTGTACCAAGCATGGTTGTGGAAGCATAATGCTGAGGGTTCTTTTTGGCTGCCACAAAGTGTCTTATGAAATAGCACCAACCTCAACCCTACTGATGATTTATGAACTATGTTTTCCAGTCTGTCACAGAACCTTGTTAATTCCTTCAAAAATGGTAGTTTTCTGCAACCTGTCAAGTGAACTTTAATAAAGGACTATTGGAGTGTATGTGTATACTGGAGCTTTTATGCATATTTCTACCCTGTGTGGATTGGGGAAAATACCAAGTAGAAACTTGTGCATCTTGTTCATGTTTTAAAATTCATTTGTTGAATGATCATTCTACCCTGAAAACAGAATAGTACAAAAGCATCATTCAAAGCCTTAAGTTAACCCGACATTTCTCGCTAGGATAATAGTGTGGAAAGCTCTGACATGCACTGTGCATTTTCTGGCTTTGGATTTTACAGTCTGACAAATGGTCCAAATTAATTCATTACTAATTTTCCTTACATCAAGCCACTAAGGAGATCATGTTTCTTTATTTCCTTTCTTTCAAACCCTCTATAAATCTACCCTGCTCAACCAAATGAGGAGTAGTAGAACATAAATGCATAATGTATGCCCACATGGCTTCATCATAATGAGGTTGCTGATTAGCACCAGCTAAAGTAGAGAAGGTGAAAAGCCCTGGCCTCAAATAGATGTGCAAGATTTCACAAGATTTTGTTTCCTTTGCAGTGGTATGGTGCTCTTTCATGTACAAGCTTGCAATACATGTAATCACATTTAATTAAACTAGATTGTGGGAGCTAATGTAATTGAGTTCCACAATGGATGTTTATTGCAACAAAGTCTCAGGGCTGTCCACCTCGTTTTCTGCTGCATTTCACCTCTCAGGGTCATCTGTCTGTGTGTCAGAAGAACGCGAGCATCGGGTCTTATATCTCTGATGGTAAACTAATATGATAGAGCAGCCCCATAGAAAGTAGCTATATTTAGGACACTTTGCTTCCTGCGGCGGTGCCTCTTGCGTCCTGCAAAGCACCTCATATCCACTTTTGTTGAGTCTCCTGAGGTACAAACGAGTTATTGAACCGATAGATACTGCATTTCAGTGACAGACATAAACTTTTATTCCTAGGTTTATGTGATGAAACCCAGTGACAGTAGGTTGATGTTTGCTGCAAGGGCATCTTGTTTTGCTGTCTGACATTAATTCTATATTTCCCGTCACCTTGTTGAATAATTCAGCTTATTATACCTTTTTTTATACTCTTGAATACTTCTTTCACATGCAGAATGAATTTCTACTGACTAGGCTGTATTATGTAGAATATTCAGTGTTTGGTCTGAAACCTTTCAGACATTAGGTGATAATGTCCACAAGATAAAAAAAATTCACATCCCTAACTGTCTCTGTGTATGTACTTTCTTATAGCTTTATTCTTTGTTTTGCTCACTCCTGTGCTCCAGTGTATTCTGAACGGTCCTTTGTGAAGGTCATCAGTGGAACTGGAAAGTGATCTTTGCAGAGTCAAACGGATGCGAAGTACAGATAGTACATTGTTTATCTAATCTTGTATCAGTGCTGTAACGAAGTACAAACAAAGTCGTCACACAATCAGATGAGGACTCAGAAGCCTTTTGCTCTGTCAAGGACTTGATATATCTGCCCTGGAAGTTGTGTACATCAGAGCCTTTTGGCAACTGTTTATGCTTTACTTTAAAAAGTCCAGGCTTATATATGCTTTATAAAAATTTTGGGTTAAAATAGGAACATTCTATGGAAAGTAGTTATTGATTAACTTTCACCTTGACAGTGTGTGACACATATCAACAACTATTTATATATTAAATTATAAACATTGAAGGTGTCTGACTGCTGAAAACTGCTTTGTTACACAGTTCCCAGTGATTCCTTTGAAAATAATTAATAATTACCCACTGATAAAATCTAATGATCTGTTCTGTGTTACCATGTCCAACACCTGTTAATGACAAGAATTGACATTTCTAATATTATGCATTATGTGTTTTAAGCCACTGAAACCTATCCAATCCAGAATTGGCACACTTTTATTTTAGATGCTCAGGCATTACATGAGTGCCTCTGTAAACAGGGAGCTATGATTTGCACAGGCTGCATTTAGCTTGCTGGCAGTTAATGGAAACTATGCTGTCCTTACAGCTTCCTGTGCTGCATTGCAGTTATAAAGCAGCATACATTTAGTTCTCTATGATGCATCAACAGTTACATTGTTTGTCAACTGTATTCTAATGTCGATGTTGTTGACTACGCTTACCAATCTTTGCGACCCTTTGTGGAGGTGTTCGATAAAAGAGGTTGTGAACAGGAAAGTGTCAACAGTTATCAGACAGCTGAAGATAAATCAGGGAGAATAGAACACTGTAAACACTGCCACTTTCCCCCAATTTAGAATACAACTCATTAAAAAATGGCAAATGTTACTGATATGGCTTATTAGGGCATTCTATTTTATTTGTTAAATTCTGATATTCCATTCAATATTTTTTGCATTGCAGAAATTGTACAGCTTTGATAATAGTTCATTTGTACTTTTTCTCCTTTTGGAGCGTTGATGAAAACAAATAGACTTTCAAAGTCATATAGTTTTTTCCTACAAAATGCATTTCTTGTAACATAGAATACAGCTCTGTATTAAATTCATCTGTGCTCTTTCAAAGGGCCAACAGCCTAACTGATACAGGATATGTCTTACTTTAAATTAATTGACAAGGATATGTTGCAGATGTTTTTTTTACCAGTCTACCCTCCATAATTGGGAAGCTGTTTAAAAAAATAAAAACAACATGAACTGTTTAGAGTTAAATATAAACTCATACAATGCTCATACAATGCAAAATGCCAAAATCTGAAAATGTGCAGAGAATCCTCGTAAGGGTCTGCCTAATGAAGCTTTAGGATAAACAAATAAACTTGTTTTATGTTTTCCAGTCCCTTCAGGTTTAGGAAGAATTTTAGACTTTTTGTAAAAAGCATGCCCAATAAAAAGGCTCCAGGCCCAGATGGATTCCAAACAGAGTTTTACAAAGAATTCTGGAATATTTCGGCCCCAATATTCCAAAGAATGGTGCAGGAAACCGAAAACAATGGCAGACTTCCGCCAAATATAAATTCTGCCAACATCAATCTTTTGTTAAAACCAGGAAAAGACCCAGTACTCCCTACCAGCTACTGACCCATATCCCTTATTAACGTCGATATCAAAATAATCTGTAAAGCCCTCGCAAAAAAGACTAGAAAAGGTTACTCCTCTCATAATACATCCTGAAATGGTTTTATTAAAGGTAGGCATTCATCCACTAATTCACGCAGATTACTTAATTTAATAGACTATTCCAACAGTAAAAATATTGAGACCAATATACAGGTCCTTCTCAAAATATTAGCATATTGTGATAAAGTTCATTATTTTCCATAATGTCATGATGAAAATTTAACATTCATATATTTTAGATTCATTGCACACTAACTGAAATATTTCAGGTCTTTTATTGTCTTAATACGGAGGATTTTGGCATACAGCTCATGAAAACCCAAAATTCCTATCTCACAAAATTAACATATCATTAAAAGGGTCTCTAAACGAGCTATGAACCTAATCATCTGAATCAACGAGTTAACTCTAAACACCTGCAAAAGATTCCTGAGGCCTTTAAAACTCCCAGCCTGGTTCATCACTCAAAACCCCAATCATGGGTAAGACTGCCGACCTGACTGCTGTCCAGAAGGCCACTATTGACACCCTCAAGCAAGAGGGTAAGACACAGAAAGAAATTTCTGAACGAATAGGCTGTTCCCAGAGTGCTGTATCAAGGCACCTCAGTGGGAAGTCTGTGGGAAGGAAAAAGTGTGGCAGAAAACGCTGCACAATGAGAAGAGGTGACCGGACCCTGAGAAAGATTGTGGAGAAGTGCCGATTCCAGACCTTGGAGGACCTGCGGAAGCAGTGGACTGAGTCTGGAGTAGAAACATCCAGAGCCACCGTGCACAGGCGTGTGCAGGAAATGGGCTACAGGTGCCGCATTCCCCAGGTCAAGCCACTTTTGAACCAGAAACAGCGGCAGAAGCGCCTGACCCGGGCTACAGAGAAGCAGCACTGGACTGTTGCTCAGTGGTCCAAAGTACTTTTTTCGGATGAAAGCAAATTCTGCATGTCATTCGGAAAACAAGGTGCCAGAGTCTGGAGGAAGACTGGGGAGAAGGAAATGCCAAAATGCCAGAAGTCCAGTGTCAAGTACCCACAGTCAGTGATGGTCTGGGGTGCCGTGTCAGCTGCTGGTGTTGGTCCACTGTGTTTTATCAAGGGCAGGGTCAATGCAGCTAGCTATCAGGAGATTTTGGAGCACTTCATGCTTCAATCTGCTGAAAAGCTTTATGGAGATGAAGATTTCATTTTTCAGCATGACCTGGCACCTGCTCACAGTGCCAAAACCACTGGTAAATGGTTTACTGACCATGGTATCACTGTGCTCAATTGGCCTGCCAACTCTCCTGACCTGAACCCCATAGAGAATCTGTGGGATATTGTGAAGAGAACGTTGAGAGACTCAAGACCCAACACTCTGGATGAACTAAAGGCCGCTATCGAAGCATCCTGGGCCTCCATAAGACCTCAGCAGTGCCACAGGCTGATTGCCTCCATGCCACGCCGCATTGAAGCAGTAATTTCTGCAAAAGGATTCCCGACCAAGTATTGAGGGCATAACTGTACATGATTATTTGAAGGTTGACGTTTTTTGTATTAAAAACACTTTTCTTTTATTGGTCGGATGAAATATGCTAATTTTGTGAGATAGGAATTTTGGGTTTTCATGAGCTGTATGCCAAAATCATCCGTATTAAGACAATAAAAGACCTGAAAT
Organism: Girardinichthys multiradiatus; assembly: GCF_021462225.1. Classification (NCBI taxonomy): domain Eukaryota; kingdom Metazoa; phylum Chordata; class Actinopteri; order Cyprinodontiformes; family Goodeidae; genus Girardinichthys; species Girardinichthys multiradiatus. The sequence goes on from NC_061802.1 coordinate 27,132,599, forward strand.
ATTTCAGTTAGTGTGCACTGAATCTAAAATATATGAATGTTAAATTTTCATCATGACATTATGGAAAATAATGAACTTTATCACAATATGCTAATATTTTGAGAAGGACCTGTATTATCTCTAGATGCAGAAAAAGCATTTGATAGAGTTAACTGGAAATTCTTGTTTGCACCTTGACTAAATTTGGTTTTGGAAGCTCTTTCATAAACTAGATAAAAATATTATAGTTCCCCAGCGGCATGTATCAGAACAAATAACCAAACATCTTCCTGCTTCTGTCTTCAGAGGGGCACCAGGCAGGGATGCCCACTTTCCCCCTCACTATTTGCTATTTTTATTGAACCACTAGCAGCAGCAATCAGACAAACTAAAGATATTAAAGGCATAAAATGCAGGAATATTGAACATAAAACATGTCTTTATGCAGATGATGTATTACTCTTTCTCCAGCATTCACAAACCTCTGTCACTCAGGTAATTGGACTGATAAATTCTTTCTCAAGAATTTCAGACTATTCTATAAATTGGTTAAAATTGACAGTTCTTCCAATTAATTGTTCTTTCAACAATTTTCCTAATATACAACTACAATCATAGAATATTACATATTTGGGCATTAATGTGTCTCCTAGATTGGCAGATTTAACAAAACTAAACCACATCCCGCTCTAAGAAAAGTGGAAGATGATCTCACTAGATGGAAATCTCTACCCATATCACTCTCTACCCATAAAAATGATGGTTTTGCCAAAAATCAATTACTTAATCTCAATGATCCCAAATAAACCGTCATCTGACTGGTTTAGATCTCTGGACTCCTCCATCACTACATTTCTCTGGAAAGATAAGCCCCCACGTATTAGCCTAAAAACACTACAAAAGACCAAAGATAAAGGAGGACTAGATCTGCCTAACTTTCATCTTTACTTCTTAGCTAACAGGCTACATTACATCTCAAAATGGTTTAAACACAGTTCTCTAGATGAACCCTGGCTAGACGTAGAACAGACATTATGCAATAATATAAAGATTTCCGATCTACCATTTACTAGCTCAAATATAAAACGGCATGTATGCTTCTTCCTCAACGCCTCAACGTCAGCACCTCTCTGACAGCATGGTGGGAATATCTAAAAATGACAGGGTCTTCACTAATCCCATGCAGACGTACACCAATCTGGAACAACCCTGACATCCTACAAAAAAATAATATGATACATTTTCCATACTGGAGGAGTAAAGGAATTGAATACCTAGAACATATATTTGAAGGAATCCCATTTAACAGATTAATTATACAATACGGGATGGACAAGAATACATTTTTAGAATATCAACAAATTAAATCTATAATAAAAATTTAATTTAGACTTAAAAACGTTGGGTTACAAATGCCATCAAGGGTACTTGAGTTCCTAAAACTCAATTCCCCCAAATTAAAATCTAAAATATACAGGACACTGTCTAATATAGATGAATCAATTTCCCTTCCTATTACGAAATGGGAGGTGGACTTATCAGTTAACTTTGACCAAACATTCTGGTCTCCGATATGTTCCAGAACTTTTAAACTGACAAGTAACCCCAGTTTGCAATTAATACAATATAAAATCCTTCATAGAGTATACTATACAGGTCAACGGATGTTCAGGATGGGCTTGGCACCTTCTAATACTTGCTTACACTGCACAAGCAATGTACCAGACAATTACATCCATGCACTATGGTTATGTACACCCGTTCAGAGGTTCTGGTGCCTGATATGTGAAGACTTATCAAAGTGTCTGAGATGTAATATTTCACCTTCCCCTTCAGTTTGCTTGTTGGGCAACTTAGATGATGTCACCATAGAGACAAATTCAGTTCACATGGTTTTCACTGCCTTATGCATTGCTAAGAAAACTATCCTCATGAACTGGAAAAATAAAAACCTTCTTAATATTAATCAGTATAGAAATTTTCTGTTGGTTTATATAATCCTTGAGACAGCCTCTGCCTCCACGTCAGATCAATCTTTCTGGGTTCCTTTAAGCGGCTCCATCACCTAGTGGGGGTGGGGCGCCATTGGCTTCATCCTGTGGGCTGTTGTGGCGGATTCAGGGGGGGGGGGGTTGTCTGGGTTGGGGCATTTGGGGTGTCCCTGGGCTGGGATCGCTGGGGGGGTCTGGCGGTGGGGGCTGTGGTCCGGGCCGGGGTGGGGCTTTGGTGGCTCTCGGGGGAGACATTTGGTAGCTGCATGCGATGCTTTCGAGGGGCCTGCGCCGACGGACATAGGTCACTGGTCTGGTGGCCGTGCTGCTCCTGGGTGGGTCTGGGGTGGGCTTGGGGGCTCGGGGTTCAAAGAGTCTGTACCAGCTTTGTCATACCTCTTCCCCACGTCCCCGGACAAATCTTTTCCCCCTGCCATCTGTTTCATTTCGGACTTTCTTTCTCTACGCATAGCCTCCGTAATCCATCAACTGTTTTATTTTATTCAACTGATTTACACTCAAACTTCCACCTTGTGGAAAACCAAACTTATCCTCCCAAATTAAAGCACATTTAACACAATCATCCCCACCTTTTTTCTTTCATTATTTTATAAATCGCAGAGTCTGGAGAAGGAGGCACCCCTGATGCCTTTGAGGTTCCGGAACCCATTTTTTTTTCCTTTACCCATTCAGCGGCACATCTGCCGTCTGGCTTTTCTCCTTTATGAGGTGTAGAAAATTGCAAAAAACCACCCGCAAAACCCTGTGTTTTGCTTTATCTTATTGTTACCAATAAGAACCTCCTTGTATCCTTACAGGGTGACCTGGCCCTCAGCTGATGTCCTCCCTCTCGCAACTCCGGAACCTAATTAATTAGTTAGGAGATGATGGTTAATGTGTGATAAAAAATAATATACATTATATCATACAGAGCAACTTCTCACCCAGATATATTTGAAGACAAATAGTTCGGATCCAATCGGCCAGAAGCCGCAGGTGGGCACGAGGTCTCCCCTCCGTAAAATGGAGGTCGACTGAGGACAACTTTGTCTCCAGGCTGGCCAGGCGTCCGTGTCCCCTCCTGCAGTTTCCTCTGGCATGTTAGATCCTGTTCGTGACGCCAAAATTGTAGTAGATTTTTCTTATCAAAGTGTGAGAGAAGTTGACTCACAACAAGAGAAAATCCGGACTTTGTCTTTATAAGTTTTATTCAAAGGCATTAAGCATCTGAAGACCCTGTCACTGAGGTTAGTCAGTGAAGCAGAGCCCCGATCAACATTTACACACAGTATTTATACCAAACATGACAGTGTTATCTCAACTTCAAAGAGTCTGTGTTTTATGGCCCCAGACCCTCCTCGGGTTCAGAGGTGACAAAGTTATCTAGGAACAAACCATCGGCTCTTCCTGAGGCATCACCCTAAATGATGGGTTTTAACCATTAAACTTCTGATAATGGCTTTTACAGCTTCCTCCTCTAACACAGACGTTGTGAGGAGTGAGGTAACCTAAAGGTCATACACTTTGGAACACTTAATAAAAGAATTTCCATTACAGGCGTATCGCCCCCGGGCTGGGGTCCTGGCTGGGCCTTGGGGGTCTTGGGTCCTGGCGGGTATGTCGCCGGAGTTTTGGGCTGGTGCATTCCCGGGTGCCCGGCCCTGGCTTGGGGACCTTTGGTGCATCGGTGGGCATAGGGGCCTCCGAAACTGGCGGGTAGGTCCCATCTCATTGCAGGTGCTCCTTCCTTCAAGGAGCACATTCTGCTGGCGGGGCGGAGGGTCTGCGGGAAGGGGTGGGGCGGGGTCAACTTGGGTGTCCAATGTCTTATGTGGTCTGGGAATTGTTCGAAAGTTGTGGTGGGTGTAGGTTTCCTTCTGGGGTGGGGATGAGTGGTTGGCCTTGGATGGGTGTGGGCGTCGTTTGGTCTTGGGTGGTTCCGGCTCGGTTTCTGGTTCCTTGTCTTGGTTCTGGTTACTGACGCCAGTCCCCTTTCTGTCTGGGGGAGGGGGTTCGGAGGGGTCTGCATGGTTCGAGTGTGCGGGCTGGCCGGGGTTGGTCGCGGGGTGGACTGGTCTCGGCTTACGGATGGGTTTTTGTTTTGGCTCTGTGAGCACTCTTGCCTTTTTTGGGCCTCGGGGTGGGTCTTCTTGCAGGGCGGCTTCTGGCAGGGGTATGGGTGTCGGGCAGGTTCTAGTACCTGGATGCTGCGGGTCTTCTTTATGTGAGGGTGCACTTTCACGGGGGGGGCTTTGTTTTTGGGGGGCTTGTGGGGGCGCGTTCGCGCAGTGTGAGTTTTGTGTGCAGCTTTTGCTTTGGGTGCTCTTTGCTGCATTCCATCCTCCGCTGTATGGCGTGCTGTGGTGTTGGGGCGGGGCTTTGACCTCCGGGCGTGGGTGCAGCAGGGCGGGCGTTGCTGAGCTCTGCGCTTGCATCGGGTTTCTCGGCCTCGAACTGGGGTGGGGTTTGCTCGTTTGCTGGATGGTTCCTGGTGGGTTGTGTGTGCTCGGGTTTAGTGGTCTTTGACGTGCCCCTATGAATGCACAGAAGGATGTGTGGTGTTGTTGTAGCGCTGGCTCGGGGGGATTTGCGGTGTGGCTCGGCTCGGCTCTATCGTTTTTGCTTGGCTGACCTGGATGTAGGTGGGTCTGTGTCTCCGGATGGGGGTGTGGCCTCTTTGCTGCGGGTGCTGGGGCCTTTCTGTGACACCCTTCGGCTTGACGGGGCCGGCGTCTTTCCCTTAGGCATGGTAGTGGGCAGGGTGGTGCATGGTGGGGTCTGCTTGACTGCCCGGCTGGCCCAGTGGTCTCGGTTCGCCTTTCTTTAGGGGGGGGGGGGGGGGGGGGGGGGTGCATGTACCTATCCTGGCCTGGAGCTTGCATTTGGGTTGGTTGCAGTTTGGTGGCGGCCTCGGTGTTGGAGTGGGATGTGTTTTGTTGCCTGGTTGTGGCTGCTGTCTGGTGCCAGGCATCGGGGGCTGGGCGCTCTGTTGGCTCTGCCCCTTGGGTTCGGGGGCAGCCGGGCGTGCTGGTCCTGTGCCCTCCTTTGTGTGGCGTATTTTGGTTGCGCTGGGCCGGCTGATCTGCTCCTTTGTTTGGAGTGGGGCTGCATTCTTTGCCGCTTGGATGCTTCTGGCTGGCTCCTTTTTGTTGGGGGTTGGTGGCTACCTCGGGCGGCGGATTGGGTAACGGTGTTGAGGATCGGGGTCTGAGGGTCTGGGTGGTTCCGGGGGGGGGGGGGGGGGGCTGTGGACGTTGGTCTCGGTTTTCAGTTGGTTCTCAGGGTCTGTTACCTGTCCCTAGTCTTTTGCCCAGCAGATGTTCCTATGTCTCCCTCCTTTGTTGGGACTCGGCAAACGGGGGTCCCTATTGGGGTCAGCCAGGGAGCAGTTGGCCTGCATGGCCCAGGTACCCGGCTGGTGCATGTATCCCTCTCATGGACTGGTGTGCTGGGGCTGCTGGCGCTGTCTGGGGGGGGTTGGGCGGGCTTGGAGGTGTGCTGCTCTGCTGGCTGTCGTGTCCGGGGGGGGGATTGGGGCGGTGAGCTGGGGGGTGGCATGGAGTGGCTGCAGCCTGTGGGGTGAAGGCGTTGTGTCCACTTCTAGGATGTGGGGTCACCGGCGTTTGGATTGGCTGGGCGGCGATGGGGGAGCTGAGGTGGATAGTGTTTCTCCCTGGGCAGTCGTTGCAGTGGCAGTCATGTAGTGTTTTTTGTGGCTGAGGGGGGCGTGGTGGGGGACACTGGCCCTGGGTGCCTGCCGCTGGCTGGGAACCTCTTGGTGGGTGATTTTTTCCCATCATGGTGTGGGGTCGGGGGTCCTGTTGTGGGTGCGGTGCTCGGTGGGGTCTGCCCTGTTGCACCAATGGGCGGGGGTGGCGTTGCCTTGCCGTAATGGCGTGCTGTGTGGTGGAGGAGCGGGGTGCGGCGGGGTGCTTAGAGCGGGGCTATGTGTGGAGCTTGCGCTGTGTGGTTGTGGCTTCATCGGCTTCTCGGCGATGGAGTTCATCTGTGGGTGTGTGCGCCTGTGGGGGAGGGGATTCGTGGTGTTTGGGTTTGGGGGCATGTGTTCAATATCGGTGTCCTTGTTGGGGGTGGCCCTGTGGGGAGGTTCTTGTTGGGGTTCACTGGGGGTGGGAGACTCATGGGGTTGGGATCGGAGCTCATTGGGGGGTCGGGACTGCTCCGTCCTGTGGCGGCTCCGGTTGGCGGGCTGGTATGAGTCATGTGGACCCCTCTTTTGTACATAGCCCCCTCTCCAGAGGTGGATGGGGTTGTTGGGGACTGGGTTCGCGGCAGGGGGCAGGGGCCTGGCCGGGGTCACCCGGGTCTGGGCGGTGCCGACGCTGTTTGCCTGTCTCTGAGGGAAGGGGACCACCTCCTGGGTCCGGGGGCTGGTTGCCCCTAGGGGGCACCAGCTTCTGGACCTGGGAGTATAGAGTATGCATGGGGAGTGTGAGTGAGTGTATGACGTCCATTGTTGTTTGTCTTTACGTTGGGTGCGAGTGATTTTATGTGTATGCATGAGGGTGGGAGTGGTTGATTGTGACTGCCCCCTGGACTCTGTCGGGCGTGTACGGCTGCCGGCGGGGCTTGTGGGCTTGTTGCTGCGGCTCCCTCGGGCTTCTGCACTGTCGCTGCCTGGCCCCCTGGGCTCTGTCAGGCCTCTGCTTGGGGAGTGGTGTGTCCCGGGGTCTTGGGCCTCTGGGTCCATGGCTGGATCTGTTGGGTGTGGACGGCTGCCAGCGGGGCCTGTGGGCTCGTCGCTGCGACTCCCTGGGGCTTCTGCACTGTCGCTGCTGGGTAGTTCCCTTGGGACTCTCCACTGCTCTTCTCTGGGGGGGTTGCGGTAGTCCCGGCGGTGGTTCTCCTGGGGTTCCTGTGCTTTGGGGGGCCTTTGGAAGTCTGTGGGTCGGATTTCCTCAGTGTGGGTGTGTGTGGGTCCTCACACACGCATATTTTTGTGGAGAAACCTTGTATACAAAAGCGCGTCCACACTCATACTCACAGGTGTTAAGCTTCAGGTGTTGACAAATGTTCTATATTGGGCTGCACCTCTCACTAAGTACATTTTACATTCAGAAGTACGGTGTACTATTTTGTATAAAAAAACAGCTGCAGGTGTATAAGCAAGCAGAGTGTAATCTTGTATTCTCTTCATCCTTCTTTCTCTCCTCCACTCTTTCCTCCTTTTCTCCACTTTTTCCCTTTTCCCCATCTCTCTCTTTTTCAAGCTTATTTTTTCCTTTTCATTTCAGTCTCCATGTCTGTAACAATTGAAACATTCCCAAAGAAGTTTATAATAAAGTTTATTTTATAAATATCAAGCAGATCTTTAAAGCGTTAGCTGTAATGCTCCAGTTGTGAAAGTAAATCTGTTGGGCAATTTCTTGGCACAATTCTGAGCGCTACTCTGCTGGACAGGACACGGTAAAAAAAAAAAGACTTTTTGTTTGACAACACATTTATCAGGGTCAAAAATAGACTTCAGTTATGATAAAATAGTCTCACAAATTTTCCAATTGTGGAGTTTTATAAATGTGAAAAACGCTGTGAAAAAATGTTTTATTATTATATGTATATATATACACACATCTATATGAGACATGTTTTATAAGCTACTGTTTTACAGCATAAGTATCAATTGATTTAAAAAGACCTCATCAAAGGTCAAAGTTCTTTCTTCTGCTTCGCCATTCAATCTCTTGATAAGCAAATGAGATTTCCAGAAATTGACTGCGATCTCCCTTTGCTCCAAGAGGCCCCTGAGTGATTGTGTGCTTCTCTGTAGCTGGAGTCAAAGCCCAGGCACTCTGTGGGTAGAATAATGGTGGCAGTACATTGACTGAGGTCTTAAATTAAGAGTACTTATCTTAATTGAACATCTGAAATAATGTTTTATTTACAACAAAGGGAAGGTGGCGCAGAAATGAAATAGTCTGGGCTGCTCGATTGCTGCCTGCCTCTCTTGTGCTCTCTTTCGCTGTGGTTGGTTAAGCTTCACTTGCTGCAGTATACATTTCTGATGAGCCTCTCATGGCTTTGATGTGGGACTCAGCAACGTAAAGGTCATCATATCATTATGACTAGTTCAGAGGTCTTGCTTTCTCATTACCTGTTATAGATTAGGTAAAACGTATCTGGGACTGCTTCTATTTTTATTACCTTTTGATGTACTTTCAATGCATAAATGTATTTTCATTTCATTTTGTGCTTTAATAGATTTTTGTAATCTCCAAGATGTTGGTCAATTACACTCATGAACAAAAAACTTCCCCTGGAAAAAAACAAGAATTTCATCTGACAATAATTGTACTGACTGAATTAATTTCTAAATAATTTTCTCTTCTGTTAGAATGCAATGACTTGATGTTCTCTTGAAACAAGAAATGTACAACCCTTTTTCCCACCCTCTGACGTTCAGTCAGACTAAACTTGTCCGGTTTTAGGTCTGTTGTGATTGCCCAAATTATTTATATTTGCTAAATGCCCAAACAATTACAAAGATTTTGTTTTTGAATTATTTTTTTCAACTTTCTTTAAAGGCAGAAAGTTTGCATAAACAAAGATTACTGTGCATTTAAACAATTTGGGAAAGCGCAAATGACGTTGTCATGGCTTTGTAGGCTACTGAAACCTAAAACATATACAGGTCCTTCTCAAAATATTAGCATATTGTGATAAAGTTCATTATTTTCCATATTGTCATGATGAAAATTTAACATTCATATATTTTAGATTCATTGCACACTAACTGAAATATTTCAGGTCTTTTATTGTCTTAATACGGATGATTGTGACATACAGCTCATGAAAACCCAAAATTCCTATCACACAAAATTAGCATATTTCATCCGACCAATAAAAGAAAAGTGTTTTTAATACAAAAACGTCAACCTTCAAATAATCATGTACAGTTATGCACTCAATACTTGGTCGGGAATCCTTTTGCAGAAATGACTGCTTCAATGCGGCGTGGCATGGAGGCAATCAGCCTGTGGCACTGCTGAGGTCTTATGGAGGCCCAGGATGCTTCGATAGTGGCCTTTAGCTCATCCAGAGTGTTGGGTCTTGAGTCTCTCAACGTTCTCTTCACAATATCCCACAGATTCTCTATGGGGTTCAGGTCAGGAGAGTTGGCAGGCCAATTGAGCACAGTGATACCATGGTCAGTAAACCATTTACCAGTGGCTTTGGCACTGTGAGCAGGTGCCAGGTCGTGCTGAAAAATGAAATCTTCATCTCCATAAAGCTTTTCAGCAGATGGAAGCATGAAGTGCTCCAAAATCTCCTGATAGCTAGCTGCATTGACCCTGCCCTTGATAAAACACAGTGGACCAACACCAGCAGCTGACACGGCACCCCAGACCATCACTGACTGTGGGTACTTGACACTGGACTTCTGGTATTTTGGCATTTCCTTCTCCCCAGTCTTCCTCCAGACTCTGGCACCTTGATTTCCGAATGACATGCAGAATTTGCTTTCATCCGAAAAAAGTACTTTGGACCACTGAGCAACAGTCCAGTGCTGCTTCTCTGTAGCCCAGGTCAGGGGCTTCTCCCGCTGTTTCTGGTTCAAAAGTGGCTTGACCTGGGGAATGCGGCACCTGTAGCCCAATACCTATTCGTTCAGAAATTTCTTTCTGTGTCTTACCCTCTTGCTTGAGGGTGTCAATAGTGGCCTTCCAGACAGCAGTCAGGTCGGCAGTCTTACCCATGATTGGGGTTTTGAGTGATGAACCAGGCTGGGAGTTTTAAAGGCCTCAGGAATCTTTTGCAGGTGTTTAGAGTTAACTCGTTGATTCAGATAATTAGGTTCATAGCTCGTTTAGAGACCCTTTTAATGATATGCTAATTTTGTGAGATAGGAATTTTGGGTTTTCATGAGCTGTATGCCAAAATCATCCGTATTAAGACAATAAAAGACCTGAAATATTTCAGTTAGTGTGCAATGAATCTAAAATATATGAATGTTAAATTTTCATCATGACATTATGGAAAATAATGAACTTTTTCACAATATGCTAATATTTTGAGAAGGACCTGTATAACATTTTTCTTATTTACTAGAGGTCACTCAGCTAGGAAGACACCATTACTTCAAAAGCAACATAAAAAGCCAGATTAGAGTTTCAAAACGCATACCACCGAATTAGTTTTTAATGGCTTAAAGAAAACAAAGCCCATGTTTTGGAGTGGCTATCACAAAGCCCTGATGTCAATCCTTTAGAAAATGTTTGCGAGCAATGCAGCCTAAGCAGTTCTGTCTGGAGGAATGGGCCAAAACCCCAGTGAACTATTGTGAGGAGCTTGTGACCCAAGTCATACAGTTGGATGTGAACTTTTTAAGTTGAAAAAAAAAAAAATCTCTCTCCTTTTATTCTCGCTATTGAAATTGTTTTGGTAATCCTAACTGACCTAAAGCAAGAAAGGTTTAGCCTGATTTAATGTCAGACTGTGGACAATGGTTATGTGTCTTTTTATAGTTTATGTACACAAATACTTTCAACTGTATTTGGATAAAAAAGAATGACCATTTCATTTATTTCATTTTTCAAGAAAAAAACAGACTTCATGAGATCCCCAGCTTTTCCAGACCATTGTTAAAATAAATTATTGTGTCTAGGTTTTTCAAATGACCTTTTTGCTTTTGCTTTTATACAGCAAACAGTTTTGCATGGCCTACCATAACATGAAACTGCAATACCTAATTAGCTCAGACCCCATTGCTGGAATTCATAGGGAGAACCACTTATGTGTGTGAAAGACAGAGCAAGAGCTCTGAAAACAGAAGCAAAGTTGCCCTCAAAAACTTGATTATAACGACGAGGTTTTCCCACAGCATTCATCAGTCTCATTGTTGAAGCTATTGCCATGATTGGCTTTCCATCAGAGTGATTATGCTAATTTCAGCCAACCAAATGTCACGTCCAGCCTCCAGGTACACCTCTCCTGCTCTCCCAAAGGCTATTTGGCTGGCATGATTGAAATAGCTGATTTTAACTGAACACTGGCTTACCTTCTTTTGATCACTTCAGTGATTACATGAAATTACTAGTTCTGAGGGAGAATGGCTGTAGATAGCATTTAGCCAGCATGAGTGAGAGAGAGGAAGGCTGGGTGGAAATTGATTGAGATTTTCAGCAATTATCTTTCATTCTTTGTGCAAAATATACCAGGTTTTCCTACTGTTTCCTGCTTTATGTGGAGTGGTACATTAGTGCAGATTTGTTTATAATTCAGCAACTTTTTGGTGGCATTAGTGATTTTTGTTTGTGTCAAAATGTTATAGGAGCTTATTAAAGGACCTGATATGAAACCAGAGTGAAATAGAGATGGCAATTTTATTGAATAATTAAAATCTTTGGAGTGTGGGAACACAGTATTTAGTTTCACTATGACTTGTAACAAATACAGGTGTATCTCAAGAAATTATGGGATTTGTTTTAGTAATTCAGTTAGAAAAGTGAAACTTGTATATTTTATAGAATAATCACACACAGGGTGATAGATTTCAAGCATTTATTAATATTAATTTTGATGAATATAGGTAACAATAATTAAATTACAACCCAACTCAGAAAATTACAATACATTGCAATACTTAAGAAATGCATATTTGGGTCTGGGATGTCTCATCTTCCTCTTGACAATATCCCAATATTCTCTATGGGGTTTAAAACACAGGAATCCAATGATCTCTAAACCCGGCATTGGTACTTCTGGGAGCATGGGCACATGCTAAGTCCTGTTTGACAAATAAATCAGCACCTCCATACAACTGATAGAAAGCAGAGTGGTGCTTAAAGTGACCTAAAGTTTCCTGTTGGACATCTGTACTGATTTTTGACTTGGTGGAACACAGTGGATCAACACCAGCTGATGACATGGCTCCCCAAAATATCGCAGATTCAGGAAACAGTGGATGTGAAACAACTGAGATTCTGACCCTCAGCACTTTTCCTCCAGACTCTTAGAGGTAAAAATGGAATGTAAAATGCAATTTCAACTGAAGAGAGGTCTTTGGACCACTGTGCAACAGCTCAGGCTCTTTTCTCCTCAGCCCAGGTAAGACACTTTTGACATTGTCTATGGTTCACAAGTGTCTGAACACAGAGAATGTGACAATAGTAGCCTATGTCATAGATATATCTTTGTATGGTGGCTAGAGCTGCCCAACAAATTGAGAGCGTGCAATATCCCAATGGAAAGGACAACTTGGACACAATATGTGCTAGGTTAACATATTTCAAGTGTCGTGCATTCACACTCTGCATATCAATAACATCTTTTTTCAGTTGGATGGGCCCGGACTGCTCTCCATGTCTTCACCAAGTGTAGATTTTTAGTGGCTAAGATGCTGAAGCTCACAGCGGGTGGTGCGAGCATTGTGTCTGGACTGACTCCCTCAACTCTTGAACGGCTTTTTCTTTACAGTCATCTCGAGGATGCAGAAACTCCTGTTGCTTGTGCCCTGATTCAACCACATTTTTTCCTTCCCTTCAACATTCCATTATTATGTTGACAATGTGATTGTCTTCCCAATAATTGTGTAGACCATAACATAACATTATGTATTAGAAATCATTTTCTGTTAGTGTAATATTCTAATTTTTAGAGTTAATCAAAATTAACTGAAACAGCTGCTTTGTGTGTAATCAGTTTACATTGGATTCACTTTTTGAAGTGTGTTGCTGAAATAAATTTTACTGATATTTTCATTAACTGAGATGTACCCATACAATCACTGCAAGTACATGAAAACAGTTTTTGATTCCAGTAAAATTTATGTTTGTAAGTATGTGTCTGGTTGAGTATTTCCTGTTTATTGTATTTACCCTAAATAGAAATAATTGTTGCAGGTCTGTCTTTCAATAGGCTTGTTTGTACATGCGTACATTTGTGTGAGTGTATGGCTCCTCTCAAGTCATGTGTGCCATCTGCTACCTCTGCAGGAGGCGCCACCAAGAGCTGATGTTGTTGATGCATCATCACACCCTTCTCCATCACCTGTCCCACACTATTACCACACAACGCACTGACTAATGAACCCAGCAGATATACTTTTTCTTGTGATTCCCTCTGTGGGTGTGTTGACCTGTGCGTTCAACTATAGGAGCGTGCGTGTGTCGTTTAGGCGCTATTTCTGATGGGCTCATTTATCATTATTAATTCTTCATACCAACATGAGTCATGGCAACCAAATGTCAACGAGTTTCTTTACAGACATAGTATTTCATTAGTTATCTGTCTTTGTCTGCATCAAACTGAACAATTAAAATGCTTTCAGTCATTGTCCCTTCTTTTTCTGAACTATATAAGGACTAATTGTCCTCTGGGAGAGATCATATATAATGGATGGCTTCCTTGTCACTACCGTTTAGTCTAATGAAACCCCTCATCAGAGTTGAAGATCAATGGTGACTTCTGTCTGTGTTTGTCAGTCAAAGTGTTAGCCCTGTGGAGTGACACATAGCTTATCTGACTGGTCATTAGGGTGAAGTTAAAGGCTAGTAATCCTAACTTGTGACTTCTGGGAGCCCTTTTCTCATTTATTCTCCAGTTCTTTTCCAAATAATCTTCTGTTTAGGTTTACTTTTACTTTCAAATGGTGTTTCTGCATTTTTTTGGAAACTACCTATTTTGTCCTGGTGGCTGAGGCAAAATCTACCTTCTTTTTCAGATTTTCACTTCCTTTTGTTTTCTTTCCTTTGGTGGTGGTGCCACCAATGGACACTGGCCCTCGTATTATCCTGACTCTGTGTCCATTATACTTCAAATATAAAGTCGAGTTTTGCCATTTGAGTCTAAGTCACACACACACACACACACATACACACACACACACAAATGGTAAAACAGGAGATATAACTGCTTAAGAGGGATCTTTTTAATTGTTACTCTAGCAATCTTTTTGCCGTGCTGAGAATCTTCTTCTATTGAGTTGTTGTTTATGTCGACGTTGTTGCCATCTGCTGGTGCAGAATATATATCACCTTCCAGATCATAATGCCACATGCTATATGAATCCAGATTCTTATTTAAAATGTATATACATAAAATAATATATATATATATATATATATATATATATATATATATATATATATATATATATGGCTGACCCTCTTCCCCACCGTTTTTTTCTTTTTAAAATGCACACTACAACAACACGCATCAACACCACATTTGAGCTGGCGGAGGCAGGCTTGGGGTCTTTTCACATCCCCGTTCGCTATTTCCCATCTGTGGTCGGAGGCTGGGAGAGGGAATGGGCCCTCTCTGTGGTCGGGTCTGGGCTGGGGTTGGGGGTCGGGTCTTTGGGATTCTCTGGTGCTGGGACCGGCGTTTCCGCTCTCTCGGGATCGCTTGGGTTCCCTTGGATCTCGGCCCCTGGCTTTGGGCCCTGGTCTGCTGGCTGGGGGGGTGCCGGGCTCCGGCAGGGGGGTCTTAGCCAGCGTTGATTGGGATGTGGCCCCGCTTCGGTGGAGGGGCTGGCCGGCTGGACTGCTTGGTGGTCCGTGGTGCGCCATGCGGGGGTGCGGGTGGCCGGCCGGCTGGGGCGCCCCCGGGTTTGGGGGATGGAGTTGGCGGGGTGCCCGGTAACTGGGGCCACAGTGGCCATTTTCCACTGCTTCCTTCTGTGGTTCTGGCTCATGGTCGGGCGCCGGGCTGCGGTTGGCGGTTGGGTGGGTGGGTGGGGCGGCGGAGCATGTCTTGTGACTGCACCGGGGCGGCTGGCGGGTTGTTCTTGGCTTGGAGCGGTTGGCCTGCATGGCCCAGGTACCCGGCTGGTGCATGTATCCCTCTCGTGGACTGGTGGGCTGGGCAGGGTTCCCGTTGTGGGTGTGGTGCTCGGTGGGGTCTGCCCTGTTGCGCCAGTGGGCGGGGGTGGCGTTGCGCGGGGCCTTTGCCTTGCCGTTGCGGCGCTGTGTGGTGGGGGAGCGGGTTGCAGCAGGGTGCTTAGAGCGGGGCTGTGTGTGGAGCTTGCGCTGTGTGGGTGTGGCTTCATCGGCTTCTCGGCCATGGAGTTCACCTGTGGGGGTGTGCCCCGGTGGGGAAGGGGATTTGTGGCGTTTGGGTTCGGGGGGATGTGTTCGATATTGATGTCCTTGTTGAGGGTGGCCCTGTGAGGAGGTTCTTGTTGGGGTTCACAGGGGGTGGGAGACTCATGGGGTTGGGGACTGCTCCGTCCTGGGGCGGTTCCGGTTGGCGGGCTGCTTTGAGCCATGTGCACCCCTCTTTTGTACATAGCCCCCTCTCCGGAGGTGGATGGGGGTTGTTGGGGACTGGGTTCGGGGCGGGGGGGTGGGAGCCTGGCCGGGGTCTGGGCGGTGCTGACGCTGTTTGCCTGTCTCTGAGGGAAGGGGACCACCGTATTATTTATATATATATATATATATATATATATATATATATATATATATATATATATATATATATATATAGTCTGTATATGTAAACCATACATATATGGATTAGTGTAGTCAGAGCCTTGTGGGGACCCCCAAATAATAAAACTCATATGACATTTGGTTTTGGTGCCCATTGGTGGAGGTACCCTTTCCTTTCCTTTTCTTTTCTTTTCTTTTTCCTTTTTCTTTTTCTTTCCTGAGCTCATACAGACAAACCCATGCTCAGGGGCACCTTGACAGCACTTATCACACGAGAGTCGCCTGCAGTGTTACTCATTTCCTCTCTCAGCCTTTTTTTCCCCAAGCCACTTGCAGCCTTTGAATCAGTGACCGGTTCACATCATGACCTCAGCAATGCATGCACTTGTCATTAAAGGAAACTCTTAAAAACCCTGCAAGTAGCAGTTTTGGCTTCAGTAAGATTTAAATTCCAAGCCCGGAGCCACTCAGCAGACACCCATTGCTCCGGAGTGCTTAACACCAGGAAGTTAGTTCCAAACCACTTCTTCTAATTAACCTCAAATAAGTCCAGTGTTAATGTTGCAGAGATGCTCACTTTTGTGTGGTTGAGTGGGCTAAAGAGTTACTGGGTGTGTGTGCGCATGTGTGTGCGCATGTGTGTGTGTGTGTGTGTGTGTGTGTGTGTGTGTCTGTGTGTGTGTGTGTGTGTGTGTGGAGGGACGGTGCACAGGCCAGTGAAGAAAAAAAAATCTTAAGCTTAATACATTATCTTTTTTTTTTTTATTTTATAATTTTTTTTAACCGTGTCCTGTCCAGCAGAGTAGCGCTCAGAATTGTTGTTTGAGTGCCAAGAAATTGCCCAACAGATTTACTTTCACAAGCGGAGCATCACAGCTAATGCTTTAAAACTCTGCTTGATATTTATAAAATAAACTTTATTATAAACTTCTTTGGGAATATTTCAATTGTTACGGACACGTAGACTGAAATGAAAAGGAAAAAAGAAGCTCAAAAAAGAGAGAGATGGGGCAAAAGAGAAAAAGGGGAGAAAAGGAGGAAAGAGTGGGGGAGAGAAAGAAGGATGAAGAGAATACAAGATTACACCCTGATTGCTTATACACCTGCGGCTGTTTATTTTTTTTAACAAAATTATACATGGTAATTATGAATGTAAAATGTACTTAGTGAGAGGTGCAGCCCAATATAGAACATCTGTGTGTCTGTGAACACCTGAAGCTTAACACCTGTTAGTATGAGTGTGGATGCCCTTTTGTATACAAAGTTTCTCCACAAAAATATGCAATAGCGAGTGTGACAACCCGCAGACCTGCCCCATGGTCCCTGGACAGACACTGAGGAGATCCGAGCCACAGACATCGAAATGCCCCCCAAAGCACAGGAACCCCAGGAGAACCACTGCTGGAACTACCGCAACCCCCCCAGAGAAGAGCAATAAAGAGTCCCAAGGGAACTACCCAGCAGCGACAGTGCAGAAGCCCCAGGGAGTCGCAGCGACGAGCCCACAGGCCCCGCTGGCAGCCGTCCACACCCAACAGATCCAGCCATGGACCCAGAGGCCCAAGACCCCGGGACACACCACTCCCCAAGCAGAGGCCTGACAGAGCCCAGGGGGCCAGGCCCCAGCAAGCAGCCACCGGGAGTGAGCCAGCACACACCAAAGCACCCAGCCCTGGACACCGAGAACCACAAGTACACCAGCCGGGCAGAGACTCCAACCACCGGCAGGTTGTGTGGCGGGGAGGAAATAGGCCCCCCATATTAGGGGGGGCCTATTTATAAGCTGATCCAGGAGAGGGAGCAGTCCAAGACCCAACCTATCACAAAAAAAACAGGCACAAACAGTCACAATCACCCACTCCCACCCTCATGCATACACATAAAATCACTCGCACCCAATGTAAAGACAAACAACAATGGACGTCATAAACTCACTCACACTCCCCATGCATACTCTATACTCCCAGGTCCAGGAGCCGGTACCCCCTAGGGGCAACCAGCCCCCCGACCCAGGAGGTGGTCCCCTTCCCTCATAGACAGCCAAACATCATCCGCACCGCCCAGACCCGGGTGACCCGGGTCCGGCTCCCCCCGCCCCGAACCCAGTCCCCAACAACCCCCATCCACCTCCGGTGAGGGGGCTATGTACAAAAGAGGCAGATACTTTCAGCCTGGTTTACTCTTTATTTTTGAAGATGCTGTAATGAGATGTTCTCATTTTAAATGTTCTAATTTAGATAATCTTGCGACAATGTTGCAGATTATAGTTCCTGGCTATCTGCTTTACATTGTCGTCCCAAGTAACATATTATCATTTCACTAACCAAAGAAAAAAGGGTTGAGGATTGGAGTGATGTTAGGCTACATAAACACATTTTAAGGTTCATAACTGATCAGAATCAAACTGAAGAGTGAATACTATTCCTTTCCAACTAGTTTTATGTCATTAAAAGAAGCACAAGAGTATCTCCTCCAAATTGATTCAACTCACTCAACAGTTAAGCCTTAAATTAAAAATGTAAAAACTGATGTGAGCTGGGAATCACTAACATCAATAGTCAAATATAGCTATTATTTACACTCCTTCCAATCTACACAGTACTTATTTAAAAAAGATTAATGACCAGAAAAACTACAATAATTAACTGATTAAAAACCTCGGCTTCACCAAGAGCTTGATGCGTTCTCAGAAGCTGAAAGGAAAATATTTTAGCCTCTTTAATGTAGGAGAGAAATGTGAGAGTAAAGATATAATCCAGTCCCCAGAACCACATTTGGGAGCAGACCAACTTTAACAGCACCAGACAACAGCCTAAGCAAAACATAACAAAGCATCTTACCCAAGGACTGAATCACTCAAATTCCCCTCTGTAGGGAACACCATTGGTTCAGACACCTGTAAGTCTGCTTGATTGACTGTCTAGTCTCAGGATAAAGGATTCCTCTTTAGAGGGAAGGCAGGCCTTTTTTTTCTTTCTAGCACAGTTTGTTGGATGGTCCCATATTTGAATCCTATTGAACTAGATTACTCAGATGAAAGAATACCTGTAAATGAACTTGTTGGATTAGGATCAAGCTTGTCTCCACAAGGTGTGAAAGACATACAGGGGTTGGACAATGAAACTGAAACACCTGGTTTTAGAACACAATAAGTTATTAGTATGGTGTAAGGCCTCCTTTTGCGGCCAATACAGCGTCAATTCGTCTTGGGAATGACATATACAAGTCCTGAACAGTGGTCAGAGGGATTTTAAGCCATTCTTCTTGCAGGATAGTGGCCAGGTCACTATGTGATACTGGTGGAGGAAAACGTTTCCTGACTCATTCCTCCAAAACACCCCAAAGTGGCTCAATAATATTTAGATCTGGTGACTGTGCAGGCCATGGGAGATGTTCAACTTCACTTTCATGTTCATCAAACCAATCTTTCACCAGTCTTGCTGTGTGTATTGGTGCATTGTCATCCTGATACACGGCACTGCCTTCAGGATACAATGTTTGAACCATTGGATGCACATGGTCCTCAAGAATGGTTCGGTAGTCTCTGGCAGCCCATCTAGCACAAGTATTGGGCCAAGGGAATGCCATGATATGGCAGCCCAAACCATCAGTGATCCATCCCAATGCTTCACTCTGGGCATGCAACAGTCTGGGTGGTACGCTTCTTTGGGGATTCTCCACACCGTAACTCTCCCGGATGTGGGGAAAACAGTAAAGGTGGACTCATCAGAGAACAATACATGTTTCACATTGTCCACAGCCCAAGATTTGCGCTCCTTGCACCATTGAAACCGACGTTAGGCATTGGCATGAGTGACCAAAGGTTTGGCTATAGCAGCCCGGAAGTGTACAGGTCCTTCTCAAAATATTAGCATATTGTGATAAAGTTCATTATTTTCCATACTGTCATGATGAAAATTTAACATTCATATATTTTAGATTCATTGCACACTAACTGAAATATTTCAGGTCTTTTATTGTCTTAATACGGATGATTTTGGCATACAGCTCATGAAAACCCAAAATTCCTATCTCACAAAATTAGCATATTTCATCCGACCAATAAAAGAAAAGTGTTTTTAATACAAAAAACGTCAACCTTCAAATAATCATGTACAGTTATGCACTCAATACTTGGTCGGGAATCCTTTTGCAGAAATGACTGCTTCAATGCGGCGTGGCATGGAGGCAATCAGCCTGTGGCACGGCTGAGGTCTTATGGAGGCCCAGGATGCTTCGATAGCGGCCTTTAGCTCATCCAGAGTGTTGGGTCTTGAGTCTCTCAACGTTCTCTTCACAATATCCCACAGATTCTCTATGGGGTTCAGGTCAGGAGAGTTGGCAGGCCAATTGAGCACAGTGATACCATGGTCAGTAAACCATTTACCAGTGGTTTTGGCACTGTGAGCAGGTGCCAGGTCGTGCTGAAAAATGAAATCTTCATCTCCATAAAGCGTTTCAGCAGATGGAAGCATGAAGTGCTCCAAAATCTCCTAATAGTTAGCTGCATTGACCCTGCCCTTGATAAAACACAGTGGACCAACACCAGCAGCTGACACGGCATCCCAGACCATCACTGACTGTGGGTACTTGACACTGGACTTCTGGCATTTTGGCATTTCCTTCTCCCCAGTCTTCCTCCAGACTCTGGCACCTTGATTTCCGAATGACATGCAGAATTTGCTTTCATCTGAAAAAAGTACTTTGGACCACTGAGCAACAGTCCAGTGCTGCTTCTCTGTAACCCAGGTCAAGCGCTTCTGCTGCTGTTTCTGGTTCAAAAGTGGCTTGACCTGGGGAATGCGGCACCTGTAGCCCATTTCCTGCACACGCCTGTGCACGGTGGCTCTGGATGTTTCTACTCCAGACTCAGTCCACTGCTTCCGCAGGTCCCCCAAGGTCTGGAATTGGCCCTTCTCCACAATCTTCCTCAGGGTCCATTCACCTCTTCTCGTTGTGCAGCGTTTTCTGCCACACTTTTTCCTTCCCACAGACTTCCCACTGAGGTGCCTTGATACAGCACTCTGGGAACAGCCTATTCGTTCAGAAATTTCTTTCTGTGTCTTACCCTCTTGCTTGAGGGTGTCAATAGTGGCCTTCTGGACAGCAGTCAGGTCGGCAGTCTTGCCCATGATTGGGGTTTTGAGTGATGAACCAGGCTGGGAGTTTTAAAGGCCTCAGGAATCTTTTGCAGGTGTTTAGAGTTAACTCGTTGATTCAGATGATTAGGTTCATAGCTCGTTTAGAGACCCTTTTAATGATATGCTAATTTTATGAGATAGGAATTTTGGGTTTTCATGAGCTGTATGCCAAAATCATCCGTATTAAGACAATGAAAGACCTGAAATATTTCAGTTAGTGTGCAATAAATCTATAATATATGAATGTTCAATTTTCATCATGACATTATGGAAAATAATGAACTTTATCACAATATGCTAATATTTTGAGAAGGACCTGTATACTGACCCTGTGGAGCTCCTGACGGACAGTTCTGGTGGAAACAGGAGAGTTGAGGTGCACATTTAATTCTGCCGTGATTTGTCAGCCGTGGTTTTATGATTTTTGGATACAATCTGGGTTAGCAACCGAACATCCCTTTCAGACAGCTTCCTCTTGCATCCACAGTTAATCCTGTTGGATGTGATTCGTCCTTCTTGGTGGTATGCTGACATTACCCTGGATACCGTGGCTCTTGATACATCACAAAGACTTGCTGTCTTGGTCACAGATGTGCCAGCAAGACGTGCACCAACAATTTGTCCTCTTTTGAACTCTGGTATGTCACCCATAATGTTGTGTGCATTTCAATATTTTGAGCAAAACTGTGCTCTTACCATGCTAATTGAACCTTCACACTCTGCTCTTACTGGTGCAATGTGCAATCAATGAAGACTGGCTACCAGGCTGGTCCAATTTAGCCATGAAACCTCCCACATTAAAATGACAGGTGTTTCAGTTTCATTGTCCAACCCCTGTAGTTGACCACTAACTTTGCAAAAACTATTTGCAGTATTATTGAAAAGTATGATGCTGTCAAACAAAAGATTTAACACAGGCAAACTTAAGGAATGGACGATTAATTCTGTTCCTGAATCCAGAAAAAGCTTCCTGGTCAGAGGTGTTTGAAGCACACAAACTAAACGGGAGCATTTAGTTCCAGGTAGGAGTTGGTCGACGGATCAGACACAGGTGTAGGAAAAGTTGAATGAATCAATAGAGATTCTGGCAACTATTTATATGTAAATATTTTCCCTTAAGGGGTCAGAGAAATGCTTAAGCTCTACAAATGTCAAAAGTAAAACTAATCTGTTACTTCAGCCTAATTAACTGACATTGTTTCCAGATTCATTCATCTTTCTGCAGTCGCTTCATTTAATAAAATAGATCATTCACATTCAGTGTTTAACCAATTTATGGTTAATTATGAAATATTTCAAAGCTCTGTAGACTTTTAAATGATCAAAATAAGATGATCACCCTTAACAATACTCCTTACTCCAATTTTAGAGACACCTTCACTTACTGTGTTCTGCATTAGGATGAACAGCTTGTATTAACACTGCCAGGGTCATAGTCTCCTCATGTTTTTGGAGCCCAGCTTTCCATTGTGCATAAGAACTTGCTTTGTCCAAACCTAGGGTTCACACTCTTCCATGTCTTGCTTATCTCCTGTAAACACGCTAATCTTCCAGACGTTTTACATGATGTTAACTTACACAGTTCCAATGCAGTGTATGTTGAATTTCTCTAGATTTCTGTTTACCTTTTAAAAATGGTATACCAAATAGGCGTAAATAAGACAGTTGATTTGTGACTTCCTTATTTTTTCTGCATTGTCTTTAACTGGTATTAATGTAATTAAGTACACAGCTGTAAAGTACAAATGGCCTTACAACCAATACTACCTGTGTATGCTGTCTTCAGCTCTTCCAACTAGGATTATTATTGTCAGCCAAAGATCTGGACCACTGCCTCACATCATCATGGACTTCCTGCATCCCCCCTATAACGTTAATTATCTTATTGAGCACAGAATCTCCAAAAGATAAATGTAAGATATGTGCCTTACTAAGGCTGGAGGCTGGGGAATAAAGGGAGGCATGGCGAAGTGGGAGGAAGGATATAATTATTACTGATAAGTATCGATCCTCCATCTCTGCCCCTCTGTTTGCCCTGCTCGCCCTCCCCGCCCTTCCCTGCCTATTGAGTTACGGGTCTGCAGTGCCTAAGTAATTTGTAATGGGCATTCACTGTGGCAGTGCAGAAATCCTATTTTGTGATGGCCAGCTAATGTGATCAGGACCATTTTAAGCTGTTTTTTTGGAGCTCTGAAATTACATCTGTTTCTCAGAGGGCTCTCTCTCACTCTTTGTCTGCCTCACTTTCTCCTTGTCCCTCGCTCTCTCCCTCTCTGACTGATGTGATTAGATTGGCAAACTACGCCGCTTGTTTGGGCTTCCTTCCTGTATGACACCCAGTCACCCACACATCCTCACAAACAGACATTGACCAACTTTGATGCGGCCGCCTTGTCAGAATTTTCTTTGACCCATCTACAGTTATTATTATCAGTCGGCACTGGGCTCAAGCTCAGGTGGTTGTCCTACAGTAGAAACATCAGAGGTTTGACTCCCAAACCCCCACCCACTAGGTAATGTACTTTGTAGATGATACACAGTGACTCTCAAATGTCTGAACACCCCAGTTAATGTGCCAGGATTTGTGATGTAAAAAACAAAACCATGTAAATCATTTAAATGCTTTTCCACTTTTAATAATGACACATAGCCTGTACAATTCAACTGAAAAACTAATCTGCTGGATGGCAAAACATAAATAATAACCTGGTTGCATAATTGTGGACACACTTAAGCTAATACTTTGTTGAAACACTGTATGATTTAATTTTGGCATTGATTCTGCTATGGTAGGAGTTTCTAACCATCCCACATCTTGATTTGATATTATTTGCCCATTATATCTTCCAGACCTTCTTCAGTCTATTAAATTGTGAGCACATTTACTATCCGCGGCCCTCCACAGGTGACTGCAGATTTTCTGTCGGATTTTGCATAAATTGGGCTAGTCCATTGCAAAACAAATTTTCTTCTGATGAAGCTGTTTTTAGTTCATTTTGACATTTACTTGGGATGCTAACAAATAAAATCACATCCTCAGTTTTTCAGCAGACACCTAAACGTTTTAGGCCAACACTGGTGATTGTAACTACTTCATCAATATTTACAAAAACCCCTGTTCTATCTAAAGAAAGGTAGCCCTGTGGGTATGATGTTTTTCAGTGTGGTGCTGTTTTTGTGTCAAGTGTACCTTTTGGGATTATGGGCCAAATGTTCAAGTTTGGTTTTATCAGACTCCCACAAGGAGAATTTGGGACATCCAGTCCTGGATTTTTTTTCTTTGAAATAAATAGATCTAACTTGCAACCCCATTGCATAGTTCAGATATATGGAAAATACAGGAGATTTGTATCACATGCAAAACACAAACAGTACTTACCTGAAATTCTTGCTGTTTCTTCAGTGTTATTGTCCTCTTCTTGGCAGCCTCCCAACCAATATGATATTATTTCTATCCTTGTAACCTCACTGTAAACTATTCAATTAATCAATCAATCAAGCAAACAATCATTGTTTATGGCACCTTTTATACAGCCATGCTGATCATAAAGTGCTTTACAAAGGTGCAAAACAGAAGGACACACACACACACACACATAGAGTGTATATATAATCTTGATTTTAACCAGTGCTAACATTTTCTCTGTTTGGATGTATTGCTTTCTGGCATACAAGTTTCTTGTGGAAGTATACGTATTGTCATCAAGTTTAGCTGACCTTGCTATTATCAGTCAGAGGAAAAAAAACTGAGTACACCTTCACTGCTTCCACTGAGGATAAAAGAGGAAGTTGAAACCAAATGCACTTTCTTATTTGATCATCAACATATGCCAGCACCTCTGTAATATCAGAAGTTCTAGCAATTTGCTGGTCAGGAGCATATAGCTGTGTGCTAACACAATGTCAAGATATGTCAATGTCAACAATTTGAAGTCCATCTCTGCAGTGAAAAAGAGTGTTCAGAGGTTAAAAAACAATTAAGACAGTTCACAGTCTTCCCACGAGTGGACAACCCACCATTTTCACCCTATTGTCTCTGCTGGCCTCAGTTAGTATGTCAAAGTTAATGACACAATTAAAAAAAAAATTAAAAAAATGGAAAACTCTGGTTTGTTTACAAGGTTTTCTGGTCAAAGGCCTATTTTGAATAAGAATGAGGCAGCACAATGTATGTTTGCAAAGCTAAATCTGAATTAGAAGACTTCTGGAAAAATTAGAAGTAGTAATTGCTGATCATAATTCACCACTGATCAGCAAAAATATCTCATACTGACTGTTGAGCACGGTGATGTAGCGGTTATGATTGGTACTTGTTTTGCAGTTTGTGTGCCTTGCAGTCACTGGGGTGACCATGAACTCCTCCATATACCAAAGTACTCCAGTCAGTAATGAGACCATCTGTCCGATAGCTAAGGCTTGGATAACATTTGGTTATGTAACACAATGATGATTAAAATCCAACTGTTAGCTCTACGCCAAAATAATTTTAAAGAAGCCAATATCCACAAACATCAATGAATGAAGTAATGTAGTAAAAAAGTTCCTCCACAACAATGTGAGACACAACTTCATGTTATTGCTGCTAAAGGTGGTAATATAAGCTAATGAATCACTGGGTGTTTCTTCCTGCCTGCGTGAGAAGCATCTAAACTTTCTATTTTCAGTGGCTGTAGATTAAATGAAGTAGATTTGACCTTCACCGTTTTCATAGTACCCTCATGTGTTTTTCATTCAGAATATTTCATCGCAGAGGATAAAAATATAATTCTTAATATATGCACTGGTTCCATAATCCACTGCAAAGCCTGGAGATGTTTATAATGGTAATGAATAAGTTCATCAGTGGTTCCACAGCCAGAGGACTCTCTTTTGGAGGTGAGAAAAAGGCCTTACTGAGACACAGTTATTAAACTCCCGGCTTGGGTAGTTAGTAAGCAGCCACAGAAGATTGTTAGTACAAACATCCACTTACAGCTCACGCTTCCCTCCGCCTGTGTCTGAACACAGCAGTCCAACCCAGCCCAGTGCCAAAGCGCTGTCAGAAAACTGTTCTTTCATCAGGAAACATATTTATTTCCTTTTTGCCAGCCTGTCTGCCAGTCCCCACGGAGCTGTTTGGTTAAGGCAGAGATTTGACAGAGTTGAGACAGAGAGAGGGAGACTGAGGGCTTTTGCACATTTATGTGTTAAAATCAAAGTGCTTTGTGTGAAATAGGGAGTTTGCCTGTGCGTGTTTGTGGGCCTGCATACATGTGCACGTGTGTGTTCTGTGTGGCAGTGATAGCTGGCAGCAGGTCTGAGTCTTGCTGTGTGGTAGCTCTGGGGCGCAGCTCACACTGGTGGGGGTTACAGGAGAAATGGGAGGAGGATGTGGGGGAGGGTGACAGCCAAACGCTCGCCCTTGGGCTCCCCAGATGCCTAACTGCTGAGGTGGAGGATGAAATATGTATGTGTAGGCGTGTGTAAAAAGAGACTGGGAACGTGGGTGCACACACATACACACGTGTGTCTCTAAACGCTCAGATTCTGCTGATCCAGCAGCCTCCGCTCAGCTCCTCTCTCTCTTCCTCCTTCCCCCTTCCTCTCCTCTCCTCCACTCCCCTGCTCCCTCTTTATGGCAATGCACGTAGGTCACCTTCTCAGTTGCTGAATTTAATACTCAGCTGGAGAGAGGCACGAGAAAAAAAAAGGCAGCAAAGGACCAGCAGAAGTGTGGATAGTGGAATTTTTCATTTCTTTCACAGGGAATTTTCAGATCATTTATGAGGCAGATTGTGAGGACATCCACAGAGAAAAACATACGAGCATCTGCCCGAGTAGCACAAATACACACACGAGGACACACACAGGCACATGGTGCATTGAAGCTCCGTTGGTTGATTAGCAGTCGGGTCACCTTTCTCCAGCTGTGAGTGTAGTTCATTTAGATGAGTGATAAAACAGGGAACATACTATAGCTGCAGGCTCACAGCAGATAGCAGCGATGGCCACCACACGGGGAACACATCGGCAGCGGCTCAACCCACCAAACTCCCCAAGCAACCAACAGAATTTCTTTGTTCCTCACTCTATGAAATTCTGGGAAATACAGATTTAATACCTGGGCTTTTTGTTATTTAAGACTATAAGCTGCAGATTTGCAAATACAAGACCTTTTCATCCACTTCTACGCCTCCAGCAGAGAACCTGATTTTTGTTACGGACCAATCAAACCAAAAGCATTAGGAACATATTGTTATTCATGGAACTCATAAAATTGTTTCACAGTTTATTTTAGAAATTTTACTTAAGACTGTAGGGTACTGGGATTGAATTATTATACCAAAAGAGGTTTATTTTTAAACCAGCCTATTTATGGGGTACTATGCTGTGACTAATGCTACATGCTAGTGAGTTGTAGAAAATTGTCCTTAAATGATTTTACTGTATACCTTTTTTATATTTCACTTATGCATCAATGTGAAATGTTTCATTACTTTTATAAAAACATGGTAGATGTGACTGTGATTACACAAATCACAAAGAACAGCATTTGATATTGAAAGTGTGATACGATAAATATACTGTGATTGTCTTCATCTTAACATAGCAGAAGCTGTATTTCTTGTATTTGCTATCTAGTATTTAGTATTTAAAGTGCACATCTTGAGACTTAATTTCTTTTTCATCATGTTTTACCAGACAGCTCAAGCTCAGCCTGAGTGGATGAAGAGCATCTCTGTACATACATTTTCAAGTCTTGATCTGAAGCACTCAGCTGTAGTTCTGGTTCTTTAGGGTTGCCATCAGCCTGAGTCTCAAGGTTCCTCCAGCCTCTAACAGGTTTTGTTCCTCTGTATTCATGAGACTGAATTATGGGTTTCTTAAGACAATTGGTACCACCAGATTTTAGAGGTATCAGAGTAAAGGAAGTGAATCCAAATAAACACCACACTTACCATGTTATTTTCCTTCCACTTCATAAATATACAGTATTTTGTATTGGTCTATCACACAATTCCAGTGAGTTTCATTGAAGTTTGTGGGTGTAATTTGACAAAAATCTTAAAAAGTTCAGGGGGTGTGGATAGTTTTGCAAAACAATAGAGCCAACTAAAGAGAAATGGGACAAGGTTTAAGGTAAGATATCAAATACCCTCATACACTTATTTTTCCCCTGTTATCTAACTGGACGGCTATTCAGCATTATGCTGCTAATGAAAATGAAAATGGACAGAGTGACAGACATACCTTAGTCTTCCAGCTCCTCAGGAATCCTGCCACATGGGGGCATGCCTCATCTAATGTGCGGTCTGGTTACTCACTACTGTAGGGACGTAAATATTGGTTAGGGTTGCACCTTTGTGTGTTTGGATGTGTAGGGGATGAAGAAGTCCTTGTCTTCACCTGGCTGGCAGAATGCCTCCTGTTCAATCTGTGTTGTGTCAAACTTAGTTACCTTCCACCACTAACAACAGATGTCTGGCTAGCAAAACCTGCACCTTGGGTTGTTGTTTGTGCCCTTAGGTATCAAACAGACACACATTCACAGAGCTGGTTGTGTTAGCCGTCTGTCAGTCAGCATCAGTAGCTAGCACCTTTATTACAGCTGGCGATAAGTCGGTGAAGGAAGGAAGACTTTGATGGAGTCAACGGCAGCGGACAAACAAAATCTCAAAAGAGGGTCAAGATCTTGTGTTAAGCCTTGCTTTTTTTCTCAAACGAGTTTGTTAAGGCCTTGCAGTACATCAGATTACTTGGGTAAATTGACAATTTTGATTTTAGTAAACTGTATCTGTTTTTTGGACAAATCAAGTTGAGCACTTTTCAAACAGAGGAGTAGTTGTTGAATGGAAGCAAAATAAAAATAAAAATTACATGACCAAGTTTTCAAAGCTTCAAAATACACATTATAAAACAGGGATGTTTTATAATGTGTAACATTCCTGGGATTATAAGCAAGAGGCTTATTTGCGAGGCCGTAATACGCATTACAATGTCATGATTTGTTGCATAGTAGCCACAGTTTCATTTTGTGTATATTAAAATATTTAGTAAAATTAAAGTGTCTTTCCCTGGTGTACCTGTTGTACCTGTTGATGTTTAGTGGTAGTCTCTAAAACTTGCATTGCTGCTTTGGGATGTAGCATAGATGTTCCCTCTTTCATTAAGATACATTCCATTTTGTTGCCTGAACAGAAGGATGTTTGCTGCCAGCCTGCAAGAACATCCAGCTGAATTCAGAGGCGTTGCTTTGGAGCTGGTCAAACACACACACACAAGAAAGAAAAAAAACGTTTTCCTTACATGCGGGTGTTAATGCTGCATGTGTACTAGAACCTTATAAGTTATCCTCTTATCCTATAGATACACATGAGCTGGAGAAAGCAGTTGTGTAGTTTCCTTCAAGTCAGCCCTGAGCCATGCCTGGCGACTCAATCTATTGCCCAGCAGTGCAGTTTTGTCAGCTGGGCCATCTTCTCAACTGCTGTCCACTCAACTTCTCCTCCATATTTAAGCCATCTATTATTTTGCACAAATCATTGCTTCCCTTAACTCTATCAAAAACCAGAAAAAAATCTGAACTTTAAGAGGATGGAGCCAAACATAATCTATTACTCCTGAGAGTAGTGAGAGTGGCTGCTGCAGACCTGCACGCCACAAGTCTCATAATAATGGATATTTAATTGAGCTACGTTACAACACCTGCTGTCAGAGAAGACAATAAAATAAAGCAAATAGTGCCTTTCAAGAGTCTGGCACATAATAGTCCAGTACTTTAGCAGCATATGTCATCCTCATTTAAACGGATATCATTCCCCTCTTACAGTGCAGTTCCTTGGCTTTTACCTAGTTTGGAGAGTTGACACAATAAAAATATTATTTAACCTAGAGAGAACCATCCCCTACCAAAATCAAAAACACAAATACTGCTCCTCTATAAAAATAATGTTGATGTGGAAAAACATTTGGATGGTCACAATGGAGGTGCCACCCATTCTGTGTGGTATTTGGATATTTCTTTTTAAGGTGTTCATTAAATAAACTTTAACTAGTTATTTGACAGATCAGGACATTGTGTAATATAGCTTTATCGGCTACCCTGATTTAAAAATAGTTAAGTTCTGCAGCACAGGGTTCATGCAGCGATACTTTTATGCAGTAGGTGTTGACTCAGTTTTATTTGGAGGTTTCCTGCTTGAACTGGTGTTGTCTCACTCTTATTTTATTAAAGGGGTTTATGATATTAAGTCTAAAATTAGAGATAAAGGTACTTGTTAGATAGCATGAATTAATTTTATACCTTCTTCCATTTTAATGTATATTTGGTTATGAAGGTACTTGTTTGTGAAAGGTTGATTCTTATTACAGTGGCAATACATCGCTTCACCTTACAATGCTCAAGGCTTAATTACCAGGTATGTTTCCAAATAAAGGACTACCCTATAGCTAAATATTTTGCCTCAAATTACACTTGTATTATCACGTTTTAACACTTTTGCTGCATTTTTAACTTACTTGCCTATTAGTGACATATTTCCCTCTAATCATCTACAGTTAATATATTTTTTTTTATCAGCTAAATATATAATACCAAAGAAAGCTATTTTGTGAGCTGAAATGTAAAGGTAAATGATTTAAAATGGATCTAACTTTGTGCAATCTGCAGCACTTTGCCATGCTGCAGTAAATCATTCCTTGAAAGCAAACATTAGACTGAGGTACAAGATATCCTGCACCAGTTTTACAACAGCAGGCTTACTTTAACTCAGTGCCAAGACAGTTTCAAGGTTAACATATACTCATTGATTTCCGAATCAGTACCACAGCCTAATTACCCACAAATCCATTTGTTTCCCCCAATGGCCTGTTTCAATATTTCATTCTTGTAAGGCTATGTCTACAAAATTAAACCTAAATTAAACCATTGTAAATGTCTCAGACAGTAACAGAACAGGTTTCTGTCTCCGGCTTCACTTATTTTACTTTCACTGTAATTGTGTCTATAGATGCAGTCAAACAGCTTGAATTAAAGAAAAGGTAAAAGGTAGAGAAGTATTTAAGCAAAACCATCAAAGGTATAGTTTGGTTAATGTTCTACAAACAGGTCATTTATGTTTATTTAACTACTTCCCCATTTTGTTCTTTTTTTAAATGTGCGCATTATGCACAATATGATGTAATTTTATGATTCACTTTGTGAGTGCTTGAAGAAAATCGAATACTTGTAAATTTACTTAAATTCTCTGAGTACAGGCCAAAACCTACACCCTTTCTGTCAAATACACACACACACACACACACACTCACACACACACACACACACACACACACACACACACACACACACACACACACACACACTGTTGGATAGTTGGGTAGTAACACATGCACATGCAGACAAAGGTGCTCACACACACATCATCTCAGTATTGTGGATTGAGCAGTTAAGCACCAGTAGCTCCCCTTGTGGTAACTTAAAAGCTGTTACTGTTTGGCTGTGTTTTTTTCATACGTGGGGCATGTAGTGCAGTTAGAACTATGATATGTGCTTTCTAACGATAATATCATAACATTTCGACTTTCACTTAATTTCTTGGCCTACATTTTCTTATATACTAACCTCTGCTCTGCCAAGACTCTGCTGAGGCTCTGTTTGAACCAATTCATTCAGGGTTATTGGCTGATGATTACAGCTTGCCTTTGTCTTAGAGTCTATGCAGTTACTACACTGCCAGGCATTACCTTTGTATTTTACCCCCTGTCTGTTTGATTTATGAGCCTGGTTGCTTGCATGTTGTGGAGTTCCCTCCCCACCAATTTCCTAATTAATTCTACATTTGTTTCATACAGACAGCTATTGCCTCAAATTGATAATAAGTGGCATGTTTTTTACAATTAACTTCACCCATGCAGAATTTATTGGTCTATCCAATTCTCTACTCTTAGTACTTTTCCACTCCTTGTCCCCTGTCACCTCTCCTCTTCAGCTCTGATTAATGCTGAACTGTTTTATTTCATGCAACTTTCCCTAAGTGATTTTTCTGCATGCCTGAGGTGGGTGTTGGGTTTTAGCCCAAAAAAGAATAGGAAAATTCCTAGAGCGAATTTCCATTGAACAGTGCACTGCAAAGCTATTCAACTTAAGATCTTTTCACATTTTCTGTTGCAACTTGAGCTTCTGTATATTTTATTGGATTTTATGTAGAGAGAAAATTATGAATGGTTTTCAAAATTATACAACAAATAAAAATGTGGGGTATGTCTACACCTAGCTCCCCTGAGCTGATACTAATTAGAACGGTCACGGTAGGGTTTGTGGCTGGACCACAGCGTAGACAAGAGCTTGGCAAC
This sequence comes from Girardinichthys multiradiatus, assembly GCF_021462225.1. Lineage (NCBI taxonomy): Eukaryota > Metazoa > Chordata > Actinopteri > Cyprinodontiformes > Goodeidae > Girardinichthys > Girardinichthys multiradiatus. The sequence continues at coordinate 27,164,435 of NC_061802.1, forward strand.
AGCATTTTCGTAATGATCTTCAGCTTTATTCACAAGTCATGAACATGGCAAAATGTATCAGGTATCGCTGCAGGTACAAGCAAGAGACAGTCCCAACTTACTTGAATTGTCACCGCAGGAACGTAGCAAAAACAATGTGATCGGAGGAACCAGCAAAGGACAATGAAACAAAACCAACTAATATACAGAGCGAGAACACAGGCAGGTAATCAAGGAGCTAAGAACAGGTCTGACAAGGAGGCAGGGAGGCAGAGGGAGCAGGTGAACCTAATAAAACTAAAGCATGAGGAAAGGAACTAAATGACAAGACAGTGAGCAGACCTAAAAGAAACTATAAACCAAGATAAAATAAAGTATAAGAATCAAGAATTAACATGAACTGAAGGAAACCGAGAAACTGGAGGGAACACAACAACCTAAGCACTTAGCAAAATAGAAACCATAAGGAAACCATTCTAAGTAAATAAACAGGAAAGCAACGCCAAGGGAACTAGGAGCGAGAGGAGAGCACACTGGGGGCAGAAGAAAACCAAAACTGTCAGAGAACAGAAAACTACAAATAACATGAATACAAAACACAAATAAGAAACATCTAGCTAAAAGTAAACAAAACACAAAACCAAAAACAAAGTCCAAAATGTCCAAACCCTGACAAAAACCACCTTTGGCTGTGTTTACAGTTACCCAGTCTTTTGGGTAATGTCTCTATCAGCTTTGCACATATAGAGGCAGCATTTTTGCCAATTCATATTTGCAAAATACCTCAAACTCAGTCGGACTGGATGGAGAGTGACCATCAAGACTTGCCACAGATACTCAAAAAAGGTCTGAGCTATTCCATTACAGATCTGGTTGTATGTTTTGGGTCATTGTACTACTGGAAGAACCTTGACCTATAACAGGTTTTATTCCAAAAGTATTTTTATTTAGCTCCATCTGTCTTCATCCAGCTTCTCTCACCTGCTGAAGATGCTGCCATCACCCTGTGTCACCATGGAGATGGGTTGTGTAGGGCATTGACTTCATTCTTGCTGCTCTTCCATAAAAGCTAGATTTTTGGCAGCACAACTATTAGTTTTGGTTTCAACAGATTATCCCACCTGAGCTGTGGACCTCTGCGGCTCTACAGTTCTAACACAGTCATCAGTCTGGCTGACTGATGACTGACCATTAGATGTTAAAAGGTCAAAAAAAAATTTATAACCTAACCTTGCTTTGCACTTCCTGACCTGTCTGCGGTGTTTCTTTGTCTTCATGATACTGTTTGTTCAGTAATGTTCTCTAACAAACCTCTGAGGTTTTCACAGAATAGCCGCTTTTATACTTTTATCCTGAGACACACAGGTGCCCAAAATTTGCTAGTTAGGTAACTTCTGAAGGTATTTAGTTCTACTGGATTTTATTGAGGTATATCAGATTACAGGCACCTGACTAGAAATGCTTGTCTCACTTTTCGGATTATTTTGTTAAACATATTCTGGATTTTCTTCCACCTCATAATTTAGAGCTACTTTCTGTTGGTCTATCACATAAAATTTAAGTATACTACATTAAGGGATGTGGTTGTAACATAACACAATGGGAAATATTCAAGGGGCAATTGTGAGGATGAGCCATGTGAGAGCCTGCATCTTGGTCATTTGCAGTTCAATTCTGAGGAGGTGCAACACAGATGACCAAATATATATTGTGGTCATTTCCTCTTAAACAAATCATTTCTGCGTGTTAACATGACCATTAACCTCTGCCATTGAAAATCATTAATTTTTCTTCAATGACTACATTAGTCATCAGCTTGGTCTGTTGGTGCTGCAGCGTCAGAGATACAGGCTGGGAGACTCAGAGACAAAACTGTTGGAACTGCAGCAGACGGTCAAAGTCAAGCAAGAGAAATGTGAGCCCACACCCATAGTATGCCTTATATCAACTTATACATACATGGCCACTCATACAAGGGCAGAAATGCATTTGAACACTAGCACAGCTTGTTCTGTCACCACCCTTATCAAGAATTTCATTATGCCTCCCAGTCCTTGATAATTAGGTGTCCTCTGCTCTGCCTGCCTCTCTTGCCCACGGTAGAGAAATAGACCTGTCACTATTTGGCCACTTGAAGATTCAACAAATGCTAAGCAGTAATGGCTTGCTTTTTAGCTTGAAATGCATTGCAATGACTGCAGGGACATTTTAAAAAGAAGAACCTATCTTTTTCCATGTTCTTTTTTTGTCTCTCTTTCGTGTGACTTCTACTTCCTGCACCTGCTTGAAACTTTGACAAAGCAGATTCAGGTTACTGAATGGGACAAGTCAAAGAGCTTTTGTCTTCATCAAACTGTGATTTTTATTTATTTTTTTTGGCTGAAAGGAATCTAAAGAGATGCAGAGCTGTAGAAGACAGAAGAAAAAAATGATGAAGGAAAATATAGATAAGGGTGTAAAAAATGTTAGAAAATACAGTTGATTGGAATAGAGGAGACTAAAGGAGAAGAGAGATAGAGTTTGTGGCCTGTGGTTAATCTCTGTTTTACTGATCTGGCAGTTACATGGCAGCTGAGACCAGCACACTGCCAGGACTGAGTCTCCAGCCACCTCCCCTTACGCGCAGTTTTCATCTGAAACAATTATTCATGCCACTTATTTGTTGTTCTGACCTGCTTACTCTAAATCAGAGATGATGAGGTGGCTGGTTTGGATTTGATCCCACCGTATGCTGGGCAGAAAGCACACCAGCTTGTCACATGGCCATCAAGCAGGTTTTCCACCAGCAGAGCTCTTGTCCTGTGATTAAACTGCTGAAACAATGCCTGATGTAATATGTCTCATTAACAATAGCATCAGTCAAGGACAGTGCATAGACATCATGGATGAAATGTCCTTGAATCTACCACGGAAAGAGCATCACTCGAGAAGTTAAGTAGTATGGCTGTGAATGGACTGGTTATGACTTGCATCAGGGAACTCATTCCACAGACAGCATGCTGCATGATGCCGTGGGGTCGCACTGAGCTGTCATGGACCAGTAATCTATTTCTCTACCTGTCAACCCCTTTAGAGAGAATGGGACAAGTAAAAAGTAGCCTTACTAGCACCTTTACTTCACATGGTCTCTGTAAACAGGGCTTTTATGTTGCTTTTGGAGATAAGGTATTCTCCTTTCTAAACTGCCTTTAAGCCCATGTTGGCAAATGACTTGTTTCAGTGTGGATAATGACATTATTTAACCAGATTAAGTTAGAATCTTCACAAGGAATTGTGCTTTTTTTTTTGGAGTTATTATGCACATTTCTCACCAAAACACATTCATCACTGGGGCACAGAATCCATCTCCTTTGTAAACAGTAGGATTGCCTAACATTCCCAGAATCTTTAGGGTGGTGTGTTGTTTAAACAGATAACAGTAGCACCTTCAGGCGTCAGGAAATTGTACTTAAGGATGAACCAAACATGTGGAGGACCATATTTTGCTTGTAGATATGTATAAAAGGAAGCAATGGGTTTGAGATGCCTCTATTTAACTCAGATGTTGTGTCCAAAGCTTATAGAGCCATGCCATCTTTTTTATCTGGGCTTTCCCAAATTGTTCAAAGGCATATTAATTTTATTACTTTCTTACTGACAAAAGTAATCAAAACATTCTCAAAAAAGTTATATCTTTTAGTATTCTGGCTTTTAGCTTTTAGCTGACCTTAAACAGAAAAAGTATAATTAGTATAATTAAGTCTAATTTAGTATCAGAGAGCCAGGAAGAAAATAGATGGAGAACATGGTCCACTTGGACTCTATGTCTCCAACATCCCCCGGAATCTGGTCAAAGCTCTCCTGGAGGTGGGAGTTGAATACATCCCTGGCCAAGGGCTCCGCCAGGCGTTCCCAGCAGGCCCTCACTATGCGCTTGGGCCTGCCAAGTCTGTCCGGCTTCCTCCTCCTCCAGCGGATCCAACTCACCACCTGGTGGTGATCATTGGACAGCTCAGCCCCTCTCTTCACCCGAGTGTCCAGAACATGCAGCCGAAGGTCTGATGATACGACAACAAAGTCGATCTTCGACCTCCTGCCTAGGGTGTCTTGGTGCCAAGTGTGCCGAGTGTCCAAAACGTGCGACCCCAACACGAGACGGCTGAGCTGGGGGGCAACAAGCAAACCCACACCAGCCCACCGCCTCTCCAGAGTAGAAGAGAGTCCAGCCACTCTCAAGAAGATGGGTTCCAGAGCCCACGCTGTGCGTGGAGGCGAGCCCAACTATTTTTAGAAGATATCTCCAGACCTCCCACACAAGTTCAGGCTCCTTCCCCCCCAGCGAGGTGACATTCCATGTCCATAGAGCCAGCCTAAGCATCCGGGGATCGGGCCGCCGAGGTCTCCACCTTCGTCCGCCGCCCAATCCTCTGAAGAAGGAGTCCTATTGGCTGTGGTTGGCTTGTGGGACTCCTGAGGCGGCTGACGGATACCGTGAGGCCAAGCGTGCCGCGGCCTGGGCGGTGGTAGAGGCAAAAACGTGGGCCTAGGAGGAGTTCGGTGAGGCCATGGAGAAGGACTACTGGTTGGCCTCGAAGCGATTCTGGCAAACCGTCCACCGCCTCAGGAGGGGGAAGCAGTGCTTTGCCAACACTGTTTACAGTGGGGGTGGGAGGCTGCTGACCTCAACTGGGGACATTATCGGGCGGTGGAAGGAGTACTTCGAGGATCTTCTCAATCCTGCCATCATGCATTCCCTGGTGGAAACAGAGGCTGGGGACTCATGGTTGGACTCTTTCATCACTCAGGCTGAAGTCACCGAGGTGGTTAAAAAGCTCCGCGGTGGCAGGGCTTCGGGGGTGGATGAGATCCGCCCTGAGTACCTCAAGTCTCTGGATGTTGTGGGGCTGTCATGGTTGACACGCCTCTTCAACATTGCGTGCCGATCGGGGACAGTGCCTCTGGACTGGCAGACTAGGGTGGTGGTCCCCTTTCGTAAGAAGGGTGACCGGAAGGTATGTTCCAATTACAGGGGGATCACACTCCTCAGCCTCCCTGGTAAGGCCTACGCCAGGCTATTGGAGAGGAGAGTCCGGCCGATAGTCAAACCTCGGCTTCAGGAGGAGCAGTGTGGTTTTCGTCCCGGCCGTGGAACACTGGACCAGCTCTATACCCTCTACAGGGTACTCGAGGGTTCATTGGAGTTTGCCCAACCGGTCTACATGTGTTTTGTGGACCTGGAGAAAGCATTCGACTGTGTCCCTCGTGATGCCCTGTGGGGGGTGCTCCAGGAGTATGGAGTCGGGGGCCCTTTATTAGGGGCCATCCGGTCTCTATACAAGCGGAGCAGGAGTTTGGTTCGCATTGCCAGCTCTAAGTCGGACCTGTTCCCGGTGCATGTTGTAGGAGGCCCAGGGGACGGCCCGGGACACGCTGGAGGGACTATGTCTCTCGGCTGGCCTGGGAACGCCTTGTGTTCCCCCCAGAGGAGCTGGAGGAGGTGTCTGGGGAGAGGGACGTCTGGGTGTCTCTGCTGAGTCTGCTGCCCCCGCGACCCGGTCCCGGATAAGTGGAAGACGATGAGTATGAGTACGAGAGCCAGGAAGAATGAGATTTCTATCAATTCGATTTTTCTTAGTATATCTCAAATGACTATGATGAGGAATCAAAAGAGTTTAAAGACTTGTCTTTAAGTTGTTGTTGTGGTGCTGGAACACCATTTTCGAGAATCAAAATGCTTATTCTCATACTGGGAAATGCAAATGCTTATGCATATGTTGTTCATAGAAAAGAACGTTAAGACCAGACTGCATGACTTTTTTAATCATATCAAAAGTCCATATGGGTTTAATCTTCTGTAAAAACCTGAAAGGGGTGCCAAAAAACTTGTTGGTAATGGATAATTATGTTTAACCTCTCTAAAAAGGAGGATTTGTTTTAATGAGTCTTAAATACCTAAATAATATAATAACATAAAAATGAGAACCACAACAGTTCTTTTTTCCCCCGGTTTGCAAAACAGCCCTATTTTCTTTAAGTAGACCATAAAACATGGAGAAAATCTGAGGCCAGCGTGGGTACACAGTGTTATTAAGAAGTCTTGTATTCATTTATATCCAAAAGAAAAAAACAAACAGAAAGCTTCTAAGCATTGTTGTAATTATGAATCTGAGAATATTATTTAATATTTAATATTTAATATTCATATTTTAATATTTTATCAAATAATATTTCGGTCTGTTAAGGATTGTCCTGTGAATACCAGCCCAGTAAGGCGATGGTATTAGGACAAAATGGAAAGGTGTGAGTCGAGCTCTGACATTATTGAACAGCATAAACTCTGCACATATATGGAATGAATTCACACAATTTCTTAAAATACAATAATTTATTAACAAAAATAAGTCAACTCAAAGTTAAACATATTTCAATCAACAAACTCTTTACTATACTAAAACAATCCAACTAAACTACCAAGCAGAATTAAAGAATAAGGAAGACTAATGGACTATGTACAATATAACCAAGCTGATTAAAGATGATTGGAAATCATGACCAAAAAGAGTGATGCAACATTACCATGCAATGTTTATGTTTGAGAACCAAGGATTATCTTGAAGAATCTGGAAATGGCGCGTTATGATTAATGTTCTGTTTAAAAATCACCCTTTAAATAAAGTTTGTCTTAACTTTAACAACATACAAAGAACACAAACCGGCACGTGTGCTGCAAATAGCCTGCTAGCACTAAGATAGCCAAGTTTCACAAAAACAGACTTCATAAATGAAAACGTTCAGATTATTTCATCCTAACTGTTAATCTGCCCAAACCTAACCTCATGAACCATGGTGAGGAAATGTTGTCCAAGGGGCGAAGCTTGAAGAAACGTCCACAGTCAACAAGCGGTTAGCTTTCAGCTAACCTCTCGGGGGTTGAAGGTGCATTCGCTCTGTGAACAAAAGGGTTAGCTCCGGAGCTGTAGCTGGGCGGCTCGTTCTGTCCGTCAACCAGCTGTGCATACCGTAAACACGGCGGTGCAGGCCGTTGTCCTTCCTACAGACTCGGCTTGCAGAAACAGCTTCTCTACTGGGGATTTCTCTGCGACACAGTTTGCTTCTGCGGGGGCTTCGGAGAGAAAAGGTAAGCAACTCTTATACCTTAATTTCCCCGTTCATAAATGAAGTCACCGGGTACACAAACAGTGCTCCACTCATACTTATCTTGTGCATATGATCGATGATCTTATGACACTCTTGGATCCAGTTTGAAGAGTTTATGTCTTTTTGCCAGCAAAAGATATTAGCGTGCTGGGCTCTCCTGACCGGTCCTTCTCGAAGGCCGTGTGGAAAGAGAGCGGATGTAGCAAAAGCTGTGCTTTTATTTGGGCAGTGGCGTCACAGGAAGTCCGCAGTTATCCCGTTTCCTGGCTGTGCCGGAAGAAGGTTAATGCACTTTATTTTGAATGTTCCAGAAAGGTCCGTACCGGAGTTTAATGTTGAAATCTATGTCTGTGGGTCCCAACAGCATCTACTTGGAAACAAGGGAAACATGGACTTGCTAATATTCTCACAATATTTTTTAAAGGCAACATTGATGACATAATCTTTGTTTTTTTTAGTTTACTTCTTCTTTGCACTTTTTTAGTCTTCTTCTGTAGTGCACATGCGTGAATATTCAGAAAGTAAACATAAACATGCAGCTTGACTAGAGACTTATTGCAGTTCCATCCTTATTAACTGTTTGGTCCAGGAATTATTATAAGCAAGGAATTTGATTAAGCACCTGTTTTCAATTTGTTTTTCCAGAACCAGTAAAACTGCAGCTGTTTTTTAACGTTTAGGATTTGCATTAAAAATGGTTAATTCTAGGTAACTTTTTGATGGCTACATGAAGTGTTCTCACTAAGTTGTTGATTGTAAGCGTTATTAATGCTTTTAAATAATAATTCTTGTTTCACAATTTGCTGTTTTTTTTCCATAGTGCACAATGGATGCATGTAGCTAATTTCAATTCAAACCCCGTGAATGGCTGTTCAAAGGCTTCCATCGCTCGAGTTTCGTTCCATCACAGAGTGAGAGGGCAGTTTGAATGCACTGAGGCCTCTGCCTGCCGGATAAATAGGGCTGCTCTGTAGTAGATAATGGCTGAGTCACATATTATATTTATCCAACTCAATAAAGCAGGAGTAGGCAGGCAGATTACTCTGCCCTGAGTCAAGGAGATAATGGTATCTAGCTGCTAGCTGGCCCAGAACAGGCTCCAGACAGACCAACAGGCCGGGAGACTGGCAGAAAGTGCTGCTAAAGAAGTTGTACAGAGATGCTGTTGCCATGAAATTTCTATGGCCCTCCAAAGCCAGGGGCTGCTTGTGTCAAACCTCTGCTGTGCCATGAATGTCACCTTTCTTGTTACCTTCCACCAGCAGAATTCCTTCTACTTTTAAGGATCATGGATTTTGCTTGTCAGATGTTTTTTTTTTTTCTTTTTCCAAATCTACACTGTGCAGAATGAAAATTTTATTTTTGCAGGAGACAGATTTAGCTTATTTTGGGACATACCAATATGCTCACGTTATTTGTTGTCCCGTTCCCAATGTAGCATTATGCATTTTAGAACTGACACTTTGTAGGGCATGAAAGGGGAGATAAATATGTACACGAAAGACTAAATCCCACACTGTTTTAATAATGATGATAATGCCGGACGTTCCGGGTGGTGCCTAAATCCTTGAATCTTTTATGACTGTGTCATCGTCATACAGTCTATACAACGAAACATTCCAGATACAGAGCAAGCCCTGTCTTTCCCCACATTTTTCAGCACTGAATATTCACCGCTGCTCTGGTGATTTCTTTAATATTTTACAAAGTTTAAAACCTCAAAAGAGGAGGCCACATTTCCAACAAGGCAACTCAAATACCCTCAGAGGTACAAGCTCAACTCGCTCAGCCTCAGAGAGAGAGAGAGAGTGACACTTGAATCTCACTTTGTTTCACTTTGTCTTCCTAGTGCCTCTCCTTGGTCATAAAGCTCTCCATTTACCCAACTCCATCCCAGAGTCCATTCCAATTTCTACCTCTTTGAAAGTGACAAGTGATAAGGATGGATTATCGTGAGAGCCAAGAATTCCTCAGGATAATCCTTCACAGACAAAAGACTGGGACATGCAGGCTTTTTTAAAAGAGAGACTCAAAGTGCTGGTTTGTTGGGCACAGCTGTTTGACTTTCTAAATTTGCTTTATTCAAGGCTCCGGAGAGACATGATTTGAGTCGGTGCGTTTTTCAGCTCTCTGTATAAAGTCTCGTCTCTCTTTCCCCACTCTCCAGTGATTGCTATAAAAATGTCTTTGTGATTACTCAAGCTCTGATTGGGATGCTGCGGCTCACTAAAACTGTCTTTGCGGAATAATGCAACTGAGCAATTCAGCTGGAATTAAGCAAGTTGTTTTGACCATTCATCTTGCTTGTTATATCCCAACACTAAATATTTAGACTGATATATTGTTTGTATAAGCAATAAACTAAAGATTTTACTTTCTGTACTTAATACCAAATTGAAATGAATTGTAAACAGAAAACTAGTCATGAAAATCTTGAGTTGTTACAAAAAGACATTATGTTTTTGTTATTCCACATGTTAATTTGTGGTATTTTATTGCAGGTTAATGCAAAATATTAGTCTATATTAGCAGTATTATTTAATCTTGAATTTGAACACAGTTTGTATCAGTCCTGCAGTCTGTTTTAATGAGCAAAGGGTTTGTATCATCATACAGCATGCAAACATCAAATACTTTTTAGTGCCTAATTGAGTTTAGGGCCTCTATTTGTTTTCCATTTTGCCTAATGCTTCCTTCCAAATATAAATATGAACTCTATTTAGCTCAATAATTATATTTGATGAATCAGATTTTACTCCTTTGAGATTTTTAAATGTAATTTAATAATCTAGTCTAGTCTTGCTGCTGGGGATAAAGCAAGATAAGGAGCAGGAGTAGGAGAAATTGAATCACCCATTCAATTTAAACAGTTGGTGGTCATGTAACATATGCACTTAATGTCCATTCGGAAAAGTACTGGTATTTACACATTACAAAACATTTCTCTAAATTTCTTAAATTGCCTTAATCCACAACTAGGCTACAGATTTTGTCTACTTGCAGAGAATCAGAGGTTTTTAAAGGTGTAGGTTCCTATTGTAAAAACAGGAAAAATGGCTCCAATTGTAATAAACTTTACAGTAACTTTACAGTGAATTTACATATTTATTTATTCATTTGTAACATATTCTTTGCCTTTGTATTTATGCATCAATTGACCTAAAGACTATGTTTCTTGTGCTGTCAGAAGAAACTGATAAACTTTTATAAACCCACTCAGAACATGGAGAACATGCGAATAAAAACAGTTATGCTTTTTAATCTTGCTCAGCCAGTGATGTAATACATTCCTAAAATGTCTGTTTCTGATTCTTAGTGTTAAGAGTAGAAAATGTAAGTTAACTGTCTTTAAAAACTATTTGTACAGCTTTGTTGTTGATTGTATGTTTTGCTCTGCAAAGCAATATGAGCAGCATCTTGGTAATGTTAGTTTCACTGTTCTCACTAAGTAAACATATGTATAGCCAGGCTCCTTCAGCAGCTGCTAAAGTCAATTTAAATTACTGGTATTCTGAACTAGAGAGACACCGATCAAAGTTTTGTAGCCAATTCTTTGGCTTTAGGAGTTATGACATAGAAATAAGCAATAAAATTATTACAAAATAGTTTCTGTAGCTTTTCTGGCCTGACGGGCCATTTATTGAAAACATAGGCAATATCATGCCGTCTGTGTTACAGATCACTCACTGAAAAACATTTTACAAACGGCTGCATGGTGGCGTAGTTGGTAGCACTGTTGCTCTCCAGCAAGAAGGTCCTGGGTTCAACTCCCAGCTGGGGGTCTTTCTGCATGAAGTTTGCATGTTCTCCCCTTGTATGTGTGGGTTCTCACTGGGTATGCCAGCTTCCTCCCACAGTCCAAAAACATGACTGTTAGGTTAATTGGTCTCTCTACATTCCCCTTAGATGTGAATGAGTGTGTGCATGGTTATTTGTCCTGTATGTCTCTGTGTTGCCCTGTGATGGATTGGTGACCTATCCAGGGTGTACTCCTCCTCTTGCCCACTGACTGCTGGAGAGAGGCACCAACTCTTCAATAAGCGGTCAGACTGCCAACATTTCCAAATTATGCATATTCCATACCAGACAGAGAGTTAACGTGTTTATATAAAAAGACAGGCTTTACAAGGGAAAACTTACTGGATGTTCTCTGTGTGGTTACAAGGATAAAGTCTCGTAAATCTCTTCTACAGCTGATCAAAGGTGTATTCTGAGACACAAATTGAGTGCTGGAGAGACATCTCTGCATTTCAGAGCATGGGATTCCTGCCCACCTTCTTCTGCCCCTGGCAAAGGGCTGTGATCCCCTTGGAATATTTGACAATTTCAATCTATCTTTTTGGCATTAATTGTCTTGTCATCCCTGCTTAAGATCTTTACTTAGTCAAACAAACCAGGGTTGGCAACTTTTGCCCCCTTGTTACTCATGTACCTTTATTGCATAGACAATTATCTATGGCTCTCTCTTGGGCTGACTGAATCTCACTCTCTGCTTTACCAATCATGTTTTAGTTAAAAAACTAAACATGACATAACTGAACCACATTCTGGTTATTTGGGCTTTTGAAATATCTAAGAACTGTCTACATCTACAGCAGTCCCTAAGCCCCAGTTTTTATATCAGCTAATAAAAAGGACATAAAACTAGATGTTGATAACTTGAAAATGTTCTTAATGGTTCGAAAGCCCATTCCTTCACAAGCTGTTAAGAACTGTGGTTTACAGTCTGTTAGGAATGTTTTCATGACCATTTATTGCAATGTTTTAATTAAATTATTCTTCTGAGCCAACCTGATATTGAGAGCGAAAGAGAAAGAGAGAGAGAGAACAACACATAGGATATTATAATAATCCTAAGCCACATCCTGTCATTGAATGCACAGATATGTCTAAACAGCCTATGAAAAATCAACAAACAAGTCATTTAAGAATTTTTATGCCATCAATAATGAGATGTGGGTCAAGGTTCACGTCAATCAATGCATGCATTTTGGTCATGCAGCAAACTGCTCCAGACTAAAACGTTACATGCTAATCATCTTTTATTGAAAGTAAAACTGAATTTTTTTTTTCTCCGGGTACTTTTAGTAAAAAGTGGACTCCCAACCCTCCAGCAGACTATAAAATGTAAAATGTATGATTTCTGATGAGAGATTCTGTGACTGGTGCCTCTGGCTCAGGTAACAAGATCCTTTTTAGAGACAGGGCTATGTTGTGTGACTTTAACAGTCCTGACTATTTATTTGCATGTACGCAGCTCAGACCTTTGTGATTATAGGATAATCTGTAGCTTCAGTGATGGATGTGACACCAGTGACAAGCAGGCAGCTCCCAGAAAGTGTCCCAGCTTATAAAGCTGTTCTACACCACATCAACTCCTCACGCTGATAGCTTTTCTGATCCCTCCTGCCTCTAAAACGTTTTGAATGATCAGTAAAGTCCAGAACAGTTGGATCTGCACACATGTTCAAATCTTAATGTAAACAATAAAATCTGACTAAAACCCCAGTCATGTCTACACTGGTCGTTTTTTAAAACGCTAGAAAAAATAAAAACATGTTATTAGAAAACCTACACACAAGAGTTGCTGGATAGCTAATAAAGCATTTGGTTTGAGTGTGATGCTATTCTAAAGCAGAATCTTTGGATATTCAATATTTTAATTAATAACAAGGTCAAAATGACTCCCCAGTGGATAGGAGCACTCCAGAGGTGAGGTTCAGACTGGAAGACTGCCAATGTTCACTATGCAGTAAATCTCTAGACTTAGGCACACTTTGTCTTTGTGACCATTTCAACAAATTTTGAAATCCCATTTACTGAGGAAATATTTTGTGTTGAACATAAGAGGGAAATCTTATTTAATCACTGTTATGTAAGTTTTCCATCATTGTTAGAGACCATTTAGAAAAGTCAAACATTACACAACTTTGCTTGGAATACCTAATGAGGAACAAAAAACACTTAATGGCCTATAATAGTTGCCTAAACTGTGAAAAGAGTCATGCCTGGTTTTGTGTTTTGCATCTACAGAGGTTTATATTAAGTCTCTGTTGACTTTTATGATAACAATTTTCATTTTGTTACATTGCAACATTTAAAAAGTGTCCATTGACTGGAGTTTTGGTCAGATTCTGTCATTTTAGAAAGATAATGTTCAGAAGTAAAATTATTTTAAAATGTCAAGGATGCTGTAAAGGAAATGGTGATTAAAACCTTGGTGAAATTTGATCATAAAAAACAATATATTTCAATATATATAATGTAGTGTTTGACTTGACTTGACTTGAACGCTTCATGGAGTATAAACACGGATGTAAAAGAAGCTGGTGGAGAAACATCTACATCAGCGACTGTTGAGCCCGGCCCATTTCAAATCTTTTCTGTGACCCTTGCCTCTGTCTACCTGATTGCTTAAATATCTTTTGTACACTGAAATCAACACAGACTTCACTGTTGCTCCTAAAATTGGCTGCTTCCTCTTGCTATCTCTAACAGTACAATTAGACATTTTTTTGACCCCTAGAAGACTGCTCTCTGAGGATTTTCCAGTAGTCTTCTATTGTCCTTTTGTTAATTCAATTTCAGATATGTTCCTGCTTTCCAGAAACTCCTCAGGGGGTCTTTAAAAGAATGTACTGCAGGATTTCCTGAAATGCCAATGAGTACACCTGATTATCTTGTCTGCTGTCCTGCATTTTCCCATTAGCTACTAAAACTAGCATACAACCTAAGCGTCTTTTTGGCACAGAGTAATTTGCTCTCTGCATCTTCTTCATGCTCTCTTTTTCTTCTGGCTTTCACTTAGTTGAGAGCAGATGGTTATTAGGTCTGAGCTTCCCCTCTCAAATCTATTTCCCCCTTCTTCAATGTTTGTGCTAAGTGGAGACCTTGAACACTACGACCAGTTCATCCGCTTCACCGCGGTCCCTCCTGACTTCTTTTAAAGGTGCTTTCATTTAATCATTTCTTTTAAAAAGATTTTTTTCTGGGGCAGTATGAGGTCACAGATCACATCAGGGCTGCTTTCCGACTCAGTGACCATTTAATCAAGCCGAGGTCCATTTCTCAGCTGCTCTTTTCAGACCACCTTTTCTTCCTGGTGCTCGGGTGAACTTTGTGGCCCCGCTCCTCAGAATCCTATTCCTACCAAGACTTTTGAGGGGACTGGGTAACTTACATCTATTCCCTGGGATTTAGAGCTTCACTGGGTGTTCTGTAAAGGTCCACAGGCCAAACTGAAGTATTGGGCCTTGATCCAAACATCCAGTCTATTACCAAAACAGGTACGAGATACTGCTCAATTCAGAAGTAGTCCTGTGCAAATGTTTTAGTTATAAACAACTGCTACAGGTAATTGCTACTAACTAATTATGTAAATATATCTGTTGTGTGATTTTTATTTTTTTGCAATTTTTTCTAAAAACATCTGCTGTAAATAAAAGCAGTTTGATCCATTGTCTTCTGCCTGTGAGAAATTCTTCTGTACTAGAATGAGCTCTAATTCAAGTCTGTGCATTTCAGGCACTTTTTTTGCTCTAGTCTGTTTATATACACTGCCACGCCTAACAACGTTCTCCAAGAGCACATAACATAAAAAAGTGTCACACCACCCGTTATTCTTTTAATGAATAATAATGGGATTCCTTACATGAAACTATAAAAATTTTTACTGTTGAGTTTTATGTTACCTACCAAAAGTTCACAGGAATCCTGAGTGTAAAATAAAACATGCACATTTATGTTAAAATTGTAGGGAATTTGTTTAATTTGCATAATAATCCTAATAATGGTGTAATCTGATAAACGTGTTTTACCTGCGGTTCCCAACCTTTTTCATGAGGCCACAACTTAATTCTACAGTAACAGCTGTGCCTGCACTTTTCTCCATCTGAGCTGTTTTGCTCACATGCATGTGCTATTATTTGTGTAACTCCTTTTCTTTTTTGTTACGCTCAAATGTTTCAGATCATCAAACAATTGTTAATGTCAGACAAATAGCATTTTTGATTAAACTATGCTCTGTACCAGAAAATCCTAAAGGAGATTATCCAGTTATCAGTATATGATCCTAAACTTGACCACACTTGGAACACGACAGTGACAAAGCACACCAGCAAGTTCACCACTGAATTTCTCAGAGATGCTAATAAATAATAATAATAAAGGTTTTTGAGTAATGAATGTCCAGACTCACACCAGATTGAGATGCTTTGTTATGGCCTTAAAAATAATGTTTTTGTTTAAAAGCCTCCAATGTGGCTGAATTAAAGCAATTCTGAAAAGAACTGAGGTCCAAATTTCCACCACAGCAATGTCAAAGTTGTTGCCACCAAGTGAGGCACAGCCAATTAATATGTTTATGGGAAAATCACTTTTTCAAATAGGGACAGGTTAATTTAAACAGTTTCAATAAAATCATAATTTGATAAGTGCATCTTGTATTTACCAAGGTCAGCTTTGATATTAAAATCCATTTTGATGTACTGGTAATCAATAAAGTGTGATAACAGAATAGAAGAACTCTGCAAGGGGCAAATATTGTTTCAGAAACTTTTTCTAGGACATTTTCGTTCCATTAAACAGGTAAACCTTTAAAATTGGTCTTTGTACAAAGAGGAGTTTTCTGAGTGTCTACAGACGCAAGTTAAAAACTCATAAGCAACTAAATTATCCGCCAATTAGGAAGAGAAAGAATGACCCAAAACTCTGCTTGCATGAAAGCAACAGCATGTCCTTTCATAGTTCAGCACTTTTTGCCTGTGTTCCATTGAGTCTGGTCACCAAGTAGGTTTGAATGCAGGCAAGCACGTTAGAGATATTTTAAGCTATGAATGTAGAAGTCCACAAACTTGTAATTCATTTACAAAAACATATCAACCTCCGGGCCACCAGGGTGTTTCATTTTTTCATTATTACACCTCATTTAACATTTTTCTAACTCACATCTGTGCTTTAGTTTTTTCATGATGATTCAAGATCCTGTATCTGTTTGTTTCTTTAGTAGTTAATCCCCAAACATTCCAACTGGTAATGGCATTTCCAGAATCAGAAATGTGTCCACCTGCCAAGTTATTGATGATGTTTTGCTGAGCTAACAGTTTATTTGACCATGTGTCACCTCTCTTGTCTGATGGACGCTCAACATTCCACATCTTTTTCTCCAATTTTCCGCACATGATCTATCTTCGTTCTCCATTACACTTTTTGTAAACAGAATCATGTTGTGCAACTGTAATAACTGTCCCTTGTGAAACACTTGATCATGTGAAAGAGAACGTGACAACTGAACAGTAAGCAGGTATGCAAAATAAATAAATAAATCATCAAGTCAAATATTTTTGATTCAGATCTAGTTGAAAACATCATGATTGGCCTTGACTTTGTAGTTCTTTGGCTTTTGGATCTCTGCTTTTTAAGTAATTATGCCTCAGGAAGTTTAACTGTTTTTTTTCCCATAAATGTCTTATCCATTTCCATTGTGTTTGTTTATTCTGAAGTGGAGCTTTAGCAGAGGGTATTTATTGATGCTTGAATCTATGCATTTTTTAAAGTAGTTTCCTTATATGCAACACACACTAGTGATGTCAGACACACGTTAAATAAATATGCCGTAATTGTTTTCTATGAAACATCCCGGTTCGGCAGTATCTGGTCTGCAGCCGGTGCTTCAAGGTGTTACACCCAGCAATCCTTTTCAAATCCTCCAAATGTAAATCCTAATACATCCCAGCCCCTTTTTTTCTGCGCTACTTTGGTTGTTTTTTTCTATGGTTGGATTGTAGCACCATTTCAGGTGGAAAGATATTTTTAAATAGAAGAGGAAATATTAATTTTGAGGTTGAGAAATATCCAGAAATGTATGATTTCAAGGATAATGACAAAAAAAAAAGATATTGCCTGGCAATCAATTTCTCATGGGGGGAAATCTAATTTAAGTGAAAATATAAAGAAGAAATGCTAAGCAAATATTTTTAAATTGTTTACAAAATTTATATAACATTTTACCGTAGAGTTAATTCATTTTAGTTTTGTAAGTTTATTATGTATTTTTCTTTTGGTAGGCTACACAACCTCTTGGCATAAATGCATAACTGCATTTGGCTAAAATCCACAAATAATAGAGATCTATTCTGTTTACGGACACTTCAGCATTATATATCCAATATGTGTTAAAAGTGTTTTTTTACACGCTGCGTTGCAATAACTCCATTGTGCATTCCCCTTTAGAAAACCTGTCAAATAAGATTTTTTTTTATTTTTTATAAAACTTTTTAAACTGAATTTCTGAAGGCTATGGACATTGTTGGGTTGTCATGGTTGACTTGCCTCTTCAATCTGCACAAAGGACCAGGAGGGGCATCCTGGGATGTGGGTCCCAATTTTTAAGAAGGGGACCGGAGACTGTTTCAATTATCGAGGGATCACACTTCTCAGTCACCTGGGGAAAGCTGACTCTGGGATGCTGGAGAAGAGGCTCTGGCTGATATTTGAATTTTGGATCCAGGAGGAGCAATGTAGCTTTTGTCCTGGCCATCGAACATTGGACCAGATCTTTACCCTTGTGGAATTGGCTTAGGGGTCATGAGAGTATCCTTCTCTGGTGTACGTGTGTTTTGTGGATCTGGAGAATGCCTACTATCGTGTCTCCTGAGGTATTTTCAAACGGGGGCTTCAGGAGTATGGGGTATCTGTGTGGCCTTTAAGGTCCTTGTATGCCCAAAGCAAGAGCTGTGTTTGCATTCTTGGCTGAAAGTCGAGCCTGTTCTCTGTGTGCATTGGACTTCGCCAGGGCTGCCCCTTATCACTGATCCTGTTTGTTGTGTTTATGGACAGGATGTCAAGGTGTAGTTGTGGAAAAGAGTGCGTCTAGTTCGTGAACCTCAGGATCTCATTTTTGCCTTTTTGAGGATGATGTGATTCTGTTGGCCTCTTCAGACAATGACCTTCAGCGTGCACTGGACCAGTTCGCTGTTGAGTGTGAAGCGGCTTGGATGAGAGTCAGCTGCCTTAAGTCTGAGGCCATGTTGATTGACCCCAAAAAGATGGACTGACCCCTTTGGGTTGAGTGTCAGACTTTGCCTCAAACAGAAGAGTTTAAGTATCTTTGGTGTCTTGTTCACGAGTAATGGTAGGATGGAAGGGTACATGAACAGAGGGATTGGGGCTTCGTCTGCAGTAATGTGGGCACTGCTCTGGTCTGTTGTGGTGAAGACAGAGCTGAAACAAAAAGCAACGCTCTCAGTTTACCAGTTCCGACCCTCACATATGGTCATGACATATGGATTGTGACCGAAAGATCGAGATCCCGTGCACAAGCGGCCAAAATTAGCTTCCTTCTTCAGTCGCTACCAGTTTTATAAAACTGGGTGTGTGAAACAAAGGAAATTACAGAGAGCAGCATGAATCTTAGAAATAATAAACATAATTTTAGGAACTAATTTGGGTCATATTTGCAGACATTTCTGAATTAACATTGTTCAAACAATGAAGGGCAGCTTCTACTCCCTCCCACAGTCATATTTCATTAAGTATGATGGAAAATCTTGAGTCAGTGTAAAGTCAATGGCTGACTGAGATATTTTAATTAGCTCAATAAAGATTTGCTTTTTCATTTGTAAAGTGTTTTTGGTTTTAAAATATGCTGTGTGCTGTTTGATTTTGATCTGTTAGTCTCTGCCATGTGTGTTGATGTTGCTTTATTGATCTGTTTTGCTGCCAATCGATAATGGGTGTGGTGTTTTCCATGCTTATCAGACCATAATCAGTCAGTTGAAGAAAAACTATCACATTATGTTATGCATGATGTTCCAAAAGTTACTTCTCAAATTAATTGTATCACCACTTCAGTAGGTATTGGAAACAATTTTGTCATTTTTTCTTTACTTGGGTCTGAGGGACTCAAGAAAGCCATTGTTCAACCCCCTTCCTGTCAGTTCCCTGTTTATTATATTTTCTATGCCAATGCAGCTAAGTTGTCCATTTTGCTGATTTTTTATCCACAGACAATAAACAGACTAATCATTTCATGCTGATAAAAAATGCCACAGCTGAAATTTTATGCTGTGCCATATTTTAATTGACCCTCTTGGAGAGAAATAAGGCTGTGTAGTTGTGTGTATGAGTGTATCCATCCGCATATGTCGAAGAGCTTAATAGAGAAGATTGCTTTTTCAAAGCATGTCAGTCTCAAAGACAACCAAACCTCAGTGCTCCTTTAACAACTGGAACCTCTTTGTAATTACTCTTCCACATCTGCTTCAATTCTTTCTTCATCTCATGGTACAGCTCAGTTATGTATTACTCCTTTTCTATTTTACTGTCAGCAGGGACTGCCACATCTAAGATCCATTCTTCATTCTTTGTCAGACACCAATATATTTTATTGGTTGGCTGTTGGGAACATGAAGTCCCACCTGTTTTCAGCTTTGTTGTTTCCATCCAAATTTTGTGGGTTGCCTCAGTGTTGCTGAGATTCTTGAGAAATGCCTTTGCACTTCCCCTGACAGTCATGCATGCAATACAGTATTTACTACCTCTGACCTTTCAGCTGACCACATCTACTGGCAGTTTTTTTCATTTTAGATTGGACTTTTATATGTCAACAACCTCCTGTTTGTTTATTATATATTTTTATGGGCTACCTACTGTCTCCTCCTGCATGATTTTGCCCATCCCAGAGGTCTGCAACTTGTGGATCTTTTGCTCATCCACAGTTTTTTCTACTATCCAAAATTTTAAAAAAAATTTGTTTTGTTTTTATATAAAGAGGTAATAAAATGCAGGTCTAAGTAGTTTTTCTATTTGTTTTCATTTACTACTTAGTAACTTCCTCAACACAATACCAGTAAGAGTGCTAGCAATATTTTATAAGACATTTTATTATCATTAGGTTGTAAGCTATATGTTTGTTAACTACATTTTCCATAGAAATGGATGATTTATAGAAGAGAATGGATATATCCTGTTGTGCAATGATAAGTTTGGTTTGGCTAAGTGCTCAAACATCTTGAAACATTAAATGCACCCTCTAGCTGCAGATATGTTCTTGATTAGGCTGATGAGCTTCACCTGTGTGAAACATAAGGAGAGACTTGAGATGAATGACATGGAGAGGAAACACTGACTTTGAAAAATACCCATCTGGACTGAAAACAGGCTGGGTTCACTGCCCTTTGAGGCACTAGATTGAGTTATTAGGGGAAACTGGATTAGAAACTGCTTTCAGGTCTAATTCACTGGAAGGCCAGGAGAGCTAGTATCATTGTTCTCTCTTGCCCGCCAAAACCGGTCCCTGTAGCCATTTTTTGATTGTGCTAGTCTCCCTTGACACAATTAACCCCTTATAGACTATTGTCATGGATTGGCCTCAAACCACCACAGTGCCAAGGTAGTATATGTGTACATACCAGTGATGACACATTTTCAACACAGGAGTAAACTGGAAAAACGTTGCTGTCCTCTAGTGGTCAGAGTTACTCCCAATTATGTTGAATTTCACTACATTGCATATGTATTACCTATGTTTTTTCTGCTAAATTCAAATAATATTGCTTCATTTATTTTTGCAGTCATTTTTTACATTATTGTAAATATATTCAGACAGTAAACTGTTAGCACAACATTGTGTTCATGAGATGAAATTTTGGCAATAATTTTGGGAAAAATTATAGACAATATTTTATCATTAAAATTTTACAAATCAAACTGTTGAAAATAATACGTCATTTTTTTTGCTGGTCTAATTTAAAGAATCTCAATTTAGTGTAGAATGATCCAATTTAGGTTTGATCATTCTAATTAGTTTTAGATTTAAACTAGAGATGATCAAATAAAGTCTATTATATTGTGAAATAACTCTAGTTTAGAACCTATAGGAATCTACAAAGCAGATGATAACTTCAGCTTTATTAGTGGCTATTTTTTTTTTTCATATCTTGGTAATCACTTGAAATAGTGTCAACATAATTTACAGTTCACTTTGAAAAAAAGAACATTGTGACAATCTTGACAAACTTGAGCTGTGTCTGCAATGCTGCTTCAGTGCTGAAGTCATACAATGTAGATTATCAAGTGTATAACTAGTCAATGACTGTAGCTCTGTCTTAGGGCAAACTGCAGTCTGACAAGTGTGTATGTTTCATCTGTTGCTATGTACCCAGCATGTTGGGGAACATTTGCAGAAAGCAGATGATGTTCTGCTGTGGAATCTGTTATTCTCAGCGTTCATCCTTAATGTAGTATCTCAGCAGTCTGTTTTTCTCACAGGGTCGTTGGGTGACGGCCCTCACTGGGTCTCAACACTGACCTGTGACATCACTTACTGCTGATACAGCACAGCTGTCATGAATAAGCCTCTGTCCTTCAGCCTAAATCCTCTTCTAGAGATGTTGCTGCTGTGAAAAAAGACACTCCCGCACTGCCTTTGACCCTTGTTTTGTTTTGTGTTTTCAGCAAGCCTTCAAATTAGGCTGAATGTGTTATATCAGTGTGTCCAAAGACATGTGGAAGCTGTACCGAGAGAAGATACTATGAATGTGTGCTGCCAGTTGTGCTGGACCCTTATTAACTTCTCCACCTCCTCTCTCTTTACCCAGTCTCCTTCATCAGCTCATCTAGGGCTGAAGTGATACATGTGCCTATGAAGTGTCAGTAGCGATAAAGATGCCGCCACTTCACTGTTTTAATTGGAACCTTTGCTGTTGATGTGTGAACAGCTGCAGGATGGAGAAGGGCAGATCTATCATCATTACCCTCCAAAGACCACCTAAGGTTACATGGCAACAGATACGGAGGTGGAAAACCCCCGAAGCTCCTGTTTGTTTATGATTTTATTTTTACACTTTGCATCTGTATATTATTATGTGGTGGTAAAATGACTAAATTAAGAGTGTACATGTGGTGGACTATGTAGCTGATGAACAAAGTGACTAGCAAAGGTTTATTTATCGACCCAGTGTGGGGTTCACACAGTCACACCAGTTGACTGACTCATAGTCACACACGTTTAGATACCCGTGTGTGAATTCTTTAGTTTCCCTGCAGACACAAATCTATTATTCATTTCAAAATGACTCATTTTTTGGCCCATGGCGCCTAATCGTGGTGTGGTGCCTGACCAAGGGGGAGTGATTTTCTGATTAATGCAGATTCTACAAAGAAACAATAGGGTATAGGCTCTGATGTCTGATATTAAGCGTGTGCACATGTGAAACAGTGGTTGTGGCAAGATGTAGGATAACCTAATATTACGTTTCTCAGTGCGTACAGCATATTTCTTAAGGGACAGATCTGCTATGCTTTTCTTTGTTTAATTCCATCATTACATTTGAGTATAGTGTTTTTATTCTGCCTGACAGAGTCAGATGTGTAAGTTTAATTAATTCTTGCTAATATAAGACTCTTCCCTCTTCTTACTTTGTATCGTAAGTCACCCTTTTTCTTCATATTCAGTGTAGGGGAGTATTAAGTGGTAAATGGCTTTGGTGGCAAATTGTGGCAAAACCTTAGCATAGTTTAGTGTTCTCAAAGTACCAGAGGTGTGGTAGTAAACGCAAAAATCATGGTTTGGTACATATACTTTTACTTTATGCAACAGTGAACAAAGAATGCAATTTGTTTTATTTCATTTTATCAATATGTTGTATCATTTCAAACAGTGGCTAGTGTAGAACTGACTGGAGATTTGGTTTGGTTTTTGTAGTTATAAAAGGATGACCAGTTAAATATAATGGCTTAATAGATATTTACACAAAAATAAACCTCTTGAAAACAGAGGTTATGAATAGTAATGAAGATTATGAATATTTAATTAAGACTGCACACATTTGATAAGAACATTTTTTTA
The DNA here is from genome assembly GCF_021462225.1 of Girardinichthys multiradiatus. Classification (NCBI taxonomy): domain Eukaryota; kingdom Metazoa; phylum Chordata; class Actinopteri; order Cyprinodontiformes; family Goodeidae; genus Girardinichthys; species Girardinichthys multiradiatus. The sequence goes on from NC_061802.1 coordinate 27,187,398, forward strand.
AATCACTTTGGAGTTTTGTTATTAAATAGACAATTTGGTGTACGAGTTGTATTTGAATGCACCATAGTAGTGCGGCTTGTGGGAGAAATCCTCTTGTCCCTCATGTCAGATGGACTTCTTCAGACATTAAATAAATCAGAAAAACAACTGCAGTGTACATAAAAAGTGTGTGTTACCAGCTCTAGAGAGAAAGGTTTTGGACCTCTGCACACTCTGGACTAACAAATAGTGGAATTTATTCATGAGTTATTGTGATTTAAAATCTCTCACTTTACATGTTAAACTAAATACTCCTTAGTGGTGTTGTGATTATGAATCTGAGAATATTATTTAATATTAATATTTTATCAAATAATATTTCGGTCTGTTAAGGGTTGTCCTGTGAATAGCAGCCCAGTAAGTCGATGGTATTAGGACAAAATAGAAAGGAGTGAGCCAAGCTCTGATGTTATTGAACAGCCAAACTCTGCACACATGGAATGAATTCACACAATTTCTTAAAATACAAGAATGTATTAACAAAAATAAGTCAACTCAAAGTCAAACAAATTTCAATCAACAAACTCTTTACTATGCTAAAACAATCCAACTAAACTACCAAGCAGAATTCAAGAATAACAAAGACTAATGGGTTATGTACAATATAAACAAATTATCATTAAAACTGGTTGAAAATCATGACCGAAGGAGTGATGCAACATTACCATGCAATGTTTATGTTTGAGAACCAAGGATTATCTTGAAGAATCTGGAAATGGAGTTAAGTTAGTCTTGGAACTAACTTAGGCAATAATCAGCAAACGTTTAGACAACCATTCACAATGCAAGATCAGATAAAATACAAGTCCTTCTCAAAATATTAGCATATTGTGATAAAGTTCATTATTTTCCATGAGGTCATGATGAAAATTTAACATTCATATATTTTAGATTTATTGCACACTAACTGAAATATTTCAGGTCTTTTATTGTCTTAATACGGATGATTTTGGCATACAGCTCATGAAAACCCAAAATTCCTATCTCACAAAATTAGCACATTTCATCCAACCAATAAAAGAAAAGTGTTTTTAATACAAAAAACGTCGACCTTCAAATAATCATGTACAGTTATGCACTCAATATTTGGTCGGGAATCCTTTGGCAGAAATGACTGCTTCAATGCGACGTGGCATGGAGGCAATCAGCCTGTGGCACTGCTGAGGTCTTATGGAGGCCCAGGATGCTTCGATAGCGGCCTTTAGCTCATCCAGAGTGTTGGGTCTTGAGTCTCTCAACGTTCTCTTCACAATATCCCACAGATTCTCTATGGGGTTCAGGTCAGGAGAGTTGGCAGGCCAATTGAGCACAGTGATACCATGGTCAGTAAACCATTTACCAGTGGTTCTGGCACTGTGAGCAGGTGCCAGGTCGTGCTGAAAAATGAAATCTTCATCTCCATAAAGCTTTTCAGCAAATGGAAGCATGAAGTGCTCCAAAATCTCCTGATAGCTAGCTGCATTGACCCTGCCCTTGATAAAACACAGTGGACCAACATCAGCAGCTGACACGGCACCCCAGACCATCACTGACTGTGGGTACTTGACACTGGACTTCTGGCATTTTGGCATTTCCTTCTCCCCAGTCTTCCTCCAGACTCTGGCACCTTGATTTCTGAATGACATGCAGAATTTGCTTTCATCCGAAAAAAGTACTTTGGACCACTGAGAAACAGTCCAGTGCTGCTTCTCTGTAGCCCAGGTCAGGCGCTTCTGCCGCTGTTTCTGGTTCAAAAGTGGCTAGACCTGGGGAATGCGGCACTTGTAGCCCATTTCCTGCACACGCCTGTGCACGGTGGCTCTGGATGTTTCTACTCCAGACTCAGTCCACTGCTTCCGCACGTTCAGAAATTTCTTTCTGTGTCTTACCCTCTTGCTTGAGGGTGTCAATAGTGGCCTTCTGGACAGCAGTCAGGTCGGCAGTCTTACCCATGATTGGGGTTTTGAGCGATGAACCAGGCTGGGAGTTTTAAAGGCCTCAGGAATCTTTTGCAGGTGTTTAGAGTTAACTCGTTGATTCAGATGATTAGGTTCATAGCTTGTTTAGAGACCCTTTTAATGATATGCTAATTTTGTGAGATAGGAATTTTGGGTTTTCATGAGCTGTATGCCAAAATCATCCGTATTAAGACAATAAAAGACCTGAAATATTTCAGTTAGTGTGCAATTAATCTAAAATATATGAATCTTAAATTTTCATCATGACATTATGGAAAATAATGAACTTTATCACAATATGCTAATATTTTGAGAAGGACCTGTAGATTTAAGTCTGGACTTTGTTAGTAACTTTCTAACACACTAAAAAACACACAATGCTTTAAGTTAAACTATTCCCTTGTATCAGTGGCTTTATGGTTAAGGTCATTGTCTGGGTAAAAGGTGCGCAGTCTTTTGCAGTTTCTAACACATTTTTTTCAAGATTGCCTTATATTTAGCTCCATCCATCTTCCCATCCACTCCAAGCAGATTCCCTGTCCCAGCTGAAGAAAATCACAGCATGCTGTCACCACTACCATGTCTTACTGTGAGGATTCTCTGTTCACCATTGGGTGAAGTGATTTTCCGCCCCACAGAGCATTTTGCATGTAGGCCATTCTCATTGTACCAGAGCACATTTTCTCTATCCAAATGACTCGTGGAAAAGAGCACAGAGGATTTCTTATGTTTTTCTTTTAACAATGGCTTTTTTTTTCTTGTCACTCTCCCATAGAGCCTAAATTTGTAGAATGCCTAATTTGTTGTTGGCCCTTTCAACAGACACTTAAGCTGTAGATCTTTGTACCTCTTAGTTATCCTGGACTTTTTGTTACTTTTATGTCCAGGCTGTCAGTGGATGACCATATCTTAGTCAGTTTGCAGTGGAGCCGTACTCAACATTTTTTTGATTGACTGATCTGTTTGTTTTATAAACCTATGCCTCGTTAAACTTGTGTGAAGACCAGAGAACTGGTGTTTTCCTCGATCTTCACGTTTCTCTTTGTTCTATAACAAACTTTTGATGCCTTCAGAAAATAGATGCATTTATATTATCAATAAAGTGCTCCCAACTGATCTTTTTAAACAGGCCAACATTCAGTAGATTTGTCAATTTTTGAAAACCGTACATCATGGTAGGTGCAATCCAGTTACGTGCTAGTATGTGTTGGTAAACTAAAAAAAGTTTGTGGTTTTAACATGAAGGAAAATGAAACTTCAAAATTATAAATACTTTTGCAATACACTTTAGCCTTGTATGGTTTGGTGCCATTTTTATGACTTTCAGCAGGGTGTTCCTTTTTCATTAGGCAGAATGTAGTTCACTGCACAACTTGTAGACTGTTGGTCAAAGATAATTTTTATTTGACCACAAACAGCAAACGTTTTGAGTTCAATGTTATTCCCAGCTCCAGTCTTACAAAATACTATTTTTTTGAGCAAGAATATTAATGAAACCATTTAACATAAAGCCTTTGAATGATCATGACCAAAAAATGGTAGCGATAATAAAGCAATTACTATTTTGAGACAGCAATTAGCCTGGCACCTTCCTCCAATGCTATAATTACCAACAATAAGAGGGGTGTGTTGGATCTATTTGTTGGGGAAGGATCTATTTTGAAGGAGCTGGAAGCTCTAGAGAAGATGAAGATGGAGAAGATAGGCTGTCAAAGACCAGGCGTATCATCCCGAACATACTATTCCCTTTTGACACCTCCACAATAACCTTAGAGAGGAGCAATTGCTTTCCTCTGTCCATACACAAATTTCAGTGTTGTTTTGCACACATCTCTCCATTATGAGTGTTTTTTTTCTTTCTTTTTTTTTGATCTGTGAGCGGATGTTGAAATTGAGGAAGTGAGATGGAAGAAACGAGGCAGGCATGGATGGACGGGGGGGTGGAGTGAGAAAGAGAGATTGGTTTTCATGCCTGGTAGTCAGCGAGCCTGTAAATCTCCCAGGAGCGTTGTGGAAGACAGCAGAAGGTTGATAGTCATCCATCACTCCTGACAACCCCGGTGCGCTGGAAGGGCCTGACAGCACAGCCCTGCCTGACAGAGAGAGTTGGGGGTCCGCACAGAAAGGGAAAAAACAGCAGAAAGATAAATAGAATGAGATGCTGACTATAGAATGAGCAAATTAACTCTTCCATGTTTAAAGCAGGCAGTGAATTGTGAAAGGAAGGTAAGAAGATAAATAGGAGGAGAGAATAGAAGTAGTGAAGGCAGAGGTTCAGCAGTTGGTTTTTATAGTCACTCAACTTGCATTGAGTGCGTTTGATGGCAGTTATGTTACTGAGGAAGTTAAGCTGGACAGGCTGGAACAAGCTCATGAATTCATAACTTATAGCTTGGTGTTTTTTTTTTATTTAACCAAGAAGTTTGTTTCTGAAAGTGAAATGTGAAATGAAACTCTCAGAAAATCTGCCAGAAGTATGAATAACTATGGGGCTCAACTGTACAGTTTGCAAATAAATGAAAACAAGAACAATGTAAATGGCTCTTATTTCTCAAAATCACACAATCAACAAAATATCACTTTTAATGTCTACTGCTCTAAATATTTTTCCACCCCTTCATGACAAGCATCTTTCATACTTAGTAGTGCACCCCTTTCCTTTTATGACCTGCTGCAGATGTGATTTATGGCCAGACATCAGCTTGTGGGAGAGTTCCCGAGGAACCTTGGCTCACGCCTGCTAGGCTAAATCTTCCAGTTCATTAATATTCATAGGCTTGTGCCGCAACCACCTTTCTCAAACTTGACCAGAAATTCCTTTCTATTATCCTATTATTATGAGGAAGTTGCTGACATCCCGTGACTCTTTGTGCTTTTGGGTCAGCAGTGGCGTTTTGGACTTCAACCATGGACACCTTCATTATTTTGTATGCACCTTACTGTGAAAACTAAAACCTCAGTGGCTGCTGCCATCAAATCTTGCTGTAGGTATTTTGTTTTTAGTCCCCTGCCTCCTTGGAATATAGTGGCAGATATTGTAAACTTCCTCTTTTTGCCACGTCCACGTGGCTTAGCCCTGTTTCTTTAACCAAAAATTAGCAAACTATGCTTCCAATTGTACCACTAGAATAATTCAGGGTGTTTGCTGTCTTTTTGTCCATTTCCTCGTGCGAGGCAATGATTTCTTCTCTAAACCTTCTTGTACTATTGTCCTGGTTTAGTCATGTTTCTTACATGCAATGGAACCTCACTTTCAGCAATTCAGGTATCTGAGGTGTTCTATCTCAAGCAGATGCAGCTAATGCATCTCGTGATTGGGGTCATCAGGCAGGCCTGAGACCACACCTGAACTGTTAATGTGTGCTTTTATGAAGAATTTTGTTCAAGGGGTTGAATACTTTTGAGACTGCAATAGTCATTGAAAGTAGGATTTAGTTTGAATTTGGATAAAATCTTTGTATTAGTTTTACTAAATCAATTTTGTGTTACTTATCTATTGCCGTTTCAACAGTTTAGAATTTAACCTATAAACCTGATCTGTGGGGGTTGAATAATTTTAGGTGCAACTGAACGCTTGATTCTTGTTTAGATACGGTGGACCAGAATATGTTCACTCATAAAAGCTCTACAGCAGGCTTAAAAGCCCTATTAAAATGACCATTTCAAGTCGATGTGTTTATATCATGTTCTGTAACCCAAAGTATGTTTTTATTTAAGAAGTGAAACGGGATGGAGGGTTGAAGTTGACTTGCCGCTGTTGCATCTATGTTTTACACTCCTATGTCTTTATATTTTGAATATATAATTGTGTGTGGGTCTCTGTGTGTGACCTCTATCTGTGTCTGAAGGTTATTGGCCCTCTGCCATCGCTTTGTAAAGAGGAGCCCTAATTAAAGAAGTTCCAGTTGACCATTGTGTTGAAATGGAAGGGAGAGATTGCCTTTCAAGTCAGTGTCCAATGCAGAAACTTCCTCCTCCTCTTGCCGAATAAAAGAGTCTGATACAGAAAGCCATGAATGCCTAAACCAAACAAAGGCTCTTTAAAAGACTGTCACCATGCTATCTGATATCTCCTGGACCAGCACTGCTTTGAATAAATCTTTTTCACTGAAGGAAGGAGAAGGAAATTAAAAGCTGACATTCAAAAGGCTGCAGCTAGGGCTCAAGGCCCCCAGGATCAATACCAAGGTATCTCACAACTTTCCCCGCATATTAGCTCATGTTTCCACAGAGCATCACAGACTAAATAAAATCAAACCAAAACCACCTTTTGGAAAATAACTGTTGTTTTGTGACTTTTAGTCCGTGTGAGTGAGAGAGCTGACTGAGATGGGTAAAAGGGGCAGGGTGTGCCTTCTGTTTCTGTGCCTTTGTGTTTAAAGGCTCCTCTTTCTTGTGTCAGCACCTTGAGTTGACATTGGTCATTGGCGATTAAAAGTCATTTCAACAGCATCACGCTGGAGAGAGAGAGAGGAGGAATCAAAGTAAGAGAACAGGAATAGTAAAGTGTGTTGTCTCTAGGTGGAAGGAGGGGTTAGTTTAAGCAACATTCCTGACGTTTTTGTATAGGTCACATTGTCAGCATGCAGCTTTGTGAACAGTCTGTCAAGTCATGTATAGCAGCCTTACTCAAGGTCATGCATGTTCTCCCGAAGGAGTTCTCTGTCCCCTTTCTCCCTGACACGCAAACATGTGTCCCACCCTACACATATTAGACTATGACCTTCGTCCACTCCCACAGCTTCTCAAACTTTCCCTCTGTGCTGCCTTGTCACAACGTTATCCCCACTTATTGCTGCCTTGTAGCCTTACTCTCTGTAGCCATGGTTTATAAGACAGCTGAGCCACCTACCAGAACACATCTTCTCCGGAATACCATGCCTGGGAGTTTCTTACAACCAATAAAAGGGCTCCTCTTCCTAAATTACTGCCAAAATAAATAGGCAGCACTTTAACAGGTCATAATTAGTTAAGTGATTATCGTACGTAATTCTGTAATACAGCATTATGCATGAGCTCATGAGCATCAAATCAGAATATTAAAAAAATTTGCCATTAATAGGCTTAGTAAATTAATCTGCTATATTCCACAGTAGCAGTGACTATGTATTTCTATTTTTGTCGTTTGCTTTGATTCTGTGTTTCTGAGGATATTTTGTGCTCTTGGTTGTCAGGTAGTCCCTAGTAGTTTGGGGGACAGGCACGATGTGCGTCAGTGATCAGGCTGATCAAAGACAACAAGAGAAGAACAGGCAGGGCTGTCAGCAGACATCAGTTTGCTTATATCTGATGGCTATGGATATAGCTGACAGAGCTACTAGTTTGTGTTATGAAATCAGAGCGCAGCCAAGATGAATTGGTGTACCAAAATAAACCGACTAGTTACTAATACAAATGTTCTGTTATGTAATTCCTTTGGTTTAAAGACCTTTTAATGTGATGCAAAGTGTTGAAATGACCAGAGTTCTCCAGCTGTATGGTGTAATGCAGCTCAACCCCTCCCTGACGTTTTACTGCACACTTCTGGTCAGCTGACTTAAAGTTTCTATACTTTAATTTGCTTAGAAGAAAGAAAAATTTGGATGTTTGTAAATACTTCTGGCAATGAAAAACTGTCATAGTGTGCCAGCTAAGGGAGAGCCACCCATTCCCTTTTTATTTAGCTAACACTGTTTTAAATTGTTAATTAAATAAAAGAGCAGGTGGTGTCACTAATTAACCAGCTAATATCAGCTTGTGTTTGTCCAAAAAGAGCAGAATGTCAAACAGATTTGAGATTCTGGGCAATGAGCACATAAACACTACCTTGATATCTTGGTGTTTTTATGTCAGGTTATACTCTGAGAAACTCCTACTGGCTAAAGATGTGTTTTTCTTGTTTTTTTTAAATGTACGTAAATCCAACATAACATTTTTTCAGAGTAAATATCAGGGTTTCTACACTGGCATGGAAGTATGGAATTTGTATTTACTATTTTTCAGTCTGAAATAGGTCAGGAAAATAAAGAGCATAAAAACATTCACTTTTCCCACCAGATCTTGTTTGGGATAGGGAGCTTGAACCTTTCACTGCTTTCCTTTGGTGAAAGAAAGGTTCAACACAGAGACAAACACAGGCCACACACACACATCGAAGTTCAACTTAAACACAACAGTCATTCTTTGTTGTTGGACTGTTTTTGGAAAAACCACACATTCATGAAGATGAAGTCGGTGTGTTGGTAAGTGTTTTGGTTTCAATAGCTTTTTTAAACTCTGCTTCCTGCAATTCATGCATGGATTAACCGAAACTGTGCATGTACAGCAATAGGATATATTCCACAGTAGCATAAGATACATTTAGAGTATAGGTTAGGTTTACAGGTTTGGTCATGACTGAATATTTTGACACACACCAGAATATGCTCCAAAGCGGAGGAGGCTGAGAACAGTGTTTGCAAAATGAGAGTTGAGAGTTGTATTTGCATATGGAGTATACGTCATATATAACTTTTCTTCTGCTGTTATTCCTGTGGTGCAGGGATATTTTTTGTTGTGACATCTAGTGCTTAGGAGGGAGATTGCAAGAAGCAGGCTGCGTTCAATGTATTAACTGCAGCTGCAGCAGGTTGGTAGACTCTTTTCCTGCAAACATTGAAGAGGACATGTTGGTTCTGTAAACTTATTAACCTTTGATCTTTTATATATACATTGAATAGTTCCATTTCATGATAAATTAGCAATAAAAAGCAATAATAACATTGTATTCATTTATTTAAGCGAGGTGAAGCATTCTGCTGCTTTATGGGTTACTGTGTACATTTTAATGTTATTGTTGTGGTTGTTCTGGGTTTTAATACCATCTGACAAACTAAGTGACATATGCATTACCACGTCCAACTGGACTGAAGTGAATGCTGGAATTATGTATACTCAAAGTTAAGTAACATCACTTTGACATTCATCACTATTTACATTTCTACCAGTAATGTTGTGAACAGTATTATATGCACATCATTATCTAATGTATTCAAAACCTTTCAAAATGTCCTAAATAAAATAAAATTAAAGACTTAAAGCTTTTCTACGCAAATGGCAGTACTATACATCACAACATAGATTTAATAAAAGATTTAGAGTTAAACATATTTCCAAACCTGTGCAAGGAGGGAATAGTTTTCAAATCTAAGATTCAAACATGTTTGGTAGCCATGGCTGACATTAAAGAATGGGTTTGCAACTTTGCACCAGCTAGCATTGGTAACTTGTATGGCACCTGTGTGGGACTCAAAATAAATGCACATTGTACAGCATTGTCATAACATACAGGTCCTTCTCAAAAAATTTGCATATTGTGATAAAGTTCATTATTTTCCATAATGTCATGATGAAAATTTAACATTCATATATTTTAGATTCATTGCACACTAACTGAAATATTTCAGGTCTTTCATTGTCTTAATACGGATGATTTTGGCATACAGCTCATGAAAACCCAAAATTCCTATCTCACAAAATTAGCATATCATTAAAAGGGTCTCTAAACGAGCTATGAACCTAATCATCTGAATCAACGAGTTAACTCTAAACACCTGCAAAAGATTCCTGAGGCCTTTAAAACTCCCAGCCTGGTCCATCACTCAAAACCCCAATCATGGGTAAGACTGCCGACCTGACTGCTGTCCAGAAGGCCACTATTGACACCCTCAAGCAAGAGGGTAAGACACAGAAAGAAATTTCTGAACGAATAGGCTGTTCCCAGAGTGCTGTATCAAGGCACCTCAGTGGGAAGTCTGTGGGAAGGAAAAAGTGTGGCAGAAAACGCTGCACAATGAGAAGAGGTGACCGGACCCTGAGGAAGATTGTGGAGAAGGGCCGATTCCAGACCTTGAGGGACCTGCGGAAGCAGTGGACTGAGTCTGGAGTAGAAACATCCAGAGCCACCGTGCACAGGCGTGTGCAGGAAATGGGCTACAGGTGCCGCATTCCCCAGTCCTGGGCTACAGAGAAGCAGCACTGGACTGTTGCTCAGTGGTCCAAAGTACTTTTTTCGGATGAAAGCAAATTCTGCATGTCATTCGGAAATCAAGGTCAGAGTCTGCCAGAGTCTGGAGGAAGACTGGGGAGAAGGAAATGCCAAAATGCCAGAAGTCCAGTGTCAAGTACCCACAGTCAGTGATGGTCTGGGGTGCCGTGTCAGCTGCTGGTGTTGGTCCACTGTGTTTTATCAAGGGCAGGGTCAATGCAGCTAGCTATCAGGAGATTTTGGAGCACTTCATGCTTCCATCTGCTGAAAAGCTTTATGGAGATTAAGATTTCATTTTTCAGCACAACCTGGCACCTGCTCACAGTGCCAAAACCACTGGTAAATGGTTTACTGACCATGGTATCACTGTGCTCAATTGGCCTGCCAACTCTCCTGACCTGAACCCCATAGAGAATCTGTGGGATATTGTGAAGAGAACGTTGAGAGACTCAAGACCCAACACTCTGGATGAGCTAAAGGCCGCTATCGAAGCATCCTGGGCCTCCATAAGACCTCAGCAGTGCCACAGGCTGATTGCCTCCATGCCACGCCGCATTGAAGCAGTCATTTCTGCAAAAGGATTCCCGACCAAGTATTGAGTGCATAACTGTACATGATTATTTGAAGGTTGACGTTTTTTTGTATTAAAAACACTTTTCTTTTATTGGTCGGATGAAATATGCTAATTTTGTGAGATAGGAATTTTGGGTTTTCATGAGCTGTATGCCAAAATCATCCATATTAAGACAATAAAAGACCTGAAATATTTCAGTTAGTGTGCAATGAGTCTAAAATACATGAATGTTAAATTTTCATCATTACATTATAGAAAATAATGAACTTTATCACAATATGCTAATTTTTTGAGAAGGACCTGTAGTTAAGGTACAAAGTTGCTACCCAGAGCTAATTTGGACAATGAGGTGATAAATTATCACAACAAATCTTTCTTTACTAAATGCAGTCCTGCCCCAAAGCAGCAGCAGTCAAACAATTTTATTGCCAGGTGCTGTGGCTGGCAATTCATGTTAAAAAGTTAACAAATGGTCCAGGGTTTGACATTTGTGGCTTAATGTTTTTAATGAGATGTTTGGTCCTACCTTAACCTTGATCTATAGCTCACATCACACAATCATTTACTCAATGTAAAATGTTTCAAAAAGAAAACAGCAACTTTTAAAATGAGGTTTTTTCCCCCATCGGCTTTGTAAGGAAGTATTTTGTGACTCATTGGTTTTGATCAACTACCTCATTAATTCCCTGCAGAACCATTATAGTTAGTTTCTGCTCTGAGAGATGTAAAGTCTTACTCATTGCACTGCTAAGATTTTTCAAATTCATGTTTATAAAAGCAAATTTATATTCATTACAGCATCTCGGAGTGTATTTACTAGAATTTGTTGTGTGTCTGTGTGTGTGTGTGTTAGTAGCATGTGTGCATCGATGTTGTGACACCTGTTCCAGCGTGTCGCTTATCAGAGATGAGGACGACACAGGGTTTTGACACTCCCTGTCGACATGACAGCTCAGAGAGTATGGATGTTAATCTCTCCTAACTGCTTATAGTGTAATTAAATCTTCCAGGGCAACACACATGTGTACACACACATACAGTACATGTGAGAACTTCTAATTTAGTACTTTGTGTATCTATGTTTTTGAAAATCCTGAGAGTTAGGCCTGTGGTGGTGTGTTTGATATTAGAGCTTTGACAAAAGGAGGAATTCATTACGTTTTTTGGTCTGTTACGCTCACAATGTTTATACATATATTAATCTTCAGTTGTAGTGATTTTAAATAGCCTATAAACCACTTCTCAGTGGTAAATTAAAACATGGGATCACTTTTCAGTTGTATCTGACCTAGATTGGTTTTGCAATAATTCTGTCTTTTAGATGTTTTGAACATTGTGTATTCTTGTCCTTCAAAACATATTTGCTCTGTTAGCCCCGTCTTTTGTGTTGATTTTTTTCTGGTCTTCTAAAAATATCTGTTCCCAGATATGGTGGGGCTTGCACATATTTTCTCCTCTCCAGCTTAACCTCTTCTCGTTGCCATCAAGGTGCTTCAGTTTTCTTTCCGCTGTCCTGCCATATGTATCAACTGATGAACGGATAGGCAGTCTGTTAGCTTGTAGAAAAAAGGATGCCAAGATCTTGACCAGTGATTTTAAAAAAAGAGAACTCCGCAAGTTTCTACCACTCTTTCACCTCTAGCAAAAATATTAATTTTGTAAAGGTATTGAGCAGTTTGAAAACAATGACCTGTATACCAATGCTGCTCATTCCCAGGTTGAGGACCAGTGTCCTTCATGTTGTAGATCTGTCCCAGCTTTAGCATACCTGACATAAATCTGGCTTTTTTAGGAAAAGGTATGTGTGCACAATTATTTGGCAACTATTAATGTTGAGAATTATTATGCAACTAAATCAAAATTTCATCTCATTTTAAAATAAGCATTCCTGATGTTTTAAAAAACAAAAATCAGTGAGCGATAAAGCCACCTTTCTTCTCAGTACCAGACACAAACATTTGATTCATAGCTTGTCAGTTTCTTGGTCTGTTGACGATCAGCTATTAGTGTTGCAGCAACCACCATCTCCTAAACACTGTTTAGACATGTGCTGTTTTCCTCGTACTCATACTTGTCGTCTTCCGCTTATCCGGGACCGGGTCGCGGGGGCAGCAGACTCAGCAGAGACGCCCAGATGCCCCTCTCCCCAGACACCTCCTCCAGCTCCTCCGGGGTGAGCCCAAGGCGTTCCCAGGCCAGCCGAGAGACATAGTCCCTGTTTTCCTTCTCTGTTAATCTTCTGTTTAAGAAGGTGAGGAAGGTGGTCATATGATTGTTCTTTCATCATTATGGTCTTCACTGGCTAGTGGACCCCTGTACCACTGCTTGAGGAAAGTGTCTTCTAAAAACTGGCAGTAGTCAGAAGCTGATTTTGAGTCCATCTGCAATAAAAATGTCACATTTTATTCTTCTCAAATCTTTGGCAGCTAATCTGCATCTTTATTCTCCACTCATGTCATGCGGCCCTTTTGCCTGTTTACAACAAAACATTTGATAGTTCTGTTAACATGCCCAATATCACGTCACTTCAGATTGCTGCATCCTTCTGAAAGACTTTTTTTGTTTTACTTTTTAGAGCCGCTTAAGTTTCTTTTTTTATCCATTTTGCCTGAGAGAAAGAAAAGTGTTTTAACATTATGGTGCAGAGTTTTGGTGCATATTAGTCTACCTATTGTTTAGGTGTTGCCCAGGGGTCACGTTAACCTAATAGTTTCTGTTTTTGACCAGTGTTTTTTTTATAGATAACAATTTCTAAATTTTGCATTAATTTCTTTAAGGCCGTTAGTTGGGACATTGTTGCTGTCAGTTGTTGAGATTGTTAACTTTTCTTTATTATTTTTCAATTGACTGGCAAGAAGTTTGCCATATTCATTACTATTATCAAAGTACTCCAACTGCACTCTCTAGATTTTAAATTGTATTCTTGCCTCTAGTATTTTGTTGGGTCCTTATTTAAGTTTTCTTATTTAATTAAACATATTTTTTTCTTGAGATGAAGCATAACTTCTATACTTCATCTCAAGAAACCCTTCCACGGGAAGACAGGGTAAAGGAGAACCCTCTTGCCCCAGCCGATACATTCTTCTCTGGATAAACAATGGATTCCTGGCAACAGTGGAAGATTGTGTGCTTGACTACAATGTCGGTTGAGGACGCAGAAGACGTTTATGTATTTGGATTTTTGATAACAGGATTTCTGCTTCTTGGAGCTACCTTGGAGTTACCTGACTTATCGAGTGAGTAGCAAAACGTGGGCAGCTGTTCAAAGCATCCCAAAGCTGCCTGCGATGCTGGATGGAATCTGCAGATCAATCAATGCTCAGACTGAATTGTTCAGAGAGCTACGCCGCAAGCTGGATACGGTTCTTGAAAAGAATCGTAGCCTGAGAGTGGCTTTTGGACTCAGAGGTGAAAGGATTTAATCATGGAGAAGGTTGTTCGCTCCAGAACTGCAGGAAAGTCCCAGAAATTTGGATATTTGGATTTGCAATTGAGAGATAACAGTAAAAACTCTTAAAGTGGTTAGAAATCCACACAACTGCTTGAACCACAACATTTATTGTTTTTCTAAATCTGATGCCCCAACGTGGCATTGGCAACTTCTGCTAAGTGGCTGTCGACAAAATATCTCCTGGATGTAATGTAAACATGTCGTTCTTTCCCAGCACCCCGAACAGCTGTGACCCAGATAAGACTTTCCGGCCGATTGAGAAAACTTCCATCTCTCTCCTCAAAGACAATGGCGCTCTATCTGTGTTGACAGTCTAATTCTTGCACACACAATCACAGTATATATTCGCACCCCCAGGATTCCACCTCACTCTTGCAAAATCTTTTCTTCTTGTGTGTTGCTTAGCCCTGCACCTAATTGCGTGATTTCATTACTTTTTCATAGATTTTTAGTTTTATCAGAAGGATTACCAGTGAAAACCAAATATTATTAGTAATTTGGACTTTAGCTGTTCTTACACCAATGACCCAGCTTTCTTAATTAGACTACAATGGACTGTTGTTACTTAGTTCAACTTCAGTACCAGTAAAAGCAATATATTATTAGCACCTGAAAATGTGGATTAAGGTTGTTTTGTACCAGTGACTCAGCTTCCTTAGTTAGAATTCAGTGGAATGATGAAACTATCAATATTATCATCTTCTTTTAGCATAAGATGCTTTATTATGAAGAGTGACTTGGAACCAATTTCGACCAATAAACCCAGAAGGATTATTAATTATTATTACTCCCAAGGATTATTAATGTCATTTGATTTTTTTTTTTCTGTGTTTGATTTTCTGTATCATTGTAATGTTTTTCCTCATGTACAGCGCTTTGAGTGCCTTGTTGCTGAGAAGCGCTATATAAATAAACTTGACTTGACTTAAAAGTATTTTGTTTTCTATTCTACTTCCACTTTAACTGCTCTTTCTTTTTTATCAGAGGACACCAGAAGAAATATTAGGCTGATCATTTATTTTCAAATAGTCTGTTACTGTTACTGGTGCTTGGTCACTTTTAATGAAATAGGATCACATCCCCCCTTTATAACAGAGTTGCTGATTATAAAGAAGTCTATACCGGAGTAAGAGTGGTGGATGAGAAACAGGTAAACTCCTTATCTGATATGTTACATGAGCACCAGGCATCACATTGACCAAAATCATTTATATACTGCTTTAGTGTATTAAATGACTGCCTGTCTAACTCAGAGTGAGGTAAAAATCTCCTCCATCAAACGTGCAGTTGGGATCTCGTTGTATGACATTTCGCACAGTTTCCACTGGGTCTTCTTCTGTGCGCTCAGGAATGCTGGAGAAAACATAGGTTGTCCCTCATGCTCCTCACTTGGATGTCCAGTTTAGAGTCCTTAATTTTCCTGTTGTCGCTGGTGAGCTGCGTCATTTTTTTGTACACCTTCCCTCAATGTCTTGTTCTCAGCCGTCAGCATTGCTGCCTGTTCCTGGTTGTATTCTAGTGATTCCCTCAGGGCCTGGAATTCAATGTGCAGAACTTCTACCAGGGTCTGTCTGGCATCGAGGCCAGTAAGCTTCTGGCCGATACAGTCTTAAATGTCTTTGTAGCTCTCAGGTGGTGGTACTGGCAGTGCACTCAGACCGTGTGCACTTTGATGTTGCATCTGCCGCTGGTTTCTATGGTTTTCCCATTGTACTCTCTGAAAACACTCATCAGTTTAGCTCTCCAGACTGTCAACAGTTTCTTCATCCAGGGTGTTGTTGATGAGAGGAAAAAAAAACACAATGGTAAATATTTCAAATGTATATATTTGACTCGGTTTTATTGGCTTGTTTTTATCTGAGCTGGAAAATTGTGCGCCGCCATGCACCACCATGTGGTCACGTTCGTGATAACTCCCGTTTGTTCAGCTTTCTTTGAAGTACACAAACTCTAATATCAAGTATTTTTAACTCCATGTAACATACAAATGTTCTTTTCCATAGACACGTGACCTTTGTGTTAGTGGTTCTTTTGCAAATGCAAGCAAACTCTGGTCAGTTTGTCTCGATGCTCATTTATGGACATATGTAAGCTCAGTTACACCAAACCTTTGCTGTGACTGCTCAAAAAGTAGATCGTTGTCATGCAGAGTTTATTCCAATTAGTTTGTTGCTGAAACCAGCCTCATCCCTTTGTAGATGTAAGGTTTTTATAGTGCTAACATTTAAACTAATAAAGTAGCACCATTTTGAAAAATGGGGGCTTTAGACGGAAAACCAGAGAAAATCTATACATGCACAATGAGTATTTAAACAAGATTAGAGCTTTGATTTTGGATCCATATAAAATATGGATCATGTTGTTTTACACAGACAGCAACATGCAGCGTAGACGAAAAGATGAAAAACTGCCGGAGAAAAAACTCAACATATAAATAAAACGTCTAATTGATTTTGCTGAAAGTGTCAACAAAAGCCACAGGAATTTGTACTGCGATTAATAGATTAAAATGCACACATTTTTATCTAGACACAATACTGGTCCTTTCAGCATATGATGGTGATGGTAACTGACAGTATCACCAGGTCTAGGTCTATAGGAATTTAAAAAAACATATACACTTTCTATACTAAATGCAACCACAAATACAGCAACCTCCTGCAATTCGCTGATATGCCAGCTACGGGTCTATTCAGTCCTTGTTCGACTGTCCTACAATTTCTTAGCTGTAAAGAAAACGTTTTGTACCTGTTTGGTTAACAGTTACATCTGAGTTTGTTTCTCATTGTATTTAAAGATTTCTAGGAATTCAGGAGAAAAATTTGCATAAATATCCTTAAATATGACATGAAAAATAATTTCTGAAATAAGTGGTCAGTGCTGATTTACTCCTGGAAAAAGATATTATAAAAAAAATTATTATTAAAACATTATCTGATCATACCAAAATAACCCTGACTGACCTCCTCTTAGTAGTCACTGTTTGAGTCATAAAAACCCAATAAACAATTATTAGTTTATAGAAAATTACTTTAAATTGGTTTTCAAAGTGTGTAAGTCATCCCAAAAGCATGTACGTATTGATGCATTGCACGGTATGAAATATCTGGCAAACAGCTTGGCTACTGTATATTGTTTGTTGCCAAGTTTGAGCCCTGGGCCCTTCCTACCTGCTTTTTTTTAGCCCCACAATGTGTGTGTGTGATTGTTTTTACTGTTTAACTCAAATGTATTCAGAAAACCACATAATGTCTGTGTATATTGTTCTTTCTTTCTTACTTAACATTACACTTGTTTTTTTTCTTTATTGTCTTTCCGTAGGCAGAGGAACTCCATTTACTTTGAATTTCTTCCCCTTAATAACTTTCCTCACCTATTTATCTCTGTGCATGTGTTTTCTTGTCCATTCGTCTGTTTGTGTGTTACTGTTTTTACCTTGTTTAACCACCTTTTCCTCCGCTTGGCTGTTTGTGTATCATTGTGACTGTGATTCTCTCTTCTTCTTTTTCTTTCTTTTGCCTATGTCTTTGTCGTCTGTCAAGACTTAGCTCCTTCTGAGTTAAACAGGCAAAACAAAAAGATTACAAACAGTGGGCAGAGTGAATCTAAAGAGGAAGACAATCTGAATTTGTTGTGGATAAAGAATGGGGAAAGAGGCTGTGCAGTCAAAGAAAGCCAGTGGAGTCAGGGTAAGGCTGTATTTGCCTGAGGGGAAAAGGCTGAAAAGTAGCTCTCTCAACAGATGTGCGGGGCAGTAAAGTGTAATTGAAATGCCAGCAGCAATGGTCTTATCTCCCCGCTACAGGAGCCTGCTGCCAGTCTCAACATCAGTTAGATGTCATTTTACCTAAGTCTGAATCAGCCTGCTACAATCCGCAATCCTCATTCCTGTGATGCTAGGCAGGGGGAAAAGGCAGAAATGGATGAGGGAGAAGAAAAAAAAAGAAACGAAGGGAGAGGAGGGTGGGGATTTTGTAATAGGATTTCAGTAGCACCCAGTTAACTTCCACCACCTGGACTTAGTTGGTAATTTGATACACCCCATCAATAGGATTCATTTACACCACCATGGCATTACCATTGCCATTTCTCTGACTTTTTAAATATATATATAAATTGATTCACACATAGTTCCACACTTGTTCTGATCCTAATCAAACTGGAGGTAGGAGGAAGGTGGGGGAGATCTGTTCCAAGATATATAATAAAATGTCTATATAGACATTGCATATAATATACAAAGTATTTAGACCCAGAGGAGGTTTACAGCCAGATAGCACAGCTGTCCGCTGTGCTCTAGGCAAGGCTTAATGTTTTTTTTTTGGGGGGGGGGGGTTTGCGACCAGGCAGCATCCCCTATGGGAAAACCCATAATGTCCTCCCAGATTAAAGGCTGGCACTCCTGAGCTGCTGCCTTTTATCAGAAACCTTGCTTCCACAACATGGGATCATCTGCAGGACATTAAAGCTGACTTATTTCTAGAATGTAATCCTAACGTGCCATGATTTTTGTGCTACTGGTTATAGTTGTGGTGGCAGTGACAACTTCTCTCCACAACCTGCCAGCATGTATGGCTTTTTTTTTCTGGTATCAGAGTTGTAGCAATCTAAAAAGCAAAACAATACTTCTGAACTAAATGTACTCGTACAAAGTTTTCAGAAAATTTAACAATTAAAATCTGAAAAGTGGGTTGTGCATTTGCATTCAGACCAACACACACACACCTGATGCAGTTAAAGTTGCAGATCTTTTGGGGTGTGTCTTTATCAGCTTTGCTCACCGAGAGAAATGTTTGGTCCATTCTTCTTCACAAATTACTTGAAGCTCAGTTACAATAGATGGAGAGGAACTATGATTGGATACTCTCCATCTAATGCTCTAAACTAGATTTAGTTCTGGACTTCGAGTGGACCATGCTAACACATGAGTATGCTATTATGTAAACCATTTTATTGTATCGCTGTATGTTTTGGTTTGCTGTCCTGCTGGTAAACCTCAATTCAAGTGTTCTGCAGCCTCTAAAAGATTTTCTTTCAGGATTGCCCTGTATTTCGCTCCATCTTCCCATCAACTCAGACCGATGTAAAACAGCATCTTCATAGCCTGATGGTGTTTGGTTTCAAAAGTATGGAGGAACACTCCTGCCATTATTAACGCTACATACATAAATAAATAAATGACTAAATAAAATGTGTTCTTGGCCAAAAACCTAGTTAGAAATACATATTAGTGTGTCATTAAAGGCAACAAAATAATATAGATTTATTCAATAATTGATCAGTCAAATATAAATTTATATTTTGAAGTCATTAAGTTTTTTCTTGGACTATATATCTTTCACTGTATTAAATGCAAGTGAATATTTTGCTGTTTTATTTTTCCTAGCACCTTAATTCCTTTCATTCCACTCAAATATATTTAAAGAAAGTTTTTTTTTTTCCATGCATCCATTGTTTTCCTCTTATCCGGGGTGGGGTCGCGGGGGCAGCAGCCTAAGCAGAGAGACCCAGACTTCCTTCTCCCCAGCCTCTTGGACTAGCTCATCCGGGGGAATCCCAAGGCATTCCCAGGCCTGTCGAGAAACATAGTCCCTCCAGCGTATCCTGGGTCTTCCTCTGGGCCTCCTCCCGGTGGGACATGCCCGGAACACCTCACCAGGGAGGCTTCCAGGAGGCATCCTAACCAGATGCCTGAGTCACTTCAATGGGCTCCTCTCGACGTGGAGAAGCAGCGGCTCTACTCTGAGTCCCCCATCCTCCCGGATGACAGAGCTTCTCACCCTATGTCTAAGGGAGAGCCCAGACACCCTGCGGAGGAAACTCAGTTCGGCCGCTTGTATCCATGATCTTGTTCTTTCAGTCATGACTCAAAGCTCTTGACGATAGATGAGGGTAGGAACATAGATTGACCGGTAAATCGAGAGCTTCGCTTTTTGACTCAGCTCTCTCTTCACCCCGACAGACCGGTACAGCGCCCACATCACTGCTGACGCAGCACCAATCTGTCTATCAATCTCCTGCTCCATTTTTCCCTCATTCGTGAACAAGACCCCAAGATACTTGAACTCCTTCACTTGAGGCAGGACCTCCCCCCCAATCCAGAGAAGGCACTCTACCCTTTTCTGGCTCAAGACCATGGCCTCGGACTTGGAGGCACTGATTCTCATCCCGGCTGCTTCACACTCGGCTACAAAGTCCAGTGAGAGCTGTAGATCACGAGCTGATGAAGCCAATAGGACCACATCATCCGCAAGAAGCAGAGACGCAATCATAAGGCCACCAAAACGGATCCCCTCAACACCTTGGCTGCACCTAGTTTATGCACCCATAAAAGTTATGAACAGAATCGGTGACAAAGGGCAACCTTGAGTCCAACCCTCACCGGACTTACTGCTGGCAATGCGGACCAAGCTTTGACACTGGGCATACAGGGACCAAACAGCCTAAAAAGTTACTTTTCAAATCATTTTACTGTCCTTATGCTCCTTAAACACTGATATTTTCCCTTCTAATATATCCCTGTTGTATTTTGTTACCCAACAGATTGCCCTGAGCCAATTTATTTCCATCTTTTTTACATTCCTTGGTCGCTGTATTATCTTTTCCGTCTCAACATTGTTGGGACAAAATGAAAGGCTTATACAAACTTTTCTGGAACTTTCAAAATAAATCGCATTAACCTACTTCCAGCACAGCCAGAAACGGGGAATAACAGCGGACCTCCGGTGACGTCACTGTCCGAATAAAAACCCCGCTTTTGCAACAAACTGACCTCTTCCACGCAGGTCCCCAGCGGAACTGGACGGAGGGACACAGCGTGCTAATGTCTCTTTGCGGGCAAACAGACTTAACTCTTCAAACTGGATCCAAGAGTGTCATACGATCACGCGATCATATGCACTAAGTTAAGTAGGAATGAATTGCTGTTTGTGTGTCCGGTATTCATTCATGAACGGGGGTAATTAAGGTACAAGCGTGGCTTGACTTTTCTATCTGAGGTCTACAGAATCAAACTGTGTTATAGAGAGTTCCCAGCAGAGACCCTGTCTCTACATCGCCGAGTGGAGCAGTTTTCCCGGTCTGAAGGACAACGGGAGCGTATCACCATAGCTACAGCAGTAACGTGCAGTTTGGCTGGCCGACAGATCGAGCCGCCCCTCCCCACAGCTACGGAGGTTAGCCACAAGTTAACCCTTTCACTGTGGATGCTTTCTTCAACTTTGTCGCCCCGGACAATTTTTCCTCAGCACGGTTCACGTAAGAGGTTCTGTTTTGGGCAGAAAGAATATTTTTCGTTTTCATTTTTCTGTTCAGCACATGTGCTCAGTTTGTGTGTTCTGTGTTTGTGTTTTTTTTTTTTTAAGTTAAGACAAACTTTATTTAAAGAGTGATTTTAAACACAGAAGATCAGCCATAACGCGCTATCTACGCTTATGCATTTCAGCCCTTTTATTTGTGGTATTTTAAAGGTGTATGTTTGATTCTGATGATGAGCTATCAGCTTCTTTTGTTAGCTCCAACCGCTAGCAGCTAAGAACACGTGCTTGCCTGCTAAAGATCATTTACCCAAAAAGGTTGTTAGTTGCCAATCTAGTGAAATAATATTTCCCTAAATATTATTTTACCAAACTTGATAACTAAGTAACACAATTAAGCCCATTTCTCAATGATTTGGTTCTTATTCAAAATAATGTTTCTTTAAATATTATTTTAATAAATAAAGGCAGCTAATTAAACACCGTTGAGAATTGGTCATCCAGAAGGTTGGTTTTATTCAGCAAATCATTCTTTAAAATATTATTTTATTAAAATAATATTTTATTTGATCTTGCATTGTGAATGGTTGTCTGAAGGTATGCCAATTATTGCCTACGTTATTACCAAGACTAACTTGACTTCACTTCCAGATTCTTCAAGATAATCCTTGAACAACATTGTATGGTAATGTTGCGTCACTCTTTCGGTCAGGGTTTTCAACCATCTTTGATCAACTTGTTTATATTGTACATAGCCCATTAGTCTTAGTTATTCTTTAATTCTGCTTGGTAGTTTAGTTGGATTGTTTTAGCATGGTGAAGAGTTTGTTGATTGAAATATGTGTGACTTTGAGTTGACTTATTATGTTAATAAATTCTTGTATTTTAAGAAATTGTGTGAATTCATTCCATGTGAGTGTAGAGTTTTGCTGTTCAATAATGTCAGAGCTTGGCTCACACCTTTCAATTTTGTTCTAATACCACCGCCTTATTGGGCTGGTATTCATAGGACAACCCTTAACAGACCGAAATATTATTTAATAAAATATTAAAGTATTAATATTACATATTAAATAATATATTCATATTCATAATTACAACAACATGCATCTGGTAATGTTAAAACAACATGGGACAGAGACATCTCTGGAAAAGCTTCTCTCCTATTGGCTAAGGTCCAGCCTCTAGGAAGTAGATGCTGAGCCTCATGAAGGCTGCCTGGTTGTGAAAAGGAGCTGCTAGCAGCTGCTAACGTCTGTCATGTTGTTGCTAAAGAAGTTAGGATTTGGTGGTAAATAGTTAGTTATCCCGCTGTTAGTCGGGATATTTTACTATATTCTGTTGACGTCAGCTGAGAGAATGCTTCATGTAGCCAGAGTACTAAGAAGCATTCATGTTTACGCACCGGCTTTCAACAGAAAAGTGTGACTCAATGTAAGAATTTTTTCACAATTGAACTAGAGGAAACACATTTTAGGAACTTCAACGTTAAATTAGCGTCTTTAAACATTTACAATGATACTTCCTGAATAATATTAAGATATACTTTATTTTTGAAAAATATATGGTAAATATGGCCAATATTATTCACCATATTAAGAACTTTTTTTAAAGTAACCTGTCATTCAAGATTGAGTTCTGTCCTGATTAGGAGTTCAGTTTCTATAAATGTCACTATAATTCATTTATATTTCATGTGGGATTTCTAAATTAAACCCTCATAGAGAAGTCTATTTTTAATTTTATTCAAAGATTACAGCCCTGCCCGCTGGGAAGATTAAGGCCAAAATAGGGCTTGTATCAGTCAGAGTAGGCCTACATGTAGAGAGAGTTATTGGAGAAACAAGCAATCGATATAGTATATTTCAAAATACAACTGGAACTCAAGTTTCCAAACCTGAGTACCCTACAGGTCTTACACCTCTGGATAAAATATTGCAGGTATGCTGAGAAATATGGCTTCATATTTTGACAGCAGATATGTATATTTTTAGTAATAGATGGTCAACTCCAAACCTTAAAAGGAGTCAGTCTCTGGCAGACATTTTCTTTTAACCTGATGATTATAGTGTAACTATAGGTAATATTAGAATATTCCAAGGGTGTAATGTAGAATTTCCACATCAGAAAATAATGAAGTGACATCTAGAGATTATGTAGCTTCATTCTACAAAGCTACAATTTTCTTTTAAAGGCGTTATGAATAGAGTACAAGATAAGGAGATATTGCCATATTAGTACTGCTTTAATTCTCAAATCCAACATGAGACGTGGATAACCCTTTTTAATGTTGATACAGAGAGGAATCAGCCTGGGACATCAGACAGATTTACTTCAAAAGGATTATGTATATGATGAAATATACATAAATGTTCAATTTTTAGGGACTTGTTTTATATTCCATGTCAGATGTGGATGTACTTTAGTGACATCCATGGATGCTAAACTTTGAATTTAGATAGAAAAAGCCTGTGATAATGGACAATTTTCTTTAAATAATATTATTAATATAGTGCCTCATAGTTAATGTCCCAATCTAGGGATTTCATTGTGAAATTCCGCTCCATGTATGAATAATACTTTTGAGTAACATGTTACTTGTTTACCCTTAATTTGGACAAAAATCTGTTTTGTTTCATTAAAAATGACTGATTTAGGTAATTTCCCCATGTTTTTGAGGCTTTAATTTAGAAATAAATAAAATATAGTGACATCAATAGAAGCTGAACTCCTAATCAGGACAGAAATCATCCTTGGATGACAGGTTAAAAGGGTTCTTAATATGGTGAATCATGTTGGCCATAATTACCAGGCTTTATTTTTGAAAAATGTATATCTGAACATTATTCTGGAAGTATCATTGTAAGTCTTTAAAGATGCTAATTTGAAGTTAAACTTCTTAAAATATATTTCCTCTGGTTAGATTGTGAAAACAGTCCATTATTGAGTCATGCTTTTATTTAGAAAGCCGGTGCATAAACATGAATGCCTCTTAGTACTCAGGCAAACTGAAGCATTCTCTTGGCTAAAGTCAAAGGATACAGTAAACGATCCCGACTAACAGTGCTATCTACCTCTGAATCCACAACTAGTCTAACTTCTTTGGCAACAACATGACAGAAGTTAGCCTTTGCCAGCAGCTACTTTTCAGAACCAGGCAGCCATCATGAGGCTCAGCACCTACTTCCTAGAGGCTTGACCTCAGCCAATAGGAGAGAAGCTGAGGTGGTGGTGCTGTTGCAAAGACTTCTCTGCCCCGCCCCATTTGTTTTAACATTATCAGATGCATGTTGAGACAGAAAAGACAATACAACGAACAAGGAATGTAAAAAAGAAAGATAGAAATAAACGGGCTCAGGGAAATTTGTTGGGTAAAACAATACAACAAGGATTTATTAGAGGTGAAAATATCCGTGCTGGTCCTCCATAGATGTGTTGTGTTAGATTTTCATCACACAAGGTCTGTATGTAGGACAAAGTTTATTTTTGTTCAATTTCACCAAAGCACCATTTTCTGCATTTGTTGCTTTTCCGTATTTTTTGCTGTTATCGAGTCACCATTTACCTCTTGACTGCTTCCCCTATTAATGCTCTCCTCACCCGGCTTGTCAGTTTAGGTGGATGCCCTTGTTTTGGTAGAGTGGCAGTTGTGCTTTCCCCATCCACTTCCAGACAATGGGTGGACGGTGCTCGATGAGATGTCAAAAGTTTGGCATATGGTTTTATAACCTAGCCCTGCTTTAAGTTTCTTTATTCCAAAGCTGTCTGCTGTGTTCCTTGGTCTTAATGGGGCATTTTGTTCTCAAACAAATCTTTGAGGCCTTCACCGAACAGCTGGATTTCCCTGGGGGCCAAATGTCTCACAGATCTCTATTTAATCCATTAATTTAAAAGGCAGTTGGTTGTCCAGGAATTCCTTTAGGTGTAGGTGTATCAAACTAAAGAGGGCTAAAAAGAAATGCTCACCACACTTTTCAGATTTGTATTTGTAAAAATTTTCTAAAGCCATTTAATACTGTTCTAGTTCACAGGAGTATTGATACACCATTGTGGAAAACATTGGTTCTAGTCGAAGCAAAGTTTTGAAGCTCTATTTAATCCATGTTTACTGGTTTTCCAAACATATCTTAACTACTTTTGTGAAATTATTTTACACTATAATTTGAAAATAGTGCAATTTTTGATCTGTGAAATTATTTTTTCATTTCAATTTTTATTTCAGAGGGTGATTTTCAACATTGTTAACTTCTCAAAGACCAAGAGTCTGTACAGAGATGGCATGTCCCCTGTAGTCAAGTCTACCAGCAGGCCAAAATGGTAAGTAGAAATGTTCATCTCGAACATCTCACTTTATTATTTCACATTTGTACATTTTATGTCTTTCATCTAGTATAATAATCCACTCACAGAAATTGCTAGAATGCTGAGGGTATTTATATTGCTTTCTCTAACTTTGAAGTGCTTTTCCAATCTGCCCAGTAGTTTACACACAGGTTCCCAAACAAACACACACACGCACACATGCTCACCTCAAACGGAAACTTTAGCTTTCCAGATTGGATGCATCTGGGTACATTAGCATGTGATCCTATGGTTTTAAGTCTGATGGCTGTCTGATGTAATAACGCTTGACTGATGGATGCAGAGATGTGTATGCACGCATGAGTGTGAATGAATTGGTGGGGCAGGAGGGAATGGGCATGGTGCAGTGAGGTTGGGCAGGGTGTCTGCCAAGCAGGCTGGTGTATTCAGCGGGCCGGAGAACAGGGGAGCATGATGAAGTGTTGCCATCCAAGAGGAGCCCTGACATCTGTCATCAGTTGATGGAGGGCATCGGCAAAAGAGGCAGGCATCTGCCACCCTAAGCTGTGCACGTCTGGTATCCTCGTTCTTGCACCGACCATAGCGTGCCGGGCACAGGCTAATAAGAAGAGACAATGGGCACGAAACCGTAGTCAGAAAAGATGAACTGCTGTCTGCAGTAGAGCAGAGTGCAACATGGTGCAGCTTCACTTAACCTCCTTGCTCTTTGTTTTCATTCCTTGTTTAGTTGCAGCTGTCACTGTTGTTTGCTCATGCAGAGGTATGGCTTTTTTTGTGGTTTTAAAGCCTCTCCTTGTACCTGTTCTCTCCAACTATTTATTCAGAGAGATGCTTGTTTTGAATTTTGCTTTATCTTTCTGATGAAAGTAGTTGATGTGATGGTTTGGCACTGTAGCGCAGCATAAGTCCTATCACTTCTATATATAATAAAAGTCTGTGAATTTTTCCCCCACAAGTTAATTTCCTGGAACCTTCTATTTTATCTTAGCCATTTCTCATGCATTGTATAAAAGTGGGCGTAAATTGTATTCACTGATGTTGAAAGGATCACTCCTACTACTGCTGGAGTGCTTCTTTAGAGAGGTCTGGTTCAGCGTGTGTGGAAGAAAGGGAGACAGCCGTAAAAATAGTCATGATTGGAAACAATAAAACTATAACAAATAATTATTTTACAGCAATTACATTTCTTTCTTTTGAAAAGCTGCTTCAAATTTTATTGATAAGTTTAACTGTGACGGGGGGGTGGGGATTTTGGTGTGACTGATAGGGGGGTACCGCTGAGAGGCCGTCGGCCCCAGGTGTACACTGTCTGCCAGGAATTGCCTGACGGGTGAGTTGATCCCATCCTGGTGTAGAATCAGTGGTCCTGTGTGGGTATGGGGCCCAGTGGTGTCTGCTCTGTTTCACTTGTATGCGGTGGCTGGGTGGCGCAGTGCAGGGCCATGCCTTGTCGTCGCAGCCCACTGTGTGGTGGGAGGCACAGTGTGGCAGGGTGTGCTTGGAGCAGAGGCTGTGTGCAGGGCTCACACTGTGTGGATGTGTCTTCATTGGCTTTTCAGGGGTGGAACTCTCTTGTGGGGGTGTGCCCCCTGTGAGGAGGGGATTCATGGCATTTGTGTTCAGTATCATGGGGGTGGGAGGTTCATAGGGTTCAGATTGGAATTAATTGGGGGGTTGGGGCTGTTTCATACTAGACGGGGTCGTTTGGACCGGATGGAGTCAGGGCTGGGGGTCGGGGTCTGTGCCGGGTCGTTTGGGTTGTGGTGGTGCCCGACTCTAGTCTGGACTGGTGTCTTTTCAGTAACGTTGATACAGTACGTTATACTGTAAATGCATTTGTTTGTCTCTGTGGTTTTCTCTCTCTTTCTTGGGGTTGTTGAAGCAGACTTTTAGGGTGTTATCTTGTATTCTCTTCATCTTTCTTTTTCTTGTCTAGGCTTATCTCCTTATTTCCCTTTTAACTTTTTGCGCCACCTCTCCACTTTTTTCTTCTTTTTTTTATTTTCATTTCCATCTCCGCTTCCATTGCATTTGAAATATTCCTAAAGCAATGTCTATACATTTTTTGTATATATGTATATATATATGTATATATATATATATATATATATATATATATATATACAGTACAGACTAAAAGTTTGGACACACCTTCTCATTCAAAGAGTTTTCTTTATTTTCATGACTATGAATATTGTAGCTTCACACTGAAGGCATCAAAACTATGAATTAACACATGTGGAATTATATACTGAACAAAAAAGTGTGAAACAACTGAAAATATGTCTTATATTCTAGGTTCTTCAAAGTAGCCACCTTTTGCTTTGATTACTGCTCCGCACACTCTTGGCATTCTGTTGATGAGCTTCAAGAGGTAGTCACCTGAAATGGTTTTCACTTCACAGGTGTGCCATGTCAGGTTTAATGAGTGGGATTTCAAGCCTTGTAAATTCAATTCAAATTCAAAAATACGTTATTAATCCCAAAGGGAAATTAAATGTTGTTGTAGGTCATATTATGAAGGTTTCTTCAAAGAGCCGTTGTAGATGCTGATGGCTGTGGGCAGGAAGGATCTCCTGTAGCGCTCTGTCTTACAGCAGATCAGAAGAAGCCTCTGACTGAAGACACTCTGTTGTTGTGGGACAGTCTCATGAAGAGGATGCTCAGGGTTCTCCATAATGTTCTTCATTTTATGAAGAATCCGTCTTTCCACAATGATCTCCAGAAGTTCCAGAGGAGTCCCCAGAACAGAGGCAGCTTTCTTTATCAGCTTGTTGAGCTTTTTTAAGTCCCTGGCTCTGATGCTGCTTCCCCAGCAGATGATGGCAGAAGAGATCAAACTCTCCACAACAAACTTATAGAAGATATGCAGCATCTTGCTGCAAACACCAAAGGACCTAAGCTTCCTCAAGAAGTACAGTCTGCTCTGTCCCTTCTTGTAGATGGCTTCACAGTTGCATCTCCACTCTAGTCTGTTGTCCAGGTGAACACCGAGGTATTTATACTCCTCCACCACCTCCACCTCTTCTCCCATGATGGAAATAGTTTTTGACTTATTAAATGGGGTTGGGACCATCAGTTGTGTTGTGCAGGAGGTGGATACAGTACACAGATGATAGTCCTACTGAATAGACTGTTAGAATTTGTATTATGGAAAGAAAAAAAGCACCTAAGTAAAGAAAAACGAGTGTCCATCATTACTTTAAGAAATGATGGTCAGTCAGTCCAAACAATTGGGAAAACTTTGAAAGTGTCCCCAAGTGCTAGTCGCAAAAACCATCAAGCGCCACAAAGAAACTGGCTCACATGAGGACCGCCCCAGGAAAGGAAGACCAAGGGTCACCTCTGCTGCGGACGATAAGTTCATCCGAGTCACCAGCCTCAGAAATCGCAGGTTAACAGCAGCTCAGATTAGAGAACAGGTCAATGCCACACAGAGTTCTAGCAGCAGACACATCTCTAGAACAACTGTTAAGAGGAGACTGTGTGAATCAGGCCTTCGTGGTAAAATAGCTGCTAGGAAACCACTGCTGAGGACAGGCAACAAGCAGAAGAGACTTGTTTGGGCTAAAGAACACAAGGAATGGACATTAGACCAGTGGAAATCTGTGCTTTGGTCTGATGAGTCCAAGTTTGAGATCTTTGGTTCCAACCACCGTGTCTTTGTGCGGTGCAGAAGAGGTGAACGGATGGACTCTACATGCCTGGTTCCCACCGTGAAGCATGGAGGAGGAGGGGTGATGGTGTGGGGGTGCTTTGCTGGTGACACTGTTGGGAATGTATTTAAAATTGAAGGCATACTGAACCAGCATGGCTACCACAGCATCTTGCAGCGGCATGCCATTTCATCCGGTTTGCATTTAGTTGGACCATCATTTATTTTTCAACAGGACAATGACCCCAAACACACCTCCAGGCTGTGTAAGGGCTATTTGACCAAGAAGGAGAGTGATGGGGTGCTGCACCAGATGACCTGGCCACAGTCACCGGACCTGAACCCAATCGAGATGGTTTGGGGTGAGCTGGACCGCAGAGTGAAGGCAAAAGGGCCAACAAGTGCTAAGCATCTCTGGGAACTCCTTCAAGACTGTTGGAAAACCATTTCAGGTGACTACCTCTTGAAGCTCATCAACAGAATACCAAGAGTGTGTGGAGCAGTAATCAAAGCAAAAGGTGGCTACTTTGAAGAACCTAGAATATAAGACATATTTTCAGTTGTTTCACACTTTTTTGTTCAGTATATAATTCCACATGTTAATTCATAGTTTTGATGCCTTCAGTGTGAAGCTACAATATTCATAGTCATGAAAATAAAGACAACTCTTTGAATGAGAAGGTGTGTCCAAACTTTTAGTCTGTACTGTATATATATATATATATATATATATATATATATATATATATATATATATATATTATATCAATGGGAGCATTGATATGCTCCTCTTGTGAAGGTAAATTTGTTGTTCTTCTTGGCACTCAGATATCAATTCTGGCTACTCTGCTGGACAGGACACGTTAAAAAAATTAAATTGCAATCCATGTACAGTATTTATGTAAGCCTTAAAATGTGTAAGCATTTATACATTTAGTGTTTGTGTCGCTTTATTCTCCTGTTATTTAGATCCAGCAGAAGCTAACATCACTGACGCCTTAATCAATTTGCCTCTATTTGCTTCCAAGGCTAAAACTGTTTTAACCACTCCTCTCGGCACCATGCCATCTAAGGGCCATAAAGTCTCTCACACTTGTAAAGCTATTTTCAACTGTGTCTAGGCTTCCAAGATTGCAGCTGTCATTGTCTGTGTCCCCAGAAAGTGGTCAAGAAGCTTTTAACACAACCTCCTCTATTTGACTTTCTATGAGCACAACAAAGCACAGACAGCTTCTAAACTAGCAATCTTCTTTTTGACAGTTGCAGATATGGAATAAATAAAAAAAGGCTGGGTGGAAAGCTTCACCTGTCTGGTCCAAACTCGCACAGCTTAGGTGTGTGTGGGGGGAGCTGAGACATCAAGACAGACACAGAGGTTTAGAAAAGAAAAACGCAAAAAACAAGACAGAGATTACAGAGACAGGTAGACACAGAAGAGAGAAGTGGAGAAAGTGAGCAGCAAAAGATTGCTCCCCACTGCCCACCAACCTTATGTCTGCTTTTATCAAAAGGATCGTCAGTTTTAGCTAAGGAGATGAAGCCTTTATCTCCCTGTGCAGGTGCCTTATGTCCTGGGGCTCCAGCTTCGTTTGGTGCTGGAGGCTGCAGAGCCTGACTGGCCTCAGCAAAGCTGGGCATCTTGGAGAGAGACAACTGGCAGATTACAGTCCAGCAGGACATTCACTGCTACAGGTGGAGGGATCTATCGTTTATCCCTCGCTCAGTCCCCTTTTTCCTTCAGTCCATTCCTTCATGACTTTTCTAGCAAGGAGACACCGGAAGCCTGTATTAGCTCACATTATACCACAGCTACAGGCTACATGTTTGATAAGGTAAGATTTACAGGCAAGGAATGCATTACTTTCTGAAATTTGCAACAAATTGATAAAGTTGTCATGAATAGATAACTAAACTATTTTTTTTTTCTGTGCTGTGGAAAAGCAAAACTGACAGCCTCAATAGAGAAACAGCTGGATGCCTGCAGAGCTGTTACTTTGCACCAACATTACTACCGTATTCATTATTCATTGTGACTTCCAAAAATACCAATAGGCTCTAGAAACTGGGAATTGACTTAACATTCAGAGTGAAAAACTGTGAGTGTTTGAGTCAGAGAAAAGAGAGCAAACCATATTTTCTTGTACTAGTCTGTCGAACACAACAGCCCCCTCGGTGACAGTAAGTGCCAACCGTGCTCCCTGCGGTCTGCTTGTCGTTAGACTGCTAGAGCAAAGAATTGCTCAGGATCCTTATTTTCCGAGAAAAGCTAATTAGAAAGTCAGGGAGCGTGGTGAAATGCAGCTGTTGGAGGCCGAAATGGCGTGACTAGGTTAATGGCTAGCATGGTTACACGGGACTTCATGAACCATTTAGGAAAAGGAACAAATGGGCTGCAATAATGGGTTGTTTTATCAGTTTGTGTGCAAATGATTGAAGAATATTTTTTTTTAATTGCTAAGTTTTGCTTTAGTGCTTATGCTGTGAACAGCAAATTTAAGGGCACTTGTCCAATTGCATATTTGACCAATCATAGCAGAAAATCAGTGAATTTCAGCATCTAGATGTGATGTAGACAACTTGCTGATGTTGAAACTAAGCATTAGAAAAAGGGAAGATGGGGAATTTAAGTGACCTTTAAATGTGGCATGTTTCTTGGTACCAGACAGACTGATTTGAGTATTTCAGAAACTGCTGATCGAATAGTATTTTAACACGCAACCATCTTTCAGGTTTAGTGGATGGTCCAACAAAGAGAAAACATCCAGTGAGTGGCAGTTGTGTGGAGGAAAATACCTTGTTGATCTCAGAGGGCAAATGACAGACTTGTTCAGGATGATAAAATAATCAGGAGTAGCTTAAATAACCAGCCATCACAACCAAGATGTACAGTATACCATCTCTGAGCGCACAACACATGGAAACTTAAGCAGATGGGCTTTTGCAGCAGAACAGTACACCGGAAGAACAGGAGACTGAGGCTACAATTTGCACAGGTTGACCAAATAGGTTGGGTCTATTAAACAATGTAAAAACTCTGCTCTAATGAGTCGTGATTTTAGCTGCAACGTTCAGATAATAGGGTCAGATAAACAACAAGAAAGTATGGATCCTTCCTGGCTTATAGCAAAGGCCACAGCCTACCTCATTATTGTTGTTGACCATGCCCATTCCTTATAAAACCAGTGTTCCTGTCTACTTCAGCAAAATAAAGCACCATGTCACAAAGCTTCTCATTCCAATAGAACTCCTTTGGGATTTAGTAAAACAGGAGACTCTCATCATGGATGTGCATCCAACAAAGCTGCAGAAATGATGTAATATCACATCAATATTGACCAATATCTCTGAGCAATGTTATGTTTCCAATAAATTG
Organism: Girardinichthys multiradiatus; assembly: GCF_021462225.1. NCBI lineage: Eukaryota > Metazoa > Chordata > Actinopteri > Cyprinodontiformes > Goodeidae > Girardinichthys > Girardinichthys multiradiatus. Next base: position 27,220,011 of record NC_061802.1, read on the forward strand.
TTGAATATGTCACAAAGAATTAAGGCACCACTGAAGGCAAAAGAGGGACCATCTTGGAAAAACCAAAGTGTACTTAATAAAATCACAAGTCATTGTATATCTGAAGATCCAGAGGTCAACATGACAGTTTCAGATTCCTCATTTTGTTCAAATATCAGTGAGTGTGAAAATATAAATTGTTCATTAATGATCCTCAAATTGCTTCTGGTACTACTTCTGAAATCCTTGGCTGATTATCAAATCTTACTTTCCCATTTCTTTCTTTTAGTTCAAGTCCTGAAATGCTAAGGTTTATCTGTAACTTCCCTTTCCTCTTGAAGTGCAATAAAACCTGCTCTCAACTCTTTGAGCCCAATCTAAGGCTGTTTTATTGCACAGCAGTATTTTACTGGTAGTCTGATTGACTTCACTTAAATGCAGCAACCAAGTGGTTTTCATTTTTATATCTTTTTTAACTTTTTAGAAAAGCACCGATAATTCAAGCTTTTTTTTTTTTTTTTAAATAAACTCTAGTTGCTAATTCAATGACAAGGAATTTTTTCTTTACATAATCTGTCTTATTAGACTTTTGATACATTTCATATCAAAAACACTTTTTTGGAATGTCTCCTTTAATTAACTTTCCACTTTTTTGTTAGTCTGTAGTTGTGTGGATAAAAATAGCTTCACCTCTAACTAAGCTAACGGATGAACAGTCCGAGTTGGGGGGGAATTAGTTGCCAAACATTGCTTCTAAAGTTGGAACCAACCAACCTTGATCAAGGGTAAATCTATTTATTTCCTCTTGCACTGTATTAAAGGAGGCAACAAATAAAACAGAATACTGTTTTTTTTTTTAAAGCAGCTGTGCTCAGCTGCTAGTCTGACATGTAGGCATGTAGTCAGTCAATCAGTGAGTCAGTCAGGTAGTTTTTGCATTTCAACTGAATCCTTCCTGTAAGCAGGTGATGCAACAGCAAAGTGAAATTCTATTTGGATACCTCTGCCTCCCCATCGAGGTGCATGTTTGCAGTAATTGTTCTGTCAATCAGCAATGCTCCATCCTGCGTTTTATTGTTTATTTTTTGACTTGCCACCTGTTAAGTCCTGGCAGAGGGTGAGGAGAGGTGAGACAGAGGGCGAGAGGAAGAAGCTGGATACATCCACTGCTCTGTGTGATTCTTCCTGCTAATGTTTTGTTTCTGTTGGGGCGTGTGTGTGTGTGTGTGTGTGTGTGTGTGTGTGTGTGTGTCTGTGAGACCCACCAAATTCACTGGTTGTTTATATGTTTATAATAAGTTTATTAAACTTGTAACAAATTATTTTGTTTGCTAGCTTGTTTTCTTTAATCAAAAGCAATAAAACCTGAATCTAACAAATCACAGTAAGTAAAATGTAATTAAGTAAAGAGAAAATGAAATTATCTAAAAAAATACTGTCCATGAAGCTGTAGAGTCTATTATGGAAATATTTGATGAAAATTAACCAAAAATCATGTGGCTTGCAGTACGAAGGAAAACTGCACTCGTCAGACTCAAAAAAACCTCTTATCCTGTACAACACACCTCCCCTTCCTCCAACTGCTGCAGTGCTGAGCAGGGCCCTCTGAATCTGAACACAGACAGTGTGTGATGATGGTGAGGGAGATGGTTCCTCTCTGGAGGACAGAGTGTCAGGCAGCAAATTGAAGACGGACAGACTATAAAGGTTGTATGATAACTACAGCAGACCTCGCAGGCTCCTCCTAAGGTTCAGCACACATCTCGCTCAGCTCCACGCCTGCCGCTGAGCCACTTGCACAATTAACCGTGTGCCATGCCTTTTAATAATAGACATTTTAATTGTCGACAAATGAAGAGTGATGTAAAATAGCTAATAGCTCATGCTAATTAATAGGGGAATTGAATGCTTGTTAATTAAGGGCAAACAGGACAAGGACCTTCTCGGTTAATTTGAGCAATAAAACCGAGACGAACGACTGATTTCTTAGCAGATCCGCTGCAGAAAAACACCAAGCAACCCTTTGCTCTGCTGTCTGAAAACATGAAAACACTTGTGGTCCACATCTTTGCCTTTACTTTTTTATCCTGTGGTCGGAATCTGAGATGCATGCATAAACTAAGCATACACAGAAGTAATATAAACGAGAATGGCCTGGCCTCCTTCATACGACTCCCCAAAGACAAGAAGAAATGAAACAAATCCTACCTATATAGTGTCCTCAGAATGCAATAACAAAGGCTATTAGCCACAAGTGTTTCAGTGGTATAATAAAACGTCTGATTTGTTTTCATGTCTAGCTGATAATTTAAACAGAAACCAATTTCTGTTCATATTTAGTACAGTGGTGTTCTGCTTCAGTTATTTCTTTGTTTCCTCAGTTTTCTTTAGCCGAGCTTAGAACTGAACCAAAAAACCAGAGGTTTACTGTATTTCAAGCCTGTGTTGCTTGGTTTAAAAGCTATATTGCCATGTTCTGAAACATACTCCTTATTATACTTGCAGTATACTGTGCCTGAGGCTCCCATCTCAACGTTGAGACCTGAGATCATTTAAAACGGAGACCATATTCAGTGCTGTCTTGTTGCTCTCATTTAGGAATGAAAACTATAACAATCACTTGAATCTTCTTGAGTTTTAATATAAGATCCTAATATTAAAGAGATGTTATGTATAATGTTCCCTCTCAGTCAGCTTTGTCTACCAATCGAGAACTACGTGATTTAAAAAAAAAGTTTTATAAAAACAAGGCACAGAAGTATGTGAAGGCAAGAACAATGCGTTTCAAAGTGTTTATACCCTTTGAACTTTTTCATATGTTGTTTCATCACAACTGCAAACCTTAATGTATTCAACTGGGATGTTCATGTCCAACATGTAGTTGCAAATATTGTTTATACTGCACTGTTTAATCCATCATCTAAAAATGGTAAGAGTACGGGGGCAGCTGCAAACCTATATAGTTGTTCACCTAAATTGACTGCTAAATCATCATTTAATTTCCCTTTGGGATTAATAAAGTATTTTTGAATTGAATTGAATTGAATTAAACCAAGGGGAGCATCTATCAGATAAGCAGCCAAGATGGCACTGGTAACTCTGGAGGAGCTGCATAAATCAGGTGGGAGAATTTACAGACAGGGTTCTCAACATAATCATTATTTTCATGTAATATTAAAACTAATTATTCTTCAGTCGAAATAAATGCAAAATGAGCCATTTTCATTTTAAGATGGCACACAATTTTGCAAAGCAGTCCTGCAGACACACACCCAGCCTGCCACTGTTACTAACCTACAGGGAAATGTCCAGCTTTCAAATGACCAGCGAACCTCCCAATAATCCTCTATTATGTGGCAAAAGATTAGCTGCTAATGTGGCTAATAATAAAATAAGTAAACATTAAAAAATGGTGGAACCAGACTTAAGCTGATAATTCAGTCAGAACCTTTGGCATATTACCCTGTTTACTCTGGTTGTACCAAAGAAAAAAATTTGCAGAAGGACCAGAAATGCAGAAACTGAACAGAGCTGCTGCTGAATTTGTTTGTCCGGACCATATTCTTGTTTGCACTTTAAAAAAAAAAAGCCTTTATAATGCTCAGGTCCTTGATTATTTGGTTTTGCAGTTAATTGCACAACTTAATGCAATTGCATGTGCTTCTACAAAGGAAATTAACACTTGTCGCCTGCTTTGCTGTACAGGAAAGTGACACTTTTTTCTATATACCGTAGGTGCTGAATTGCGTCTACATCTTGGTTTTACATTAAAACAATGGACATATTTTCATGCTGTAATTGTTTGCAATTTTCTAGACTTTATTGAGTCTTGTCATGCAATCCACAAATCTCTTATTGAAGAGTGGCATAAACAAAGCCGTTTAAAAAATAAAAGTTAGCACTTTACCATTCAAGGAACATGACAAAATAAGGAAGAAGGTCCCCTAGTCAGATAAGATAAAAATGTTTTTGGCCTACATTCAAAATGGTAAATGTGCTGCAAAACTAACTGCACATCACTCAACTCACCACGTCCACAGTGAAACATGGTGACGGTAGCATCATCATGTGGTGATGTTTTGTGGGGGTTTTTTTGTTTTGTTTTTTAACAAAGGCAGGAAATCTGGTCGGATAGATGATGCTAACTACAAGGTAATCCTGGAAGAAAACCTGTTACAGCCTGCAAAAGACCCAAGACTGGGGAAGACATTCACCTTTCAGCAGAACAACGACCTTAAACATACCAGCCAGAGCTACAATATAATGGTTTACAGCATAGCATGTTATTGTGTAGAAATGGCCCAGTCTAAGTCCAGAAATAAATCCAACTGAGAATCTGTCACAGAATTTGAAAATTGACGTTCAGAGACAATTTACATCCCATCTGACTAGGATTTAGCTATTTTGTAAAGAACGGGCTAAAATTACCCCCTTTAAATATGCATGGCTGGTAGAGACATGACTAAAAAGATTTATAGCTTTAATTGCAGAGAAAGGTGGTTCTGCAGCGTATTAACTCGGAGGGTCTGAATAAAAAGGCACACTACGCTTTTCAGATTTGTATTTTCCAAATTTGAAAACCACAAACAGGCATTAAATTGTGTGTCATAAAATACAATAATACAATGAGGTTTGTGGTTAAAACATAAAATAGCTCAAGTGATTTAAATACTTTTGCACCACACTGTATCAATTAGTGGCCAATCCACTTTAAAGGAACAGACTGATGTATTAATCTTAGTTCCAAAAAAAGAAGACATAATCTGCTTTTACTGTTTCCTAAAGTTGTTTGACTCAAATCCAAATCTGGTTGGGTCTATATATTTTATGCAATTTCATTACAGACATTTTCGCCTTATTGCAGTTGTGTTAAAAGGGTTTAGAGGGAAACATTTGAAAGAACTGTTCTACTATGAAAGGCTGCTTTTCTGTTTCCACTTCTCAATACCTTCTGTGAGTCCTATTCTTTTAGTTAGAACAAATTAGGATTGCGAATGAGTGAGAGGGAGTTCACTGAAACTCATTAGTATCCTGCCAGAGGTTGTGAAAGAGGATTATGTGGAGGAAATAATGGGACAAAATATAGCAAATAGATTAATAATCTTCATGATGATAAGGATGCGATGCGATGTGTGTCTGTGGGTGTGCACATCACCACATATGCCCAGTATTGCAATGAAACATTAAGTGTATTACGACAGAGAGGCACCTTGCCCCTGACTCTCTATTCAACCCACAAAATGACTTACAATGGACAGTTTTATGTTTGCCTGGAGGAGAATTAAAAAGCCACTTCATTTCCTCTTTCACAGGCTGGGTAGGCATGTCAGCACAGCCCTCCCTCTGAAAGCGCTCTAATCTAAATGCTTTTGTCAAGGGAGATTTGGTAGATTGCAGTAGGTAGAGGTACAAATTGGTTGTGTCATCTTATAATGAACTAGGTGAGGCGTTGCAGTTTTTCTGCAGCCAACAGCCTGATGATTACTATACTGTAAGTCACAGCTGCCTTTAGTATTGCAGACAGGGGACCTCACCTTCACCCCACCTTGTTCAGGAAGCCTGTTCTCACTAATTTGGCAAAATGTTTTGTCAGGGTAAGCCCAGTAACTCAAAACACATTTACAGCTGGGTTTCTTAAGTTATGGTATACAAAAGCTGCAGAACTTGAAAGTCCAAGCCCAAGTTTCTATTACAAAACACATCTGCCTCCCTGCCACAAATGTGTGATGTGCAGAGTAAGTGTAATTGTTTTCATACATGGTTGTATGTAAGTGTCAAAAACCTAAGATCAGTGGCTCAAGTTCAGGTTGAACCCCTTACCCTATGCACATCAGGGATACCATGGTGGATCCTGTCACTTGGTGCTTTTGACACACATTGAAAACATCGTACTGAATTGTACTGAAACTCAACTAGTTACTGGACTTCAATTTTGGATTGTTTTATTAAAGGCATCTACAGTTCTGAATAGAACCGGTTAGAAAACTATTGGTGGGTGCACATGACTAAGGTGTGCATTGTTTAAATTATTACAGGCATCTTTTTCTTTTTTTTTTGGAGTCACGTGAAGCCAATTTGTGTTGTGTTTTATGCATTGAACACTGAGCCCTAACTAAATGCTTATGGATATCTTTGTTAGCTACCTATCAGAGCTTACAGGACTGCAGTAAAGTAGTAATTAATGATTAAACGAAGAATGCTGCTTAATATCACTGTTAGTAATGCAACCCTCAGAAACATAGTTGTTTAACAAAATATAATACAGTTCAAAATTAAAAAACACTTGGTTCCGAAAGGGGAATTATATGTTGTCGTACCTCATATTATCCAAGTTTCTTCAGAGTGGTTATAAATGGTGATGGCTGTGGGCAGGAAGGATATTCTGTAGTGGTCAGTATACAGCGGATCTGAAGAAACCTCTGACTGAAGATACTCTGTAATTGTATAATAGCTGTAATATTCTTCATTTTGTAAAGGTTCCGTCTTTGCGCAATCAACTCCAGAGGGTCCAGAACAGTCTCCAGAACAGAACCAGCCTTCTTTATCAGCTTGTTAAGCTTTTGAACCCATTAACTGATACTGCTACCCCACAGATGATGGCAGAAGAAATGATGCTTTCCAAAACAGATTAATCAGTGTTTGCAGAAAAAATGCTACACATCTTCCATAAGTTTTCTCAATAAGAACAGTCTATTGACCAAACTACTAGGTGGGAATATTTTTGCAGATTAATGCAGTTGTCCTGGGAACTTGCTTGTATTTGCATGTCACTTGCCTGTCACATTTTTATCAAGCTTTTCTAAGATACGACTGCAAAGAACTTATTCTTCTTCAGTGGGACTAGATTAGCAAATGTTTTATACATAGAACACTACAGGGTCACAGACTTGACTGTATCAGGCCCAAAATTTTGTTTTCTGGACTCATTTATTTGCTGTCAACGAGAGGTAGTGAATCAGTAATGCAATCAGTTCTCAAAACTGTGGAAAAATGTGTGTGTGTGTGTGTCTATGTGTGTGTGTGTGTGTGTTCCTGTCTTGGCATCACAGTGAGAACCATTTTCCCAATTTAACCATCAAATTGAGGACCGTTTGTACCAAAGTGAGGACATTTTGCTGGTCCTCACGACCTATTTTGCTAACTGTTAGGTTTAGGACTAAGGTGTGAATTGACTTTAGGTTAAGGTTATGGTTAGACATGCACTGGTAATGGTTAGGTTTAGGGTTATTGTCAGGGTTAGGGCATAGAAAGGGTTGAAAATGACTGAAAATCAATGGAAGTCAATGGGAGTCAACACATGGTCCTCACTACATATAGCAAAACAAGAGTGTGTGTGTGTGAATGTGTGTGTGTGTGTGTGTGTGTGTGTGTGGGTCCAAAGCTTCATTCAGTGGGAGGAAGATCTAAACCATCTTTTTAGTTCCTAAGTGCAATTTCCTCTCAATGCCATTTTCACTCTTTATGTTGCTGCATCATCTTTCTCAGTGGACATGGACCATTTTAAATATTTTACTGAAACTTGTCTCGCGTCTCTGACCATGTGTTTCTAGTTGTCTGAAAAGAAAGTGGTGAACTGGAGTGTAAATTTTGGGGAGACTAAATTGTCTCAAAAGAGGACTGTAATTTAAATCCTGCTGCAGAGTTTGTCACCCTACATGCTTTTCCTGTGATGTCCTGAGATGGGAATATGACATACTGAAAAGACAATATGTTTGCTTTCTCAATTCTAGCAGGTAACACTAGTTTTTTGTCCATGTCATATATGTCATATATTGCCAAGTCAACTGCGGTTATTTTAAGTATGTAAAGTTTATTTGCAACAGATATAGTAGAAAATTGTAGTCATCACTGGAAAGGTATTTTGTCATCATTTCTAGTCATACTACCTGAAGCCTTTGTGTGTTTGAACAAGATGGTTGTTGATGTCTCAAAACGTCCAGGGGTCCATTTGCAAAATTGCCATGGAACCCCACCCCCATATATGTGCCAATCACAGATAAAAGCTCGACCTGACAGCTCGATATTATGTTCCTGTAGACAGCAATGCGAGTGTGTGCGCATGTATAGGTCTCCTTCTGCCTGGGCGGCTTGGGGTGTGTGCTTGGCTTGCTCTATGAATGTGTGCATCTGTTTGCACTTGCATGTGTTTGTGTTTGTCAGCAGGTTTGTTGACAACACTGTAGGACATCAGGGTGGGATTGCTCTGACTGTGAGGAAATGGTTCATCTGAATATAGATGGGTCCCATCTGGAGGCAGTTGGCTTCGGCCTTTTATAATTTTGTAAGCAGCTAAGCATCTGGGGCCTGCTAATGAAACCAAAGGCACAGGAAAAGGCCCTGGGCTACTGCAGGCTGCCTGTAGCTGTCAAAAATGCTAGACTGGGGACAGGGATAAGAGTGGAAAAATGGATGGAGGGAGGCATGAGCCAGGAGGAATGAGTGTGTTGAGAATATTGGATATCTTAAAGAGACCTCGATGACTCCTTTGAGACAACATTCAAGAAACCCAAGTAGCCCATTAGAAAACCGAGCCATAAAACGAAGACAGTGGTGTCTTTATTGTGGCCCATTAACTTGGATGTTTATGTGGAGATAGCTGCTCAGTGTGGTACTGTAATGAGCAATACAACCATGCCCATGCGATGACTGATGTTTTGGGTTAGTAAAAGGAAAGAAACGTTCTCTAGTTAAGCAGAATTAGCAAATGTCAGCTTTTGAACCATTTGCTACCAACATGGCTTGCATGAAATTTATTTGTGACCTCATGGTTTTTCCATCAGGGCTATGAATCTTTGCTGGTTGGAAAATTCAATTGAATTTCTCAGCTGTGGGTTGAATAAAGGATTATTCTGTTCCCTTCTAATCGTGATTGACCTGCCAGTGATTTGATGCATCTTGATTTCCTTTTACAACATGTTTCAGCCAGTAGTTGGGACCCTACAAGTTGTCAGTGTTGAACTGTAAGAGTTGTATGCAATTGCAGATTGGGTACAGTAAGATTGGGGCCCTTTTTACACGAGGGTTGGAAAATAACCCTTGGTAAGACCTTTTTAGTCCAGTAATATCCCAGCCTTTTTCTTCATGGCTCTAAATTAAATTGTTTTACTTTACCAAGGTTATTCCATACTTTGCCAAGGTCAAAGTATGGAATAAAACTCACACATTCTGTAATAGACACTCAATGGAAAATGTGATCAAAATCAATGTCATGGCTGCAAGCCATAGAAAGGCAGCAAGCTGGAAAGAGGACAAAAGTAAAAACTTCAGAGACCCCAAAAAATTAAAAAAATAATAAAAAGGATTTTTTATGGACCCTGAATTACCACAATCTAGGGGTACTTTTCAGATATAGATTTCTTGCACAACTGTAAAGGAATTCAAAGAGATATGTTGGAAAGTCCAGTTTCTTTAATGTTGAGTTAGATTATCTGTAGGAGGCAGGCACTGTCATTTCTGTAAAATAAAATTTGTTAGTAGTATAAGTCATAACACAGCTCCGAGGTATTGAAAAGCTGGTTAAACAAGTAAAAAGATCCTGAACTATCCTACTAGAGATTTGACTACCTTGTTTGTTGTACTGTTGGTGGACTGCCTTGACAGCCTCATTAAATGTTGACAGATCACTCAGGCTAGCTGTGTTTCTTCAATTTTTAGGTGTAATAGTAAAATATGTTCATTGAGCTTTTTAGTGTTACTTGCTTAGCAAGATAGATTTAATATGCTGTTTTTCTGCTTTCTTGTAAGCAGATAACTTGCATGTGCCCTGGCCAGATCTCTGTTTTTGAAATATTATTTTCACACAGCAGGGGTTTTTCCCTCCAATATGTCATAGTGAAATGAGCATAGGTTTGTCATAATAACACATAATGCAAGGTACAGTTAAATGTTTAGTTTTTTTCTCTCTTTGCAGCACCACAGAATTGCATCCTTACAAATGAAACAGATTTTCTGTGTGGTCTTTTTTATATCTAGCAATCCAACATTCTCTATCTTGTCCAAGCTAATCTGCCCTCTATTAAATATCAAATTTACAGAAGTTAATTACATTCTGTCCTCCTTCAGAAGGGTAAATGTCCCCGTTCAAATAAGTTGCATCTTCTAATCTATACACAGTTGAATCCTGGTGGTTAGAAAAACTGTACAGAAAACCTTTTTTTCACTTGCAAAATATATGTTTTGTCTGGTTTATCCTTGGGTACAATTTCTAGATGCCTGAAGGTGGCTCATCTGGTTCATCTGTTTAAGCAGATATCTATAAACCCTGGGAATGTCCAGCCATCACATCGGGGGTGACTGTGGATCAGTGGGAACTTTAGTCATTCTGCAAAGTCGGTCCAAATCCAGCTCGCTGACACCTGGGCAAAACATTAACCATAAGTTACCAACTGATTTGCATATCATTGTATATAAATAGGATCATGTTTGAGTGCAACTGGGTGAATATGTCTCTAGTGTAAAGCTCTTTGAGTTGTGCTACATACAGGCATTTTACCATATCAGAGACTGGTTCTGTGTCCCAGAAATGAAGGGGTTTTGATGTAAAATATACGCATATCAACTCCAGAACAAAAGCACAGGACCTTGGGAAGGTACTTGATGAAGCCACGAGTGTTAATATTAAAACAAGATCTGAATGGATATAGGCCGTGGATCAGAGGAAGAACCCATTACTCCAAAAGCAGAACAAAAGAAACAATAAATGTTTGCAAACAGCGCAAAGACAAATACCTTACTTTTTGGAGACATGTCCTATGGTTTGATGAAAATAAAATTGATATATTGCCAATGTAGTAATGGCCATAATGACCATCACTACATTTAGAGGAGAGGGAGGGACACTTACAAGACTGAGAACACCATTCCATGAAGCACAGAGGCAGTAGCATAATGTTGCTTTAGGAACTGGTGTGCTTCCTAAAGTAGATGGAATCATGAGGAAATACTGGAGGAAATACATTTAAACAACATCTTTAGACATCAACTAGGAAATTAAAGCCTGGGCACAAAGGCATTATTCAAGCAGCCAGTGACGCTAACAATACGGCCAAATTATTCACAGAGCCCTGATCTCTGTCCCAAGGAAAATTTGTGGGCGAAGCTGAAAGTTGTGTGTGTGTGAGAGAGAGAGCAACACACAAGGCAACCAGCAAACCCAACACAGTTACCCCAGTTCTTGCAACAGGAATGGGGGAAGATTGCAGGAGAATATTGTGAGAAGCTTGTGGAAGAACATCTAAACCCAAAGTCATACAGGAAATATCTGGTTTCAGCTCTATTGGTGATATCACTTTTAAGTGTCTCGCATCTAGACCTTCGCATAAATCTGTAAAAGATTAACCATAAAAGAACCTCTTTCTAAACATCAGAAGAGTAAAAGTTACAAACTGTGATCGGTTCCTCCATTCTGTGTCTTGAGACTTGCCATTCCTCTTTTTTCACATTCTCACCTTCACTCCAGTTATGTGGATGGCCCTGAGCAACTGTACAATCCGCAGTGGAGAGTGGTTTGCTTAGGGGATGGAAAGCCACAGGTCCTTTTTCCTAAACTTTATTATTATAGCACCTTTATTACTATGTCTGCCTGATTTCCCAGTGGCAATGAAATGAAAAAGCAATTGGTCCTCCTTTTTATTACTGTCATCTTTGTTTTTCAGACCTAGAGAGTAAAATTTCCTGAACTCAAAGAGTTGCACTTTTTTTTATCTCTGTCTGAAAGCAGGAGGAAGAAAAACAATAACTGGGAAAATAACAATGGAGATCATAAAAACATGAACTGTCACAAACACAACTGAAACCAGAGGACCACCAGCATGCTGACACCCACCAGTTGTTTATGACTAGATGAGTCAGTAAGTGTCGGATGGTGGCCTATCTGCCAACTCCTACAGTCAAGGAAAATATGTTTTAGAAGAGATTAAGATCACAGATGGTGAGGGAACAGGGATGTGGAGAGAGGAGGCAGAGGTGGAGGGTGACAAAAAAAGAGTTGGCGTTTAGAAAGAAGAAAGCAGAGGAGGAAATATTTGCAAAAAAAAGGTGTTTAAGGGATAAAGGGGGAGATCAGGAAGAGGACTCCCTGGGGGTCTTTAGTAACCCCATGGAGACATGCTGACGGGAGATCAGACTTCTCATCCACAATGCCTCAAATCATTTATTCATCTGCCTCATTAAGGGAGAGTGACAAGGCTGCATAAGGACCCGCAGGTCACTCACTGTTCAAAGAGAGCTTCAACTGTATCAGCTATTTATGGGTCTGAACATAGTCAGTAACGAGCAACAATTGATTATGTACAATGTTTTATTTGGAATCTGTCTTGTTTAAGCATGTTCAGCTTTTCATGTTGTCACTTTAAATCAGCACTGCAGTCTGTACAGTATCTTCTACATTTTTTAACTTGATCCAATTCTTGATACAGCAGCAGACAGTACAGCATCACAATGCCTGCCCTCCAGACCTTCACATGTGTAATTATAATTGAGAAAGATAATTAAGAAGGCGGAGAAGAAGACAGATCTTGTCATTTGGAGAACAATGCTGTCCAATATTCTCATGTGTATTCTTCTTCCTGAATTATCAGCTGATGTGTTGGTGCAATCAGCCAGAAAGCTTGCTGCTCCATTTGAAAGCCGTAAATGTCAACACACAAACCTCTAATTTAGTTAAGATTCAAAAGTTAATGACATCAGAATGGTTGTTATGGGGGAAGAAAGATTCATGTTGGTGTGTTCTCACTGATCTAATCATCTTCTGGTCATTTGTCACACAAAGATTCACCCTGTGATTCTGTACATTCGGTGTTTACTACTGGTTCTGCTCAGACAAACACTCACAGGGATAGCCAATGATAAATTTTTAATTCTGGCCACAATTTAACTCAGATTTGTGCTCGTCAGGTTTGTTATGGGTTTATTTCCCCTAAACCTCAGTACAGTGCTGCTGATAAGAGAAAGCCTGATCTATAATGACCTACCCCTGTGATAATCCCACTCACCTGCCTCTATCTCCTGAAGGTTTGCCCCAGTTGCTGCCTAAACAACACCATCCAACTACTAATGCATATACTGTTATTTGTGTCATATTTTGGCCTGATCTGTTTAGCTTCATTTTAGATTATTTTGCAAGTTATTACTTCTCTCCATGTCAAGGCACCTAAATGCTGGCATGCTACTGGTAAGGAAAAAATATATACAAAATATTCTATTTGATCTTAATGCATTCACATACCTCTCTGTAGCCTTGAAGTGTGTCGTTCTGTGGGGAGGACTGCCAGAGGTGCTGCAGTTTATATGTCAAAAACTGCTTCTTGTGCTTGTTTGTAAAGGTCAGACCAAACAAGTTCAGTAAGATCCCTATGTAAGGACACAATGTAACAGAAAGATTGCACCTCTTCTGGATTTTTAAATTAACTATTTTCTACACACATGCAGGATTGGCATATTATGACAACATCATGAAGTGTTTTTTCTGTAGACTATATAAAACAAATTCAAGATTTTCAGACATAATGCATGTAAAAACAACAAATAAAAAAATACAGTATTGTTGCATTGTTATTGTCCATTAAATGTTTACACATTTTTGACTGTGTTCTTTATAGTCAGCAGTGGTTTAAGCATGGATCCCATTTTTGCCGAGACTCTTTCTTATTGTGGAATCATGACCTCTGACCTTAAATGAGACAAAAGAGGTCTGATGACAGAGCTTCAGATGTTTGTGATGTCCTAGATGAGAAGTTGGTGCTTTCTAAGAGCAATTTTGGTAGGGGGGGCAACGGTTTCACCGCTGTTTAATGTTTTCTCCCTTTGAGGATAATCACTCATTGTGGGTTACTGGACTCCTAAAGATTCAGAAGTTACTTTGTTACAAAGTGATGTCAATGTTGTTTGAATTTCTTTAAACAAGGCCTGATTGTTTTTATTCTTTTTGCCTACTTCATGTTGTCAGACAGGTTCTATTTAAGTGGTTTGTTCATTCTGTGGGTCCGGCAGTAATGGGTATAGCAAGTAAAATGAATTAACCAACATAGTTTGGTTAATGAGTCACTGCAGCAATTAGGTTTTACATAGAACCAGGTTGGTTTGGATAGCTATATCACTTAAAAGACAAAACCATTTGAAGACTTTTTTTAGATTAACTCAGTTTATCTGAAAACTTTAGGGGCAAAAAGCAAAAACAGAAGAAATCTTGGAGAGGGCAATAACGTTTTTACAGCGCTGTAAATACTAGACAAATTAGTAGGTTCTCAAAAGAAAAACTGGAAAATTAATCTTTTGTCTAACTAAAATTTTTAAATTATGCCATAGTTATGGGTCTACTTACAGTTGGATACAATGTTTTATTATTTTTATATATATGTTAAATCTGACTTAATAGTGGTATAATCTTGGTATGTACAGCTATACCATGACATGCTCTAATAGGTACAGTTATGCATGACAGTATAGCTCCAAAAGGATCTAGAATGATATGTTTAAATACTAATAAGTCTGCCACCATATAACAACGCTCTGTGTGCGTGTGTGTGTGTGTGTGTGTGGTGTGTGTGTGTGTGTTTCCATTGGTGTGTACTGGGTCTTCACTCACTCATTCTGGCATCTTCCCTGCTCTCCTGGCCAAACTAGCAGCTGGCAGATAGAGATTGCCCACTCATCAGGCCGTTAAGGTTAGGGTTAGGCATGCACTGGTAATGGTTAGGTTTAGGGTTATTGTCAGGGTTAGGTCAGAGAAAGGGTTGAAAATGACTGAAAATCAATGGAAGTCTATGGGAGTCAACACATGGTCCTCACTACATATAACAAAACAAGAGTGTGTGTGTGTGTGTGTGTGTGTGTGTGTGTGTGTGTGTGTGTGTGTGTGTGTGTGTGTGTGTGTGTGTTTCCATTGGTGTGTACTGGGTCTTCACTCACTCATTCTGGCATCTTCCCTGCTCTCCTGGCCAAACTAGCAGCTGGCAGATAGAGATTGCCCACTCATCAGGCCATTTTATCACTTGGCCCACAGAGTTCAAGGAGGCTGTCAAAGACCAAGCTCAGGAGCCTCCTCACTTATCACGTACACACACACTCACACCACCAGTTTCAAGTGGAACAACTTTGCCAGTGAGCCCTTAAAAAGAGTAGCTTGACACACGACAAATAGTTTGTCAAAGAATTAAAAGAACAAGTGCTAACATGCTGGCAGCAAGGCAGGTTACTCAAACTTTTTTTTTGTTGTCCACTTGGGGTTTCTTGACATGGCAAATGGTTCTCTGCTTATCCAAAAACACAGCAGAGTTTTGCTGCTGACAGAAACACAGAAAATCAAGATGTTTTTGCCAGGAGCAGCCTTAAGCCCTGGCTGAATTATTAACCAACATAAAATACTGCCTGTTACCTGGTGTTGGTGGGTAGTATTTTTTTAGATATTCCATTGTTGTTTTGATTTTGGAACCAACCTGCATCTTAAATTAGCTTTTGAAGTGGGAGTTTTTTTTTTGTGTTTTGCACAATTACATTACAGATGAGCTCATGATGTGCACATTACACAAACAACATTGAGTGAGATGTTAGTTTTTATGTAACATTTACAGCTTTGCCTTCTAAATCCCTGATGAGACACTCATCATTTTAATTAGATTGAATTGTATTTAAATAGGACTTTTAAAACACGAACATACATGCAATGGTAACTTTATTAGGTACACCGGACCAATTGCTTGTAAACACAAATGGTAAATCAGGCAATTACATGCCTGAAGGTTAAGTCATTTAGACATCCAGATATGTATATTCTGTAATGCAAAAACAAAACCAAAGAGCAAAGTGTACCGGAGTCAAATTCCTTGTTTGTATGTACAAACTTGGCAATAAAGCTGATTCTGATGATAAGGACCACTTGCTGAAGTTCAAACCAAGCAGTAGAACAGGAAAGAAAGCCGGTTGAAGTGATTGTGGACATGACATGGTTGTTGGTGACAGTTGGACTGGTCTGGATATTTTAGAAAAAGCTGATGTACTGGGATTTTCATGTGCAGCCATCTCTAGGGCTTAGAGAATTGTCTGAAAAGACAAAATCTATGTGAAATTGCCTTTTTGATGTCAAAGGAGAATGGTTCTAGTTGATAGAAAGGCATAAATATCACAAATAACCCAATTTTGCAACCAAGGTATGTGTAACAGAATGTCTAAATGCACAACTCAATGACTCTTGAAGCAGAAGACCACACTTGGTCCCTCTTCTGTCAGCAAAGAACAATAAAACTGAGGCTATAATTCACACAGATTAATCAAGATTGAACAATGACAAAATTGTTCCTGGTCTCGATTCTCTGTTTCATCTGTAAGGTTAAGATGATAGGGTCAAAAAAAGGTTTTTGTGGATCCATCCTGCCTTGTATCAGAGGTTCAGGTTGGTAGTATAATGGTGTGGGAGATCTTTTCTCAGCACACTTTGAACAGCTTATTACCAAGTGAGCATCATTTAAACATAACAGCCTACCTGAGTATTTTTGCTGACCACGTTCATTCCGTTATGACCACAGTGTTCTCATCTCCTGGTGGCTACTTCCAGCAGGATAATGAACCATGTCATGAAGCTCAAATCATCTCAAACTGGTTTCTTAAACATGGTGATGAGTTCATTGTACTCCAATCATCTCCACAGTCACCAGATCTCAGTTTAATAGATCTCCTTTTGTATGTGGTGGAATAGGAGATTTGCATAATGGATGTGCAGCAACTGCGTGATGCTTTCATTTCAATATGGACCACAATCTCTCAGGAATATTTCTGACAGCTTGTTGAATCTATATTGCCTAGAATTAAGGTAGATAAGGTAGAGCTGATTCTGACAAGTGGAGAGTTGGAATCTATAGTTGTTACTGAACAACGATGGAATTCAAGAAACCATCCGACCAGGCCAGCAGGTGCAAAATGATTTTTTACAATCATTTTCATGAAATGACTAAACCTGGAACAACATTAACACAAAATTTAAACATGGGGAACTTAACTTTCAATAGTTAGTTATTGAGAGAGCCTAAATTTGAACTTTAAGATTAAACTTTGTTATGCATTTGCACAGCAAATAAAAACTATTTACTATCTGGACTGGTCAGGCTCCTGGTCCAAGTCGTTTCCTCCTCTGGTGCCTTCCATCTCACTTACTCCCTCCCTCCTTTGTCCTACTTAGCCAACTACTGCAAAATCACTTATCCTTACCTTGCTTTCTCTGTCTCCTGCTAATACACATTAGCAGCCAGCAGCCATATGTAATAGGGCTTTTCGTGCCCCTGCTGATATAATGGCTTCACTGACACGTCTCCCATTAAAATTTGGACAGGCAGTGCAGCTCAGGAAGCCTCTGTACATTTTAAAATACCATTATGTAACTTCCATAAACGAGCAGCCGGGTGTCAGTAACTTTGGGAATAGCTGGGAGAATATTTTTTGTTTGTTAAACTTTTCCATTTTCCTCATGTTTTTTTAAGAGTTCCTTCCTCTGGTCTCTCCCATCTTGGGATAGAAACCTTTTAGTGGAAAAATAAGGAGGTACACATAGCTGCATTACGAAACTCATCAGATTACTGTGTAACTAATTGGACATGTCTGCTGTATCTAATAGGCTAGTTTTTAATCTTACAAATCTGTACAGTACCACATACAGTAACAAGATAGCATCTGTTACTTCATCATTTGTGCGTTGGGGAACTGGGGCCCAGACCCAGATAATGTGATCATCAGCAGCGTCCGTTACCGTGACGAACGAGAGCGCAGATCCCACCTGATAAGTGACATATTCATTTGTTTAATTAAAACGGCTTGTCTCATTGTGGTTAGGGGTCATTTTAGAGAACGTTAGAATTAAAGCAGGTAATTAACTAAAGCCCCAGATAAGGAAAACCAACAAAGGTGGTTGCTTAGGCCAGTATAGAAGGCAAACTTAATCTATCCCTTCTGAAATCCCACAAGGTAGCTCACTTTATTAAAGTCTGATGCCACAACCACTGCCCACCACCACAACATGATGAAATATTTTCCAGCTGCTGGGAAGGAGGAAACAAGGGAGGTGCTGGGAAGGAACAGTTGCGATTGCACACAGTGAAGTCTATAATACTGGTACTACACGAAATTAAGGCAATTAAAGACTGCTTGTTATCTTGTCTGAGAGCAGGAGAAGAACTTGTACAGCAACAAGCACCTTGACAAAGAGATTTGTTTGGCCAATGGAGTGTGGCATTAATTATCACAGCCTGATTAAACGCACCAAGCTTGAATGTATGTCGTTTGTCTTTACAGCCTTAGACACTATGGCAGCCAACAGAATCCACTATTTTGGAGGTCTCTTAGGGGTATTTTTAGGCATGGGACTTTTTTTACCCAAAGTTAGGAGGCAATGGTGAAGTGGGATATTTATAGAATTAGCAGGGTAATAGTGAAAATAGTGAAGGAGGGTGGAAACTAATGTACCAATAAGGGGAGCTTCAGCTTTTTCCACTTATCTTCGTGCCTCATGACGGAAAAAGCTCACTTTCAGTCAACAGGTTTTAAACTAATGTCTGGTGTAAGAAGCTTATTAGAGAGAGTTCCTGCCATATCTCTTGTGATCATGAAAATACATTATCTCTTCCTGTTAAGGTTTCCATGAGGCATCTAGTGCATACTTTTAACTCAGCATATTTAGTAAAAACTGAGGATTGGAAGGCTGTGATTTTGGGCTCCGGATCAATCCTGAAATATACATTTTATTATCTGCCAGTGCCCCTGTTTTCTGATTCAGAAGGCTCATACCCATTCTTACCTGTTCATTTAGTGTGGTTTTAGTCCATATTCTTGTCTTCTGTAGAGTTGCCAAATATGAATAGAAACTGGTGGCCAACAGGCCTCAGAAAGTATCTGTAGTAACATGCTTTTTTCTTTCAACTCTTATGACTTTATTCGGATGTAAAATGTTGATAAAGCAATCTAAAAAGCTGCTTTATTTAGCAAATAAATTACGCAGCAACTATGTATTCTAACAGTCCTTTCCTCCGTGACCTATCACAGTTTATTTAAATTGAGGTAACAGTTAAAGAGCAAAACAAAAAAGGAGTTGAGTATTTTGGCCACACAATGTCAAAAACATATGATAGTGACAGTTTTAACTGTTTTTACTAACTTTTATTAGTGCGATTAGCATTGATAATTGGAGCAACAGTCTTTCCATACGTTTTCTATATTGTAAATATTTATCTGACAGATAAAGGTTGAAAGCTCAAAGAATAAAAATACTAAACCTCATTGCTCCTGTGTATAGCTCCAGTACAACATATCTTCTGCTGCTCTAAAAGTTTGCACCATAATGCTTCCAAAAAGGTGAGTATAGATTGCCCACTGATAGCAGGCTTCAGCACACTTCAAGGGCTATATCTCCCTCATACATCATCAGATCCACTTGAAATGTAGTATACATGATCATGAGTTAATGATGGACATGAGTTAATGATGGACATGTTGACACAGTCAATTGATCACTTTAGCTCTGCCCAATAATAAACAAATTAGTGTAGCTTCCATTAGGAAGGTCCGATTCACGCCAAACTGAATATGGTTGATGTTTGTCAACCCCCAAAGAAGCTCTATTGGATTAGATTGAAATTTGGATCAATAGCATCATTGGATCCACTTGAAATGTAGTATACATCATCAAGGATCAATACTGAACATGTTGGCACAGGTAATTCATGACGTTGTTTTAGCCCCACCCACTAACAAACAAGTGTGTGCAGCTTCCATCTGGAAGGTCCGATTTATCCGAAATTTTGAATGCTTCTCGCCAGACCAAATCTCTGCATGACCGAAGATCATATGACATGTTGCTCACAGTGCCACCTAGTGCCGACGTGTTGAAGTGAAGCAGTGTCATTGTCGGAAGCGATGCCAGGCTCCCACGGTCGCTGCACAGGCTGAGTTGGCTTGAAGTGCGAGGGCCTTCAATGCTGCTTGCAGCTTTAATTTCCATATTGGATCTAATACGTATATTGAGTTGGATCGGGTCCATTTCTGTTCTGATTCTCCTTAAAAGATCTGGTCGACTCTAGTTTCCTAACCATCCCAAAAAATGCTTCAGCTATTCCTAAAATTTTAATTTTAAAATAAGACTTTATTTAATGCTAAATTAGACACAAGTCACACACTGTATGTGGGTCTTGCTATCCTCCTACTTACTCAAACAAAGGTTATGTCAGCTGCTGGAAGGAAGGTGGGTGTGCGCCTGCTAAAAATCCACAACCAGCTCCTTGCTTTTCCTCACATTGATCAGGAGATGGTATCACTGGCACCAAACCACAAAGTCCTGAGTCCAGTCTGTACTCTGAGTCATCCTCACCTGGGATGAGGCCGATTATGGCAGTCATCAGAGAACTTTTTAGATGGCAGCCTGGAGATTTAATGGAGAAGTCTGCAGAGTACGGAGTGAACAGGAACAGTGCCAGCACCAAACCAGACAGAGACAAAACCCTGTGACCTCACATACTGAGGACGGCCAGTGAGGTAGTCCAGTATCCACAGCTAGCAGGGAATTTTGGGTCACTGGGTGGCAGCCCGCACAGTGGTGCTACCGAGAGCTAACAGCTGATCTCTGGTGTGGGGCCATGGTCAAACACAAGTGCCAAAGGAAAATAAGATAAAAACAAAGCTGTCCACAAAACAGTCAGATTCTTTCTTTGTTCAAGCAGGGTGGAAAAAACAGGAACAAAAACACACTCTTAACAAATAGGTTTAAAAAAACCTCAGGACTGAATGGGAGCTGCTGAGAAAGGCTGCCTGCTTGTGCACTGCCAGAAGAGAGTTGAGAGTGTCATAGTCTGATACTTCGTTAAAAGTAACGAAGGAAAGGCCATGTATGTGCATGCAAACTCCTTAGCTGTACAGGGCTGTAAATTACACACTCTATTCAGTATTATTAGTATTATACCTCACTCACCAATTATGTCTGGATGCTTTACCAATTCCTTACGACAGGCTGTTTTTTGCATCAGCTGGTGTTAGGAGTTACCTTCTCTTTGTGTAAATTGGGGACCAACGATAGTTCAGGAATGTTGCTAGCTACCACAGATTTAACATTATGGGAAGACCTTGCTTAGCTGTCCTCATTGGTCTCAGCCAGAGGTTGTGCTACACATTTTCCTTGTCATTTTGACTGACAGGGTCAAAATATGCTGTCATAATCTATTTTTACCCATTACTTTATTTTTGTAATGATAATAATTAAACATTTAATAGCATTTATTTTTATTCATTTTCATTCATATTCAGTCTGAACAAGCTGAACAGAGAATCCACATCAAACAGATGAATACATTTAACATTTTCCCCGCAGTTACAAAAAACACTCACAGTGGTCCCAGACTAACTACATAAAAACAATTAAATTAAATGATGCACTGGAATTACATTGCCACTTCAGCCAAAGTTTTGAAATCAGGGAATATGTCTCCAATTGAAGTGATCAGAAGTTGGCAAGACTCTCTGAATGAGGGGTTCCCTGAACTTGCAAGCATGCATTAAGGGGTGAAACAGCTAATAAATATGCTTACTCGCCACCAAGTGGTCAGGGGTGCACTCTGCAATCTGGGAAAATGACAGATGGCCTTTAGATTTTTTTCATTGCCGTTTAACGAAAAACGGTCAAAAACAGGTAATATTTGGTTAACGTGACCCCTGGTTTTTTTGAGTTTTTTCCAGTCAACTTCAATATAGTCCTTCAACACTAGTTAATTTGGTTAAGAAAACTGCTGTCTTTGAACCAAATACATGTGGCTATAAAATTATTTAAAAAAAAAGAGTATCCAAATTAAAACATACAGCTACGTACATCCTAGGTCTTGTCGCTTCTGACAGTGTTAACATTCAAGATGCATTGCCAAGGTACTAAGCTAAAGACACCATGTTTACTCCTTAGTCTGATCAGATGTGTAATAAGCATTCACTGTGGTTTCATGTAATCGCACACTAAGATAACTTACAGTAAGTCGTTATGCTGCTTCAGAAATTTGTAGATAGTCCTAAAACTATGAAGCGCTTAACCTGCTCTCTCTGCATTTCCGTCCCACAATGGCGGCTGTCAGTGTACCCTCGAGCGTGGGGATGCTCGAGGGTACACTCCATCCCATAGATTCCACACAAAGACTAGGGAGCTGAAGCAGTCTTTCTATCAACCTAGTTTCAGAGGTTACAAAAAAAAAACTGATATTAAATGCGTAAAATCAAGGTCATCAGAAAAATAATCTGCATGAACTATAAAATGGTGTTGTAATCCATGCACAAACAAATTGCCTGTGATACTTAAAAGCTGACCGTTCAAAACACAGCTGTGTGTCTTGTTGGGAGTTTGGCCAACTTAATCACAGACAGCAGAACTACAACAGCTATCAGGGGCCAGGTCTAAAAAATGCCATTATCAGGTCTCTGAGCAAGTACCTCAGACTCTGGACCTCCTTTTTTGTTTTGACGGGTGTGTCTGAAAACTCCTCATTTAATGGACCAGATAGCACTACCAGTTCACCCTTCCAATTTATCACTCAAAGGATAAAGAAAGCTTCACTCCCTGATGTGAAAGTACAAGACATAACATTAAAATAGGTTTACACAAAGCTACAGTACCATCAGGAAGACCTATATTCCAAATTTTTATGTTCTGCTAGGTCTCAGTGAACTGGTAACAAAAAAGTCCGATTGATAATATAGAGCTAAGCATCAAATTTAACTTCATGAGGACAAACTGTTTTTTTTAAATATCTGATATGGTGTCTAAAAAGATGGTAGTAAACTTGTACTAAATATCAAATATCCATTTCCTCAGACATCTATAAGTGCACTCACTCTCCCATATGTACAAGGAAGTAGCTTAATATTGTGCGAACATCCAAAAATCACTTTACGTTCAAATAAATCTGCTCATATTTTTGTATTAAAATTGTTATCTCAGTGGGAAAGTTTAAAGCATCAGTGCAACATTCATCGTGAAAAGCCATCAGATAAGTTTGTCCACTATAAGAACACACAAGGAAAAAATCTGGACAAAATGTGCAATTAAGATGAGCAATAAAAAGTGTCACTATCAGGACCTTTATACACAGTTTGATTTCAGAGCTGTGTATAACAGTAGAGTTATTCTGAAAAGATTAATGATAATACATTAAAGTGCAATGATTCATCTGTATTATCAGTTTGTTTTGAAATTGCTTAAATTAAATGCAGTGCAATCATACTTACCAAAGTTTTCCAAAACAACTTTTTTGAACTGACAATTAGACGTGATGGATTTACCCGCGAAGAGTTTATGTATAAGCCTGCATCTTTTTGTTTTTTTTTACAAGTTTTACCGTTTTTAAACGATTCATTTTTTTAAGAACACTTTCATATTTGTGTTTAGGATTTGGAATCTGATGAGTACACATCAGGCAGTTGTGTTATTCTTTTCCTTGGATACATTGGATGTACATACATGAAGCAGCATGAGATGGAAATGCTCAACAAAGAAGAGAAGAAAAGTTGAGAAAATATGTCTACTTTCCACTACTGTGTGCTTTTAAGTGAGAACGTTATAAAATGTTAAACAGATGAGATAAGGCCAGAAAAGGCTGCATTTATTTAAGTTGTAGATCTTTAGCAGTTAAGCCGTCAATTATATCTGCTCTGTATTTCTCCGGTCTATCAGGCTGAGTTTAGTTTTTCTCTCTGTGTCTTTCTCTGTGTCCTTTACTCAGAATTTAATGTGCACAACACATACTCAAAGAAAAATACAGCCCCACTGCTCAAGCCCTCTCAAGGCCAGGAAAACAAATATGCCCATTTTCCTATTTGATTGGGTGTCAGTGTGGGGAGGAAGGGGGACAGGTGTGATGCATAAAATGACCCTGCGACTCCATCACGCACACGACAGCTTTATGGTGAGGAGGTGTTTCAATCACGCAACTGCCCTGCAAGGCATCAATCAAGACAAGCATACACATACACACACACACACTGCAGACACACTGACTTACCCTCCTATCATGACAGAGAAAGGGCAGCAGAGTAAATGAAGTGCACGTGATTTAACAGACTAAAAATCAGTTACCATGAACTTAAATATACACTGCTCAAAAAAAGAAAGGGAACATTCAACACATCCCAAACCTGAATGAATGAAATTGTCACGGAGTGACATTTTGGACTTTGCTTGTGGCTTTGTGCTAACTTTTGTTCAGTTGTTTCCATTTTGGTTTAGGCTTCATGTTCATTGGTTTCTTTTCCTCCCTCTATCATTTCCTAGTATGTATTGTATTCCTGCTTTAGTTATTGTTTTCATTTGGTTTGGGTTGTTTATTTTGTAACTTAGATTCTCCTTATGTTCTCCTTATTGTTTATTTCTTAGGTTATTGTTTCTATTTTCCCCTCTAGTTTCTCTGTTTACTTTAGTTTATAGTTATTCTAGTTCTTTATTTCCTCCTCTGATTTATTCTCTTGCTTAGTTTGTGTTTTCTGTTGTTTATTTTGTCCTTTCACTCTTCCTCAGCCTTTGTATTTGTTTCACCTGTTCCTGCTGCTTCCCTGCCTCCTTGTCGCACCTGTTCTCAGTTCCCTTGATTACCTGCCTTTGTCTTTCCCCAGTATGTTAGTTGGTTTGGTGTCTCTGTTCGCTGCTGGTTCCTTGTGTTCGTCACTACCCCTTTCCCTACCATGACTATGTTTTGTTTATGCTTCGCTTATGCTACGTTTTGCCAAGGTACCTGCAGTGTTTTGTAAGCTTTTGGATTTTGTCTCTGATTCATACCTGCAGTGTTTTTGTTAAGTTTTTGACCTTTTTGAGAATAAACTAAGATGCGGCTGCCAAGCTCTTGTCTGCACTTTGGTCCGACCCAAAATCCCTCTTCGACATTAAGAACCAGCCAAATGGACCAAGCATACAATGGTGTGATTACTCTGTGGGAGTACCTGAGACGGGAAGCGGAGAAGAGCTCACGTCAGGCTGCAGAGGAGAGAAAGTAGCGGTCACTGTTTTGGGGCTCCAGGCTGGCCATTCCCCTTCCGGGTACCGGTCCGCTGCACCACAGACCCTCTCGTCATCCCTGGAGTAAGTCACTGGCTCCAGTCTGCTTTTCCTCCTCGTTTTCGGAGCCAGAGTTGCCTGCAGCGCACTCTCCCAGTTCGGAACCTGCCCCGTCTCGTCGGAGATGTCGCCGGCGCCGCAAGCATTCCACAGCAGCAGCAGCGCCTGAGCTCGTCATGCCCTCTGCTGTTCTTCAGCCGCCAGTACAGCCTCCAGCCCCAAGTAGGATTGAAGCCGGGCTGGAGGAAATTAAGAGGAAACTTATGAAGAATCGTTGCTGTAGATTCGTGCTCCATCTAATGGATCACCCAGAGGATCTGGACCTGATGCACTCATTACTTCAGGCTGAGTTTCTTGCTGTGGGATGGTTAGACGCTCCAGCTCCCGTTTCCGCTGGAGGTCCCTTCGACCCTCTTCTCGTGGCCGTTAAGGCAGCCAAGCCGCTGGACTCACAGCATGCAGCCAAGCTGCCAGAGCCTCAGCCGGCCGCTGCCGGGTCTACAGAGCCTCAGCCGGCCGCCGCCGGTTCTATAGAACCTCGTCACGACACGGAGGAGCCCGTGGGCGGGCTGCCTCCACTTCCACACCATGCTTCGGAGGAGCCCGTGGTCGGGTTACCTTCACGACCTGGTCCAGAGCACCTGCTCAGTTTCCTCTGGGGGGTGTTACTGGAAATATGGACTGACTTTTTGTCTTTGCCTGACACACTGCAGCCTGACTCTTTGCCTGACACACTGCAGCCTGACTCTTTGCCTGACACACTGCAGCCTGACTCTTTGCCTGACACACTGCAGGCTGACGCACACCATGACACACCAGAGCATGACACACCAGAGCCTGACGCACACCATGACACACCAGAGCATGACACACCAGAGCCTGACGCACACCATGACACACCAGAGCATGACACACCAGAGCCTGACGCACACCATGACACACCAGAGCATGACACACCAGAGCCTGACTATGTGATGACTGACTTTTTGACTGACCATGCACCTGACGACTCTAAGCCTGGGTCCACGCCGGACGACAGTGCCAAGTCTTCTAGGTTCCAGCCTGGGTACACACTGGACGCCAGGGCCAAGTATTCTGGGTTTCTGCCTGGGTCCAAGCCGGACGCCAGGTCCAAGTCTCTGAGGATCTCGCCACGTCGTAGATTGCCTGACTCCTCGCTTCATGGGTTTGCGTGGCATCTCCACTGCCAGACTCCAGGCAGCCTGCTTCCTCGTCGCAGGCCTCCGAGGCGGCTGCTTCCTCGCCGCAGGCCTCCGAGGCGCCTGCCTCTTCGTTGGCTCCTTCGCTGCAGGCCTCCGGATCATCGGCCTCACCGCTGGCTTCGACGCTGCCGGCCTCCTGACCGTCGGCCTTTTCGTTGGCTTCGTTGTCGCAGACCTCCGGATCATCAGCTCCTTCGTCGTTGGCTTCGTCGTCGCAGGCCCCCTGATCATCGGCCTCCTGGATTTTTGTTCTCGCCTCTGGAGATTATGGACTTTGTTTTGTTCATTGGGAGTTACTTTTGTTTTGGACTCTGGCCCTCCTCCCAAGGCCTCCCTCCGCCCACCCTGGGTGGGTTGTTTTGCTTTAAATTTTTGTTAGTTCCCAGAGGTCGTCTGGAATCCGACCTTGAGGGGGGGGGGTTATGTCACGGAGTGACATTTTGGACTTTGCTTGTGGGTTGGTGTTAACTTTTGTTTAGTTGTCTCCATTTTGGATTGGGCTTCATGTTTATTAGTTTCTTTTCCTCCCTCTATCATTTCCTAGTATGTATTGTATTCCTGCTTTAGTTATTGTTTTCATTTGGTTTGTTTATTTTGTAACTTAGATTCTCCTTATGGACTCTTTGTTTATTTCTTAGGTTATTGTTTCTATTTTCCCCTCTAGTTTCTCTGTTTACTTTAGTTTAAAGTTATTCTAGTTCTTTATTTCCTCCTCTGATTTATTCTCTTGCTTAGTTTGTGTTTTCTGTTGTTTATTTTGTCCTTTCACTCTTCCTCAGCCTTTGTATTTGTTTCACCTGTTCCTGCTGCTTCCCTGCCTCCTTGTCGCACCTGTTCTCAGTTCCCTTGATTACCTGCCTTTGTCTTTCCCCAGTATATTAGTTGGTTTGGTGTCTCTGTTCGCTGCTGGTTCCTTGTGTTCATCACTACCCCTTTCCCTACCATGACTATGTTTTGTTTATGCTTCGCTTATGCTACGTTTTGCCAAGGTACCTGCAGTGTTTTGTAAGTTTTTGGATTTTGTCTCTGATTCATACCTGCAGTGTTTTTGTTAAGTTTTTGACCTTTTTGAGAATAAACTAAGATGCGGCTGCCAAGCTCTTGTCTGCACTTTGGTCCGACCCAAAATCCCTCTTTGACAGAAATATTCTCATTGAATACTTTGTTCTGTACAAAGTTGAATGTGCTGACAACAAAATCACGCAAAAATCATCAATGGAAATCAAATTTATTAACCAATGGAGCCCTGGATTTGGAGTTACACACAAAATTAAAGTGGAAAACACACTACAGGCTGATCCACCTTTGATGTAATGTCCTTAAAACAAGTCAAAATGAGGCTCAGTATTGTATGTGGCCTCCACGTGCCTGTATGACCTCCCTACAACGCCTGGGCATGCTCCTGATGAGACGGCAGATGGTCTCCTGAGGGATCTCCTCCCAGACCTGGACTAAAGCATCCGTCAACTCCTGGACAGTCTGTGGTGCAACGTGACGTTGGTGGATGGAGCGAGACATGATGTCCCAGATGATCTCAATCGGATTCAGGTTTGGGGAACGGGCGGGCCAGTCCATAGCTTCAATGTCTTCATCTTGCAGGAACTGCTGACACACTCCAGCCACATGAAGTCTATCATTGTCCTGCATTAGGAGGAACCCAGGGCCAACCGCACCAGCATATGGTCTCACAAGGGGTCTGAGGATCTCATCTCAGTACCTAATGGCAGTCAGGCTACCTCTCATGAGCACATGGAGGACCATGCGGCCCTCCAAAGAAATGCCACCCCACACCATTACTGACCTACTGCCAAACCAGTCATCCTGAAGGATGTTGCAGGCAGCAGATCGCTCTCTACGGTGTCTCCAGACTCTGTCACATGTGCTCAGTGTGAACCTGCTTTAATCTGGCACAGGGCGCCAGTGGCGAATTTGCCAATCCTGTTCTCTGGCAAATGCCAAGCGTCCTTCACGGTGTTGGGCTGTGAGCACAACCCCCATTTGTGGACGTCGGGCCCTCATACCATCCTCATGGAGTCGGTTTCTAACCGTTTGTGCAGACACATGCACATTTGTGGCCTGCTGGAGGTCATTTTGCAGGGCTCTGGCAGTGCTCCTCCTGTTCCTCCTTGCACAAAGGCGGAGGTAGCGGTCCTGCTGGTGGGTTGTTGCCCTCCTCCACATCTCCTGGTGTACTGGTCTCCTGGTAGCGCCTCCAGGCTCTGGACACTACGCTGACAGACACAGCAAACCTTCTTGCCACAGCTCGCATTGATGTGCCATCCTGGATGAGCTGCACTGCCTGAGCCACTTGTGTGGGTTGTAGAGTCCGTCTCATGCTACCACAAGTGTGAAAGCACCACCAACATTCAAAAGTGACCAAACCATCAGCCAGAAAGCATAGGTACTGAGAAGTGGTCTGTGGTCCCCACCTGCAGAATCACTCCTTTAATGAGTGTGTCTTGCTAATCGCCAAAGATTTCCCCCTGTTGTCTATTCCATTTGCACAACAGCTGTGAAATTGATTGTCAATCAGTGTTGTTCCTAAGTGCACAGTTTGATTTCGCAGAAGTTTGATTTACTTGGAGTTATATTGTGTTGTTTAAGTGTTCCCTTTATTTTTATGAGCAGTGTATATCATTTTTCTTCTAATTGTTTCTCCAGTTATATAAGCTGCTTTTCAAACTTCTACATTCCTCAACTTTAAGGTTGCGAGTAACTTTTTACCCTTCCTTACAGTTGTAATTATTTCAATCCAACGTTAAACTAATTGCAAAGTCACCACAGTACATAACCAACATCTCAATTGTTTAATTTTTTTTATGTAATTAGTCTGGCCATAACCTTTTGTCTCACAAACACATCAGATAAATGCATAAATCTTAACTGTGGAAAAAAAAACTTCAGAAAGACCCTAACCCTCCTCATCATGCATTCTTTTATACTGGTTACATCAGAGCTTCTTTGTACATGTAATGGTTCTCTTTCTTTTTTGTAAAATTGTACAAAGAAAAGAAATACATATGTACACACTAAGTAACTTCCAAGTACAAAATAATAAGCATACAAATAAGGAGACCCTTTTGAGTGACTACAAAATAAAGGCATGTTTCATAACACTTTGAGTGGATGGCATTGCTAGTGTAACAGTCACATGACGTGAAATTAGGCATCTTCTAAAAGGGTAAACTTCTACCTGCATCCAAATAATTTATGTTAAAACATTGTCAGAATCTGATGATACATGCAAAATGCCTTAATAACTTATATTGTAGACTTTAGGACCAGGGTTGAAAAGATTGCATTTGAGGGCCCTGTCCCAATACTCGCACCTTCACCCTTGTGTCCCTCAATTGCGCGTTCCCGTTGATGGGTTCAAGTGTGTAGTCTGTCCGAATTCCCCAAAATGGTATTTCGCCTGCCCCCTTTGCACCCTTGATCCACACTTCTGCTAAGCGCACCTTTATCTCTAAACCACAGGTGTCAAACTCCAGTCATCGAGGGCCGTGTCCTGCAACTTTTAGACAGGTATGTGTCAACACACCTGAATGACTTTAATTAGGTCATTACCAGTACTCTGTAGAACTCAAGGGCATGAAGAGGCGATTCAGTTATTTGATTCAGGTTGTGGACACATCCAAATGTTGCAGGACACTAACCCTTGAGAACTGGTCTTTGACACCCCTGCCTTAAACGATACCCCAACTTCACTTCCATGTTGCTATAACCCTCTGCAGGTGTGGTAGTACATACTGTACAGTTAAGTCCAAAATGATTCAATATGTTTCTCCTGACTGAAAGAAATGTTAACATTTGAAAGTGGCCTAGCCAGAGTCTCATATTGAATCTGATAGAGAATGTGTTGAGGATGCTAAATATTATGATGATGAGGAGGAGGCATTCCAACCTCAAAGACTTTGATTGCTGTAATACCAATGAAGGTTTATTCATTGAATATTCAATTCAATTCAATTCAAAAATACTTTATTAATCCCAAAGGGAAATTAAATGTTGTTATAGCTCATATTATGAAGGTTTCCTCAAAGAGCCGTTGTAGATGCTGATGGCTGTGGGCAGGAAGGATCTCCTGTAGCGCTCCGTCTTGCAGCAGATCAGAAGAAGCCTCTGACTGAAGACACTCTGTTGTTGTGGGACAGTCTCATGAAGAGGATGCTCAGGGTTCTCCATAATGTTCTTCATTTTATGAAGAATCCGTCTTTCCACAATGATCTCCAGAGGTTCCAGAGGAGTCCCCAGAACAGAGGCAGCTTTCTTTATCAGCTTGTTGAGCTTTTTTAAGTCCCTGGCTCTGATGCTGCTTCCCCAGCAGATGATGGTAGAAGAGATCACACTTTCCACAACAGACTTATAGAAGATATGCAGCATCTTGCTGCAAACACCAAAGGACCTAAGCTTCCTCAAGAAGTACAGTCTGCTCTGTCCCTTCTTGTATATTGAATATTGAGTGTGCTATAAATAATTTTAACTTGGCTTTTTTATTAAATATAAATAACGTTTTTTGTACACATTGATTCTCCTTTTACATAGTTTTTTTGTTTTTTTTGTTTTGAGAGGGCTGCCTAACTTCCTGCCAGAAACAAAGCTCCTAGTTAAATGAAAATATTTGTAAATCCAGAGGTTATTTTCTGCAAGGTAATTTTGTTCTTAACTGTACCCGTTGGAGCAACTGTTCTCTGTAAAGATGAACAAGAGGGTGCACAGAAGCTATAGTGAGTTTCCACAGCTCACAATCCCAAAAATAAGCTCTTTTCTAAAAAACTAAACGTTAAGCATGCTCTTGTTTTTTGTTATTTTTTTTGCATTTTTCCCTGCAAAGACAAAATGATTTTGACTTTAAGACTTTCAGTTTTTACCTGCTATTTTCTTTCTTATATTATTTTAAATGACTAAATTTTGTTCTTTCGTTGGCCTTAATGAGTGTAAGTGTTAACTTGACTTTGCCATGAGCGTCTCTTCCTGATTCTCCAAACCGATATTGCTTTAGCTGTCTACTGCAGATGAGACAACAAATGAAACAGAACAGAAGAAGCTGAAGTATTGCAGCACTAGGTTTTCCTTCTTTCTTGCCTTTTACTGTGTTTATCTGCACAATGAGGATATGAATAGATGCAGAGCTTTTCTGAGTGGTTTTGTCAAGAAGGTTTAAGACTTTCAGATGGAAGGCTTAGATCCCTCTTGTGTTGTGAGGTGCTTACTTTGCTGTGGTGTCCTTGAGTAAGAATAACTCCCTACCAGCCTAATGAATGCTCTTCTGCTTGTACTTTCCACTAGTGAGATGTTCTTCCACTTAGGGGCATTTCTTGTCTTACAGTTATGTTAGATATTAGACAGAGCATTAGTTTCTTCACTGTGTTGCTGCATATTGAAACGGGCATCGCCTTTATTCATTTTAGGCTTTGCAATACAACACCGGTATACCGGGAGAAGCTGTTTTTGCATAAGGAAAATAAACAGAGGATGGGTTGTCATCATACATGCAGGTAAATGTGTGTGAACGTGTGTTGTGAGAGGTTAAATGAAAGTCAGTGAGAACACATGGGGCATCATAAGCAGACAATGAAAAATGAGAGTAGAGAAGCTATACAGCTTATTTCCCTGTGGGAACAGCTACAAGCAGCCATAGCTTTTGGTGATAATCGCTCTGTGTATGTGTGCGAGTGCATGTTTTTCTTTCTTTTTTTTTTTTTTTTTTCAGTGTGGAAATGGTTGAGCAAATTGAAAACGGGAATACGTGACAAACTCAGGTGGCACCTCAGTGTGGGTTTGTGTGTGTGTGTGTGTGTGTGTGTGTATATATATATATATATATATATATATATATATATATATATATATATATATATATATATACCACATTAACCCTTTTCATTTCTCAGAGGCTGCCATTTGATTAAAGCAGGAATCGATTTCTAAGGAATGTCATCTTCATAAAGTATCAATTCGTCATCAGGCCTGCAATAGCTTCTGTGTGATGAATGTTGTGTTTAAACATCAGTTAGCTTCAGATACACCTATTTATTGCTGATTTCTTTGCTGATTTTAGAGCAGCGCTTTTTGAAAGAGGTTTTGATGTTTCTTTTTACAGTACATTAAACAACATACAGTTGTTGGAAGTAGTCAACTATGAGTCATGTTTGTATGTTTGTCTATCTCTAGTTTGAAGGAACAGCAACAAAGGTCAGTGCCTAACACCATCCTAAGGAACTTGTTTTTTCTACTACTTGAATATTGTTTGTAGTATAAAGTGCTTTGGGGTCTCTGGGGACATGATAAAGAGGTATACAAGTGCAAGCCATTTACCATTTGTTTAGGCCAACCAACATAATTATTTGTCCTGCCAAAAACATTAACTTAAAGGATGGATCTGTTTCTGTTTATTCATTACAAGCAACATTGTACAAAATCTGTTTAAATCTTGTTTTGGCAGCCTGATCTTAATGATTAGTTTGTATTCGTTTAGTAGAAACTAAAAATATGTCAGGTGTAACTTTGGACCAACAAAGTGATTCCTAAAAGCTGATAAATATCTGAGGTCTTTGCTCAGTTTTTTCCCCCCCAGCTCATACAAATGACTTTGAGATACTGTTCATATGCCATTGATGTTTTAGTCCTGCAATTTCTTTGGCGTCTGTCAAGTCTCTCCAATGGATTAATGGACACAGGCCTTTGTGCTGATTGGCATGTGACAGTGATTCAGAACATAATATAAAGGTAAGTTACCAAACAAAACAAAAACAATAATGCTTCCAAAAGACAAAAGAAAACTTTGAAAGACCAACAGCATACCCAAAAAACCCCTGGATATGATATTTTTTTTGCACAAATGATTAAAACAGATGTGGATAAAGACATTTTCCTTGGACTATATATTAATTACCCTTTGAACTCTTTGACATATTGTCATGTTACAACCACAGACCTTAATGTACTTTGATGACATTTTATGTGATCGACCAACACAAAGTACAGGTCCTTCTCAAAATATTAGCATATTGTGATAAAGTTCATTATTTTCCATAATGTCATGATGAAAATTTAACATTCATATATTTTAGAGTCATTGCACATTAACTGAAATATTTCAGGTCTTTTATTGTCTTAATTCGGATGATTTTGGCATACAGCTCATGAAAACCCAAAATTCCTATCTCACAAAATTAGCATATTTCATCCGACCAATAAAAGGAAAGTGTTTTTAATACAAAAAACGTCAACCTTCAAATAATCATGTACAGTTATGCACTCAATACTTGGTCGGGAATCCTTTTGCAGAAATGACTGCTTCAATGCGGCGTGGCATGGAGGCAGTCAGCCTGTGGCACTGCTGAGGTCTTATGGAGGCCCAGGATGCTTCGATAGCGGCCTTTAGCTCATCCAGAGTGTTGGGTCTTGAGTCTCTCAACGTTCTCTTCACAATATCCCACAGATTCTCTATGGGGTTCAGGTCAGGAGAGTTGGCAGGCCAATTGAGCACAGTGATACCATGGTCAGTAAACCATTTACCAGTGGTTTTGGCACTGTGAGCAGGTGCCAGGTCGTGCTGAAAAATGAAATCTTCATCTCCATAAAGCTTTTCAGCAGATGGAAGCATGAAGTGCTCCAAAATCTCCTGATAGCTAGCTGCATTGACCCTGCCCTTGATAAAACACAATGGACCAACACCAGCAGCTGACACGGCACCCCAGACCATCACTGACTGTGGGTACTTGACACTGGACTTCTGGCATTTTGGCATTTCCTTCTCCCCAGTCTTCCTCCAGACTCTGGCACCTTAATTTCCGAATGACATGCAGAATTTGCTTTCATCCGAAAAAAGTACTTTGGACCACTGAGCAACAGTCCAGTGCTGCTTCTCTGTAGCCCAGGTCAGGCGCTTCTGCCGCTGTTTCTGGTTCAAAAGTGGCTTGACTTGGGGAATGCGGCACCTGTAGCCCATTTCCTGCACACGCCTGTGCACGGTGGCTCTGGATGTTTCTACTCCAGACTCAGTCCACTGTTTCCGCAGGTCCCCCAAGGTCTGGAATCGGCCCTTCTCCACAATCTTCCTCAGGGTCCGGTCACCTCTTCTTGTTGTGCAGCGTTTTCTGCCACACTTTTTCCTTCCCACAGACTTCCCACTGAGGTGCCTTGATACAGCACTCTGGGAACAGCCTATTCGTTCAGAAATTTCTTTCTGTGTCTTACCCTCTTGCTTGAGGGTGTCAATAGTGGCCTTCTGGACAGCAGTCAGGTCGGCAGTCTTACCCATGATTGGGGTTTTGAGTGATGAACCAGGCTGGGAGTTTTAAAGGCCTCAGGAATCTTTTGCAGGTGTTTAGAGTTAACTCGTTGATTCAGATGATTAGGTTCATAGCTTGTTTAGAGACCCTTTTAATGATATGCTAATTTTGTGAGATAGGAATTTTGGGTTTTCATGAGCTGTATGCCAAAATCATCCGTATTAAGACAATAAAAGACCTGAAATATTTCAGTTAGTGTGCAATGAATCTAAAATATATGAATGTTAAATTTTCATCATGACATTATGGAAAATAATGAACTTTATCACAATATGCTAATATTTTGAGAAGGACCTGTAGTTCATAATGGTGAGGTAGAAAGAAAAATGGTACACGGCCTTAAATCAATTTTGCAAATAAAAATCTTCTTTTTTGGCAACCATTTTATTCATCCTCTTTTACTCTGACATCCCTAAATAAAATCCTGTGTAACCAACTGCCTTTAGTGGTCATGTAATCAGTAGAAACTGTAGATCCATGGCTGGTGGGAGAACTTGACAGGAAAACTAGCCTTAGTCTTGCATTCCACAAATCTGGCCTATATAAAATAGTGGCATTGAGAAAACATTGTTGAAAGAAAGCCATAAGAACTCATGTTTTCCACAAGCCAGGTAGGTGAAACAGCAACCTTCTGGAAGATGGTATTCTTTATAACTTTTGGCCTATGTGTAAAAGCCTTTGTCCAGCAGAAAACCTACACTGCAAATTTTCCTGAACACACAATTCCCACAGTAAAGTGGTGTCAGCAAGAACATGAAAACAAGTCAGAGTCAATGGGAAGATGAGTGTAGCTAAATGCAGGACAACCCTGGCATAAAATCTTAGTGACTAGTATGGAATTGAGACTGGGGCACAGCAATTTACCTTCCAGAAGGACAACTCCAGAGCTGCAATGGAAAGGTTTAGATCAAAACATATTCGTGTGTTTGAAGGACCCAGTCCAGTTCCTAGCCTAAATACAATTGAGAGTCAGTGGCAAAAGCTAAAGATTAATATTTTCCAAGTCTGACCGAGCTTGGGATATTTTCCAAATAGCAATGGGTGAAAACTTCAGTCTCTAGATGTGGAAAGCTGGTAGAGACATACTGCACAAGATGTGCAGCTGTAATTTCAACAAAACAAGACCAACAAGAAATTTATTCAGGGAGCTGAATATGCACGTCACGCTTTAAAGACTTTATGTAACAAAAAAATGAAAACCATGTATAATTTTACGTCAACTTCGCAATTATACACCAAAACTTTCAATAAAATTTAGTCATAAACCAAATTGTATGTTTATAACGTGACTAAAAATGAACACTCTTAAACCTTTCTTTTTCACTTTTCACAACAATTTTAAGTTACCTTTAGCCTGATCATGTTTTTCATCAGTTCCTGTGGCTCGTCACACTGTGTAATATGTTATGACCTTTTGGATGTTTTTGAAAGAAAGCACAATATCATGTTTTAAAGTTGTTGTTTTTAAAGATGTTTGCTCTATTGCCGTTGAGAAGAAATGAAAGGTGGGTGGTCAACATCTACTTCCTCAATGTTTACTCTTTTTTTAAGGCTTTTGTTCCCATACACAGGAGTGCAGAGCACTGCACAGCTCTTTGTCTTCACACCAGCTGTGTATTGAAAGGAGTGCATCAGCAACACAATAAAAGCAGTTGTAGACCTCTGTTGATCCCTGTATCAGAACGTTTCCTCTATTGTGCCTCTGTGTGCTCAGGAGCAATACAACAATGTTTAAACCCTAACATACAACATAGTACAAATTTAAAAAGAGGATTTGGCTCCAGACCTATAAATGTTTTCTGTTACAGAGGCATAATAGATCACTGGACAATTCAAAGATGTGGTAGTTCTTAATAAAAGGGCAAAGGACAAAGTAGAAACCTTGAGGTTTACCTTGTGTTTTTAATTTGGGTCATCATTGATGTTCAGTTGATTTTTTTATTTTTTTTTAACAAGGTGTTTATTGGAGCTCATGAACATCACTTTCTACCACTGAAAAGTGTACTTGTTTATATTTCATTTCCAATCTTCTATCACTAAATCAGGAAGAATACAGGAAGAATACCTCAGTGGCTCAATGTCAGCTGTAGCCATCATAGTTTAATAGACACTTGACCTTGAAATTTAATTTTTATTTATTTAAAGGTGTATCTCTTTTCTCAGAGAGTAGCAGACAGTCATGGTAGGTATTAAATTTATTTTATTTTAATTCCTACATGAATGCAGATCTGGGTCACAGACATAAATCCTTGCATCCGTGGTTTTTCCTTCAAATCAGATGTACACAGACTGAAGCCGACGCTGGTACAAGGAGCTAAAAAATATTAACATGTTACGCCCATACTTAGATATTTACTGATTACTTAGTAAAGGTACAATCATTTTTATTCATCAACTGGACATCGCCAATATCACTCAGGTCTAAAGCATGAATCTGATCAAGGCCCCAACTTGAAGTTGTTTTAAAAGCTTGTTTCCTCCCTTTTGTGCATCAGTTTCTTTTGTATTAGTAACTTTATGATCATGTTCCTAATGTCACTGTCTAAAATGTTGATCTTCTTTCAGCTGTAGCTTTGTGGCACAATGTGCTTTGTGGCTTACATTTATGTATCATGCAGTAAATATATCATGTTTTCATCGCTATACATCTGGAATCACTTACCATTTTCTGTAGTTGCTATCCTAATTGTTTGAAAATGTCTGATAACATGAGTGTTTTGTTTTGAAGTGACTTTAGGGTCCTATCACAACTTTCTTTTTATTTTACTTTGCTGGCATAGTTTTTAAATCAGAAGAAACATTTGTCCGTTTCATTCTTCTTTATCATTGTCTTGAACCAGACTGAATTATGCATGAGGTTGGTCTCTGTCACTGTAATCTGTTGCAATTACATTTTGCACCATGTTCATTTTTAATAAATGGGGTTGTACCCATTTGTAAGGGAATTGTTCATTTTTTAATTACATTTTCAGTAATGGCTGCAGTAAATCAACACAATAACTTACTGAATACAATTTAGTTTTTAATTATCCTAATTATGCTGCCCTCACTTTGTAAAGCCACCATATTTAACCAGTCTGTTTGTGGTGATTATCTCTACGAACCTGTCTACCTGGTAGCTTCTTTAAATTTTAGGAAACAATTTCACATATAGCTGCTCATTGCAGGCCAAGAACCATGATTTTGATATTCTTTATGTTATTGGTGGCATAGTTCAAGTCTTAGTCAATGATGACACCTAGGTTTCCTGCATACTCTCGGGTCTTTAGCCCCACACGTTTTTTGGGAATAAAAACAATGACTTCTGTCATTCTTGAATTTAGATAAAGGAAAGTCTGTCACAATCAGTTCATGGATATTTTGGAAACACTGACTCTGTGACTGTAATGGACTACAGTCCTATAGCGACACAGAAATACGAAGTTGTATGTCATCACCATAAATATTATAAGATGTTGAAGTACTCCATAATCTGAGGAATCAAATACATTTTTTAAAAAGTGGCCCGAAAATGGAGTCTTGAGGAACCCCACATGTGACCTTTTTGGTCACATAATTACCAAACGATGCAAAGTAGTCCTGGTCTCCTAAGTATGATCTAACCTAGTTTCACTCAAGACCGACCTACACACATCAATCCATACGTTAGGATCAGCTGTGTCAAACGCAGCACTGGGATCCACTAAAACCAAAACACGTTTTACAGGTGTTGGACAATGAAACTGAATCACCTGGTTTTAGACCACAATAATTTATTAGTATGGTGTAGGGCCTTCTTTTGCGGCCAATACAGCGTCAATTTGTCTTGGGAATGACATATACAAGTCCTGCACAGTGGTCAGAGGGATTTTAAGCCATTCTTCTTGCAGGATAGTGTCCAGGTCACTACGTGATACTGGTGGAGGAAAACGTTTCCTGACTCGCTCCTCCAAAACACCCCAAAGTGACTCAATAATATTTAGATCTGGTGACTGTGCAGGCCATGGGAGATGTTCAACTTCATTTTCATGTTCATCAAACCAATCTTTCACCAGTCTTGCTGTGTGTATTGGTGCATTGTCATCCTGATACACGGCACCGCCTTCAGGATACAATGTTTGAACCATTGGATGCACATGGTCCTCAAGAATGTTTCTGTAGTCCTTGGCAGTGACACGCCCATCTAGCACAAGTATTGGACCAAGGGAATGCCATGATATGGCAGCCCAAACCATCACTGATCCACCCCCATGCTTCACTCTGGACATGCAACAGTCTGGGTGGCACACTCTGCTCTTACTGGTGCAATGTACAATCAATGAAGAATGGCTACCAGGCTGGTCCAATTTAGCCATGAAACCTCCCACACTAAAATGAAAGGGGTTTCAGTTTCATTGTCCAACCCCTGTAGATGCATCGCTGTTAAGATGTATGTCATTTAAAACCTTTAAAAATGTTAAAATGTTAGAAACAATGTTAAAATATAGTTTCTGAAGCAATGTTTTTGTCCTCAAGAAATCTGGAATGCATTTAATTATCTCAAATACATAACAGAAAATGCTTTTATTACTGTGCACTAAACAAAGATTCTTAAAAAATGATTGAATGTATGAATTCATTTCTATTGATAAAATCTATAATAGAATGTTTGGCATTTGACCCACACTAGATGATTACAAAACATTAACTGGTCAAAGTAGGATTGAATTAGGATAAACTGATTAGATTTTTTTAAACGTTTTGAGAAAATCTTTCGGCTGTCAAAAACAAAAAAATAAAAGGAGTTGTTAATTTTCAATGAACGTTTAAAATTCTTCTCGTTATGTTCTCTTGAACTTAATACTTTGTACCATCGCATGAGCTGACACCCCCTACATATTACAGTACTCTTGAGTATTGTAGAATATTGTTTAATAATACATACAGAGTTGTGAATTCTGGTTTCGTGTTTCTCCTCAGTATTATGCCTGCTCAGTACTTTGAAATCACAGGCTTATACTTCAGTCCAGCTGCGGCAGCATCTAACTGTCTAGTTGGTCTGTTCTTATCTCATGTCAGTCCAAACAGCACACTCCTGACAAGTGGTATTTGACTCCATCAGACTCTGACACACAGAGAGCGAGGCAGACAGACAAACAGGGAGGATGCTGAAAGGGAGAGAGTGAAAGAGAGATTCTGAGAGGCGAGTCATTCCAGAGCACCAGGATGTGAATCACTGCCAATCTTTTCATCACAAGCAGACCTCTTTTTGTCTGATAGAATAATCAGCGCACACTCGTCAGGAGAGGGAAAATTGCCATTCACGCTCAAAAACATGGCAAGGATTGCCAATTATCTGCAGGTTTTGTTTTTCTTTCTGTACTTTCCATTTGCATACTGTTCCTACGAGAAGGTTATTTTGAAGTGCTTAGACGATTATTGTCAGCATGATATTATGCGAATGTGTCTTATTAGCGCACAGTGCATTCAGACAGGGAAAAGGTCATAATGTTTCTTTGTTCCCATGGCTCTTTTTCCTCAATTAAGACTAATCACTGAAGTCTAGCATTGATCCAACATTTCAGCCTTTCTCATAGCAGGATTCTGATGACGTGTGTGAGAGAGAGAAGGATCAGGTTTAACACCACAGACAGAACTGTGTAAATCCTGCTCATACATGGAAATTTGTGACTATAAACGCCACTCTCTGATCTCCAGTACATCAAATGATTTAACTCTCAGGTGTAATGGAGTAATTTCTGCCTCTTTTTTCTCAATTCCCCATCTCTACTTTCTTCTTTTTCAAACTACTCTAAAATATTCTCCCGTTCAGCTCTGTGACAAGTCATCTGTTGCTCAGAACAGTGAGAGAGCAAGTCCATCAGTCGGACAGGGTCCTGTATTCGTGTATTGGTGAGGGTGTTCCTGCATAAATTATGCTGTTTGTTTCATTTCTCTTACCTTTGCCTTTCAGGCTGAAAATCCTATTGCAGCAAATGTCTTAAGCATTTGAGTAGTATTAGATTGTAAAATAATGGTGGATTTTCAGTTTTCATCGAACACTGATAATGTGTAGTGTTAGACCTTAGACACAGATTAAAAATACTTGTTTACAATTTATAAACACCAGTCTGAATATTCTCATTGTCAGCTCACTGCTCCTCCAGGGCTAGCTAACTGTTGCATTGACTGGGTAGGTGGAAGTTTGGAAATTATAACTGGTTCATTAGTGTTTCAATAGATGAAATAGATGAAGTGGCGTTTTCTAAAATGCAACAAAACCTTTTTTATGTGTAATTTATTTTACCTTTCACTTAACAGACACAACTGCTATAGAAAAGTTTTTAACTTGTATGTGTCTTCCAAAGTATTTTAGGTTATTTTACACTCACTTCTCACTTGACAAGATCTGGTGGCACAAGATCCTGCAATGACAAAACCCCTTAATCTTGTATTCATGGAATATGTTCTGCCATTCATTGTCTGCATGTGACTTGGGAAGTAAATGTATTATTTTGAACCACTAATAAAAATGTTTTTTAAACTTATCACCCTCTATGTTTTGAGATTTTTAAGCTAGAAAGGAAATTGTTCTTGAGTTGTTGCACTGTTTTGTTAAAGATTAGAAACATGTTTCTTGCACAAAATAATATGCTGGTCCCCTCTAGCCAAGACCTACAACATGCGCTGGGGCGGTTCGCAGCCGAGTGTGAAGCAGCTGGGATGAAGAGCAGCTCCTCCAAGTCCGAGGCCATGGTTCTCGACCAGAAAAGGGTGGCTTGTCCTCTTCAGGTTGGAGGGGAGTTCCTGCCTCAAGTGGAGGAGTTTAAGTATCTCGGGGTCTTGTTCACGAGTGAGGGAAGAATGGAGCGGGAGACGGATCGGTGCGGCTGCCACAGTAATGGGGATGCTGTGCTGGTCCGTTGTGGTGAAGAGAGAGCTGAGCCGAAAAGTGAAGCTCTCGATTTACCGGTCGGTCTACGTTCCTACCCTCACCTATGGCCATGAACTTTGGGTCATGACCGAAAGAATGAGATCCCGTTTACAAGCGGCTGAAATGAGCTTCCTCCGTAGGGTGGCCGGGCACTCCCTTAGAGATAGGGTGAGGAGCTCGGCCAACCCGGGAGGGGCTCGGAGTAGAGCCGCTACTCCTCCACATCGAGAGGAGCCAGTTGAGGTGGCTTGGGCATCTATA
This sequence comes from Girardinichthys multiradiatus, assembly GCF_021462225.1. Classification (NCBI taxonomy): domain Eukaryota; kingdom Metazoa; phylum Chordata; class Actinopteri; order Cyprinodontiformes; family Goodeidae; genus Girardinichthys; species Girardinichthys multiradiatus. The sequence goes on from NC_061802.1 coordinate 27,261,714, forward strand.
CCGGATGCCTCCTGGACGCCTTTGTCGGGAGGTGTTCCAGGCACGTCCCACCAGGAGGAGGCCCAGGGGACGGCCCAGGATACGCTGCAGGGACTATGTCTCTCGGCTGGCCTGGGAACGCCTTGGGCTCCCCCTGGAGGAGCTGGAGGAGGTGTCTGGGGAGAGGGACGCCTGGGCATCTCTGCTGAGTCTGCTGCCCCCGCGACCCGGTCTCTGATAAAGCGGAAGACTACGAGTACGAGGAGTAACCTAGTCAAACTTTAGGTCTAAATCCAATTATGATGCTATGGTATGACATTTAACAAAACTTGTATGCATGAAAACTCTCCAATCTGTAAAATCAAAACAATTTTACAAAGAATAGAAAAAACCCTCTATAGCAATTTAAAGATTTATTCCCAGTTATTACAAATATTTGATGGGCATTGTTCCTGCCAATGGTTGCACAAGCACTTATATTTATGAGGTCAGTATTGCTTGTCTGATAGGGTCACATTAAAACTGCACATCCTATGTATTAAGTGTAGCTTTGAATTATTTGAAAGTGAAAAAAAGCAAAAACAGAAGAAATTGTACAAGGGCAAATTCGTTTTTATGTGTCTGTACGTGCCAGTGCTAGATTGTCGGCTTACTAAATTTAATACATATCTCTTAAATTGTTCATGCTTTGTTCTCTTTATTTATGACAATTGTATCTTCAGTATAATAGTAAATAGTCATTTGTCCTGTGAGAAAACAGTCTCTAAACCCTGCAGGCAAGCTTTTTTTCTACTGAGTTTTGCTTTGTTTTCAAATGAAACTGTAAAATAGAACTACTATATCTCAGTGTAGACTCATGCTTGTTTTATATATTTATATCTTTGACATTCAGCAGGCAGCAGTGTGCTGTGGTGGGAATAATAGGCTGGCTTTTTGAGAGCCATAAGCCTTTAAGGGTAGTAAAGCTCTGGCTGCTGCGGGCACAGGCTCTCTTCTGTAATAGCCTGTAATTCCTCCTGTCTATTATAATCACAAAAACAGTCTGACAGCCTGAACACACATTTATGGATATGTACATGTAAACAACTGTTTTTTAGGTATTTTTTAGGTATTTTTTATCCATTTTGTGGTTCACTGGCAATCTTTCGTCGGAAATCTGTGCTGTAGAAACACGAATCCTGAGAAAGTACGGGAAGTTTTTTAGTATTCTTGGACAAACTGAGAGGCATTTACAGAGCTTTCTAAAAGTATACAGAACACACATATTGTCAATTACAATCACAAACTTTAGTGATAGAAGTTTGGCATTTGTTTGTGTTTAGCCCTCCTTTACTCAGCAACCTAGTCCAACTAATTGCATTCAGAGGCCACCTATGGAATTGAGTTCACCTGGGAGTAATGCGATGTATCTTTATTACTCCAGCTGTGATGTGAAGAGCTCAGAAACACAACAGACAGGTCAGAGATAAAGCTGTTCAGTGTGAAGTTTAAAGTAGGGTTAGGTTGAACATCTTAAGAGGCACATTTTAAACCATCATCTAGAACTGGAAAGAGTATGGCATTTCAAGATATGGCAATCTACTTAGACTCTCAGAATGGGCAAAGAGAACATAAATTTAAAAGGCAACCAAGAGGGTAACTCTGGAGGAGCTGCAGAGATCCACAGCACAATGCTGACCTTTTTATAGAAGGGTGCAGTTGAAGAAACCATTGCTGAAAGATATTTAATGAGAAGTGTTGTTTATAGTTTGTAACAAGTCATGTAGAGGACACAGCAATCATGTGGAAGAAGGTGCTCTGATCAGATGAGAACAAAAATATTGGCCACGTGTTAAACGCTATATGAGGAGAAAAACTAACAATGCATATCACAATGAACACATCAGCAACCCAGCAAACATGATAGTGGTAGCATTATGCTTTGGGGATACTAGTCTTCAGCAGGGAAAGGAAAACGGTCAGATGGTAAGAGGGATAGACCAAAATGCAGGCCAATCCTGGAAGAAAACCCTTTTAGAAGCTGCAAAAGACTTCAGACTGGGTGGGAGAAAAGAAAACTTTTCAGCTGGAAAACAAATGTAAACAAATACAGCCAAAGAGCTATAGAATACTGAATGTCAGAATGGCCCAATAAAGAACCTAAATACAGGCAATCTGATGACATAAAATTTCTGTTCAGATGCTCATCATCCTATCTGACTGAACTAGAGCTTTTATGAAAAGACCACTTGGCAGCTTTGTCAGTCTCTTGATGTGAAAAGCTGGTGGAGACATACCAAAACAATCAGCAGGCATACTTGCAGCAAAAGCTGGTTCTACAAAGTATTGACCTATGGGGCAGAATGTAATAACATGCTACAATTTTTGAATTTTTATTTAAAAAAAAGAATCAATCATTTTCCTTTCACTTCACATTAATGCACTATTTGCGTTGGTCTAGCACACAAATCCCAATACAATATGTCAAATTTTGAGGTTGTAATGTGATGAAATGTGAAACAAGGGGTATGAATTATTTAATAAGGTACTCTTACTGGAGTTTGAAGAGAAAAATTATTCTGACAAAATAGAAGAAAAACAGGTTCCATTATACCATATATTCACACGCTGCAACAAAAATGTTCCCCTTTTTCCTCCTGGTAGATTGACTTTTGGTTCAGTCTCTTCCGAGACTGAAAGGGAATGAACTGAAAATAATTTAGGCAAAGGTCAGAACAGTTAGGCAGTTTGTGTACCATTGACCAGGTGTCCTTGTATTTGAAAATCAAGCTCTTAAGAGAGATGTGGCCCTGAACTCATCTTCTGTGCAAGCTGCACACATAAATGCTTCTACCTACAGCCACAAGAAATTGTGTGTTTGGGCGGGGAGATAGGATGGTATAGGTACCAGACTTCTCTCCCTGCAGCCCCGTGGTGGCCGGAGAAGTTAATTGGCAACATCTGGCTGTCTGGAAGCCTCAGTGCCCATCCGTGCTTCTCCTCTTTCTGCCCCACCTTCTTCCTTTCCATCCGTCCTTCCCTCCAGTGGGTGCTGCTACCCCTGGCACTCGTGTGGTGACACCGGTCCTGCTGCAAGCTGTGAACGTGTGTGCATGTGTATCTATGATATACTGGAGAGTATGGAAGCAGACAGGGCAGCCAGGCACCCAGCTGCTCCCTCTGAGCCAAGGGAAATGTGGGCAGACAAGCTGGCATCTTTGTGCAGGGCCCTCAGGGAGGATCAGGGGAGAGGGGGACACAGGAGGGGAGGAAGGAGGGGAATAGCACTGAATGAGTATAGTTTTACAGATCACTGACAGCCACAACATGCGGTTTTAACGCTGATCACACTACAGATTTTGGAAGGTCTTTTAGTTTGGCTTCAGGGTTAATTTAAGTGTTTTGTGCTGTAATATTAATTTTACAATTTAAGAAAATATCAAGCATTTCATCTCTGGGAAAACCAAAGTTCACTTCTCTCAGGACTGAATATTTCCAAGGTAGCTTAGTTACTTTGTTGTTATAAAATAAATACGGCAAATACAAAATAAGGATGGCAAACAAGATTGTGTACATCTATTTGAGGATGACAGTATTCCAAAGTTGTATGGAAACTTTGACTTCTTTGTGATTATTGTAATAAAAGCCAGAAATATTCAGGACAAGAAAAAAACTTGGTGTCTTCTAAAAAGGAAGCAGAACAAAACGTTTTAATGCTTTTCTTTTCTAAAGACAAGCTGCGCCACAAAAAAGGTGTAAGAGTTGTATTTCCCAACATTTCTATACAGTGTCATAACGTAGAAGCTGTGAGTTGACAACATGCAGTGCAGTTCTCATATAACAAGATGCTGCCACAATATAAAAATGTGTAACTTGCAGCAGTGGTTACATTTCCCTTTAACTACTTTTAAACTCCAGCGGGGAGTTTGCATCTCAGTGCAGAACTTGGTAAAGAAATAGTAACCTTTGTACAATTTATTTTTGAAGTTATTTTTCCTGCGGTCCACCACAGCTAATGCATTTGTTGTTGATACTGAGATATTTTAAGCTTAATAGTAACATCTGCGACTGCTAGGTGATATGAGGGTTAGCACTAGTTCATCCTAGAAGAAAGTTGCCTGTTTAAATTGGAGTTTGCATTTTCTTCTCATGCATGTGGGGTTTTTCTTGGTGCTCAATACTAGAACTGTCGCAATAAGCAATAAATCAATCGCGTGGATTAAATTAATTTCATGATTAATTAAAATGAGCTCGATAATTGCCATTGTCATGCTTGTTTGTTTCCTCCCCTTCTCGCTTCGTTAACGTAGGGAGGAGTGAACTGTTGCGTCGGATATTTCCTAGGTGCATGATCATGTGCCTCCATAGTGTAACATGAGAACCCTGTGAGGAGTAGCAAGCCAGAGAAACGCTAGCTGATATTGGGAAAAGCAGAGATGGAATTAGTTTTAAAGCCGAATGCGACAGCTGCAGTGTGGGAGCACTTTGGATTCAAACCGATTGACTGGTTAACGACACCTTACCTGTGCGGGCCAGTGTGTCGCATTTGTTGTAAACAGTAGCAACTAAACGTGGCAATACAACAAACATGCATCTGTACCTCAAACATAATCATCTAATTTAGTTTCCCCAGCTGGGAAAAAATCTACGACTGGGCCGTCTTCGTCTTCTTGACAGTCCATAATCACTAGAGTATTTAATAATTTAATCTGACAGAATCAAGTGGCTACAGATTCACATATGCCCTGTTGAGGCTCATTTTCAAATGGAGTGCTTTTGTTGTTAGTTTGCACTTTTTGTGTTATTGTTATTATTATTTATTATTGTAATGCTCTGGTTTCCTTGTATTTCCTACTTCAGTTTCCCGTTTAGTATCTTTGTGTTTATTTATGGTTTGGTATTTGCTCTCTTTTATATTCTACTAGGTTACTAGTCTTATTTTCTCTGTGTTAGTTTCTTTTCTAGTTGTAGTCCTTTCTTGTTTAGTTCCTCTAATTTAGCTTTATACTCCAGCTCCTCTGGTTAGGCTGTGTTTACTTATTGTTCATTTTGTTTACATTCTAGTCCTCATGTTCTCTGCTTCCCTTACAGTCTATTCGGTCAGTGTGGTTTAGGTTTATTTCCTTTTGTAGTCAGGGCTTCTTTATGGTGTTGCTAGTTCTTAGGTTGTTGTGTTCCCTCCGTTTTCTCAGTTTCCTTTAGTTCATGTTTATTCTTGATTCTTATGGTTTATTTATCTTGGTCTATAGTCTCATTTAGGTCTGCTCACTGTCGTGTTAATTAGTCCCTTTCCTCATACTTTAGTTTTATTAGGTTCACCTGCTCCCTCTGCCTCCCTGCCTCCTTGTCTCATCTGTTCTTAGTTCCTTTGATTATCTGCCTTTGTTCTCCCTCAGTATATTAGTTGGTTTTGTTTCCTTGTCCTTTGCTGGTTCCTCCCGATCACAACCCTCTGGTTATGTTCGTTCCTTGCTACGTTCCTGCAGCGTGAAGTCTAGTAATTTTTGGCTCTGAACTCCAATTACTTACCTGCAGTGTTTTTTGTGACGCTTTGACGGATTTGGAATAAAGCTCAAGATTTACTTAAGATGCTGCTACCAAACTCTTGTCTGCACTTTGGTCCACCCCAAAACCACACCGTGACAAGAGGTACATCAAATGTCCTGATTGACTACATATTATGTAGAGAATTATGTTACTCTGGAAGATTGATCCGCTTTACTGGAGACACATGCACTCTATTGACCTGCATGCTCATTAAAGAGGGAATCTTCTTTGGACCTGTTTTTAAAATTGAGATATCTTGACCAGGATATTTTTTGCCAGATAACGATCCCAGTTATTCAAGAACAAGTGTTTACTAACACTGATGCGGTCTAAAATCATATACACTCTTTAGCTAAGTGCAAGAAAATAGCACATTACATGTCATGTTATCGTAGTTAACTTGCCAATTTCCTTACAGCTGCAGTCCTTGATAAAAGTCGTCTTTCTGCTACTCATGACTTATGCTGAATAGTTAATGAAGTGCTAGGTTAACACTAGCATGATCATTTGTTGTTTTCATGTGACTCATTGATAACTTTAACCCTATTTCAGTGCGGTTGCAGTTATTTGTGTGTGGACAAATATCACAGAATATCGTCCTGCTTCATAAACTTACATTCAGCGTCTCAAAATGTATTGATTAGAGTTTCTTCGGCTCTCTCTGTGTCGCTTGCTAGCATTGCAGCAAACATAAAATAACAAACATCGGGAGTTAAGCTTAAGTAGGGACTGCAAATTTAAGAATACCTCTGGTTGCCCTGTCCCAATATTTCGGATCATTTTGGAACATCCTCAATTTAAAGTGAAGACTTTTTACAAGCTTCAATCCTCGCTGTTTATATTGCATCACAGCTACAAGTAGACATGTTTAAACTTTTACATTAAATTGTTGGTTGTGTTTTTACTCGTGACAAAACGTACAGTGTCGAATGAAGTAATAAATCAAAGCCAGTGGCACAAGTTAATTACTTGTTGATGATACCTGTTGTTGTCGGTTATCTTTCCACAAGAGAGAGTTGGTCTGATCGACGAGAGGGTGTATAAGGTGACCTCATTGCTGTGGAGAATTTAATAAGTGATTTCAGAATGTGTCATATGAGTTGCATTTCTTTTCACTGAGTAAATTCTCTAAAAAGAATGAGCTCATCTCTGTTGACCTGTTCTCCATGCAGACACTACAGTAAGTGTTAATGTTAGTGCTTGATCTGAGATCAGTTGTGTCTGTGTAACAGGGTTGACTCATTGTGAGATCAGACAATGTTCTCATCTTGCATTTTTTTGTCATAGTGCATTTATCAATGATTTCATTTGCCAAAACAAATCATACTCAAAACAATGTGGCAAAAGTGAAGACGCCACAGTTGCCATATTTCTTGCATATTTTGGATGGATTTAGAGAATCGAAAATGTATCATATATGTGTATCACATGATTACTAATTTAGTGTAAGCATATTAATGTCTGTACATACATCTTTTGTCTCTGTGCACTTATCTGTTATTATAATGACTTGCTCTGGCGCCAGTCTGTCTGTTCCATTCCACACTCTTGTACGCACACATGCTGTCGATAATGTAATGGGAGTATAATGTTGCACTTTGGGAAATGCCGCATCACACAATTATAGGTGGATGGTCTCATCTTTCTACTGCCTCAAACCTGCTAACACACAGGGCCCAGTGCTCGCTCATCTCCTCCCTGCTTACCCTTCATCTCTCATGGGGGGCTTAATGCTGAGATCATCACATCTGTGTTATTGTGATGGTTGTGTGTATGTACTTTCTCTGTACCTCCCTTTTGTTCTAGACTAACCTGCACCTGCCAGGTTGCCCCATAGGGTACCTTTGGTGCCAAAGTAGTGAGGGCACAATGATCATTTGCTCTCTGCTAATTGCCTTGCTGTCCCACAGGATGTGAGGGATTGGGCTACCATCAGACCCAGCATGGCTCCTCTAGCTGACGCCCCCATGGGGGTGGTGTTTGGGCTTTTTGCTTTATCACTTACCTAGTAAGTACTTTAAAGTGTTTTCCATTGTATCCTCTATTTTCCGGCGTTAAATAGGTTGCCCACCCCTAATCAATATTTTTTTTTTTTTATAATGTAATTAAGTAAACAAAGTTAGATTTATTTTTATTATGTATCCCCTTTTTTAGGGTGTTATGTTTCTTTGACGTTTTCCCTCTGCTTTTCTCCCAAAGGCCACCTTTCACTTAATTGTGTGGCCCTCTACTGGTGCATTCAGGCACTACCACCCTTCCCACCATCTAAATAAAACAGCATTTTAAACAATTTATATTTATATTTAGATACCAATCTGAGTGTATGCATCATAAACAATAGCTTTTTAAACTCTTATTTGTGAAAAAAAAGCTATAAAGGAGAGTAAGTGAAGAGATTTTTCAGAGAAGAAAGTCAGATTTATTTATTCACTAGATATTTTCCTCAGTCACTCTCTCTGAGAATACCAGCTAGGGCTGCTGCTGTAAATCCTCTTCCAATTTCCTCTCAGTGCGCCTCCTCAGAGGTGATAAAACCATCCCATGTGAATGTTTTCATGCTGTACATCTCAGGAATTTCAATCAGATTTGGTGTGGAAAATAGAAGTTTGTTAGAGGCTAGTGCTCTATCATGTTTTAATGGAAGTTCATTTTCTTGTTCTTAATAGTGAATGCGACATTGGACTTTGTTTTTTTTTTTTTGTACACCAATCAGGCACAATATAATGACCAGGCAAATAACACGGAATATCTCCTTATCATGGTAATGATCGGAAAATTTAGAAACATTTTGTCCTGAAAGACTTTCAGTCGCTTACATAAAGGACAGATTTGGCTGTTCAGAGGGAAATTATAATTTATTTTCATAGCTTTTTTGTCACTCTTAATTGCTTCAGGTCAAACAGCTTTTAAAATCAGGCAAAATTAATCTCAAATACAAATAGAAAATTGTTTCATATGATTCCATGTACGGGGAAAGAGTTATCAAAGGCCGTCTCCCAAGGTTAAATCTAAATAAATAAATAAATTAACTAATTAATCACATTTTAGCTTCAAAGTCACTATCCACCCCAGGTCTAAATACTGCCAGACCTGTAGAATTAAGAAAAAACTTGAATAGAACCTGTCTGACAACATGAAGTAGGCTGAATAAATCACAAAACCAAAACATCATGCCCCAATCTAAAGATATCCAAGAACAGTGGAGAAATAAATACAAAGACATTTTTCAGGCCGGGATTACAAATAAATTTTCTTAGGTTTTGGGACTCCAGTTAACTATAGTGACAGGCATTATTCATGAATGGAGAAATGAGAGAATCCCAGTGAACATTATCAGGAGTGCCTGGCCTACCAAAATGACTCCAAGAGCTCAGTGACGACTCACCAAGGCCACAAAGACCCCAGAGCAACATCTAAAACACTGCAGACCGCCCTCACTTCAGCTAAGGTTTGCGGCTGGGTGAAACCTATTGGCGGGAGAATTTCAAGGCCAAAACCATTGCTGACCAAAATGAACAGAAAAGCCCATCTCACATCAGCCTCCTACCTTAAGAGTGATTCACTTCTCTGCTGAGAGCGACTCTGAGCGAGGAGACGACAGAGATTCCTCTCTTAGTGAGGAGGTGTGGTTGACCGTTGCTAGGTATGACGCTGTCTTCTAAGAGCTGTGATAGGTTGTTAAAAGAAACAACAAAATACACTCAAAAACCGATGATAGACTTTAGACTGGATTCAGAAATCTGTAAATAATGATGATAAAACTTAGCCAAAGTAAATTAATTGTCACACAGTATAAAAATGTTTGAATGTAACTTATTTACATGCTCCTCGTTATTTTGATTTGCTTATTATTATGTTTACTCGCCATGCTGGTCATTTTCATACTGCATCTATTTCATATTAATATTAAAATTCAGCATTTTACCTTGATTGCCTTCTTGTGTAATGAGGTTTAGTTTGGTAAAATTATAAAACAAAATGGAGAAAAAAAGGTGGAGAAAACCAAACTTGACAGAGGCGCAGAACCTGCTGCTGGAGGAGAAGAGAGGAGTGTTGAAAGGTAGATTTGGTCCTGGGATCAAACAGGCAATCCCACGCAGATCAATGCATCGTTCCATTTGCTTTCAGCACCAGCCTGGAATGTGAGCAGCTCTGGTACCTGCTGCATTCAGAAGCTAGAGAGAGGATTGCAGCACACCAGAGAACTTCTCCACAGACAAGGAGCATTGTAGATGATCATTTAGGCTGCTGACATCATGTAGTCATGTCAGTCATTTTCTATACCGGTTCTTCCATAGTGGGTCGCGGGGAAGCTGGTGCCTATCTCCAGCAGTCTATGGGCGAGAGGTGGGGTACATTATGTACAATACAGCAAATACTTCTTCACCTCATTTACATCTTCCTTCTATGTATATAGTGCTTTGATTATTGTACTGTTGTCTAGAGTTTGTAAATCTCTCTCTCTCTCTCTCTCTATCTATCTATCTATCTATCTATCTATCTATTTATCTATCTATCTATCTATCTATCTATCTATCTATCTATCTATCTATCTATCTATCTATCTATCTATCTATCTATCTATCTATCTATCTATCTATCTATCTATCTATCTATCTATCTATCTATCTATCTATCTATCTATCTATCTATCTATCTATCTATCTATCTATCTATCTATCTATCTATCTATCTATCTATCTATCTATCTATCTATCTATCTCTCTTTCTTTCTCTTTCTCTCTCTCTATGCACTGCTCATAAAAATAAAGGGAACACTTAAACACAATATAACTCCAACTAAATCAAACTTCTGGTAAATCAAACTGTCCACTTAGGAAGCTACACTGATTGACAATACATTTCACAGCTGTTGTGCAAATGAAATAGACAACAGGGGGAAATCTTTGGCGATTAGCAAGGCACTCAATAAAGGAGTGGTTCTGCAGGTGGGGACCACAGACCACTTCTCAGTACCTATACTTTCTGGCTGATGTTTTGGTCACTTTTGAATGTTGGTGGTGCTTTCACACTCGTGGTAGCATGAGACGGACTCTACAACCCACACAAGTGGCTCAGGAAGTGCAGCTCATCCAGGATGGCACATCAATGCGAGCTGTGACAAGAAGGTTTGCTGTGTCTGTCAGCGTAGTGTCCAGAGCCTGGAGGCGCTACCAGGAGACAGGCCAGTACACCAGGAGACGTGGAGGAGGCTGTAGGAGGGCAACAACCCAGCAGCAGGACCGCTACCTCCGCCTTTGTGCAAGGAGGATCAGGAGGAGCACTGCCAGAGCCCTGCAAAATGACCTCCTGCCGGCCACAAATGTGCATGTGTCTGCACAAACGCTTAGAAACCGACACCATGAGGATGGTATGAGGGCCCGATGTCCACAAATGGGGGTTGTGCTCACAGCCCAACACCGTGCAGGACGCTTGGCATTTGCTCTTCACAGATGAAAGCAGGTTCACACTGAGCACATGTGACAGACGTGACACAGTCTGGAGACACCGTGGAGAGCGATCTGCTGCCTGCAACATCCTTCAACATGACCGGTTTGGCAGTGGGTCAGTAATGGTGTGGGGTGGCATGTCTTTGGAGGTCCGCATGGCCCTCCATTTGCTCGCCAGAGGTAGCCTGACTGCCATTAGATACCGAGATGAGATCCTCAGAACCCTTGTGAGACCATATGCTGGTACGGTTGGCCCTGGGTTCCTCCTGATGCAGGACAATGCTAGACCTCATGTGGCTGGAGTGTGTCAGCAGTTCCTGCAAGATGAAGACATTGAAGCTATAGACTGGCCAGCCCGTTCCCCAGACCTGAATCCGATTGAGCACATCTGGGACATCATGTCTCGCTCCATCCACCAACGTCACGTTGCACCACAGATTGTCCAGGAGTTGGCGGATGCTTTAGTCCAGGTCTGGGAGGAGATCCCTCAGGAGACCATCCACCGTCTCATCAGGAGCATGCCCAGGCGTTGTAGGGAGGTCATTGAGGCACTTGGAGGCCACACACAATACTGAGCCTCATTTTGACTTGTTTTAAGGACATTACATCAAAGTTGGATCAGCCTCTACTGTGTTTTTCCACTTTAATGTTGTATGTGACTCCAAATCCAGGCCTCCATTGGTTAATAAATTTGATTTCCATTGATGATTTTTGTGTGATTTTGGTGTCAGCGCATTCAACTTTGTACAGAACAAAGTATTCAATGAGAATATTTCATTCATTCAGATCTAGGATGTGTTATTTGAGTGTTCCCCTTATTTTTTTTCCAAGATAGTTTTTCCAAATGTATTTTTTCTTTGTGAATATGGGCTTAGATCAATGTTCCAGAAGTTTAACTGACTTGATATTAAACTCTGGTTAAAATGTTTCTTGAAGTTTTTTTGGCCAGTGTATAATCCAGTCACAGAAATTTACATAAAGCGATTCTCTCTGTATCAAACATATCAACAGAAGAAACTAATGGCGTCATTGCTACAATCCTTCTTGTGTTAGACGAGCCTCCAAGATGTATGACTGTTCTCAGTGTTTTATGGAAATAACTTTGCACTTTATGTCAGCTGCATAATATAAACTCAAGTGAAGCGCTGCGGGTATGATCTGATATTGACCGAGCTGATTCGGCTAACTCACCTTGAAATTCATTGAGGTCTAAAAGCTGCCAATCCTGTGACAGATCAGCTAATGAAATTCCCCCGGCAATACATGAATATCAGAGCTAACAGAGGGCTGGAGATAACAGCTTTCCGCTGTGCCTCTAACAATAGGCAGCGGGTGAAATAGCCACCTGATGGAAGAACACCTTCTGGGTGTTTTGATGCCGCCATCAGGTGAGTGTCTTTTACATGCACATGTTTCAATCTCATCAAAAGGCTGTTTTTGACCTGAGAAAGCTGTTAACGGTGTGGTGTCTCCACAGGTGGGCAAATTTCAGCTCCCTTGTTACGGAGAAGTCCATAACTCACAAGTGTTATTGTTTCCTGCAAATCCTTATGGCTGACAACAGGAACCACTGGCATTAATCCCTTGTGGCATTATTTTTATTTTGCGCTGTCAGACCGTAGTTTTATGTGGTTGTCATTGTGCTTACACATTCAAGCTGCAACAGAAATGTTCCCTCAAAAAACCCCAAAATGAAACAAATTTACTCCGGAGACTTTTATTGTCTGTATAATTGGAATAAATTGACCATGCATGTATCTACAGGGGTTGGACAATGAAACTGAAACACCTGGTTTTAGACCACAATAATTTATTAGTATGGTGTAGGGCTTCCTTTTGCGGCCAATACAGCGTCAATTCATCTTGGGAATGACATATACAAGTCCTGCACAGTGGTCAGAGGGATTTTAAGCCATTCTTCTTGCAGGATAGTGGCCAGGTCACTACGTGATACTGGTGGAGGAAAACGTTTCCTGACTCGCTCCTCCAAAACACCCCAAAGTGGCTCAATAATATTTAGATCTGGTGACTGTGCAGGCCATGGGAGATGTTCAACTTCACTTTCATGTTCATCAAACCAATCTTTCACCAGTCTTGCTGTGTGTATTGGTGCATTGTCATCCTGATACACGGCACCGCCTTCAGGATACAATGTTTGAACCATTGGATGCACATGGTCCTCTAGAATGGTTCGGTAGTCCTTGGCAGTGACGCGCCCATCTAGCACAAGTATTGAGCCAAGGGAATGCCATTATATGGCAGCCCAAACCATCACTGATCCACCCCCATGCTTCACTCTGGGCATGCAACAGTCTGGGTGGTACGCTTCTTTGGGGCTTCTCTACACCGTAATGTAGCACCCTTACTGCTAGGCAGTGGTATGTAGGCTACTGGGCCAGTTCTAGATTCGCTAGTGGTGAAGTTAAGGTTATAAGAACCAGGATCAGAACAATTTAATTGTATGCCGGCAGTTTAATTAATACAAAAGATAAGACAAACAGTTAACAAATAATTCCAAGCATGCTAATTTGCATATGGTACCTTTAGAACACTTTATGTTAGATTTCTCCTTATTCTGTATTAAGGATTTAAATAAAAGGAGTTTAAACTCAAATATATTCCTGGTCTAATTTTTATTTCTATTTTGTGTAATGACCGGTCATCTAGCCTAATTTTGGGTAATAATTTGATTCTGTATGCTTAATTTTAGGATTAAACTGATCTTCAGATTCACACAATCTACCCAAATTACTTCTCTTTAGATCAACAGTGACACTTTAAATTATCTTTACAGTTATCCTCTAAAGCTCTGTCACAATACAAAAGTTTCAAATAAAATCAACATATCTTGCAAAACAACAATAGAACAATGTTTCCATGGTCTTTAGTTTAACAAAGACTTCAAATGTTCATCAGCAGTGTGTGCTAGGTTTTACACACTTCCCTTTTAAAGTTCAGTCAATTCAGAAGAACTCCAATCCCTACCACGACCTTGGTGTAGCAGTGAGCTTAGAGTAAAGATGGATCGTGTTGTGTCCTGATGATGGTCCTAGGAATCATGGGTTGACTCGCCACTGGACTCTCCGAAGTTTCAGACCAAAATCCAAAGTCTTCTCAAGGGGAAATAAAACCTGGCCAAAGTTTGTCCTATTAAGAGTTTTAGTCTTTTTCCAGTTCACGCTCCTCCCTCAGTAAGAAAATGATTAAGAGTCCTATGGATATGTTTAATTATCCTCCAACTTTGTCGTGCTAGCAGCTACTTTGTAGCGCAATGCTCATCTGCTCTCTCTTGCAGCGAGTGAGGGAGGGGCGCTCCTGGAAAACTTTATTGACAACCAAGCAGTTTACAACATTGCTTTTAAATAGAAAATAACACCCCATGAACCATTTATGAGGGCATCTACACTTAACTATCATAATGTGTATATATATTTTATTTTAATTTTTATTTTATTTTATTTTTTGCTTTTCCCAGTAATATTTAATAACTATTTTTTTTAACGTAATTATCAACTACCTGTGTACTGTTAAACCATCAAAATTTTCTAACTTTTTGACAAGGGTTACAGTAACTCTCCCGGATGTGGGGAAAACATTAAAGATGGACTCATCAGAGAACAATACATGTTTCACATTGTCCACAGCCCAAGATTTGCGCTCCTTGCACCATTGAAACTGACGTTTGGCATTGGCATGAGTGACCAAAGCTTTGGCTATAGCAGCCCAGCCGTGTATATTGACCCTGTGGAGCTCCAGATGGACAGTTCTGGTGGAAACAGGAGAGTTGAGGTGCACATTTAATTCTGCCGTGATTTGGGCAGCCGTGGTTTTATGTTTTTTGGATACATTCCGGGTTAGCACCCGAACATCCCTTTCAGACAGCTTCCTCTTGCATCCACAGTTAATCCTGTTGGATGTGGTTCGTCCTTCTTGGTGGTATGCTGACATTACCCTGGATACCGTGGCTGTCTTGGTCACAGATGCGCCAGCAAGACATGCACCAACAATTTGTCCTCTTTTGAACTCTGGTATGTCACCCATAATGTTGTGTGCATTTCAATATTTTCAGCAAAACTGTGCTCTTACCCTGCTAATTGAACCTTCACACTCTGCTCTTACTGGTGCAATGTGCAATCAATGAAGACTGGCTACCAGGCTGGTCCAATTTAACCATGAAACCTCCCACACTAAAATGACAGGTGTTTCAGTTTCATTGTCCAACCCCTGTATGTGTATGGGTGTGTGTGTCTGTAAATATATATATTTTTGCCTATACTTAGAACTATATATAGAAGTGTATATAGATTTGTGTAATATGTGAGGCGCATGTCATTTTTATATTGTTAATATATTAATGGTGATTTTATTTTGTAATTGTTATATAGTTAATATGGAATAACTGAGTAAATTAAATATTGTTTCAGTCTTATTGAACATAGTATTGTATAATTTAGAACAAGGAAACAGTACAGGGTATTAGTTCTGTTGTATCCAGCCAGTGTCTGTGTTATTGTGATGTTAATTTTACCCGTTGTGGTCCTTGTTTCCTTCTGTTTACCGCAGCCTAGCTTGCACCTCTTTCTTGTTTCTCGTAATCACTTGGTCTTGTTTTTCATTGGTTCTCCCTGTATTTCCTGTTTGTATTTTAAGTACTTAGTTGCCTTTGTTCCCCGCTGTGTCCGGGGTCATACTTATCTCTGTGTCCTGGTCATACCTGGTCGTGTATCCTATGTCCTGGCCCAGTTCTGGTTTCCCTGCCTGGTCCGTGAGTGAGAACAATAATTCTCGGACTTACCATCATTCATCTGACTCCTGGTGTGTCCTTCTCTGTACTTTGGTCCTACCCGCAACCGCAGAACATGACAAGTACATTTTGGATAAGGGGTTGGAATAAATAAATTTGTACTTCTTCCCACTCCTTTTCATATATGTCAATCACAACAGTATTTCATTTTATTGAGGAATTATTGTGTTTATTTTGGTTCTTTTACATGTTCAAAATAAAGTGCTTAACTAACTGACATAGTGGTGTAGGTGAATGTTACTGGATAGTCTAGTGCCTTTGACACTTATTAATACTTTTTCACAGCCAAACCAAACATATTATTGCACAACATATGCCGCTATTACATAAGGGCCATACTTATGGAGTGCACAAATACTACTTGTACTATTATTACTGACACACCTGAGCTGTGGTTCTCTGCAGCTTCGCCACAGTAACTATGGACCTCTTGAATGCTTCTCTCATGTTCTATTTGTCCAGCCTGTTTATGTAGACAACCAGATTTGCAGATGTGTAGTCTGCTTTATGCTTTTGGATGATATATTTAACATAGCACTGGGGGATGTTCGGGACTATAACCTAACCCTGCTCGAAACCCCTCCACAGCTTTCACCCTGACCTGCTGTGTTCCTTGGTGTCCAAGATGCTGTTTATTGTCTCATGTTCTCTAACAAACCTCTGAGGCCTTCACAGAACAGATAGAAAATTGGTTTCAATTGATTTTATTTAGAGGTACAAGTGTAAAGGAGGCTTAGTGCAAATAGAAGGCACAGTTTTCAGATTTTCAAGTTTGATCTATGCTTTTACTTTAAGGTTATGTACAACATTATGTTGATCTGATGCATAAAATCCCAATAAAACACCTTTGAGTTTGGGATTTGTGTTGTGAGAAAATGTGTAAATGTTCAAGGGGCATGAATACTTTTGCAAGGTACTGTAAACGACACATTTATAAATCCACAGTCAAATAAATACATTGCAACGACCACATGCAATACACAGCGGCCCAACCAAATTACAAAGCCAGCGCAGGTTGCCTAGTAACTGTGTCTCCAGAAAGCTTTGTTGCAACTTGATTTGCATCCAAAAAACTGGATGCTCCAGGAATATATATGCATGCCATCATGCCTTCACACACATGCACATAAACACACGTGTCCTCACTTACACATGTGAATATGAACTCCTGAGGTGATTCAGAAGCAGTTTTCTGCTTGACTTAGCATGCAAGCAAGGGCACAAAGCTGTGCTTTAAAAACAAAGCGCCCATCTAACATCTGGTATCATTTTAGAGAGCCAGTAAATGATGTCTCTTCAATTATTGGAGGGGTAATACAGACAGGGGGAAGAAACTTGTCATCCGGTGCGAAATGTTTGCCAAACGGACTTACTATTTGTTTTAAATGAGATGGTGCGACTGTGTGGAGCTTGACAGTTATATGGGCACACTGGGAGACATTTAACCTTCCTAACAGTTGACGGAATGACAGGCCTAAAGTGACAACAGTGATATGGAAAATAAAAGGGGTTCTGTGAGTGTGTGCGTGTTTAGTTTTAAGGCGCTGTGAGTTTTGTCCAGCAACT
This sequence comes from Girardinichthys multiradiatus, assembly GCF_021462225.1. Taxonomy (NCBI): domain Eukaryota; kingdom Metazoa; phylum Chordata; class Actinopteri; order Cyprinodontiformes; family Goodeidae; genus Girardinichthys; species Girardinichthys multiradiatus. Next base: position 27,279,039 of record NC_061802.1, read on the forward strand.
TTTTGCCTCTGTCAGTGAAAGCGCTTAGAGCAGACATGATTGACGTGTCCCCTACGCTTGATTGATTTGAAAATATAGACAAAGTGTCGCCTGTATAAAAGCTACCAATTTATAAGCCTTCATCTTGGCACCATCAGGATCAGTGCAAGAGTCTGTAGTAACAAATTTTTCTGAAGTAGAAATGCCACGGCACACAAACTGATACCTCGCTAAAGGCTGCCTACTAATTCTGAGATTCTTTCCCTTTGTATTCTCCTCTTTTCTCTTTATCTTTTGCTTTGTCTTCTTACTTGTCCCTTTTTCAGTTTGTCTTTCACTTTCTGCATTTGCCTAATGTTTCCCTCTATTCTTCTTTGCTCGTCATATCTCTGTATTTTGCACAGCTGTGAGGAGATGCTCTGGAGGTTAACTTGTCCCACAGCTCACTGCGAAAGGAATGACCTTGATGTAGCTCACATACGGTTTACGTTTGTGCTGCTGTTTCTCTGTGTGCCTCAGTGTTTGTTTGTTTCTGTAATCACTGAATTGTAAAACTGGGTGTGAGTGTGTTATCATACCAGTGGAGCCTCTCATTCTTTTTCCCCCTCCATCCCACGCAATGATAATTCTGTTTGGCAATGACACCTCTGTGCCACGTCAAGAGATGGGCAAGGGAAGAGGCACAGGGAGATACCATTTGGATAAAACAAATTAGTAGCTTCAGAGCAGCAGCCCTGACTGCTCAGATAACCAGAGAGACTGTGAGCACTGATGTGCATATACTGTAGATTTCTGTGCTTTTTTTCTCCATGAATCAGTGATGTCTAAATGAGGCAAAGCCCCCTTCTTTAGCCATCACCATCCATACTGTTTTTTTTCCTCCATAAAACGTCACAGAGCTATATAACTCTAATGCTGTAATGGGACAAGCAACTTTAATTAAAATCAATAGCCAGGACTGTTTTAGTCTCTGGCAAGGTCACACATCTCCCAGCAGGGAGAAGGAGAAATGGGGAGAAGGGGGATTGCATGGATGGATGCTGGCAAACAGGGAAATATGTAAAAAGGTGAGGTGTCATCATATTTTAATTAACCCGCACCTCAGAGGGCTGGTACGACAAAAAAGCACCAGCGCGCTTTGGAGCCGAGGGTTGAAAACTCATTGGTGTCACATGGATGTTTGGTTTGTCCTTCCAAGTACACTTGAGACTCAAATAGTTGTGGAGTTTTAGAGGGGAAAGGGAATAATTTATTTTATTTTGTTGCAGGGTTTATATTTTCCTTGAGCTTTTGTTCTTCGCTCTTTGTCCATGCTTTGCAGGCTGCTGGATAACCCTGGTATACTGGCTGTTGTTGGCAGCCAGGGTGTGGTATAGCTAGCCATTATCTGCATTAGTATTCTGCAGAGAAAGCCACATGCAGAGATGTTGTCTTTTCTCTACCTCTGAAGGAATAATCAGCCCTGGCGCTTGCTCTATTTCCTCTATAAGAGGCTGAATGGTTTAGCTTTTTTGAGTCACAAAGTACCTACAGAGGTGTTTTCAAGTTCTTCCCAATGTCTGTGTGTTCACTACCGATGTCTGTTCTAGATCTATGCAAAACCTTATGTATTAAGGTGTCCATACACATAGAAGTCTGGCTCTCCTGTCTGGTCCTCTTCTTGCTCCTCTTCTTGGTGGGTGAGTCAAGTAAAGAAGTTGACTCTGTCTGAGCTGGCAAAGAGCTGTCCATGCTGTTTGATTATCAAGTCTTGTTTCTATCTTGATCCTGATAACATCATATCTGATCAGTTGCCAGAGAAGTGGCCGCACTGCTAGCCACCATCCATCCCCGTATATCTGTGTATCAGTTCCAGATCTGCCATCACCCTGCTCTCTCATCTTCGCCTTATCTTCTTATTCCACCTTTCTCCAAGACCCAAAATACACCAATCACTCATCATCTTTATCTCTTCCCTGCTTTTTAACTGTGACTTTTACGATCTCTTTTTTCTGCCGTTGCTCCCTGAGCTTAGGCTTGTACATTTACAAGTCATTGATTGAAAGGACAAGACCAAAGACATTTGGAGAGAGACAGGAAAAAGTATGAATTTAAAAAAATGAACAAATACAATTAATAGAAGGTATTCCTGTTTCCTCTTTCTTATGAATGAGCAATAAATTAGAAAAGAAATGGGGGCAGATTAAACCAGTGAGGGTGGGTAAAAACAGTTCTTTGGACTGCAGCAATCCTATCCTGGGGCCGCATGTATGAAAGAGTGTGCAACTTTCATACTAAAAGTTGGTGGTAGGGAGAAATTCTGAAACTATAGCAGCGCACAAAAAAATCCAAATGTTCAAAAATGTGCGTAGACACTGCACACATAGCCTTCATACATCCCAATTTGCAGCTAATTCTGCGCAGCTGAACGTGGCGCTGGAACTGCCTGGTCTCTGTCTGTCAACAAATTTGCAAAATAGTATAAATAGCCGGATGGCACCTACCACATGTCCAAATAACCGTGGCAACGGGGACGGTCAGTAAGGCAAGAAAGCGGAGATTCACTGAATATGAAATGCAGATCTTAGTGTCCGAGATGGAGGCAAGAAGTTCAAATTTATTTGGCAGTATTTCCCCCAGTATAAATAATACATTTTAAAAGCTGAGTGGCAGAAGGTTAAATATCGTTATTACGGTAGGAGCTGAATTATGATCCTTGGCCAGAATAAAACTTATTTAGCAATTTATGTGTCAAATCCAAAGAGCACTATCTAGCTTCTGCAGCTCTATTATAGCTGGCGTGACTATTCCTCCCATATTTCTATTAGGAGGACAATCACCACACAAACGATGTAAGGTACTTTAAATCTTTAAACCATTCAGGACATCACATAAAAAAACATCACCTTAGAAGCTAACCACCGCGCATGGAGCCTGCTTGAAGTCTGTTGCCAACACAACTATTATAATTAGAATAATTATAATTATTATTATAGTATGAAGGACTCATCAGTTGAGGAGGCCAATGTGCCACTGCGTTTGTGGGACACATTTACATATCACAAATAGATTGAACATATATTGAATGAAGATGCTTTCTATTCACAAAAGCCAATTAATTTGTAGATGGTGCCCTTATAGCAGTCCAACTCTGATTACATTTTAAAACAGGCAAATTACTGCACATTCCAAAATAATGTTTACCATCTTAGCCACAGTTTAGAGGAATTTAATATATATCTAAGCAACATGCAGATGAAGCCGTCCTATAAGGCTGGCATGGCCCGGCTCAGCGATGACTGTTAAATACCCGACCTGTCAGTCAGCTCCTCTCTGAAAAGCCCTGGTTGAACGGACTGCATCGTAGTGAACATGAACTGGCACCAGCGATGCACGGTTCCTCCTGAATTTCCTCTGTAACACCAAGGCCAGTTCCGTGCGGAGCTCCAAAATAATTGCCCTGGGCAATCAAAACTGGCTATGTCAGCAGGTCAGTACGATCTCTGAAAAAGAAATCCTGCCTCCAACTTCTTCCCGCTGCCAAAATTTCACGCAACTCTTCAATCACACATGTCCACCTTAGGAATCATCGCACCTGACTTGTTTGGTAATAATCTGCTGATCCAACACGTTTTCTTTTTCGGTGAGAATGAAAGTGCCCCCGAGATGATTCACTAGCATTTTATGCTCCTCAGCGCTCAGACCGATGTGCATCTACATCTACAGATGACAGAAACAGAGGCGAAAGCAGATGAAGTTTTACAGTTTACATCTGACTGAGGTTGTTTTCACCGTTTTCTGAGGTGTGTTATGTTATCGTATGAGGCTAAATGTTATTCAGTTTCGTCGCTCGGGTTTAAACCGTAAAAGCTCAAACTCATGAAGAAATATCAGGTTTGATGCTCCATGAATTAAATAAAATTGAACCAAGTATTATTTCATTGTATTTAGGAAAGGTTTAGTTAAATGTAGCTTCTTACTGTCAAATGAAAAAGTTTGAGAGGCTTCCACACATTTTTACGGCAGATCAACGATTTGCGTGGGTTTCTGCAGACTTTTACGTAATGCTGATTTTCGTACATGCCGAGTTGTGCGTAAAACATTGCGCAGCAAGGTATTTGCGCGTAAGTACGCTTCGTACACGAGGCCCTTGGACACTATTGACTGCAGGTTCAGGCCTATACTCGCCTTATCTAATACCTGACCTAACATGATAAAGTTTGCGTAATGCACAACACTAAATGCATTACAAACGCTAATATACCAGCCGGTTACTCAGACTAAATACTGAGAGATTGGTCACTGAATAAAAATAGCTCACACAATAATACAGCAGTTTCAGTCAGATGTTGCAACTATATCATATTTACTAAAATACAAATTTAAACAATATTTTGCTTTATTGTGTTAGCGGGCTAGTATACAGAGGTACAATACAGGATCTACAGATATAGATAAGCTTGTCAGCATTCCTGGTGAAATAAGTTAATCATTTATGGCAGCAGCATAACATCACACAGAATTTAGCAAAACATCCAGCCTTTAAGGGGTTGGGGGAATAACTGTTTTGAAGAAAATTGCCAGTGGCACAAAAATTTGAACACCTGCTACTTTTTGACCAATCCTCTTCGTCCAGCGCCTGAGTCATCGCTTGCACTCCCTTATATCCAGCTCATCCCAAATCAGAATCAGAATCAGAAAAGCTTTATTGCCAAGTACGTTTTTGGACATACAAGGAATATGTTTTGGCGTAGTCGGTGCAATACAATACAAATTAAACAGTATAAACATATCTACAATATAATATAAATATATGTGCACAGTTTTAAGTGAGTGAGAGTAAATGTAGAGCAGTATAGGATGCCAGAGCGGTACAACAGTGCAGATGATCAGTGTGCAAGTATGGCAGTGCAAGTAAAGCAGGAGTCCAAGCTGAGCGTTAATGTAACGCATAGAGTTACAGGTTACAGGTGTCCTGTCAGCAAAAAAAAAAGGGGGGGTGTGGGGGAAAGGGAGAGTGTCAGGGTGGTTTCCGGGCTTTGTTAACAAGGCTGGTGGCAGATGGGAAAAAACTGTTCTTGTGACGTGAGGTTTTGGTCCGGATGGACCGCAGCCTCCTGCCAGAGGGGAGACTCTCAAAGAGTCTGTGACCAGGGTGGGAGGGATCAGCCAGAATCTTCCGTGCCCGCTTCAGGGTCCTGGAGATGTACAGTTCCTGGAGCGACAGTAGACTGCAGCCAATCACCTTCTCAGCTGACCGAATGACACGCTGCAGCCTGCCCTTATCCTTGGCTGTAGCAGCGGCGTACCAGATGGTGATGGAGGAGGTGAGGATGGACTCAATGATGGCTGTGTAGAAGTGCACCATCATAGTCTTTGGCAGGTTGAATTTCTTCAGCTGCTGCAGGAAGAACATCCTCTGCTGGGCTTTCTTGATGAGGGAGCTGATGTTTGGCTCCCACTTGAGATCCTGGGAGATGATGGTTCCCAGGAAGCGGAAAGATTCCACAGTGTCAATTGTGGAGTCACAGAGGGTGATGGGGGCAGGTGGGGCTGGGTTCTGCCTGAAGTCCACAACCATCTCCACTGTCTTTAGAGCGTTGAGCTCAAGGTTGTTCTGGCTGCACCAGTCCAACAGATGGTCCACCTCCCATCTGTACGCGGACTCGTCACCATCAGAGATGAGTCCGATCAGGGTGGTGTCGTCCGCAAACTTCAGAAGCTTGACAGACTGGTGACTGGAGGTGCAGCTGTTTGTGTACAGGGAGAAGAGCAGAGGAGGGTACTAGCAATTGTGCAATGGCTGTCATAAACAAGTAATTATTAACATGGACTCCAGTTGAGTGATTATGCCACTGCAATAAAAGATTAAGTTATTTGAAATATTTTTACACCTTTTTGCCAGGAGTGTCAAGAAATGTGTTTATCCATTCTTAATTATGTGTTTCCGTTGAATGTTCACCTGTTTTTGTTTTTTCCTCATTCAATCTAATGCCTTCTATTAGAAGCATTTATATGATGGCTGCGGATTATTGCCAAGTATTGATTACCTCTAATCCTGGTTCTTCCTCATTATTTAAACTCAAAATGGTTGTTTTATTTTCTCCATTAATAACTGGTGAAGTTTAACCTCTGTACTTTTTACATGAAAAACCAGTCATCATAGATAGCCTGCATTCTTTACCATGTATTTGTGTTGCAGGCAGAGGCTTCCACCAAAAAACGTCTACTACTACCGTTGCCCTGACCACAGACGCAACTATGTCATGTCATTTGCCTTTTGCTTCGACCAAGAAGACGATGTTTATCAGTTTGCCTACTGCTACCCGTACACCTACACCAGACTGCAGCATTACCTTGCCAGCTTGGAGCGCAGAAACCTCCCCTATCTGCAGAGGGAGCAGCTGGGACTCAGTGTGGTAAGTCCCAATGAAAGGCAACACAAGCAGGTGGGCAAAATGAAAATGTGAGGTACCTGAAAATGTCTAGGGTTAAGGGAGGGCGTTTAAATGATGACTAGGATTAGACATGGAGGGGTTATGTGACATGGTTTGTGGCTGTAAGATTAAGGAGACCCAGACTGGTAACTTAGGTGTGCCTGCTGGCCATAACTTCGTTCTCATGTTATTATTAGGATTGTTACACTGGGAGATGACAAACTACAAGCTTCTGAATGTGTATGTGTGTGATCAGCAGAGCTCCCATCTCAGCAATGGACGCCAGTGTATCATACATGCTGCCTGCAGTCTTGTCTGCTCTTATCAAATAATTGTTGGAGAAAAACTCATTAGAAATGCTTGAGAGATTATGACTTTTATGTCCTCCAACATTTGTCAGGGAAGCTTACTTCAAGGAAGATACCATGAAAGTACAGGTACTTGTAAGGAGCACTTGACCATAAAATGCTGAAATTACTCTGAAATTTAGAAAGCATGGTATTAAATGGCTGATAGCACATTTTTTTAAAGTGCAAAACCCTTATAAATTAAAGATGTAATGACTTGTGTTAATAACGAAAGCAAAGAATATTAAGAGTCACATATTTTCTTTGTTCTTTTGTGGTAATTCTGCGTTTAACATTTGTGTGCAAACAAGTTTTTAAACGTTGGTTTAGGATGGTGATGCCAGGGCTGTAACAGCAAATCCTTTTCGTTATTTATCCAGAAATGACTGAAGAGGTTATCAGTTGGACATGAACAACATTTCTATTCCCACACAGAAGCCACAGCGAAGTTTTCTGATACATTTATTGGCTTGTTTTAGATTCAGAAACATCAATAAATTCAAGAACGCTCCAAATGTTTTCTGGCTGCGTCCAAAATATAAAATGCATTTTGGTGGGTTTAGTGATCACATAGACTTGAACTTTATGAACAGTGTTAAGCAAGACCCAAATAAATAAACAGAATGTATAGCAAATTCATCACAGAATCACACAACTACAAATTGAAGACCAACACAAAGTATGGAAAGGGGGAGAACAAAGAACTGTTTGTAAAACAAAGAATTAAAGAAATTGAAGTTTGTTTTATAAATAATAATTTGAAAAGCGTGGTGTGCATTTACATTGTCACCCTAACTCAATACTAGCAGAACCTTTCACGGCAGTTAAAGCTGAAAGTCTGTAGCTCAAGCTCAGTCAGACCGGATGGAAATCCTCTTTTAACATCAGTTTTCATGTTTTACCGCATATTCTCAGATGGATTTAGCTTTGGACTTGAACTTGTCTCTGACTGTATTTTTAGGGACGTCCTGCTGGGAGGCGAACCTCTACCCCACGCTTAACTCTATGCATCCCCTAACAGGGTTTCTTCCTGGATTGCCCTGTATTTAGTGTAATCCATGTTCCCGTCAACTTGGACCAGATTCTCCATCCTGCTGAAAAAGCATCCCCACAACATGACTAGGAACCACTTCAGTGTTTAACGGTGGAGGTTGTGTGTTGGTCTCATCTGACCAGACACCTTCTTTCACATGTTTTTCGTGTCCCCTTGGTCGCTTGTGGCAACTGCAAACTGTACTTTTTATGGCTTTCTACTTGGCGCTCTCATTTAAAGACCAGATTTGTAGAGTTTACAACCAATAGTTGTGCTCTGCAGCTCCCCCAGAGTTACCATGGCACACTTGGCTTCTTCTCTGCTGAATGCTGTCCTAACCCAGCATACTGGTTTATGTAAACAATGTCTTGGTGGGTGTGTAGTTGTGCCATACTCATACCCATTTTCTAGTGGTGTGCTGAACACTGTTCTGAGAGATATTTAAAGCTTGAGATATTGTTTTATAACCTAACAGAACATTAAGGCACGGTTTCATGCAAGGCAGTAATTCTCAGCTGCATGAGGGCGACACTTCAATTTTTGATTGATAAAAAACAATAGTAACAAAAACAAGACTTAAAAAATGGTTTAGAAACTTTATAGACGAACAATAAAAAATAAACAGGCTTGGTTTAGTATATGCTTTCAAAGCTACCAATCATTCATTTAGACATGACTTACTAGAAAGAGCCGACTCTATGAATATTTACCATATGTAAGTAAATTCCTCATAGATTTAGAAAATTAATAGCATGAAAGCCCTAAACTGAAACGACTATTATTTATGCCTGATTTAATGTAAATTTGTTCTGTTAAAGTGAAGCATCTCTGTTCACTGATTCTTTATTATTGCAGTTTTTAATAAAAAGATGAATTGTTTGTTTTGTTGTGGCAATTGCATGCAATGAATGGTCAGACATAAATCTAACTGTAATATTTCATTATGGTGTTCATTATGGTGTTGTGATTTTGCCTTCACAGTTTTGCAGTGTTATGAACACAGCAAAAATCACTGATGTGCAATACATTATAAATAAAATGGACCTAAGCTATGACAGCTAAAAAAATGAAGGCTTCATGAATCTCACTGGTGCTGATAACAAATCTTCTTTTCTTCAATCTCTGCTACTGTTATGTGTGTAGCAGTGTTGGAACTAAGATATACAATTCAGGCTGTGCAGCACAGGCTCTTTTCACTTTATTTTTAAGCTGCATCATTTCTCTTCACAAGACAAAGGGAACAGGGAAAGGACAGACTTGGTTGGTTCGGCTCACAGAGTCAGTATTAGTATTCACAGTCATACAGAGGTTTTATCACCATATTTTTCTCTTTATGTTCTCTGGGCCTTGGTCCCAGACAGCTTAGCCCCACCCTCTCATATCTCTTTCCCTGACTGCTCCCTCTCTATCTCCCTCTCTCTCTCTGTCTCACTGTTGCCATTTCTTGTCTCTCCTTCGCATTTACATTTGCAACTCCACACACACACTCACAGGTCAGAGGGAAAGAGATGAGAATGGATAAAGGAAGCTTTTCGACTGCATCAAAGTTTAAGGACAGATTGCTGTAATTTCCAAGGCAGAGTCTTTGGATACGCCAGATCACGGGTGGGACATCAGAATAGTTTAAACCTTCTAATGGGTACAGTTATCTCATAAGGGTGGAAATAGGATTTAGGGCCATTTGCACTGGCATGCTTCTGTCGTGCTGCCTAATTTGTTTCCTATAATGTATTCCTCAATTTAATAGACCAAGCAGTCTGCATACTTGAGATACTTAAAAAGTTTATTTCTTATTTTATTTTTTTATATATTTACCACAGTAGGATCTGTGGCATTTCTGATAATTATGTCATGATTAACGTTTGATTTCACCACCAAGCAAATGTAAATGAACAGGAATAAGTCAAATAAACATGTACTTAAAACTTAGTTTGGACAAAGATATGCAATCGTCCATCCATCCGTCAGAAACGATGCACGATGAAACTGAACCTTATTTTTTGTTACATTTTGAAGCTGGAAGGGAAAAAACGTTTACCCCAACCATTTATAAAAAAAATATGTTGCAACATAACCTGCTTTGCTAGTGTAAGATATGTGCAGGTGATTTCTTTTTTATTTTATTAGCATTTACCAAAACCATAGGTTTTTGTTTTTTTTTACTTATGTTTAATTAAAATGTTGTGCTGCCAGGTTTTGCAGACACCCGCTAAAGCACGTCTTGAGTATGAACCAAGCAGTTTCTGTCACAGCGTCTGAAGTCGCATGTTTCTGCTTTCTGGGCAGCAATGGTTATTCAGTGAATTTGTCTACAATCACTTTCTTCAGTCTTATTATTTAAGTAATAAATTGCCAAGCAGAACTAACAGAAAATACATTTCTTTCGTCCAGCTGCTAGGATATCATCCAGGCCAACCTATTGTTGTGGCTCATGTATACACTGCTTCACCACCTCATTTGCCCTGGTGAAAACATTATTGTTCCCTTCATCGCTCCCTGTCCATCTTTGTATGAGTTCTCGTAGTTTTCTAAATTCCTGCAGTAATACACCTACTGCCCATCTTGACCTTGGGATGCCACTATGGATGGTAATTTACCAATGGGTCTGTGGTCACCTTGCTAAACTTCCCTTTCTTCGCATGCTCAGCTATTTCTGTATCAGTTTCATAGAAAAGAGGATTGTGGTGAGATCATGACTTTAAACAGTGATTTCATTTGTCAGTTTAATGTAGAGTTAGGATTAAATGTTTAGACTGAACTGTCATGTTTTCATATGTGTGGTCTTGAAATGGTCTGTTTAACTGGGAATCTGAGAGAAGTGTAGACAGGTGTGACTGCCTGGAGATTAATTAATAGGGCAGGTTGGGGAGTATTTAATTTTTACATTCACCTCATTCTCACTTTGTTCTTTCCCTCTTTTTAGACTTCAGACAATAGGAGTGGAATTCACCTATTCAGGAAACCAACACTATAAATAACATTTAGTGGGAAGGCCCCTGCCGTCCTGATTTCTTGTCTTTTTCCACTTTTCTGCTTACTGTTGATTATCTGAAATTATTTTTGTTTATTTCTTATCATGAGGAGAAAAAAAAAAAACTCCAGTTAATGTAACTGATCCAGAGTGAAATTATGTTTACTAAAGCTTCTACTGTACTTCTGTAGCTACTGGAAGGCAAATTAGAAAATCTGTACACATTTAAATGTTATTAGAGTAAATGCATGAAAAAATATTCAATTACAATCGATCTGGGTACAGATGAAACTTTGTCTGGGTCTGGATGTGGGCCACCACTTGGTGAGCTCTATTTATTTAGAAACTCATCATTTGAAGGTTTGCAAACTTCAAACTTCATTGTTTTTCCATTGAAAAAGTGTGTCTCCAGCCTTATAGTTTAAGGAGATCTGTCATCTTGGAGTAGAGTTGCTGCTCTTCCACATTGAAAGGGGTTGATTCAGGCGTATAACCAGGATTTTTTCAGAAGTTTTTCAGGGTCCAATTGAGTACATCTTGGAAGAACTATACTGTACGTATGTATCTTTTCTGGCATGGGAATGGCTTGGGATCCAACAGACTGAGCAGGAGAGTTTCCCTGGGATGAGGAATGTCTTGGTTTCCCTTCTGGTCTTCTGATAAGCAGGTGATGGATGGATTTTTGTTTTCATTATTCATGTTAGGTCTTTGCCAAGGTGTTATATTTATTCATGTATTTGTAAAACATACCTAAGGTATTTCTGAAATGTAAAACTTGAATGTTTGCTTCAAGCGTTGTTGCAGTTTCTAAGTACACCTCAGCCCCAACACAGAGAACTTTAAAAGACATACTCCCACACACAAAGACTAAAATACCAGAAAAATCCATCTTATTTCCCAGAGGAGAAGTTTTTGATTCTTCCTGTGCTTGCTCTGCTGGATTCATGGACTTGTGTCTGCTCGTCAGGTTCCCGTCTGTCTGAACATTTCCTTTAGAGGACCATCCTGACAGTATCTAAGAAAACTGCTTCCTCTCTTCCCCCTGAGGCGCCCCTGTCCACAGAGGTTCAGAGAAAGAGACAACAGGCTTTCGACCTGCTACAATACTAACAAGCCTCTTTGAAAGGACACCTACTATTTCTGTCTTTCAAACTATTTCCTAATTTCTTTATGCTCCTCAAGTTTCCCCTGGCCATCTAGAATTGAAAGCACCCTATTTGCCCAGCCTGTTTGTTGACAAAGCATTTTTCTTTCCCTCTCACCAGTAGGCAAGGTCTGCCCTGGAGTTGCAGAGGCAGCAGTTTGAGGTTTTTCTTTGCTGGCCCCGGCGGGGAGGGAAGGGCTACGACACTATTAGTCACCTCTGACACAGCACAGCCTCTGCCTGTAAAGCAGATGGAAAGAAAGTGTAAATGAGATAGCTGCCTCATGGTGGGAGAAAGAATTTGCCACCTATAAGCCTCTGTGCCACTTGCTCACCACCAGCAGAAATGTGGTTTGCAAAGTCACATCAAGTAAAAGCTATTGATATGAACATCATGGAGCTGAGGTGTCACATGCACAGCTCTGTTTCTCTGTTTAAATCCCACAAATCAGATCAAGATTGTGATTGATCACTTGTACTGTGCTAAAGAAAAGCAGCATTAACTGTCAGCTGCAGTGACTTAACTTTGCTTACAATGTTGTGATTGAATTTGAGACTTAATCCTGTGTGTGGTGAGTGTTCATTTACCATGTCTAAGTTGTCTGCTCTGTGAGAGTTGTCTTCATGAACCTATTTTTGGGCTGTGTCTTGAGCAACAAGAGTGGAGTGGAGCAGAGTGGACACTGTGCCTATATCTGCCTTTCTGCTTCTCTCTTTCCTTATTTCTGTGTTTGTACACTGTGTGCCAAGATCCAATCAATAGCCACTCCAGCCATGGAAAAAGAAGGTCAGCAGCCACACTGGAGGAGCCTGGGTAGGCAAACAGAAAACACCATACTTCAAGCTGGGCTCCGTGGACATCCATTGTGTTAACAGAAGACACTTTCAACCTGGACTTTCATATTCAAATGTTGTATTGGCTTTTGCATACGTCATGCATTGTCATTGACTCTCAGACCAGCATCTGTTGTAGTGAAGTGCCAGTTTTAATTACACTGACTAATTAATGGCAGCGTTTTCTGTTAACTGACTCTGATACGTGAGATCTTGACACAGACACTGTTCTGTGAATGGATCTATGATAGGTTTGTAATAAAGAGAGCCCTCTATTCACTGAGTGTTTTTCAAAGGCCAGCTACAGAATAATCAACTCTTCCAGTGTGTGGGTGAGGTGATGGTGCAAAGTGAAACCATGTGACAGACAGTTTTTTGTTTGTTTTTCTGTTTGTTTGTATATAGTGGCAGATGTTGATACGGGTGGTGTGCCTCATTCAACTGGGCCGCAAAACTCTATTTATCTGTATATCCAATCAACAGGGAGAGACCTTCACCATGTGATATGCACAGTTAGTAATAAGTATAATTAATAAGTATGAGCATTTAAATTTGGGCGTTTGCCTTTGACTAAAGAAAATGTTTGCATTTATGTTTGGATATGATACAGGTTACGGTTTTACAGTTTCCCAAACTCCTAAGAATTCCCATTAATTCCCATATTTAAGATGGAAAGTTTCCAATTTAGAATATTTCTAAATTTCCGCAGCTTAACTTCTGACGGAAAGTCTCCAGAAATTGCCTACCCCTTGGCAACCCTACTGATTTAGTGAAAAAAATGTCAGAAAGAAGGACATTTAAAAGTATCTTTGTTCAATAGCAAAAAAGTCAAAGTTTCAATGGGAGAATTCGGGTTCTTTACTGGAGCAAACGTCCTGGTCCAACAAAAGTTGCATACCAGGAGAACTTTCACCTTTTATCCTTCAGCTTTTATTTTCAAGGCATGACTGGATAATAAATCTAGAAAATGTCTGAAATATGACCCCAAATTTACAATGATAGCTCCATTAGCTGGCTTACACATATCAATAGACGGATATTTCTAACTTTAAGTTGTTTTTCATAAGTTTAGTTATTGTTTATTTTCTATGTGTTGCTAATGTTAGCTGATCCTTGCCATTTGTTCCCTGGATTATTTATTTGCCATCAATTTTTCTTTGTCTGCCTAAGGAATTTTAGCATTTTACAAGCAAGAAACTAGTTGGCATCAGGCAGAAAAAAAGTCTCTTTATCATCTGGTTATATGTTAATCTCAGCCTACAGCAGGTGAGCATCAGAACTGTGAGGAAATTCTTTGTAGATGGAAAGGTCATCTCTGTATTGTTATGTGTTTCTTGGCAGCTATTTTTTTTTTTTGTATTTCACTTAATTAGTGAATGACCCCTAATATATTAGATACATGCAAGGGAATATCTTTAGGTTACCACAAGAATCTGAGAAAAGGTTGAAGCTGAGTAAGAAGGTGATCCAGAGGGAGCCAAAGATAAGCAGGTTTATGATCTATGTCCTTATGTTATAGTGCTGTATGGCATCTTATCTCCAGCTAATGGTTCCCCCAGGATACTAGCTGCTTTGTTACGCATCTCCAGCCTTGCATCTCTCCCATCTCTCTGGTGATCAAGAACACAGTAATGAAGGAGAGGACATGAGGGCTGGAAGGAGGTGTGGGGGTGCATTAGCCAGGCTCTTGATGTGTCGTTCGCTGTGAAAAGGAGGGAGTGCAGTTTGTCTTTCTGTGATATGTTTAACTTTGCAGCACAACTCAGCTGTGTGTGCACTTAAAAAGAATATGGTCAATAAATAGATTAAGAGGTACCACATGTGAGGGTGAATTTGTTTTAGGACAATCACACAGTCTTGACTCCTTGCTGATTTTTATTATAATGCTCATGTTAAATCACACAGATTTTTGGCCGCTCAGACAGAAATAATATTTATTTAGGAAAATGTAATGTATTCACACCTTAATGGCTTTGCGGTCTGTCTCTGCTCAATCCCTCTCCCATATTCTTTTGTCCTTTTCTGTATTTGCATGAATAGGAATTAGACTAATGAAAAGATCTGTGAAATGGCTGGTGTCTCGGGGCATGCAGTTCATTGAAGTGGAGCTCTCTGGTGGGTTGAAAGTTCAGAACTCGCTTGATAAAATTAAATAAAAAAGATTAACATTATCTCAAACTGATCCTTGGTGGCTGATAGCAGACACATCTTTCTTTCTGCCTCTCGTTGTCTCCCCTGCTTTTTAAGCATCAGAGGAAAATGTATTCCTATCCTTGCAGCTGTGTTACAGCCATCTTTCTGTCCTCCACTACCAATGGAAATTTACTCTGCCTGCGTCTGAGATGGCTTCGAGGATGGAGCATTGAGGAACAAGCACTCACTCCATCTAATTTGGGTGTCAGGGTTTGGTTCCCAAAGGGGACACAAAGAGGAGCAAAACAGATAGCATTTAAGGCTTTTAATAAATCAGAATACACCTTTTTGACAGTGTAATTGCTTTCCATTGCCTGGCCCAAGTTCAACAGCACACAGGCAAGAGGGGACACAACAAGAGAGTGAGCGCTGAGTAACGTAGAGTGGGCTATACAGTAAATTATTTGTTGGAGGGAAAAGAATGAAAATTAATGAAAAAAGAGCTGCCTGCCCTCCAAAGGCAGCCAAGCTTGAAATTCACTTTGAGGGAAACTTAATTTGTTGTAAATGGGCAAAAAACATATTACTGCAAAACGCGTGGTGGGGGGTGCATGGTGTGTCCGTCTGCTGCGTTTGTCGGCATGTGTTTGTGGCAGATGAGGAACGCCATGCTCTGAATAGCTCAGCTGAGCAGGGGGAGACACAGGAGGCTGTTAATAACTCCAGTAACAGCATTCTCTTTCTACATGACTGCTCTTCAGAACTCACTTCTAGCATGTCTGAATACAACTCAGGAATGTGGAGGAGAACTTAACGAAAGTTACTTTTAACTCGTGCATCATTTTTTGTTTTTATCCATGTGCTTGTATGTGTGCAATACATGGTTTTGTTTATGCCTCACATAGATTTTACCCTTTTTTCTAAAGGCTGATACAATACTGACTTTAGAAGTTGGACATTCAACCAGCACATGCAAACTGGAAAGAGAAACCATTTTATACCAATTCAAGTCTAAAATATGTCATAAATCACATCAACTACAAAAAATTAGACCATCGAACTAATTAAATATTGGACAACAATAACCTGAATAAATACACCAATACAAAGCTTTTTTCAAATTATGATTTTATTTAATAAGGGAAAAAAAAGCTATTCAAACCAGCCTGTCCCTATGGGAAAATATAACTGTCTACCTATTTTATATCACGAGCTAACTGTAACCACATCTGTTGGTTCAATTTCACTAGCCACACCCAGGCCTGATTATTACCTGCTAGTCGGTATCTCAAGAAATCACTTAAATGGAACATGTCTAACAACATGAAGTAGGCTAAAACATCAATAAAATAAAGTCAACAATGGATAAGAAACAAAGTTAATATCTAACATTCTTGAAAGAGTTACAAAATCATTTGTGACCAAAGAAAGAGCCATCATTTACAAAAAGAGAAAATGGTAGTGAAGGTTCCTAGAGTGACCAGCCTACCAAAATTTATCCAAGAGTGTATTAATGACTACCAGGAGGTCACTAAAGAACCCAACACATCTAAAGCTCTGCATGCCTCGCTTGCCTTAGTTAAGCGCAGTGTTCATGACACCATTTCAGAAATAACATCATACACACAGTCAAAAATGGGGGTGGTAGTGAAATAGTCTGGGGTCACTTTGCTGCTGCAGAACCTGGAGGAGTTACCACATATGATGGAACCATGAATATTGCTCCTAAGAAGAAAATCCTGAAGGAGAAAATCCAGCCTTCAGTATGATCCATAGCAAGTGCATCTTGAAGGGCTCAAAAAATATTTCTGATTGTTCTAGTTAAAGTCTGGATTTAAATCCAATTCAAATGCTATAAATCAAATGCCTCAATGTGGCCTAGTTCAAAGAAGAGTGGGTCACAATTCTTTGACAGTGATGTAAAAAACTGATGGCCCTCCTTGTTGCCCAACAGGCAC
The DNA here is from genome assembly GCF_021462225.1 of Girardinichthys multiradiatus. NCBI lineage: Eukaryota > Metazoa > Chordata > Actinopteri > Cyprinodontiformes > Goodeidae > Girardinichthys > Girardinichthys multiradiatus. The sequence goes on from NC_061802.1 coordinate 27,295,854, forward strand.
AATCCTTTCTTTAGGCTGCAATTACTTTTTCACACAGGGCCAGGTTGGTTGGGATAGCTTTCTTTATAATGAAATCCTTTTTGAAAACTGCTTTTTACTCAGGTTATCTTTGACTAAAGTTGAAGTTAGTTTGATCTGAAAGATCTGTGTGACAAAAATGCAAAATCAAAACAAATCTGTAAAAGAGCAAATACCTTTTCACATCACTGTATAAATGTCTTTTTAATGCAGGAGTTATTGATTTAAGGGGAATGTTTAGGTGTCCCCCCGTCAAAAATAAGCATTAAAATCACAAGGAAATGAAATATAAGTTCTTCGCAGGTATTAGATTGAAATTTAAAAGTAAATATATCACCATGACGTTTGAGTAACGGCGAACAAGCCTGTTTTCATTTGACCAGTGTGTCGAACTATTCTTCTGTTGACTATGCTGAAAATGTACATTCATAGCAAAAAAGTTTCTGTGACTATCCATAATGACATTAGGGGAGCTAAAGACCACCTCACTGCTTTCCCACCATTTAAGAGAAAATGTACCAGCCTGGTGGTGCTAATCCAATGCACTTTATTACCTTATCATCAGCAAGTGTCACGACCTCTATAAAAGCAGTTGTGCCAGTTTGCTGGTCTGGATCACACACTTGTGTGATCCAGAGGAGGAAAGAAATTACCATTGAGCTTAGAGTAATTGTTGCTTTACATCAATGTGGGAAAGAGTATAAGGCCATTTCCAAACTCATTGAATTCTGCCAGTAAAAAACAATATTCTCAAGTGGAAAACAATTAAGGTAGTTGCCAGTTTTCTCAGGAGTGGACATCCCAGTATATTTAAGATAAAGTCAGACTGTGCAGAGGAAAAAAAAAGGAAAAGAAAACATGTACTCAATCTCAGACCCCAGTTAACCTGTTTAATGTTAAAGTTCATGACAAATACTATTATACAAAGACTAAAGAAGTTGGGCTTGTTTGGAAAGCTAGCCAGAAGAAAGCCACTTCTCTGTAAAAAGAAAGCACAACTTAGATTTGCAAAGCTCCAGTCGTAAGATGTGGTTTTTGAAGTAGGGCCCAAATGCAGACAGCAATGTGGGATCAGTGATGAGTAATTAAAAAAATAAAAAGCAAACTTCCTAAAGGCAGCATAAGGACAGCATGACATGGAGCACAGGACGAAAAACCAGCAGGACATAGGAGCACGAAGAAAACAGTCAAGTACATGGAAGGTAACAGTGTACCTGGGAGTCGCACTGGAGAATCCAGCAGTAAACAATAAGAAATCAGAAGTTTAAAGACTGAGGCAGGGGTGGAGGATGACCAAGGAAACAGATGAACTAATCTGAGGATAATGTGGAGCAGCCGGGCTCAGAAGGTAAGCAAGAAGACTGAGGAAGGGAGACTAAATAACATGCATAGAGTTGAACTAAGACACAAAGTAATAGAAACCAGGGGGCAAGACTAACACTGACCAAGGGAAAAAACTCCAAATGTGAAAAGAACAGAGCACAACAATAAACTGAGAAATTAAACACTAAAGAAATGTACTAAGGCAACATAATTTAACAATAATGAGCTCAGGGAAATTAACTGAATAAGGCAAGGCTGTAAAGAACATAATAAACAACAGGGAAATAATCAAAACACAAATCAAAAGACAACCAAAACCCAAACACCTGTGGATCGTGATGGCTGCACACACCAGACTACAGCAATGCCCTTTGCAGAGGTTAGACAAAGGTAAATATATTTAGCCATAATGTACAAGATTTGGAAAAACTAAGCACACCATATCACCTTGTACCAGTTGTCAAGCATGTTGATGGAGGGGTAAAGTTTTTGCTGGTTTTACAGTTACATTATCTGAACAGACTGGCATCTCATAGTCACTCGGTATTAATTTCTCTGCACACTAAAATGTTGTAGAATGTTAATACAGTTCTACAACAGACGGACTGAATAACAAAATAATAAAGGTTTTGCCATGGTCCAGTCAAAGTCCAGTCCTCAACCTGATTGGAATAATAAAGTAGCAGCCAAAAAGGATGTGCTGAAGTAAATCCTTTAAAGCCTCAATGAACTGATACAATGACATTGTGAAAAATGGGCTGCGTGACCTACAGCTATCTGATAGTCCTGCAGAAAATGGCTACTTCAAGTGATTACTATCATAGGTGGTTATTGAAACTATTAAATTGTAGAGTGTTCTTAGTATATCCTATTACTGTACTAACAGTCATTAAAACATTATTGTATTCATGACTGTATATTCATACACATAAAAAAGTCACTGGGTTTGAAGAAATTAATACTGAAAATATAGCACAAGCAGTCTGATAATCAGGTCAGAGTATGAACTGAGTCGGGATATCTCCACCAGAGGTAACAGACCAGAGTTTGTGCTCCTGTTGGCCTTTCTGTTTTTCACATTTACGATGAGAGAAATCTCATATACTTAAATCAACTGTAAGCAACATAGGAGATGACAGATAGGTTTTTGAGTCTGAATTTATTAATAACTAAATAACACAAGACTATAGACACATTTAGTTTCCATCTTTTTTACAGCTTTATATCATGCAGAATCCACTTTTTTAGTCTTTAAATACATTTTGTTGTGTACTTGGAGTCTGTAGGAGTGCAGAAAAGTTTAATTTAGTCTTTCCAGGTGTTGCAGTGATATCTTTATATTGCATTTGGGTCGTATTTTTCAGTCTGTTCAGTTTTCTTTATCATCTATTGTGTTTTTGAACTGTTGAAGTTCAAATGTATTTGCTGTGGAACAGCTAAACAAGGTCATGGACTTCCAGCTGATCAATTTCGTGTTTTCGCCATTTTTATTTCTCGCTGCAATTTTGTAGTTCAAGCTCAAGTATGCCTACGCTGAAAGAGGGTAAGTTTGGTTCGGTTGTTGGGTGTATTAACCCATACAATTCATTACGCTGTCTCCCAGAATCAAAATCTCTTTGAAGTGTCTGGTTAAATTATATTTTGGAAAGCTACTCATATCAGTAGGGAAATTTCTGTTTGTCTGTGCGAAGCACATCAGGGATGAGTTCTTAAGCAACTTCCACCAGTATCAAGAAGGATTTGCTGAAAGACTTTATTCGATTAAGGGGTCAGTTCCTTCTGTTTATGGAAACGACAGACACAGCAAAGTGGTAAGTTGAAAATAATGCTAAAATGACAGCAAACTTTATTTTAGACATGAATTCATTGTGTCTTAATATGACGTCCCGGCCATTGTTTAGATAGCAGTAGCATTGAGCCTTTTGCTTATGTTAGTGCTGTGTGCTGCTTTTAGCTGCATGAGGATATAACTTATGAAGAGCCTCAGTAGCATTTAAAGAGACCGGACCAAAGCGAGTTGCTGTCAGATGCACCTCAGAACGGGGGTAAAAGTAACAATAACAAGGAATACAGTCCAAACTTTTGCAGTTCCACTTTGTATAGAAAACAACTGAATGATTTTAAATGTGAAAAGGAAGAATTTAAAAGCATGATATGTAGGGATGGATACCTTTTCCAATTAAACCGATACGGTAAACAAATGACCAAAAGAGGATGGAGTAAAAATAAATAAAGGTATACTATTTTACAAATTGAAGTATCACTAACTACAAATGAAAATGAAGCAAACTTCTTTGCTGTGAACTACACTCTCCCGGGCAAGAGCCAAGTTTGCTCAACAGTGACTTTGCACTTCGCATCAAAAATATCGCTGCAAGCGTAATCTGCATCGCATTTTGAAAGTGGAGCAATACTTTCGAGCGCTTGCTATCAGTCATGCTTGCTTTGTTGACTACTGACGTCATTACACTCTTGTGCGTGCAATGCTGTGTTCATGTCCGTCATGGAAAATCGCCCACTCTTCCACTCCCTTAGTGTCACAATGATGCGTTTAGGGTACATGGTACTGTTTGATTTCTTTGTAAATAGGCACTCGGTAGTACCAACGGAATTCGGTCGATATCTACTGTATAAGAAAACCAAATTCGGTACCCATCCCTAATGATATGTCTCCTTTGAAAGACAAGGTGAACTTCACTAAAGATGGAACCTATTAACAAGATGGCTGAGTTATGACTAAAAATCCATTAAAACCTATGTAACATATAGTTCACCCTTTATCAAACAATATCCTTGTCATTTTCTTAAGTTTTTTATTGTTGTTTTATTGTAATTTGTGATCTAACTGAATAAAATTCACCATTGCCAAAAACCACTCTCCATATTTCATGTACGTGACTTGCAGACATCATAGGAGGTGCTAGTCTCCACAATGGAGATTTTGCAAGTACTAATATGCGTAAAGGACAACTATTTGAGTTTTTAATCCTTGTTTTTTATTCACATGTTTTTAGTGGACTTGTATTCCTTACACTGAGCCATGTGTTGAACACCACAGTGTTTCTGGATATTTTGACTATAACACAATGAAAGCAGGACATAATGACATCCAGGGTGGACTGGAATGAACAGCAATTTTATTTTAAGAAATACCTAGATTTTTGACCAGGGCTCCAACATGACTACCAATAATTGTTCACCAAGCAGACTTGCTATAGCTCCACCTAAACCAGCTAGCTCCAGCATGACTTTACATGGGACATGATTCAACATGTGTTTTTTAAATTACAGCAAGGTGGGTTGTAGTGTCTAAATGAGCAAACTTTAAAATGTATCTCCCAGCTTATTTTGCGCAAGTCAGAAAATTAAGCTCTCTGCTCATTTTAGGCACTTTTCAGAGTGTTTAAAGTAAATGGCAGTGGATTTGTATCTTCTCCATTGGGACTGCTTTGCTGGCATGTCTCGTAATTGAGCCAATAGCAACAGAATATGGTGTATATGAATGCCAAACGTGAATGAAAATCAATCCACTGAAAAATATCAAAAAGAATATGAAAAGATTTATATTGGTTAAGGTTCTAAAGACAATCATTGTCCTAGTCTGCTCAGGTCTCGGCCTTGGCACCCATGTCCATCATGGCTTGTGACTCAGTCAGATTCTGGCTCAGGCTAGACAGCTTGCAGCAGGAGTACTTTGTCGGAGCTATAGTCCTCACCTGAAAAGTTTTTATGACAGGATAAAAATTATTTTAAATCCATGTCAGAATCTGTCCAAACTCATTCATCCATTATTTTATTTCATAAAACAAGTCCCCCTCAGATCTTTGTCAGCTCTTGTTGTTGACAGTTGCTCTTGGGACCCTTCTGACCTAGAACCACATTGGGTGACCAAGATTGTTCACTACAGAAACACTAGTTGTTTTTAAGCACTTTTTTAAACCATACAGTTTGGTAAAATCCTGCATTAAAAATTTGTGAATTTTGCATCCCACTTATACAGTTGAAAAGGAAATGCACTTCTGGCCATTTACATTGAGATGGATTTTCTCAGTCTTTGTCTATGGAAATGGTGGTGCAACGTTTTAACGGAGAAAAGACCTAAAACTATACAGGACACATTAAATGTGCAGTTTTGTGGAGACCGTGATCAACTTTTATTTTCTTTTAGTTGCGTACGTTCTATGTGGTGAAATTAAATCCTGTCACTTCCACTCAGTAAAAAAAACCTTTAGGTCACTTATAAATTTTTGTGCATGCATATTGTACTGTCAACCTCAACGTTACACATATGGCTGCAAGCTAATCTGTATTTACTATACATAGCTTGGTGTGTCTGCAGGGTTAGTTTATTTCTGAATCCCATATACAGAGGACTGATTCAATCCAATAAAGTTTGTGATAAGCTTGAGCTGAAAGCCAAGCATGACTGACAGGTCAGGGTTAAACTATAGGATTGTACACGTGCTGCAGTTTTATCCTTGCCTGCAGCTATAGACAACACCACTCTACAACTGCATATGCTACAGATCCTCTATAAAGCAGATCAGGCATCACATGTGATCTAATTAATGACCTGAGCCTCTTGACTTGACTGTTTTCATCATTCCCACTTCATCGTGGACTAAAGGGTGCAAATGCTTGACTTTCTAGCAAGCTACCTATATTTTTAGGGTCAGTTTACGTGATACTATTGCCCCTTGAATCTACAAAAGTCAATGGGTTTTAATGGATTCAATGGATTTTAATATTCACAGTAGGATCCTGGTTTTTATTATATTAAAAACCATTCCATTATAAATTAATTATAAAGTTTTCTTACCTTTTTAAAATTACACATCAAGCATAGTATAGATTCAATTTTATCATTCAGTCTTTGTTGATCGAAGACTGTCAGTGTGCCACCACCATGTTTTACTTTGTGTGTGGTGTTGCTTTGGTGATGTTCAGTAATATTTTGTGGCAAGCATCTTTTGGAATCTTCTTTGACTAGTTTCTGATGTTTTTTCGTAAAATTAGTAGAAATATGTGGTTTTTGTGAAGTCAGTCATCATAGGAAAATCAGTGTTGCACAGATTACCTAGATGAAACATTTGGTTGGATTCTATATTTTCCGTGTTATGCATTCACAATCAATAATATATTTGCCCTGTAGGAGGAATTAACTGCCCTCATGCCTACACCTGTAGTATATGTTAAGTGGCTGTGATACTAAAGCTCACTGAGAGTGGTCTGTCCTGCCTCTATTAGATTTTACAGGATAAATGTTACCCTACAGTTAGAAAAGGTTTTTAAATCATTTATCATAGCTGGGAGTGTGTACACCTATTAGGAAAACTGTGTATGCATCTGAGAATACTGGTTACATTTGAAGTGTACTTTTGTTGCCAAGACATTTGTTTCATTTTTCTCAAGGCAACAAATGGCCAGCAGTGTCAGTTAAAAAGGTGTTTGCAGAATTAATTTGATCTTTCATGTGTGATTTGTTTAGGGTTTTGTCGCTCTTTCCAGTCTGCTCGCCTGTCACCCATCCTTTAGCTAGGGCTCTGACTCCCCGACCTCCCTCAGGCACAGCCCCTCTGACTTAGACCAGCAGCTCAGCATGCCTGAGGGGGCCTGGAGACCTCAGATAACAAAGAGCTCTTGCCAGATCACTGGCCTCCCATGCTTACTGAGGCATTAACTCACCACAAGTTTTTTTCCAAACATGTTTTTTTTTTTTTTTTATAAAGTACGTCTTCTGCTTGTGCAAAATACATTTTAGGGGTGTCTCTTTTTTTAAACTGAAAACCAAAAAAAGAAGGAAAGTGATGAAAATGTTCCCATTTTTTTCATTAGCTTTACAATTCCTCCTAAAGGCTCATGTTTTTACTTTGCCACTGTTTTAAGTGTGTGTATATATGTGTGTTTTCCCCCATGGTTTAGTGTAAGTGTGAAAAAGATGGATACCAGAGTCTTTCTTTCTCCTAGGGCACCATGTGTCCCTTCTCTCTCCTGTCTAGGCTCGTCTGCACCTGCATATTATGATATAGTGCCTGTGTTCAGCCAGTCGATTGCCTTTAACAGGACTGGGGCTCACTGGCCTAATTGAAAGGAATGGAGGCCTCCTTTTTATCAGAGTCACGGCAGAGCAGAGTGCAGGGTCCATAGGGCGCTCAGGGACATGGAGGAGATGTGTGGGTTCTCTTTTTGTTGCACTCTCCCTCACAATTGCAGCCTGTTGTAGTCCGTTTCTTTCATTCTCATTTCTATTTCTTTGTCTCATTGTTTGATGCCATCTGATGGCTGTGGAAATATTTTACGGGAAATGGGTATGCTGTTTCCCATCAATCCTTTTCTATATTTTCATGCAGGAGTTTCTTTTGATAGCAAGGGAGAAAAAAATCAACACTAGTCTCCAAGAAAAATGTCTTAATTTTCCATTTCTTTACCTCGTACTTTTGAGACATGTCATGTGTATGGCTTCGCTTTTCAAGTTTGCGTCCTCGATTCTTTTGTTTAAGACGGATCTTGAAAGGAGCCATCTCTTTAATGAACAATTCCTGCGTAGGTCTGCTTTAATGAGAAAGCAACACTCACATACACTTTCAGCTTGTTATGTGTTGTGAAATGGCAGCTAGATATGGACAAATACATGCCATGATATTGGAAGAAAACCTAAGAAACTTCTCAATCCCTTACATTAACACACACACTATAAATCCTACTGAAACAACTAATATTTGGTTGAACTAGCACAAAAGAACCTATAACTTTAAAAGATGTACCCAGATGTGCTTTTGTAAACCTCTGTATTATCAAAATTAAATTTTTTCACATTGGTTATACATTGTAGTGACATCAAAAAAATTTTAGATCTTTTAAAAGACAAGAACTAAGCTGTGCTTTCCAGCTGTTACACTGAGATGCTTGTACTACTTCATCGCTGTCTATTCATTCATTCGGTTTCTGCTCCAGCTTTATCCTTGATGACCGTTTATCAGTTTTAATGTGAGGATTCTACCCTTCAATAGAGACAATGTTGCATAACTGAATTCATATGTTAGAAATATGTTATGTATGATATGTTAGTATGTCTGTAAGGTCTAAAAAGCAAGAGTGTTGGAGTGAACCAAAGTATGAAGAGTTAGTATGGTTGGACCTTTAACTGCAGCTAAGATCCTTGAGTGCTAACACCAGTTCCCTTGATAATTAGCCATGTTTCCTACTTATCTCAACCCCTTTGATGACAGAAAGGAGAAGGTATCATTCTAGTTCTTGTTTCAGGAAGATAGCTGTGCTCTCTTGTTTTGGTTTATTGTTTAATTTGTCAATGGTAATTTTATTTTCTCTTTTGTTGTGAAGGTTGTCTACATTGATGCGTCCTGTTTAGTTTATTTATTGTTTCCTCTGTCCACCTGTTCCTTAGTTGTAAACGTTGGACCTGAATCCATTGAGTTATTTATTCCCATTAGTGTATTTACCCAGGGCTCTTGTGTGCTCATTGTCAGGTCCTTGACTTCCAGCGTCTCAGTTTAGACCAAAACTATTCATAGCCTCGGCAGATTAAGCTGTAAAAGTTTCATTCAACCATGAAGTTTGTTTCTAATATGAGAAAAGCATTTCACAAAAGGCTGCAAAACAATCTAAAACTACCAGTTTAAAAAAATTGGTTGTTGAACATTTACACCATTCTTAATAAACAATGGAAAAATATTAGATTTTGATTAAACCCTTGTTATACAGCTGACCAGCTCTTTTGGATGTGTCACTTGTATTTTGACAATTTATCCTTGATGATGAACTCCAAATCGTTCATGTTGAAAGGCCTCCTTGCCAATACCCTAATCTTTATCTGCCTGCACAGATTCTTAATCAGATTCAAGTCAGAAATCTGACTATGCCACCACAAAACCTTAATATTTATTTCAATCTGAAGAAACATAGTGATGAAATTAATATTGCTTTTAACCTAAATAATAATTTTGACCTTAACTGTGCATGACTATGGTTTGCTCATTGTCAGGTGACTGTCTTCCAGGGTTACAGTTATGTTTGCCATGTTTCTCTTAATAGTTTGGTCTTGGTTTACTGATTTCTTCAGTTTTTGGTTAGTTTTAATCATTTTTTTAGTTTGCCTGCTAAAGCTTGTTTTGTGCTGAACCTTTTTAACCAGAAATTTCACCCCAAACACCTACCACCAGGGGTTACTTGCATTCCGGCCCTGTCTCTGCTTTAGAACTTGACATGACAGATCTTTGCCATAACCATTGTATTGTTATGTCATGAATCTCCAATTGTGAGTACCAATCCCTCTTGCAAAAAGTCTGATTGAGTGGAAGGTTTTCCCTATATACCATAAACTATGCAAATAGCATAGTTTATGGTATATTCTAGTGTAGTAGCACTGTTACAATATAAACAATTTGCTAGTCCATTTGTATCTTGATCCAGTTCTTTTTCATGGGAATTTCTTGGTTCCCTAAACACCTGGAGAGGACTTAGTTAACCTGTTAGACTTTTCTCAGGTAAAAATTCATATAACTGTACACAGAAGAACTTTATTAGAGTTGATGTTACTCTGTATCCACAGGTTGGCAGCTGTTTTACTCTCAGGATGTCTGTACCCCCTGACTGGTTAAACCTAGCATCCAAAGTTGGGGGTCAGTCATGATGAAGGCAGCATCATGCTGTTGTAAAACATTGGTTTTAGAGAGGAACATAACAAACCCTTAATCAGATTTATATTTCAATAAAAATTGAAATAAAAATCGGTAGATAGTAAGCGCTCTGAAGGATGTTACAATAAAGTGTTTTTAGGTAAACTCAAGTGAGAGTACCATAACTTAACAAAATATATTTTCAGAGGCATAAGAATAGCAATTCACTGATGAGCTTTTTCTTACTTTATTGAAGTTTAATGTCTTCCAAAGGAATTATATTCCCAAGTTGTGTGGCCATTCCAATAGAACTTAAGGCTGTCAATTCTTCCAAGGATCATTGCCTAAATGAAAGTTTTAAGGGTTTTGACTTTACCAGTTTTACAATAAACTTCAGAACAACATGTTCAAAACATTATATGGTGAAAACCTGGATTATAAGTACTTTGTCACTAAAGTGCATTTGTAAAGCTATGAATTAGGTATGTCCCTTTCTTCCGTAGTAGGATCCTGTTGCAGCCTGCTGGCTCAGTTTAGGTTTAACCGAATCAAATCACTTTCCTCTAATGTTATGTAATTTAATTACCAAGTTTGAGCCTCCCTGGTTAAATTTTTTATCAATTATGTCACAATCCATGTTTTTCTCTTTATTTGATGTTTTCTTCAGCTCGCTGTCAATCGTGTAATACAGCAAATGAACGGGTCACTCTTCATGATAGTAGATGGACAGTATTGAGGCAGTTTTAGAGGCAGTTGCGCTGACTGATTTCTGTGTGCTCTGCTTGAAAGGAGTGGCTTGATTTCAGTTCTTGTTTCTTTTAGATGTCTTTTGCTGGCATGCACAAGTTTATCAACATCTAAATCCTATACACAGCACATTTCTATTTGGCAATGCGTAGAAAGAAACTAGACTTTTTTTTCTCAAGCTTTAGTCCCTCCCCATGTTTACTGTAACAAAAAAACAAAAAAAATGACAGGACAAAAGGGAGGGTCTCTTAAATAATGGTCCAGTTTTATCTCATTGGTGTGGGTTGGATAAAGTCTCCCTATAGTGTACCAGCTGTCAAACTTCCTCTCTATGAATTCAGAGAAGACACTCGAGAGGTACATAACAGCTTGTCAGGGGCTCTGCCAATGTCCATTTTCTTTCATTTATAGATCAATAGTTGTCTTTATTTTTGATTCCTTCTCCTACTTGTTCTTCTGTCTCTCTCCATTCTTCTATTTGTCTTTGACAGGGCAGCCCTAAATGTCTGCTTTAACTAGCTACTCACAGCCCTCCTCACAACACATTTACATACGCATCAATCATGCTGTCAAAGGTAAAGGCATGACTGCGTGTAAAAACCTGAATTGGATTATGGCCTTGTCTCATCCTTGACACTGATTGCTTGGCTGGCTGGCTGACAGGCCTGTTGATTCGCAAGCTAAACAGCCTTAAATATTATGGGCTGCAATTTCTTTCTCTATGTGTGGTGATTGTTTACTGCATGCATATTTAGGTGAGAAAAACAAGCCATACAATTTCAAGACAATTTAAATCTGCAGGTATTGAACTAATTAGATGCATTACAATATTACTTGAAAAAGTAACTTTTGTGCTGTTTCTGTAAGCTTTTGGTAGTTAGGATACTTGCTTAAGTGAATATAATAAACAAATTGCTTATTCAATTCAATTCAATTTTATTTATATAGCGCCAATTCACAATACATGTTGCCTCAAGGCACTTCACAACAGTCAGGTACGCACATTCCAATTAGTCCTAACTATTGAACAGTGCAGTCAGATTCAGTAATTTATTCAAATTGGATAAAAAGTTTTTCTATCTAAGGAAACCCAGCAGATTGAATCCAGTCAGTGACTTGCAGCATTCACTCCTCCCGGATGAGCATGTAGAGACAGTGGACAGTCACTGGCGTTGACTTTGCAACAATCCCTCATACTGAGCATGCATGTAGCGACATTGGAGAGGAAAAGCTCCCTTTTAACAGGAAGAAACCTCCAGCAGAACCAGGCTCAGTGTGAGCGGCCATCTACCATGACCGACTGGGGGTTTGAGAGAACAGAGCAGAGACACAAAAAGAACAATGAAGCACTAATCCAGGAGTACTTTCTATGGGCAGGAAAAGTAAATGTTAATGGATGTAGCTCCTTTAGTCGTTTCACCTAGAAAGAAAGAACAGATAAACTTTATCACAATATGCTAATATTTTGAGAAGGACCTGTATAGAAACTCACCTGGCCAGAATCCCAGTTTTAATGTCAGTCACTCAATGTGCTCCAACCCACCACACATGTATCCCTAAACGTTCATACAGCTCTAATGACAACATTATCACTCCTTTTTCACAGACAAGTCACAATTAGTCCCACTACAAACACTGTGGAACATGTGATATGTTTTCAACTTGTTTTAGGCACTTGAAAATACATTTGCACATATTCCAATGGACCCTTCGTTATTGGTCAATGTTAAAAAAAACAATTAACCAGCAGCATGTGGCCAAGTGAAACATTTTTCATTAAAAAATTTAAAGGTTCTCTGAAGTTGAGTTCAAACACTTGAGCCTGAGGTTAAGAGCCAAGAATGTGAGAAGGAGGAGGAACGGACTGGCATAAGAAGCCCTCTGTGGCTGAGGCTGAGAGGCAGCCGTGTGTATCACCAGGCTCATCATCACGGCTCATTTAAGTGTTTGATCCCAGCAAAGGCACTCAATCCTAGACGAAAAGTTCATACCACCCAAGGGTGGCATCTCCGTAGCTTATGCTGGCAAACACAGTATGGCGAGAAAAGGAAGCTTAACCCCCAAGAAATTACCATCTGCCAACCTTATTCCCCCTTTCAGATGCTTGTAATTAATCTGTTGTGTAAATGCTATTTTTGCAGTATATTTAAACTAAGTGGAAAAAACATCATGAGAGCTCATACCTCCTAATTAGTGTATATTTATGGCAATTAAATGTTCTGCTTTTGCGGCTTGGATGAGACTAACTAAAGGAATTCTTAATGTCTGACCCTGAGATATGTACTATTTCACTAATGATGCTCTGAATACCAACAACAAAGTCTGTCCTAACCATCTGTAGCTTTTTCAGAATAAAATTCATACTGCTTTTATTCAACAGCTAAGCAGCATACATGGAAGATGTTTCAATCTACAGGTGGACAAAGTAGGTATGCTGTCATAAAAAGTTGACTGATTTCACAATTATTGTGACCGTTAAACATGACGATCTCCGCAATGTTTGTACTCTCTTCTCTGCATTATGCCACTGTCTTACGGCAGAGAGTTTGACCACGTATATTTCACTATCCAATTATCAGGTGAAATTGGCTGTTTAATTTTACAGCCTAAGTGAAGGCACTCTCTCTCTCTCGAAATGATGGCAGTTCAGTAAGTCCCCGAACATCCCCCTGGGCAGCCTGCTCGACAGAGACAACTTTAATGTGTGTATGTGTGTGTCTGCCCAGGTGTGTGTTTTTGTAAAGTGTACTACAGGCACCAATGAATTATAAATCAAACAAGGTGATGATAACTTTGGGGTTGACACTGTGATCCATCGTCTTGCCTCCGCACTGACTATTCCATTTTAGCCAGCAGCAGGCTGCGACTGAGAGGCTTTCTACCACAATATAATTGTTTAGAAGTAATGAGGTGGAAAAAAAGGACAGAGAAAAGGAGAAACACAAGGGAGGGAGCTTATTACTAATAGATTGGAAGGGAAAAGGATGAGTGCATTGAGGTAAGCATATACAGGTCCTTCTCAAAATATTAGCATATTGTGATAAAGTTCATTATTTTCCATAATGTCATGATGAAAATTTAACATTCATATATTTTAGATTCATTGCACACTAACTGAAATATTTCAGGTCTTTTATTGTCTTAATACGGATGATTTTGGCATACAGCTCATGAAAACCCAAAATTCCTATCTCACAAAATTAGCATATTTCATCCGACCAATAAAAGAAAAGTGTTTTTTATACAAAAAACGTCAACCTTCAAATAATCATGTACAGTTATGCACTCAATACTTGGTCGGGAATCCTTTGGCAGAAATGACTGCTTCAATGCGGCGTGGCATGGAGGCAATCAGCCTGTGGCACTGCTGAGGTCTTATGGAGGCCCAGGATGCTTCGATAGCGGCCTTTAGCTCATCCAGAGTGTTGGGTCTTGAGTCTCTCAACGTTCTCTTCACAATATCCCACAGATTCTCTATGGGGTTCAGGTCAGGAGAGTTGGCAGGCCAATTGAGCACAGTGATACCATGGTCAGTAAACCATTTACCAGTGGTTTTGGCACTGTGAGCAGGTGCCAGGTCGTGCTGAAAAATTAAATCTTCATCTCCATAAAGCTTTTCAGCAGATGGAAGCATGAAGTGCTCCAAAATCTCCTGATAGCTAGCTGCATTGACCCTGCCCTTGATAAAACACAGTGGACCAACACCAGCAGCTGACACGGCACCCCAAACCATCACTGACTGTGGGTACTTGACACTGGACTTCTGGCATTTTGGCATTTCCTTCTCCTCAGTCTTCCTCCAGACTCTGGCACCTTGATTTCCAAATGACATGCAGAATTTGCTTTCATCCGAAAAAAGTACTTTGGACCACTGAGCAACAGTCCAGTGCTGCTTCTCTGTAGCCCAGGTCAGGCGCTTCTGCCGCTGTTTCTGATTCAAAAGTGGTTTGACCTGGGGAATGCGGCACCTGTAGCCCATTTCCTGCACACGCCTGTGCACGGTGGCTCTGGATGTTTCTACTCCAGACTCAGTCCACTGCTTCCGCAGGTCCCCCAAGGTCTGGAATCGGCCCTTCTCCACAATCTTCCTCAGGGTCCGGTCACCTCTTCTCGTTGAGCAACGTTTTCTGCCACACTTTTTCCTTCCCACAGACTTCCCACTGAGGTGCCTTGATACAGCACTCTGGGAACAGCCTATTCGTTCAGAAATTTCTTTCTGTGTCTTACCCTCTTGCTTGAGGGTGTCAATAGTGGCCTTCTGGACAGCAGTCAGGTCGGCAGTCTTACCCATGATTGGGGTTTTGAGTGATGAACCAGGTTGGGAGTTTTAAAGGCCTCAGGAATCTTTTGCAGGTTTTTAGAGTTAACTCGTTGATTAAGATGATTAGGTTCATAGCTCGTTTAGAGACCCTTTTAATGATATGCTAATTTTGTGAGATAGGAATTTTGGGTTTTCATGAGCTGTATGCCAAAATCATCCGTATTAAGACAATAAAAGACCTGAAATATTTCAGTTAGTGTGCAATGAATCTAAAATATATGAATGTTAAATTTTCATCATTACATTATGGAAAATAATTAACTTTATCACAATATGCTAATATTTTGAGAAGGACCTGTATGTAATATTTAAAATGTTATTTAATTCAGTTTATTTATATAGAACCAATTCACAATAAACATCCTTCTAAGGCACTTGAAATGGAGGTCAAATTCACATCCTACGGATGTACGTTAAAATGCATTTGGGTCAAAATTCAATTTACAAAATTCCCACTCATTTGCATCCATTTATGCAGTTGGGTTCAGATATCAATACATAGTTCAATTCAATCCTGATTATAATACAATACATATAATCATGTCCTTTTATTCTAAACAAGGCTGGGTAGGAGCGGCCATCTGCCACAATAGTGATAAAAGGTCCAGCTCAGACCAGGCCAGAGCAGTGACCCTGGTGACCGACAGCGTGTTGCATAGATATACATTTTAAGGCATCTTTAAGGTGCCTCTGTTGAGGCAGTGGACACTTGGATAGAGAACATTTATTATCGTATGTACATTTGGGATGAAAGGCGCTACCAGCCAGATAAATAAAAGTAAACTAACCAATTAAATTTTAGTTGAGGGCACACGTGCGCCCACCCTTACAGACCCACACAGTTGTATGTACAGGACGTTTTGACACAAAAGACCACTTCTCCAGTTCTGATTTCGTTTACAATTTTGGTAAGAAATCAATAAAAAGTCAAATAATAATAGATGTTATTTTAATCAAAGCAAAATCTCAAGGTGTGCACAGTGCGTACAGTTGCAAGCGCCACCATATGACACTATATAAATAAGTTAGACAAAGCACCTAAGGAAAACAGACTGATATAGCTGGGGTGTCATGTTTCCTGGTAATTTCCTGACCCACATGCAGAATCAAATGAGGACAGAGACTGTAAGATGACTTAAGCGATTTATTTACAATATCAGAATAAGTATGTACTGGTTGAACATGGCTTCGGTGTTCTGTTACAGCGGCGTCTGGCGAGGAGAGAAACTGTTAATGGGCGTTTGAAGCAAGAATGTAAGCCGATTGTCTGAATGACGTTTTGATTTTGCACAGCTTACTGTGTGACGAAGGAAAAGTTGACACCAAGGTTTGTCAGTCCTGGAAAGGGTTTGTAGATAAAATCTTCTGCGGTGAGTTTGTTTCTTGACGAGTCTTGGATTTGGATGGAGTGGGTGTGAGCTGGAGAAGAAATAGAGAGCATTGGAGAGCGGGCAGGCTGAAGGCTTTTGGACGTGTTAGAGCTGTAGTTGACTACCGAGGAAGTGAATCCTGAGTGCTACTGTGGCTTAGTCAGTCTTAAGGAGGAGCTTGAGGTTGGCTTGGAGTCAGCTATGGAAGAGCAACCTAAGAGGCACAGGAGTCAGGTGATGAGCTGGGAGAGAAAATCTAAAACATGAACAGGACTCAAAAATGATCAAACAATCATTCAAGTAAATTCTGACTAGATAGGTTGAGCCACAGACATTAATACATAGATGCCTCTTTGACTGGGTTGGCCCACTGCTGAGACGTAACTGTGTGTCCGCCATATTGCTGGAGGCTAGGCTTGACTTTATTTCATAAAGCACATTTTAACAGAGATTTACGTTAATGCCGTCCCTTATTTAGTCACACACACACACACTTATGTTCGTAGGTACGACGGAGAGTTAGGGCCAGGCTAAAAAGTTTTGTTTTTTTTATTACAAGAATAAAGGCAAGATTTTTATGAGAACCCTCACAAAAAAGCGCAGCTCTCCATGATTTGGTTTGGACACCTAAACGGTTCGAACAATTCCATGCTGCACAAGTAAGACGCATTTTGGCTTTCTGACTTGACTCCACAAAAATGGCGGCGACATCAGAACACTGTTCAACATTCGATAGGATGTCTACATATTAATGTCTATGGGTTGAGCAGGCAAAGCATAGCAGTCTCTTAGCTCCTTAATTTCCCAGCAGCTTAATGATGGAATTAACAGCAGGCGGGTAGACTGCAGCCAGCGGCCACGACGTCCATCATGGATCCTCTGTGGTAAAGATCTCACATACGCACTAAAACTCACACTCACAAGCCAGGATATGACATGGTACTGCTTTCAAAGAAGCCTCAGTTTTAATGGTTATGGAATTTTACATTGAAAATACAAGCCAGTGAAAATGTTATAACTGTGAAAGCAGGGAACCCCTTCTCCCCTTAAAGCAACCTTTGGCCACAAGTTGTCAGCTTTTACAAGTGAGGTTGGCTGCAACAAGTTTTTTTCTATTATTCATCATTCTGTTCATTAAATGATTCTGCTAATTAATTCAATGAACAGACCTGTAAACAGTTGGCACATATAATTGTGTTAATTTAATGGTAGCTGCTCATCAAATGTTGGAAAAGAGCAAGGAGTACCAGTTTGGGCAGATAACATTGATTCTGGGAAAAACGAGGGGGATGAAGAGAGCTGGAACAGGAGGATGTCTGCAGCACATCTACCTTTCCACTCTTAAGATCAAAATTACCACCTTAGATGGGAATGAGAATTTTAATTAGAACTCGAGGCTATCTCATCTTAGAGTGCGTGGAGCTAAAAGACTTAATTCCCACCACACGCTCCTGTATACCCCTCCCTTACCTTCACCGGCCACTTTGTCCATTATTTAATAGGCTCTTTGTTATCCATCTACTTGGGCTTGCCAGGTACTTAAAGCCCCTCCATTGGAATATTAGGTATTCTGATGAGGCAGGCAGCTGTGCATTTTACACAGATGGTGCCGTCTATAATCAGCTCTCCCAAAAGAATGCCTGTGCTATCTTAAACAAACCTATTCTTTATATGACAATAAAACAGAGCTGCAAATTGTATTGAACAAGATAGATGTATTTACTGGCGGCATGAAATGCTGTGGCACCCCACAATTCAGTTCTTTTTTTGGTTGGTATATTTGTATTACTGAATGAACTCTTTAAAAAGGACGTGTAAAAGGAAGGGTAATAATGGACATGAATAACATTCAGATTCATGCTCTTTAAATGTAGTATTATTGGTTGGAATGGTTAGACCTAAAGAGCTTGTAGAAAATCTGTACATTTAATTCAGTATGTTTGTCAGACAGGTCAAGGACACGTTTATAACCTTCACAATGTGTTAATGAGGTCCTTTTGTGTTTTATGTATTAGGAAAAAAAATATTTCAATTTTATTGTTGTAGAAAATGTCACATTGAAATTTTGCAGCCACAATTGCAAATAGTTTTAACATCTATGGTGTCTCATCCACCTATTGGTTTAATGAGGCGTTTTGAAAGGCCATATTGTATGAAGGGTGTTTATTTGCTATTCCTAACAAAGTGGTCTGGTGTACAAACCTGAACAGTGTCTTAGATGTGAAGAGGTTGAAACAGAATTGTTGTCTGATGTTAAGCACTATGCAAAAACAAGAGTTTCAACAAAATCCCATTTATTTTACCTCCAACACATTGCCAGCCTGTAAATTAGTGTTTTGTTTCATGTTTTTACAGGGCCTTGCAAAAGTAATAATAACCCTAGAACCAGTGATGATCACATTCAAATGAACACGTTCATGAGTGGAGCTCACGTTTTTGGGAGCTTTGTACTGAAGATTTTGTTAAACTTATGACCGCATTCTGATATTGGCCACCAGTATTTATTTAGATTTTGTGGTTGTAAAATTGTCCAAAAAATGTGCTGTAAGTGCTTCTGTTGCCTTTTCCAAGACAACTTCAACTTTCATTATCAGGCAGTTATTCAGTAATGTGGGCCAAACAACAGACCTATGCCATATCCACTCTTTATCAATTTGATGGCAACAAGAGGGTTTAAATAAAGTATTTAAGCTTTATTTCAGACAAAACATGACAAGTGAACAAGAACTAGTTCATGCTGAAGCTGTGAACTTAATTCAGACTGCTTAAGTGGTGAACAATGAAAATGAATTGATGTATTTTAAAATGGCTGAACTGAATTTAGAACTAGTTTTTGTTAAGGGTGAAATGGCAAAAAACTGCCAAGATTGTGATCAGTTTTTCATTTTACAACCTTAAACCTCAATTTATGTATTCGTTTATGTTACAGACCAGCACAAAGTAGCACTTGCCTGAGAGTTGGAGGGCAGGGGCGGACTGGGACAATAATCCAGGCTTCCCAGCCTGGATTATTTATTATTACCAGCGAATTACCAGTGAATTAATGCAAACCACCAAGACTGAGATAAATTGAGCACTCTTTGGATGTCTTCACATGTCAACTGAATGCCAACAAGATAAATGTTTTTGCTGTGGTGCAATATTATGAACTCAAATCACATAAACCGAAATTATCTTCACCTACATTATGCTATGTACTAACTCACTAATATGACAATCAATCGTAGTATCATACAACAATTGATTTGGAGTTATTCTTTGACTTGTCTGATGTAGGTGGTACTGAAAAATAAATCCAAATCCTTGGAGTCAGGGCAGGAAAAATAATCAAATGGCTTCTCCTGACTTTGATGTCTATCGTTGTACTTGTCTTCCCCCATCTCTCTCTCTCTCCTGAAGGTTCCTGCTCTGACTCTTTACTGCTGCTGTCCACCACCTCCATAACAACAGTAGCTCTTGCAGCACTTGTTCTGCTCACTGTACTGACACTGCTTTTTTCACCACCTTGGTAAAGAAAATCCAAAATCCACCCATCATTTCCATGCATTCTCTGTATTCATATAACAACAAATATTTTCCTTATTTCAACGGGATGTTACCTGGTTAAATAAAGGTTAAATAAAATAAAAGATTTGAATATGTATATAATTTATTAGTGGAGTTTATGAAGGGAACAGTAAAGCTGAATTCCTGGACATTTACGCATTAAACAAATTTCGTTAACCCTATTTTAAAATTTGCAGTACCTAATAATGTTTCAGTAAGTCAGTTTTGACCTGCTTGGTTCGTAAAAGAGGAACTACCCTCCTTTAACTCTCACGTTCGCTCCATTTTACATAGTGTACTTCACCGGCGCTCAGCCTGCTGTGTGTCTCTGCACTGCTGTGAGCTGCTGTGTGCTATGAGCACTGCAGACAGCCTTAGGAAAAAAAAAGGAGGGGGTGTGTCTGGCTTTACCTATTGCTGTGGCAGTCTGTGGGAGTTTCAGTCAGGCAGATTCCCGAGTGGGCTGCACCGGGAAGCACTGTCCCAGTGCTCCCGATGGCTCCCAATGGCCAGTCCGCTGCTGTCATTTTACAAATGATAATCTACAAAGTATGAGGTGTTTATGTATTCTGACTCGTTTAAATCCAGTGCCCTAAATGAAATCCAGTGTAACCAACTGCATTCATGGGTAATTTGTTTACTAAATAAACAACACCTGTGTGTAATTTAATCTCAGTATAAATCTAGCATCAGAGGTTGGTAGCAAAATATGGATGAACATACCAAGGCTGCCCGCAGACAGGTCAGGGAGAAAGTTGTGGAAAAGTTTGAAAGAACCTTCCGTTTACAAAAGAATGTCTTAAAGTAAAAATATCTTACAGAGGTTTCAGTCCATCTGAAAATGGAAAGAGTACGGCACAACTGCAGTTCTACTAAGACATGGCTGTCCACCCAAAATGAGGAGAGCAATAATCTGAGAATCAGCCAAGATGGCCATTGCAGCTTTGGAGGAGCGGCAGAGAACCACAACTTAGGTAGATTCACCAATAGAACAACTATTACTTGTGTACTCCACAACTCTGGTCTTCATGGAAACATGGTAAGAACAAAGCCATTGTTGAAAGAGAGCCATAAGAAATATATTATGCAGTTATCATTGTATGGGTCACAGCAGGCATGTGGAAGAAAATGAGGCCAAAATAAAAATTTTGGCCTACATGCAAGATGCTTTGTGTGATGGAAAACTAACACTGAGCATCACTCTGAACACACCATCACCATGTTGAAACATGCTGGTGTGGGGACGTTTTTCTTGGGACATGGAGGGACATGGAAGCAGGTCAGAGTTGATGGGGAGATTGATGGTGCTAAATACTGGGTAATCCTATAGGAAAACCAGAAGTTAATCTCCCAAAAGAAAACCAACCGTAAAGATACAGCCTGTATATGGGTGTGAATGGCCCAGTCAAAGTCCAGACCTAAATCTAATTGAGAATGTGTGGCCAGACTTGAATACTTAGAAGGTCTCAGTCCCAGCAAAATATGTTGATGTGAAAAAGTTCAAGAAGTGTAAATACTTTTGGGAAGGACTTTACCTGTTTACTGTTATCTGTTTGTACTATTACAGTAAATAAGGGAGTAACTTATATCAGGTTTGGGCTGGAACCTTATCAATGAAGTGGCTCAGGCTGTAATGGGCACTATAATTACCTCTGTAATTCAACCAATGATAAGAATCTCACCCAGTTTCCTGTTTTAATCCCACTCATCTATCTTTTTATTTACCTTTTCCTTCCTCTCACATTTTTGTTGTTCAGATAGTGTTCTTCTTAATCTGTTAAATGTTTATCATTTATCTCTAACTTGGTCTGCTTCTTAATACAACATCAGGCCAAATCAACGGATTCATATTATAAGTGCAACATGCCCAGAAGCAAACTCTGTGATCGTAGCAAATGAAATCCCAGTTATTGGAAATGGGATTGAATTTGCTTTTGCTCTTACTGCTGATAAAGGTGCACCTGATATGATAAAAATATATGGATGCATATACACAAACACTCAATGGTAGACGCACGATACCCTTTATTAGAGTAGAGCTCAAGCATTTAATGATCACATTCATTGTATTTGTATCATTTCTGTAAACAAACAATTTTACAATATAATACAGAAGGTCTAAGGTCTAAAAAAAGAAAAAAAGATTAAATTTTTCCTGTCATTTTTTACACTATGTCATGCTCATCATAACCTTATGTGTTCCCTGTTTATAAAACTAATATACTTAAGTGGAAGTCCAGATGGCCTAAAAAGTATGTAGCTTTGGTATTTATAATGATACTACAGTCCGAAAAGCAATTCCATATGCTCAAAAAAAGTATAAACTTACCATGCAGTACAGGCTTCTTGCCAAATTGCAGATATGCTGAAGAAAAAAATACTGGAACACAGTTGTGTTTCAAAATAAATAAATAAATAAGGTCTATCCAGAGGGAAGAGTGTGTCTGCCATGAGTGTTCACAGCATGACAGATGAGGAATCCCACTGAGTATAAATAATGCAAAATGGGCAGAGTAAGTGACTGGCTCAATGTGTATAATCAAAGTATGATTTTCAGCTTTACTCTTTGAAAGTTGACCAACATGTAAGAAATGTTCTGTGATACAAGACTGCTGCTTGGAAACAATGGCTGTTGCTCAGTAAGAGCTTAGGGATGTCTTTAATATCGAGGTTTATTGCTTTAAATATATAAAAATCACTGGTGGCGTCTTGGTGTGTCTGTTTTTTGCCTGGCAGGTAATTTAAAAAAATTAATAGTGGTTTGGTTGTGTTTAACATGGTTGACATTCAACATGGTTGCATCCAAAACAAATGCAAACATACTTTTGCTGATCTATTATATTTTTTTGTACTTTCTATAATTATACCAACTCATCATTTGTGGTATTAATATTATGCAGGAGCATAGTCCACACAGGGAAGGTGTGTCAAAACAGAGTTTATTAAAGGCTGCATGGCACTGTCTCTCAAGGACTGCAGTTCGAGACCCTTTCTCTAGACCCTTTTAAACAGAATATCTGGATAAAGATTCCTACACTTCTTTTTTGTAACAGAAGAAACTTGACTCTACTGCTTCAACGCAAGTAAACTCCATCCCAAACTCCTCCAGTCATTTTAACTTATGTCCAGTGTGTTGTGAGTCCGAGACTGTTCAAAAGAAATCCTACAGGCTGCCAGCTCTGGCCATACAGTCACTAAATAAACTTGCCTATAATTGTAAAATAGCTCAATCTGGGAGCATCAAGGCTGGATGCATATCCATTGTTTATCTTGCATCCTTGTACCATGAGCTGAACGGTAAGGGATATAAAGAAATCTCCAAAGCTCACTGGAGCAAGAAGTAGCATCGTTGGGTCTCTGGTTTATCATCACAAGTATAAAAATACGGAGTTTGCTAAATGGTACTGGACATTTTCCAAGACCCTGGAAACCTTGTTGGAGCATGACAATACCAAGTCTTTGAAATACTAGGAGATTTTAAATAAAAATCTGGAGGCATCTGCGATGATCCAAAATGTTCTTCTCTGTCTATGGACCTAAATCCTTTAGAGAAGCTGTTGATGAGCTAAACAGAGCTTAAAGGAGAACCCAGAACACTGGAGGATCTAGAGGGATTGTACAAAAAGCAATGGCCATAAACCCCTCTCTCTGTATAAACCAACCTTGTGGAATCCACATCTTCACCCGAGGTGCCAGTAGTTATGGAGGGCTCTGTGTTGTTCATCCACAGAGATACACAATACAGCTTACTGTAGCCACCACAGGACCACACTTGGCATGTAGCCTTTCCTGCACTCTCCTGTAATGTGATTTGTCCTCTCTGCTGATACCCCAAAATGCCCTCTTCTTCTGCCCCTACCATCGAGTTAGCCCCCACCCAACCCACTTCACCCCACCTCCAATTTTCACACTAACCCAATTAGCAGCTCATCAATAATGCTCAGCATTTCATTTTGTTGCTTTAATTAACAAATTCAATTTGCGCGAAACTGCTGTGAAAACAAATTAAAAGCGCAGCAAATTAAAAGCCCTCAGTACCAACGGATACAGCTAAGGTGATTACAGATGCGTGAGGCGACAGTTTTCTTGTTTGTTTTATCACAGGAGGGGTGACGAGACTCTTAAGAGGAGGGGAGACCCTGACTGAACTACTGGTATAGGATCTGAAACTCCAGGGGAGGCGGGAGAAGCCGTTTGCCTGTACAAGGAAGATGGCAATAGGCTGAGGCTAAGTTTGTGCCTGTGCATCATTAGCTACATAGAGGTGCCACTACTAATTAACCCAAATTATTATGTTGGAACAGATCAGCACAATGTATGGTCTAACTGTAAACATGTATTTTGAATATTTTAAAGTAAGCCAAACATTAGGTTTGTACCAACATCAAGTGCTAATTCCAGACACTTTTTTTATTTTTACCTGCAGTCTGTACAGGCCTTATTTTCTCTTTTAGTCCCTCTTTAGCTGTTTAAAGGCTGAAACCAGTCTGATTGTAATTCATGTATGACCTAAATATAGATGGGGAAATACTGGTATTTTGTGTAATTAGTTTTCTTATTTGGTAATAGTAAATTAATCATCCAAAGTTTTGAATACTTTACATTGCCTTTACAAGAACCAGTAGTTGTTACTACAGTAGAGATCAGAATAGGCCAATTTTCCATTTATTGGCTATGTTTGGCGATAATCGGGTAACATTTTTTTCCTGTTTATCAAATAAAATCTAAAGAAAATCAGGTAAAGGTTAGGGGTTTGATGCATGATTGATATGGTAATTCCTTCATTTTGTGTTGGATTCAAAATTACTACTTTTATCAAAAAACCTATAGGACATGTTCTCTTTTGTGTCCTTGTCCTTTGAAAGAAAAATGGGACTTAGACAAAAAAGATTGGAATCAGCTGGTCTGATCTCAAATAAAATTGGAAAATGTTGGCCATACAGGTAAAAACCAGATCAGTAGGTGTCACTTATTCCCTTACAAAGCATTTATCACTTTATCAGAGACTATCGAACAGGTTTTTATGTAAGAAGATTAAAGATGGAATTCTTTACTATGCCAACCCTACACAAAAGAGTCATCACATTTATGATATTCCAAGAGCAAAATGATTAGATGAGTTTGTTAAACCGACATGCTAATATGAAATATGAGGTATTAAAATGTACCCAATCTTTATGAAACTCATCAGACACTTTTTTGTGCACATCTCCATGTGCTTCTTGTCTGCCTCAGTCTTTCTTACCCGTTGTATGTATGGTGATTGTCTGGCTGCTTTAACAACCTTTAAGATTTCATGTGATTAGCAAAAAGTCGGTTGTTTGTTTCAAATCAAATTCCTTCTGCTTTCTCTTTCTTTTGGTGTTTTCTTTATATATGTGTTACAAAAGTGCATGCGTGCTACACAAAAGCACTACTCACCATCTTAGGAAACGAGTTCACATACGCTTTCAGTGTGTTCACACATCTAATGGAAAAAAACACTACAGCTATGGTCAGAGCTTTACATACAGTCATCATGAGCATGAAGAATTCAATCTGGGCGTTTATTATTTTAAAAGTGTTTTTAAAGGTGGAATTATCAAAAACCTATTATTTTTTATTTAATAATTTAAATAGGCTATTTGACCAATCTTCTCCAGAGAATTTGTCCATTTGAATTGGTTGGTATCCTGGCAGGGACCTGTTTCTCAGGCACAGTCTGCCGGTACACTTCCCAAAGATCTTTCCTCGGTTTTATTTAAGACTATTCTTCCCCATGAAACATCATTAAAAGCACTAAATTAATGTGACGTTTATACTGATGATGACCTTATTAACAAAACATTTCCATCGTACAGCCACAAAGACAAGCCACTCTAAGCAGCCTCTAATCATTAAAAAATCACCAATGTAGCCATCATTATTCTGTGCATATTTGAGCTTTCTTAAATTAAATGTTCTTCACAGAACCACAGGAGGCATGGAGTGGAAAACATTGAGTGCTTCATATAAAATGTGTGCTGGACATCTCCCATTCTAATGGATAAAACATAATAATTGAAGCAAATGTTTAAAAGTCTGGCTTTATTATTCATTTAATTATAACAACTCAAACCATAGGCCTCTGGATGCTAACCACCACTAACTGCTGTAACATAAACTCAGTGATCTGTCATGGCTCATTCAAGCAGAATCCATCCTATGTGTTAATAGCGTGAAGTTATGAGTACCGAATGACACTTGCACCGTGGTGTTCCCAATCGGTTTTCTCTTTAAGTCCCGTGCCTTGCTGGTCCCATGGCCATCAGTGCCAAGTTTACCCTGAAAGCAGACTGAAAGATGCTAAAATAAGTCTCAAAAACCTGTAAAATGTTGTAAGAGGACCTACAGTATGGTTTTGCCTCTGTTATGAAAGTGCATCCCTGTACAATCAGATTGATACTGCTTAAGTTTCTCTTTGAAATAAAAGTGTGCAAGGACTAAAGACTAAAGTTTCCCACATAGAACAATGATAAAGACCAGGATTTATGGAAAGATGTTATTTGGACAGAGGAGTCTAAATTTCAGTTGTGTTGCTACCAGAACAAAGGACATGTTTGACCTAAGCCAAATACATCTTTCCAGGAAAAGAACCTCATTCTAACTGTGAAGCATGGAGATGGATATGTCATAGATTTGGGATCCTTTGCTGCAGCAGGACCTAGCCAGCTCACCATCATAAAATCCACATGGTGCTTGAGGAAAATGTGGCACCATCTGTAAAAAGAAATTTAAGATGAAGGAGAACTCATTCCTGCAACATGAAAATGACCCAGAAACATCCAAGTAAATGCAGCAAGGACTGCTTGAGAATTAGGAAATGGACACTGCTCGGTTTAGCCAAGATCTTAATCTCCTTCAAATGCTGTTGGGAGACTTTAAATGGGCTGTATATGGAAGAAACCCCTAAAACATCTCACAGCTGAAAGTGAGGAGTGGGGCAAACTTTCCCCAGACTGATGTCAGAGGCTGGTAGATGGGTAGAAGTGTTTAGCTGAAGTTATTTCAAACGGGGTAAGCCTAGCTATTAGGGGGCATGGAGTCATGGTGGCATTGTCCTAATATTTTTCCAATTAGAATACACATTTTCATATTTTGTTTAATGAGTTATTTTTTATGTTTACAAGTAAATAAACCACAACATCACTGTGTTGACTTTGACCTCCCTTGCCACATTGTTCCTTTCAGAAATCCCACAGAGATGGATATAGGGGGGCTTAAGTCCCAGCTTAAAGCGTTTAATTAAATTTAATTCAGTTTTATTTATATAGCGGCAATTCACAACACATGTTGTCTCAAGGCACTTCACAACAGTCAGGTTCATACATTCCAATTAGTCCTAACCATTGAACAGTGAAGTCAGATTCAGTTATTTATTCAAATTGGATAAAAACTTTTTCTATCTAAGGAAACCCAGCAGATTGCATCCAGTCAGTGACTTGCAGCATTCACTCCTCCTGGATGAGCATGTAGAGACAGTGGACAGTCACTGGCGTTGACTTTGCAACAATCCCTCATACTGAGCATGCATGTAGCGACAGTGGAGAGGAAAAACTCCCTTTTAACAGGAAGAAACCTCCAGCAGAACCAGGCTCAGTGTGAGCGGCCATCTGCCATGACCGACTGGGGGTTTGAGGAAAAAAACAGAGCAGAGACACAAAGAGAACAAAGAAGCACTTTAGTGAAAGGAGATTATGATACTTCTTACTGGAACTGTATACATGTCATGATCAGTGTAGGTTTGTTTCCCTCTAATGGTATATGGAGAAATATCCATGTCACCTGGTACTGATAGCAAGCCGAAGCTGTCCTGACTGGGAAGAAGAGAGGGAATGATGAAACTTAATGTTGTCCCACTTCTTAACTGACATGTGTAATGCTAAGTGTGAGCTCTGGTGAGTTTGTCTTCTTCAAACAAATGTTGTTTGAACACCATCCTTCTCTGTCTTCATCTGTCTTTGCTCCACTCTCACTCCAAACTGTGATTAGAAGTTCCCAGACACCAAACTGTGCATCCATCTGGTCCTAACATCAACATCTGTAGAGGCTGTTGATTGTTTTGACACAGAGAAAAGACATGCACATCTTGCTATTTAATTGTATATTTTTCCGAGGACCCCCCTTCTTGCTTCTATCCTTTCTGTTCTCTCCATGCAGCTAATTATTGTCCTGCTTAATTACCAGTAAACACAGCAGCCCAGCCTGATTCAGCTTTAAAGAACTATTCAGCAGTCCATTCCAATACCTGATTGAACTCAGCTTAATGGGAAAAGTTGTGCTGGAGAAAAAGCTTTAGTCACACAACATTTTGTCTCATTTCTTTTCTAATATGTTTGCATTTGTCTGCTCATTTTAAGATAAGACATTTTAAATACGTTTACGGCATTATCACAAAAAAAATAAAAATATCAGGCAGAGAGACTGAGAACTGTTTTGGAGCATAAACGTATACACTTTCACTATTGCTGTTGGATCCATCATGGCGATAAACCTACATAAAAAAAATACACGTCTTCTGACCTTCAGCTCCAATTAGGCCCTCGAGGAGATACGGATGAACTTTTCAACCTTGAGTCCTGTCTATTGATACGCCAATACAGTTGCTGTAGAGATGGGTGAAAGTGGCGAGTCAATATACAAGTTTATTGTTAGAAGCAGGAGCAATAGTTTCTGTCACACAAACATAAAAAGTTTGTTGACATCTCTGAAGGCTTGAGCTCTGAGTCCCATATGGAGGAATTTCAGTTCCATTTTCTCTCTCTCACATTTGATTGAACCCACCCGATAGAAAATAATGGAAATATGAAAGCCTCCAAAGCTAGGTGGATTTTCCACTATACTGCTTGTTTTGTGATGTTTCTTAAAGATAAAAACATTTCAACCCATACTTGAATAGAAAACACACCATAATAAAAATGGAAAGGTCACTCTTTTAAACTTCCTGATGGAGGACTGTTCTCCCAGCTTGAAAATAAGGTAAACAACATCCATTTAATGCACTAATGTAATGAAAATGAACCTTATTGTTCATGATCTGTTTCAGATTTGTGCAATCAGTCATGTCTGTTGAGTTTATAACTGATTTAAAGCAGAGTTTTGATTTTCTTGACAGGTTAGGATTTCCTAATGTCTTGTTAAAATGAACATGATGTTGTTTGCTTAAGGAAGAAACACACCAGTAACTTAATTCATTATTTATTGTAGTAGCATAATCCTAAACTGAAACATTTTGAAAAACCTAAACTTTAATCAGAGAAAGAGATGTACAGAGATGTTGTACTGACACATGAAAATGTTTGTGATGGTAGGACAAAAAAGCCTTTTTCTTAAAGCTGCTTGTCAAACTTTGGTTGGGATGTGGATTGCATCTAATTGCTGTTATGCTAACTTTGTAACCCCAAGATGGTTCTCTCAGTTGTATTTCTCTGTTTGGGAGATGTGGAGATTACTTTTTTCACTTCAATTAACCTCAACATCACCATATGATTGCAGGAAAACCTTTGTTCTTTCCCAGCCCTTGTTTATTACAGTTGCAGTCATTTGAACTTGAAGATTCTTCTGATTGTAAATATGAGTGATGCTTTCCCATTTGAAGGGTGAGAAAGAGACATGGGCATCTTTGCCATGTTATATTTATAAATCAAGGAAACGGGGAACCATGGATGGACAGTCTGACTAATAAAAAAAAAAAATAGTTTCTAAAGCACTCCACAACAGATGCAAATGCTGAGTAACTGAATAGCCAACTGGGCAACATTATCGTTGCTCTGTTACATATTGCCTCCATAATCACTTGGCTTCACTGAGTCCACTCCTTCAGCACAAAATGGTGCCATTTTTTGTATTATGTCCTTTTTAATTTTTTCCTCTGCCTAAGCCAATAATGGTAATGGGAGTCCTTGATCCTACGTCATAGTGCTGCGGTGTTGTGTGTCCACCTTGACAAACATTGATTCACTGTTTCCTGGTAAACATCAGGTCACTCCTCCATCACTCCATCAGGCAGGGGTCAGTCACAGCCCAGTGGGGATATGATGATAGATAGAGCCCATCTGTATGTGTCTGAGCGTGATTCAGTCTGCTTGTGTGTGGAAGTATCAAGTATGCTATCAGTGTTCTCAAGTCATTGATTGGTCCCCAGTGTCAAGATGCTACCATTGATTCTTTGCTCGGTCAAGCTAAAAAGTCTTAGCTCAGCAGAGGATCTTAGGATACTTATCCACAGACACCATGTACTCCTAAATCTGCTCGAAAAGGACTTGGAATGTGAATTGGAATTGGAATGTTAAGTAGATAGAAATATCAGCTGGCCGTTAAAATAGGCTGATATTCACCATTCTTTTGAACATTGGTACTGTCTTCACCGGAGTTAAGCAGTATACACCAAGGAGGTCCGTCTTTGAGTGGCATGTGGTTACATCAAAAGGCTAGATAGAGACCCCAGAAGAGAGTCAGTGGGGCGCTAGTGTCTGTGTGCTTCTGGATTAATGGTAAATTTTCAATCTATTGTAGTTTAGTGAGTTCTGACAAGAACTGGGACATAGGTCCCAGAGCAGGTAGTTCTGAGACCTGTAATTATATAGATGTTTTATGCACAGTGAAACTGCCAAAGATCAGGTCCCAAGGGAGAAATAGTTTGAAAAAAGCACAGTCCTTAGATAAAATATGAATAATTACAGTGATGATAGGCCAATCGTTTCTCTGTGTCACATAGTTTGGCTTTGCCTCAAAAAGACAACACCAAATGCATCAGGGCAAATGCCTTCCTTCCTTCCTTCCTTCCTTCCTTCCTTCCTTCCTTCCTTCCTTCCTCCCTCCCATGTAGGGTTGTGAGAGGGCTGGTACCCAGAGAAAACCCTTGCATGCATGGGGAGAACAAGTAGAAGTGTACTGTTACAGAAATCATAGCAATTCATCCAGCGCACGAGATGAGAAACTATACACAATATCAGATTCGTGATAAGGAAATTAAATTTTTACTTTATTTTGGGGAAGTCTAAGAATCATGTTTCACAATAAACAGATTCACAGTTTAACAGATTACAAACTTTGTTTTAAAGAACATGTAATCAGTGTAAGACAAATTAGTCAATGTTTGACTTGTCAATGTGTTACATCTTGGAAATAAAAATGCTTAAAGCATTGACTATGCCTTGGTTTTGTTTTTGCACAAACACAAGGAAGGTTTTGTGAATCTGAAACTGTGTTTTAAAAGTGGCTGCTCGGTGTAGAGCTTTCAGGTTCAGGTTTGTCCAATGCGTATTTTAGATTTTGAAGAAATGCAGTCAGGATTCCTTAAATGCAATGAAATAGATGTTTTAGTGTAGCACTGACAAAGTTCTGAAACTGATCCCAACTTTAGCATGATTAACATCCAACGTTGAGCCAATCGTGGTATTATTGCAGTGATTACATATCATTCATGTCTTCTCGCCGTTTTATTGTGCTATAACCAAATACTGCCCTAAAAACCATTTAAAAGTTGTGGAGGCCCCTCCATTGTTTTTGTAAACACATGTTAGCAAGTCCTACGGCAACAAGTCAAGGACTACTTCCTTTCTTACTTCAAAATGGTGTCTAAGACACTCATCTTTTATCTCAGGTCCCCATAATGATAGCTTAGACAAAGACAAAAACTGGATAGTGCTTCAGGAGAAATACAGTATCATATTATTTAAATATTGTCTTTAAATATCTCCTTGGCCAACACTGGTATTGGGTCCAGCCATGGATTATAACATTTAAAGCCAGTTTGATCTTTTCTGGAATTTTCAAAATAAATCACAGTAACCTACTCCTAACTCAGCCCAGGAACAGAAGATGTAACAGCGGACTTCCCGTGACGTCCCTGTTTGAATAAAACCCCACGTTCCAACAAACAGATCTCTATCCATGCAGGTTCCAGACGGGAACCGGACAGGAGAGGCACCAAAGCAGTATGTCTCTAATCAGTAATGTAATGAGACAAGCGTGACTTGACTTTTCTTCTGAGGCCTCCTGAAGCAGCCCTAATCGAAGCGGATTTCCCCACGGCCTTGAAAAGAAGGCCAGGACCGCATCGCACGCCTTCCTCTGTGCACTCGCAGCCACTCAACGAGCCGAACATGCCTTTGTCATACGGTTCAGCCCGGCCAGCTAAAAGCCCCTCCCCACAGCTACGGAGGTTAGCTACAAGCTAACCATTTGTTTACTCACATGTGAATGTTTTCCTAAATGCCCAGGACAGCTTCTCCTCAGCACAGTTCACATAAGAGGTAGTGTTTGAGCAGAGAGGATTAGTTTAGAGTTAAATAATCGAATTAATGTTTGTTTAATGACGTTTGTTTTTGTTTGTGTTGAGAAACACAGCTAATGATGTGTTCTGTGTTGTGTTTTTAAAGTTAAGACAAACTTTATTTAAAGGGTGGATGTTAAACACAAAAGATCGGCCATAACGCTGTCCATGCCTATGCATTTCAACCCTATTAATAGTGGTATTTTAAAGGTATGTGTTTAAATCTGGTAACCAGTTATAAGTTTCTTTTGTTAGCTCCAACTGCTAATGGCTGAGAACACATGCTCGACTACTTTATGAGTCAGCTGAAGATCATTTACCCAGGAAGGTTGTTAGTTTCCAATCTAGGAAATTATTTTTCCCTAAATAATATTTTACTAAACTTGATAACTAATTAAGCACCATTAAGACCCATTTATCCAAACGGTTGGGTTCTTATTCAAAATAATATTTCCTTAAATACGATTTTAATATTTTCTTAAGAGATTTCTTTAAATATTATTTTAATAAATAAAGGCAGCTAATTAAACACTGTTGTGAATTAGTCATCTAGAAGGTTGGTTTTATTCAGGGAATCATTCTTTAAAATGTTATTCTATTAAAATAATGTTTATGTGATCTTTGTGAATGGTTGTTTGAAGGTATTCAAAGACTAACTTAATTTCATTTTCAGATTCTTCAAGATAATCCTTGGTTCTCAAACATAAATAACATTGAATGGTAATCTTGCATCACTCTTTCGGTGATGGTTTTCAACCATCTTTGATTCACTTGTTTATATTGTACATAGCACATTAGTCTTCCTTAATCTTTCATGTTGCTTGGTAGTTTAGTTGGGTTGTCTTAGCATAGTAAAGTTGTTGATTGAAATATGTTTGACTTTGAGTTGACTTATTTTTGTTAAGAAATTCTTGTATTTTAAGAAATTGTGTGAATTAATTCTGTGTATTAAGAGTTTGCTGTTCAATAATGCCAGTGCTTGGCTCATCCCTTTCAGTTTTGTCCTAATGCCACCGCCTTACTGGGCTGGTATTCAAAGGACAACCCTTAACAGACCGAAATATTATTTAATAAAATATTAAAGTATTGATATTGAATAATATATTAATATTCATAATGACAACAGTGGTGTGATATGTCAAGTTGTTTTCTTTGAACTGACCGTTTAACACTTTGAAAAGAGATAATTCTATTCAATTCAGTTTATTTATATAGCGCCAATTCACAACACATGTCGTCTCAAGGCACTTCACAGAAGTCAGGTGCACACATTCCAATTAATCCTAACCATTGAACAGTGCAGTCAGATTCAGTTATTTATTCAAATTGGATAAAAAGTTTTTCCCAGCAGATTGCATCCAGTCAGAGACTTGTAGCATTCACTCCTCCTGGATGAGCATGGTAGAGACAGTAGACAATCACAGGCGTTGACTTTGCAGCAATCCCTCATACTGAGCATGCATGTAGCGACAGTGGAGAGGAAAAACTCCCTTTTAACAGGAAGAAACCTCCAGCAGAACCAGGCTCAGTGTGAGGGGCCATCTGCCACGACCGACTGGGGGTTTGAGAGAACAGAGAAGCACTGATCCAGGAGTCTTTTCTATGGGAAGGAAAAGTAAATGTTAATGGATGTAGCTCCTTTAGTTGTTTCACCTAGAAAGAAAGAGCAGATAAACTCTGAGCCAGTTTTCAAGGTTAGAGTCTGAAAGAGAGCACATAGAGTTAGTTACAGTTAAGCTCAGTCAATTGCCATGTCTAGGAGAGAGAAAGGGTTAAACACTGAAAGACAGGGCCAAGTGGGTCATCGGTAGAGGGTGAGCATTAAGTTGTTGCCAGCAGAAGCTCGGACGATGCTCCTCTCCAGAAAGGTGTCACAGGTAGACACAGAGTCAGGCCAGGTGTAGCTTCTAGGAAGAGAAAAGAGAGAACAAAGTTAAAAGCTGAAATAACAGCAAATAATGCAGAATTAGAGAGTAGTGTGAGAATGTAGCGAAGAAGGTGAAAGTGGTCGTTATGTCCTCCAGCAGCCTAAGCCTATAGCAGCATAACTACAGAGATAACTCATGATAACCTAAGCCACTCTAACTATAAGCTTTATCAAAAAGGAAAGTTTTAAGCCTAGCCTTAAAAGTAGACAGTTTGTCCATCCAGAGCTCATTGATGGCCATTGTTATAATAAAAACCACAACGATTGAGATACCTCTCGCTGTCAGATTGACCATAACCATTGGAAAAGAGAAGGGGTCATACAGGTAGCAGAAATGGAGGGTGTGTTTGTTCCTCAACCATAACTGAGCCAGTTTAGGCTAAACCTGACTCCCCCTTACTCCATCCAACAGGGAGGGAAGAAGATGGAGGTAAAAAATAAGGAAGATAGCTCAGGATAACCTAAGCCACTCTAACTATAAGCTTTATCAAAAAGGAAAGTTTTAAGCCTAGCCTTAAAAGTAGACAGGGTGTCTGCCTCACGGTCTAAAAGTAGGAGCTGGTTCCACAGGAGAGGAGCCTAATAACTAAAAGATCTGCCTCCCATTCTACTTCTAGAGACTCTAGGAACCACCAGTAAACCTGCAGTCTGAGAGTGAAGTGCTCTGTTAGGAACATATGGAACAATCAGATCTCTGATGTATGATGGAGCTAGATCATTAAGGGCTTTATATGTGAGGAGGAGAATTTTAAATTCTATTCTGGATTTAACAGGGAGCCAATGAAGGGAGGCTAAAGTAGGGGAAATATGACCTCTCTTTTTAATTGTCGTCAGAACTCTTGCTGCAGCACTTTGAATCAGCTGAAGGCTTTTAACTGCATTTTGTGGACATCCTGATAGTAAAGAATTACAATAGTCCAGCCTTGAAGTAACCAATGCATGGACTAGTTTTTCAGCGTCACTCCTGGACAGGATATTTCTAATTTTGGCAATGTTCCGGAGATGAAAGAAGGAAACCCTAGAAACCTGTTTAATATGGGATTTAAATGACATGTCCTGGTCAAAAATAACACCAAGATTTTTTACTTCATTACCAGAGGTCAATTTAATGCCATCCAGGTTAAGTGATTGACTAAGCAGTTTCTTTTTTAAAGACTCCGGTCCAAAGACGACAACTTCTGTCTTGTCTGAATTTAGCAGAAAATTTAAAGTCATCCATGTTTTTATGTCTTCAAGACATGCTTGTAGTCTATCTAACTGGTTGGGCTCATCAGGATTCATGGATAAGTAAAGCTGAGTGTCATCAGCGTAACAGTGAAAATGTATCCTAGGCTGCCTGATAATTTTACCTATTGGAAGCATATATATAGTAAAGAGAATTGGCCCAAGTACTGAACCCTGTGCTACTCCACAATTAACCCTGGAGTTTAAAGATGATTTATCATTTACATGAACAAACTGGAATCTGTCAGACAGATAAGATTTAAATCAGCCTAGTGCTGTTCCCCTGATCCCTACAGAATATCCCAGCCTTTTTAAGAGAATATTATGGTCAACTGTATCAAATGCAGCACTGAGATCTAACAGGACAGCGTAAGTGAGCCATAGTTGTCTTACTATCTGGAGAAGACAAAAACAAATGTGTGTGGCACTTTATAGCACTGTATAGTTTGCTACCTGTCGATCAGTTTATAGTAACTGTACACACCAGTTGTTTTAGAAACTGCAGTTCGTGATATTCGAGGTTGTGCAGAAGAATGACTGTGTTTATTGTGGCTATCCTCTCCATTCCCTCAAGAAGAAGCTGGTCTCTGCTTTCCCAAGGAATAAATATTTTATATAATTTGTTGTATTTTTAACTAAGAGCTCCTGGTCACGCAGCATCACCTATGATCCCATCCCCACTGCTCCCTTTATCTCCCATTTCTACTTTGTGCACAGCTAACATTACCTGACACTCCTATGTAAATAGAGAGATGATCTCTTCTGCTACTGGCAAGCAGCTTTTTCCCTATAAATCTTAGTTATTGTAACCCCTATGTCTTAGACACCTGTATTTCTCTGACTTCATTATATTTAGGATTTCAGCAGGCCAGTAAGCTATGCCCCAAAATAACCTGAACAGCTCATCCTATTAGTTCATTCTTACCTCACCTCTGCTCTGTTACCAAGGGACAATGACTAAGATTCCTTTAAACACACAGACAGTAGAATGTTTCCATTTTGAATATAAAGTGCTTCTTCATGTCAGTTCAGTGCGTGTTTGTGTGTGTGTGTGAGAGAGAGGGTGTGTTTGTGTGTGTGTGTGTGTGTGTGTGTGTGTGGTCTTACTCTGAAGAAATCCCAAAGTGAAAACAGTGACTCAGTCCAAGTAAAGTATGCAGAGCTGATACATGATGAAAACGGCAGAGGAAGATAGATTAGTCATACTGTTGACCAAGATGGTCTCACTCTGAACGCCATCAACCACTGACCCCTGCTGTGACTCTGTCTATATGATAGGCAGATCCTGGTGTCTGTTTTTGTAGATGTACTTCAGTGTTTCTCGGTGGACAGCAGGGACCATTATTTAGGATCTTTGTCATGCTTGAAGGGGAACCTCTGCCTTAGCATTTTGCATCCTCTTGCAGGTTTTGCTCTGTATTTAGCTCCATCCAACTTCACATCCACTCTGACGAGCTTTCCTCTCCCTGCTAAAAAAAGCCCTATGCCTCATAAAGATGGTGTTTTCAGGGTAAAGTGCAGCTACTTTTTGCCACAGAAAGCGTTTAGCACATAGGCCAAAAGGTCCAGTTATGGTCTCATCTCACCTAAGGGTTATTCCAGAAGGGTGGTTCAACAAACTCTATCTCTCCATGATCTCTGGGTTGGCTTATCCTTTACAAAGACACTCTGAGTTTACCAAAGCAGCTGATCTGATTCAAAGTCAATCAACCCTGATTATCTTAAACTTGAGTTATGCTAGTTCTAGGGCACACAGAAAAGCAATCAGCCATCATCAGTAAAGCTCTGGATATTCCATAAAGAAATTACATGGCAGCAGTGGTCTGCTTGAAAATAACTGTTTGACTAAATGTAAAACTTTGAATGCACTTCTGTAGATATTAAATATTTATCTGTAGTCACAATTGTAACATACAGCTTAGATTAGTGTGTGGTGGACTGAATAAAATGTTTTCATTGTATGTTGTTGTATATCAGGCTAAAAGCAGGCTTTGACTAAAATTGAAAGTATAAAATAAAATTACAGCTTTTATAGTGAGTAATAAGTTCCCCCAATAATCTAAACCCACAGTTGTGTTTTAACACAAAACACAAAGCCCCTTTCTGCTGATATCCTACTGAATACATTCATCATTTTACCCAATTTCAATATTTTTAAAAATGTTTTTTTTTTTTTTTTTGTCCTTCACAAAAGAAGAATAATGCAACACCACGAGCTGCCACGGGGATAAAAGCAGAGAGGAATACAGCAACATGCTTTGTTTCACGTCAATTTTCTACCCATTAACTTCTTTCTAAACAAATTTTATAATTGTGTCCTCAAGAGAGCAGGAAAGATTCACACAATGGGTTTTTAGTTAATTCCATGTGAATTCTGCATATGAAACCATCATGCACAAGAAACTGTTTAAAATATTATCCACATTCTAATATATTATTAATGTAACTGTCATATAGGGACATTTTGGACTTTGGGGGTTCTTGTGAGGGTTTATTCTGTAATTTAGATTCTCCTTATGGCTCTTTGTTTATTTCTTAGGTTGTTGTTTCTATGTTCTCCTCTAGTTTCTTTGTTTACTTTAGTTCATAGTTATTCTAGTTCTTTATTTCCTCCTCTGATTTATTTTCTTACTTAGTTTGTGTTTTCTGTTGTTTATTTAGTCCTTTCACTCTTCCTCAGCCTTTGTATTTGTTTAACCTGTTCCTGCTGCTTTCCTGCCTCCTTGTTGCACCTGTTTTCAGTTCCGTTGATTATCTGGCTTTGTTATTCTCACAGTATATTAGTTGGTTTTGTGTCTTTGTTGAGTGCTGGTTCCTTCTGTTATTACCCCGTTCCCTACCACGTCTATGTTTTGTTTATGCTTTGCTTTGTATACTATGTTTTTACTATGCTATGCCTTGCCATTAGTACCTACAGTGTTTTTGTTACGTTTTTTGCCTTGAAGAATAAATTATGATGCGGCTACCGAGCTCTTGTCTGCATTTTGGTCCGGCCCAAGATCCTCCCTCGACAGTAACACTCTTAAATTGCTGTGGCAGAGCTTTCCTTTATTTATAAGTTTGGTTATTCTTTTTTTTTTTTTTGAATAACAATAATAATTATTATTATGATTTTGGAGGGGGGGGGGGGGGGGGGGGGGGGGGGGGGGTGGGGATGTTGACTTTATCAGTTTATGTCTGTGATTGTTTTATCTTTTTGGACAATTTATAAACAAACCAAACCAAAAACCTTTTTCTTTTTCTGTATTTCTGAACCTATCCAGTTTCACACCCAAATATTGTCTTATACAGTTAGTGTCACAATTTTCGTTTACACTATTGTAAGAAAGTCTTTAAATTGTTACAGGTTGTCTTGGTTCTTTGTGGGGTTTTTTGTTCATCAAAGATAATAAGCAAAAATATATGAAAAAAATATACACATTTCAACATTTTCTTCAGACTAAAGATAAGGCTAAAATTTGTTTGTAAATATCAAGACAGTGGACCACAGAATCCTACTACTGTAACCCTAATTATGCTAGAAGGATATTTGCAGGACGTGTCTTTGCTGTGGTTGTTTTGGCTGGAGAGGTTTTAATCAGCAAAATGGTTGAAAATTGTATCCCTGACTGTCCTTCCATCCTTGGATGTCTGCACAGAAGATAGGATGGTCAATGTTCTGTACAAAAAGATATTGCTTGCTGTTTTCCTGCTAAAGTAAAGTATTAAAGGTAACAACACATGACAATGGCATCACACACCCCCCTTGTGGTGACCCAGAGCATCTTCAGGGAGTGAAACAGGTATCTGAAAATGATCATAAAAACTTAGGCTCCAATCCTGGGTCACATTAAACACTGACTAAAGGGTCTGATTAAAGTTTCAGCAGAAAGGGACATGTTTTATCCTCCAGCAGGTATCAGTGAAATCATATAACTACAGTGCATATATTTAATTTTGTTGATGAGAAAAGATTGAATAGTTATACAAATTTAGGATTATTATCCTAGGCTCATTCTTAATGTTGTGGTCTTTATCACATAATCCTGGCAGTACAGAAAATGACCTGTGGGCAGAAGTTGGCTGTGATTTCTATTGTCATTTATAAGTTAGTTATTATACGTAGACAGTGATCCTCTTATAATATTTACATTCACAAAATCTCCTTCATATTCTGCAAGACCAGCTCTGTGGGATTTCTATGCATCCCGTGCAATCTGAAAGCTCCTCAGAATTAGTTACATACTTGTATATTTCTAGTCTGAGGCTACAGCAGAACACCCAACATCATTTTATCTAATATAAAATATATAACCTGGAATGTTTTATTGAACTTTGAGATTTACATTACCCAACTTGTAAGAATCCTGTGAAATCTATCTGTGATAGTTATAGGTTTGTGCCTATAGGGTGCTTCAGTTCTGAGACTTTTCTCACAGGTTGACAAACTGCTGCCTCATATTATAAATAAAGAAGCTCTAATTTGCATAAAAATGGTGCACAATTGTGTGCTTTTGGCAAACAGTGATTTAATTGAAAAAGTGATGACATGACAACAGCTTAAGAAAATAGGAGTTGAATAAAAATAATAGTACTTTAACACCACCCACTAGATGGCTTCTTCGGGTTGGTGGGGATCCGCATTCTGGGTTTCTCAAAGAAAACCTGCTAGCTAGCAGGTTCCCTTTACAGAGTCTGCTACTGAGGTAATATATGAAGCTCTCTTTATAAAATAGAAAACCCAAAGTTTCCCCTAATTCAGGGTTAACAAACCCAGAGTTTTCACATAAGCAGCTTTCTGGAATACCGTATTCCAAATTGTAGCTGTTTCCAGGGCTTGTACCAAACTTTAAACTGAATACTTTGTGGCTGTCTTTCTGCACATTATATGTTCTTCCACTTTCCCATTAAGGCCAAACTTTTAATGTACAGCACTAATATTTCGGTCAACCGATTATGCCACTTGCCCTATTGATCTCTGCAGCTTGTTCAGAGTTACCATTGAATTCTAAGTTTCTTCCCTGAGTAATGTTCTTTCCATGGGATGGTTTAAGCAATGCTCAGTAAGTTGTTGAAAGCTGATATTGCTTTATAACATAACCCTGCTTTATACCTCTTTACCACTTTATCCCTGACCTGTCTGCTGTGTTGCTTAGTCTTATATCATATGATATATGACAACATATGTTTTCTAATGTTCTTTATCAAACCTCAGACCTTCATAGAACAACTGTATTTATACAAAGATTAACTTTACAAATAGGTGGACTCTCTTTACCAAGTTAAGCTTTGAAGGCAATTTATTTTCATCCTTCCATTGTCTATATCTGCTTATGAACACTCCAGCACAAACAGCCAGCCATTAAGTACATCCACTCTATCATTACTTCAGTCTCTAAACCTACCATGTTTTCAACCACTTGGTAATGTTTTGTTTACATTAATTTACAGAACTGCTAGTTTCGTAATTAAGCTGAAGGTTTTTTGATATTTATTATGGCTGCATCTTTTAGCATATACAAGGTAAAGTACTGTAATGAATGTGGACTTAAAGCACAGACTCTTAGTGTTACATTTTAATGAGTTTATATCCTAGCACAATAAAAGAAAAATCACTGCTCTTCCATATGTAGAGCTCCTCTTCATGTCCTCAAATGGAATTTCGCAAATTAATATAGTTTTATAAACTGTACATCTTTGTATTTTTAGGCTATTTTTGGAAACAAGTCTTG
This sequence comes from Girardinichthys multiradiatus, assembly GCF_021462225.1. Classification (NCBI taxonomy): domain Eukaryota; kingdom Metazoa; phylum Chordata; class Actinopteri; order Cyprinodontiformes; family Goodeidae; genus Girardinichthys; species Girardinichthys multiradiatus. The sequence continues at coordinate 27,336,972 of NC_061802.1, forward strand.
ACATAAAGGGTTTCAAATGTATCCTGCTGGAAGTAACCATCAGAAGATGGGTACACTGTGGTCATAAAGGGATGGACATGGTCAGCAACAATACTCAGGTAGGCTGTGGCGTTGACACGATGTTCAAATGGTACTAAGGGGCCCAAAGTGTGCCAAGAAAATATCCCCCACACCTTTACACCACCACCAGCAGCCTGAACCGTTGATACAAGGCAGGATGGATCCATGCTTGCATGTTGTTGATGCCAAATTCTGACCCTACCATCCGGATGTCGCTACAGAAGTCGAGACTCATCAGACCAGGCAACGTTTTTCCGATCTTCTATCGCCAATTTTAGTGAGTCTGTGCGAATTGTAGCCTCAGTTTTCTGTTCGTAGCTGACAGGAGTGGCACCCGGTGGGGTCTTCTGCTGTTGTAGCCCATCCACCTCAAGGTTGTGCGTGTTGTGGCTTCACAAATGCTTTGCTGCATACCTCGGTTGTAACGAGTGGTTATTTCAGTCAAAGTTGCTCTTCTATCAGCTTGAATCAGTCGGCCCATTCTCCTCTGACCTCTAGCATCAACAAGGCATTTGCGCCCACAGAACTGCGGCTCACTGGATATTTTCTCTTTTTCGGAACATTCTCTGTAAAACCTGCGGGAAAATCCCAGTAGATCAGCAGTTTCTGAAATACTGCAGTCCGTCTAGCACCAACAACCATGCCACGTTCAAAGTCACTTAAATCACCTTTGTTCCACATTCTGATGCTCGGTTTGAACTGCAGCAGATCGTGTTGACCATGTCTACATGCCTAAATGCATTGAGTTGCTGCCATGTGATTGGCTGATTAGAAATGTGTTAACGAGCAGTTGTACGACAGGTGTACCTAATAAAGTGGCTGGTGAGTGTATTTACACACACATAATTTTTTTGGGGGGAGTCGAGGTGTTAACTTAGAAAGCCGCCCAATAGTTCTTGCTGCAATGTAATTTAGTCATATTGACTTAGAATTAATTTTAAATGAGCTTGTCGAGCATGTCGTCTGCATTTTATTGCTCCTCCTTTTTGTCCCAGACAGTTTTCTGCATCCTCTGTCCTTATTCTTCCTCAGTCTCTTTCATGTGTGTCAGATAATAATCACCAAATATGAAAAGTAAATTCTGTAGGAAAAGTTGGCAAATGGTTTTGGGCTAGATTGTGTATGAATATTTAATTTAGTCATAAAGCAGGGATTTAGTGCATTAATGGTTTTATCCACCTCTGACACTCCATTTGGCTCTTTCCTCATTTTCCTGCTTTCACTCCAGTTAGGATGGTGGGACAGTCTGCTGTCTCATTTGCAGATTGGTTCATTTAATTACCATATGTATACTGATTTAAACAGTATGGATTTCTTTAAAGGGGTGGCGGTTGTCAGATTCATATTAGATAACAATTTGCTGAACAGAACATTTATTCTGCTTATATTCTAGAGAGACTTATTGAAACGTATAATCATAGAATCAGATAAAAGCATTAATAGAGAAACATTGTGTTCTGTCTTTTTAGCCACAATATAAATTTTCCATTGGTTGGAAATCTTTGCAAAGCTCCACCTTTTCCAGTTGTGTAGGTAAAGATTGAGCTTCATTGTGAGCTGCACTCTTAAAACATCCAGGAATAGAAGCACTGATCCAAACTTTCTGCTCAGATTTTATGTCTAGAAAAAAATGTAATTTTGCTCTGCTGTTACTCTGCACCCATTGCGGGTGTGTTTGTGACTTCATTCACTTGGTTTTCTGTGTCCTCGGACTGCATAATAGCTGGCTAGAAAACAGTAACAGCTGGGTGCTTTTCACCTTTGACTCTCATCTGTATTCTTGTTTTCTTACCTGATGGCACTTTAACTGGTAGGTCCAATCAGAATTCACTCGTTGGAAGCATCTCTGGATTTTGGGCAGATAGATTTTGACTCCTAATAATCTTAGTCTGCCAGATTTCTATACAGGTTCTGTCCAAATTCAATAACAGGTCAGTCAAATAAGAGTGGAGGAAGGTTAAAGCTAAATGTTCCCAAGCTAGTTTTGTGATCTCCTTTGTGACCAGGAAACAACACTTAGATCTACAATATTTAATCTGAGTAAATATCTAAGAGTTACCAAGAGGTAACTCAAAAGACAAAAAGAAAGATTATATGCACTAAGTCTAGGTTATAATGCCTAACTTTAATCTAAGAGGAAAATTGGAACAAGAGATAAAGTCTCTGGATCATCTTCGTAAGTTCTTAGTGACCTTTTGGTCCCTCTCAGAGCCATTCAGTAACTAGTGGAGCAAACAGTGACAATTGTAAGTTGGCATGATGTAAAACATCTTCAGAACAAACAGCCTTGTCTTTATGAGGATATCATCATGGAAAACTCTTTACCTGTAAAACTAAACCTGAATCAGTTTCTTTAAGAAGAACCAGTTATGTAGTCATGTAGTCAGAAATGATTGCCATTATTTTTTTATTTGATGGTATTTTGTTTTTATGTTCTGTTGGGTCTGAATGTTTTATACAATTTGTATTTCTATTTTAAACTTTGAATACAGAAATATTGTTTGTTTTTTTTAGGTAACCAAAAGACCAATTATGGAAAAACATTGCAAATGACGTAGTGTTATTATGGACTCGTGTTTTCTTTCCCAATATTGCGTTGAGTTTGCTTTGCTACGAGGCCATTTATGCTGACTTGCAAAAAAGACAGTTGTGTAGCTCAAAGTTCACACCCGGGTTGAGTGTCCTCAGTTACAGTAGTCTGTGGAGCTGTCAGTCATAAAAATAAAATGCATGTCAAATTTGTTGCTTCTGAAAACTTACCTCAAGGCTGTGAAAGACAGTGGAGCTTAAAGGGTTACAGGATTGTCATTCATATAGCAACTGAGGTTCTTTGTATTTTCTGTAATCTGTTGCAGTGTATGTTGAGGGAAGTGGAGCTAGGCTGACTTCACCCAGTATGGGATTCCTCAGCTGTTAGCTGTGTTCGATAAAGATTAATTCAATCCTATTTTCTGCTCTGAAAAGCTTTTTCCTAATATTATTCGGTCTGAGTCAGATTCTTCCCCCTTTTCCCTCTCTCTCTCTCTCTCACCATGTGTGAGAGTGTCTCCTTCCATAAGAAACACTAAGCACCTTATCCATTTTGGGACTAACAAAAGCAGCAGGAAGAGAAAGTTGTGGTAATGTGTTGTAATTCTCTCTCACAGATTCATTATCTTTGTTTGGGAACTGCCAGAGTAAACTCCGCTCACACTTTTCATTTGCTGGTTTATACACCGTGTGACAGTTCGAATGTGTCTGTTGGTATGTCCATGTGGAAGAAAGTGTTAGAAACAAGGTGTTGACTTGGAGGACGGTTTAAGTTTGAATCATCTGCAGGTGTGTTCATTATCTTTTTGCTTATATCTGTGTTGATGAAATTAGGAGTCGGTGTGCCACTGTTTCACTTGCTGAAATTTGTAGAATAAGTAGAGGGTACGGAAATGTCTGAGTGATTGTTTAATCAACCTAATTAAATAAAGTTTTAACAGGTCACATCAGATTTTCCCTGTAATTTATCGTTTTCTCCTTAAATTAGTCTACATCCAAGCATTTGCTTTAGCTTAAACACAAAGTTAACTTTGCCATAACATAATGTTCCTACTATTAAACAAATATTTAAATTATGATGTTAAACATTAATGTTTGTCTTGGTAGAAATTATTTTTATGTCATATGAAATAGTCTGAACATGTTTATTGCCATTTTATTTCGACTTTAATAGAGGCTCTTTAATGAATGAATGACAGCTGATAAATATTTATTAGATAATTTTGCACTTAGGGTATAATAAAATATGTTTAGAGAAGAATACTTTGGTTATTCAATGATTTCACCTCTTGTATACCACTCAAGTGACAACAATATATACTTACCATCGTAAACATAGTGTAATAAGCCAGTGAATCAGTTTTTATTACGATAGTGTAATCTCAGTCTAAAATCTTTAGAAAACCTCAACCTTTAATGAGTTCATTTATTAAGTAGGTTAAAAAAAAATCCCTATCTCAAGTCAGGAAATGTTTTTTCTTGTAGAAAATCATTGTTGCTAAAATTAGTTGTGACCCATAAAATAAATATAACATAAGCATTTTTCTGAATGTAGCTTTCAGTTTTTAAATGTGTCAGGAAACATTAACTCTGTAAGTCCCCTGGTGTATATACATGCCCAGTGTTAGGTATGGTTGAGGATGTGTAATGGTAGGGATTTGTCAAGTTTTTCATGGGTGTAACCCAGGGACTCAACCCTGGTGCTTAAATCACACATTTTCCTTACAAAAGTAGCACCATTTCATGGGAAATAAACAGGCGTTCCACTGGTATAAAATGTATTGCCAAAGAACATTATTACAACGAAGAAATCACTGACCAAAAACAAACTTCTTTACTTTATCTGTCAGTCAATTAGTTTATCTATCCACTTAGCGGTTTGTCTATCTAACCTAATTTACTTTTCAACCCCACCCTTTAAAATCATGTACAATCCCTTCATTTAAATGCATATCGACTAGAATATCTTCACTTTTATCAAACACCAATTTGTAAAGGCAACACCTGCTCAACTTTTGTTCAGTATCAGCTTCTTATTACTGGTAACGACGCGCCTTTCCTCTCACTCATTCCTGCAGCTTCACAGTGCTTTAAACAGTGAGTTAAATAGCGAAGGAAAAATGCTGGGCTTTGTCCCGCCCATCGGACGCTCAGCGTCTCTGGGGATCTATGGGGCAGTGGGCTGGCCTCGGCTGGCCCGGACACTCAGCTTCTACATGATGTCTGAGGCTGAATCACTTTTTGATTGACAGCGAAATGAGTGAATCAGCGATCTTGAAATTGAGCTTCCCCTCCTTGAAAGACCAGCATCCGCCACTGGTGTACACTGACCTCTGCTGCTACGTGGGCACTGGTCTAAGCCTCCATACCTCTTTCACCCCTTGAGAGTGACACTGGTGTCCATTCCCATATAGTTAATGACCCATTTAAGATGGATGTTATTGGAAATTTAATTTTTATGTTTAGGAATATATGGATAGAGTCTTGCAAAAGTATTCATACCCCTTGATGTTTTTCATATTTCTAATTTTACAACCACAATTTGTGAAGCATTTTTTTCAAATTGTATGTAATAGACTGGCACATATTTTCAACAAGAAAGAAAATGAGACTTGGTTTTGAAACCTAATCTAGAGACCGGTTGAGGCTGGTGGGTTCAGACTGCCGTACAGTGTTAGATTTATAGTCTTACCTACTCACATCACTCATCTAGTGATTGTTGGGGTGTGTGTCTGATTTATTCTCCCTCATGTGGAGAGCTGTGGAGGAGCTGCAGAGATCTGCAGCTCCTCCCTGCTGCTTTTCAGATTAATTCTTCCTTTGTCAGGCTGATCAGTTTAGGTGGACAGTCATGTCTTGGTAGGTTTACAGTTGTGCCATGCTATTTCTTTTTTTAGCAGATGGACTGAACAGTCCTCTGTTGGATGTCCAAAGCTTGGGATTTTGTTTTATAATGTAACCCTGCTATGAACCTCTGCACAGCTTTATCCCTGACCTGTCTGTTGTGTTCACTGGTGTCCATGGTGCTGCTGCTTGCTCAGTAATGTTCTCTAACAAAACTCTTAGGCCTTCACAGGGCAGCTATATGTTGTGGTTAAAAAATTTTAATTACCAAACAAGATATTGATGATCGTCGCTCAAACGGCTATATTAATCTTACAAGATGAGAACAGCATACAAGGCAAACATTCTGGTGTGTGTCCAACGTGCGTTCTAACTGGGCAGGGTGCAAAGCCCTCTTACAGCAGACACCAAAACTCCCTACATTCTTCAGGTTAGATCAGATGGGCTTTGTTGTACAACTTTCACAGGAACATTGAGTGAGAATAACAGGACGTTCAACCATAACAGACGTTCAACCTTCTCTGTGTTTCTCCATAAAGCCTGACTGAACAGACTAAGCTGAGTACATGTGCAGCTGCACGAACATAAATCAGACCTGCAGCTGGTGGAAGAGGGAGTGAATACTTTCATCACATCACATATGATGGAGTAAAGCTACTTACTTAATTTTCCATAACAATGCTGAGATTAAATGACTAACAGATGGATTCCATTTACTGACGAGGTGACTTCTGAAGGCAATAGTTGGTTGCAATAGATTTTATTTTGTGGCATCAGAAAAAAGGCGTCCAAATACAAAAATAAAATATTAAAACATGACCCATTTCCCTCCCTCTTCTTAATTATCTGCTACTATGTGTTGGTATATCCCACAAAATTCAAGTAAAATGGATTTAAGTTTGTGGTTGTTGAGAGGAGACTGTCCAAGGAGGTGTATATGCTGTTTAGTGGATCCATTTCCCTATGTATTGTAAATCTCACTTTTTGAATAAGAGCATCTGCTGAGTACTAAAACAAGTATTTAGCAGCTTTATCAAAGGATTTCCCAATACGATGCAGAGTTGTCTTCATGTAGAAAAGAATCCAGGTGTGCTGAACATCTCTTTGCTCTCCCTTTTCAAATGGTCAAAGCGGTGCTTTAATTTTAATGACATCTATAGTCGTAATGCTAGCACTGACTTTGACCCACCCATAGTGTGTCACACACGCTCTACCAACACTCTATATGCATAGGTACAAACCCTTCATCCTTTCCTTGGATGTGAAGATCTTTTTACCTAAGGGACTGGTATTTCAGGAGTTTTGAGGTGTTTATTATTTCAGTGCTCAGCAGTCAAGTATCTGTGTGCACGTGTGCAGTTGTGTGTATGCATGTGGGCTAGCCGCATGTTAAAGAGGGGGGTAAAACCCTTACACTTTCTCCAGACTCCTTAGCTGCAAGAGAGATCAGGTGTAAAATTGGACACTTTATCGAAACACAACCCCATATGTCCTGATGCTCAACACACAAACACAATAATGGAGGAATAGTCCTTACAAACCAAGACCTATCGGAACAGTTGTACCATTTACTTAACAGGGTATTTAGAGTGTGGTTTCTCATGCAGCCTTCCTCTTATCATCTTTCATAAGAGTTATTTTCAATGTCCTCAATTCTGCCAGAATAACCTGCGCTTTATAAATAAAACTACACATTAAGTCCATGTCTCACTTTTAAGCTGCTGCTCAACTGTTACTAATTTTATTCAGAGGGGAAAATCAATTTTGTACATGTGAGATAAATCAATATACTTTCTGCAAGACTAAAATGTGAGAATTGATGAAGCTACTGATAACTGTTTTGTGACATATATCTTTTTTCTTCCAGCAACAAAGACGTCTGGACTTGCTAACCATCACCAATTCTGGTAAGTTCCTGGGATTTTATTTCCGTGGCTTCACTGTCACCTGCAATTGACCCAACACAGCACCACCTTGACGCACAAATGAACATAATTTGCTATGATTCCAAAAGAAAGCTCAATATCGGTCAACGCTAGGAATCATTATAAATTGTTTTTTTCTGTTCGATAACTTGGTTTGATATTGATTTGAAATGATGCAACGTGCCAGCAAAACTGTGGGACCCTCTTTGAGGTGTTAAAAGGAAGAACATGCCGTTTTCTGGGTGCCTTGTTCACATATCTGCACAGTTCGACAGAGGAGTAAGAGCAGAGACAGCTTTGCTTCTGTTGTCAAAAGCCTTGCAGCAGGACCACTGCTGAGTTGATGCCTCCTGATCTGTTTTTTTGAGCCTGTTTTAAGGAAGGCTGTCTGTGGCTGTGATGCCGTAAATGTAAAAAGACCGCAGATTTTTAAAGTCACAATGCGCACAGCATGAATTTTTGTGCAGTCAGAAGAAACAATTGCATTGTTTTTCAATTATTTCTTTCCATCAATTCCTTTATGTGGGTTATTTGGGTTACATATTTAAAACACCGTGTTTAATGTAAAAATAAAATAAAATCTTCATTAAAATCTTTAGGTCAAACGGATAGACAACTCTTAATATTAAACTAGATAATTCAAAAAGATTTGAATTTCAACTTTAGAGAAATGTTTATTTGTTAGGCTCTGTCTGAATTGATAGATGTATAGCCTGTGTTAAAATTAACTTTCACTTTCATAACCTTCACAGTAAATTCAAAAACATAATGATCTGATTTAAGCTTACAAATCGCTTATTCCTCCCTCCAACTCCATATGCATTTTTACCTCTGTCACTAACCCATAAACCTGGAGTAGATTAAAAATATTTTGGCGATGATACTTATAAGTAAATATGGTATGGAAAAGAATTTGCCCCAACAAACAGTGTTTTGTTTACAGCGAGTAAATAATGGTTGAAAACCCGCTCCATTTTTGTAGAGGCACATGCACCCTCCTCAAATCTGTCCTCAAATATCTGCTCGGTTTTGTTGCACCTCTAAGGATTTTGTGGAACCTGCTTCTTTAAAGGCAAAATAAAAGTTGCTGTGTAGTTTATAGCCTTTCACCATCTTCCTGATCTCTACCATGTCAGCAGAACAAATACATTAAGTTGTAAGCAAAAGATGCTTCTAAATCCAGATGTGCATCTCTCATAACTCTAAAGTTCTTTGACAAACCTTCACAAATACCAAAGGTGTTGTTGATTTCTTGAAATGTCCCTGTCCTCATCTTGTTTTCTAAGCCGTACATAAATCATTACAGCTGTAATAGTGGTACAGATTCATTTTGAGTTATGATATGCTGACAGATATAAGCAACACATGTGGAGACATAAACCTTTGTGTGGACTAATTAAAATGTACACATTCTTTACTGTACTTACTACTAAATATTTTTAAAAATTATCATTTACTCTGTACTCTGTTAATGGATGTCATTAAGATTCAACACACAGGCTTTATATGAAAGCGTGTATTTTGGAAAGTTGCTTATACTGTGTTCCATGTGCTCAGAAACATCATGTAGTCGGGCATGCATATGGTGCTTTAAGTTTGACTGGAAGTGGGAACGTGTCACAAAGTAGCTGCTCAGTTAGAAATCATTGCCAGTCTCTAAGAGAGGCAGCTGTGTGAGCGAGGGATCCACTGAGATGGAGAGTGAGGAGGAATGGAGAGAAACAGATGGCAACGGGGAGGAAGATACCGAGACCCATATGTCTAAAGTATCTGGATGATCTAATATGCTTTGATTAGAATAATGCATATGTGAGGCTCATGGAGACCCAGTTAATTTAGCACGTTTACGTTGCAGCTGTTCCTCAGGTCCAGGGCAGAGGCAACACTCAGCTGTGACCTTGACTGTCTGACAGAGGGCAACCAGAGGAACTGAGATTTGGGAAAATATGAGATTGTAAGATGATCAAAACAATGTCATCTCCAATTGTGAAGTGAGAAGGAGAAAAAACAAAACACTTCCTTCTCTTAATGTGATGGATAAATAAACACGTTGTCTGATTAAGCAACTTTCTGTGAAATGCCAATGTAGCTTAAAGCTGATTTTAGCCACTTCAAAAAGGAATAGGTAGTCCTTTCGGCCTTTTCTGGCTGAGTAATTTCCAAGCTTTTGTCAGGTCACGGTAACAGTGTCTTTTCCTTGATACATTTTGTTTTAATTCTTATCTTAATATGGGACGATACGTATACAGCAGTTTCTTATTTTTTTCTCTTTTTTCTCTTATTTGTCTTTTATTGAGGTAAAGTCAGTTCCAAAATTTATACTTCTGAAAGATTTAGATTTTGGGTCATCTTTAAATTTTATCAACATGTTTCTTGTGGCTGAAGGTAATATTACACTTTTTGGAGTGGCTTTTAGATTACCGCTAAAAATAAATAATGAAAATACCAGTGGAAATGGACAAAGGGTTTTTCGGCAATAAGATTTATGTAATGCCAATAAAGATTTTTCCATTGGTTATTCAGAAAGACGTGCAATTGTTAAACTTAAAAACTATAGATATTTTCTTTATATGTTATCTTTTGAGAGATACCCCGTGAGAAACAAACTTCTTTGTTGAATGACAATAATTTGAAACCTAAAGATACCTGGGGTTTTACTAATTTGGGGCTTAACTGTATATTTACTATTTTGAGGTTGCTGTACTTTAGAAAGGTTGTGAGTGGTATCAGAAGTAGTTCTGATCAAAGCATTTTCCAGCTAAGGCGAATAAGAATCCGCTCCACACTTTAAAGGATCCTAAATCATTTTATATGAGTTGATGGATTTCGGATAACCTTCTATGAAGAGGCACTTTATACATGCCACAGGCTGAAAACTGGCAAGATAGGGCCACCATGTGCGGCTCGCCGTCTGTCAGTCTGAGGCCTGCTTTTTGGTTTTGTTTGTTGCTATTTTATGTTTTTATCATTTTTCATCAGACAGCCTCTCAGTTTTCAGCTGCTTTTACAGACTCTGATTTTCCTAACCTGAAGTGACATATGGATAGAGATGTTTATCTGCTATTGGATGATTTTACTTCTGTCTGTTAAAGTATTCTGGATGTTATTGCTCCTTTCAAGACCAAACACTGCATAGCATCCACAGAGCCGTGGCTCAATGACCAAGCTCTTGGTTGGACCAAGAGTGATGAATGACTGAAAGACAGAGGTTTGATAAATCAGACCTGTTGACAGGATGCAGCACTACTGTTGGGTCACTGGGCTCTTCTGGCTGTGTGTCTGTTAGGGATCTTGGGGTGATCCTCGACTTAGTTTTAAATTCAATAAACAGGTCAGTGCAGTAGTCCAGTCTAGCTTTTATCATATGAGGCTTATTAGTAAAATCAAGGATTACCTTCCTCATGATGCCCTTGAGAGGGTTATCCATGCTTTTATTACATCTAGACTGGAGACTAGACAAAACGACATGATCATATCACCTCAGTTTTGTAGTCCCTCCACTAGCTGCTTTTCTTTTATAATTGTTTTTAAGATTTTGCTTTTAGTTTCTAAATGTCAAAATGGCCTGGCCCTCTTTAATTTAATGAGCTTTTACATCCACACACCCCCAGTAGATCTCTAAGATCTCAAGACCAGAAGCTCCTAGATGTTCCCAGGACTCTGCTCAGGACCAGGGGAGACGGAGCTTTCTTAGCCACAGGGCCCAGGCTCTAGAACAGGCTTCCTCCCACAGTCCAAAGACATGCCTGTTAGGTTAATTGGTCACTCTAAAATTGCCCTCAGGTGTGTGAATGGTTATGTGTGTTGCCCTGCGATGGACTGGCGACCTGTCCAGGGTGTACCCCGCCTCTTGCCCATAGACTGCTGGAAATGAATCCCATGATTCATTGCGGGTCGAAGTAGATTGTTCAAACGGAAGTGGCAAAGGCCGGAGGACAGAAAAGCTGTGAATTAAATTTGGATATAGTGCGCATTCTGTGAAACAACTGAACTTTTACAATGTTTTTAGATGAGAATGTAGTTGTGTAAACCTAAAATATCTGATCAGTTTATCAAGAAATTGCTTAAATGCACCGATGTGTTCGTCCGCTGCCCCAGCAACTGCTCGCCTCGCCAGCTGTCAGCTGACCGGGTGGTTGAGGTGCGCTAAACCCTGAGAGAACAGCTGACTCCCGGCACATTGCTTTCAATCCCGCAGATATAATTCAGTCAGATGAAATCTAATATTAATGTTTGGTTTATTTATATTAATAATAACAATTATTATTATACTCAGCAAATAAACTGATTTAAACTTTGTTCCTAAAGTTAACATGTTAGTGTTTAAGTTGTTGAAAGCTTTACAAATAAATTAAACAAAATGTATTTGTCATCATTGTATTTTATCCAGTGTTAGATTTCTATATCTATGAAAACAAAAAATATTTTCAACATTTTAAATTGCTGAATAATGAACAAGATCATAAAACAATAACATTTTAAAACAAAACAGCATTATAAGCCATCAGCAATATGGAAAAGGGTAAATAAAAACCGTGTTTCACAGTAGAGACAGCGTTATTAACCTTCAGGCTCCATTTGTTCGCTTCACAGCTATGATTTACAACATGGTTGCTAGGCAACAGACGTTACGCTGAGATAAGGGCAAGAGAAACGCAGACCAACGTAACACTGGCGGCACACTATGCTACCCGGCATGTTTAGCTAATAGCTACAGGTAGCATAAGTGTTACTGTTTGACCATCATTTGTTTACATGACGCTTTTTATAGATGCTCATTTGACTTGATTGACATCCGCCAAGCTGCACTGCTCCAGCTCAACATGCCGTAAAGGAAGTTTAACCTGATGTGAAACATAAATCGATGAATCTGTGTTTGATTAATCTGTGGCTATCCTCAAGGACCTGGATGTGTGACACAAAAAAACTGAATTTTGGAACTGAAATTGAATTACAGACCTGAAAGTAAACGTAGTCAAAATTTATTTTTAATACAACGAAGTACATTTTAAAATTCAGTTTCAAACCATAAAATTAATTTTCAGTTCAGTGAATTTCATTTTCAAACCAATGCATATAATTTCAAATTACACAAATACAAATTCAGTCAGAGCAATTGAAATTCAGTTTCTGATGGCACAAGTTTCTTCCCATAGACTTACTTGCTTGACGCTTTACTTTATTTGAAATGCTTTGAAATGTTGGCATTGTGCCAGCATCATTCAGGTTTCAGTCTACCCCCTCGGCACAGGCTGAATATTTCTTTCTTAGAATCTCCTTCCTCTGATAGCTGTAGAGCTCTGTGTGTGCTGCATAAATGATTGCAGGTCATTTTTCAGCCTGTTGTTGTGCGGCCTTGAAGAGCAGTATATTATATCCGTAACTTGGCAGACATATTTTATTCTGACCTGATGCTATATTACTATTCGTAGCAGGTGAACAGACTTACAAACACACATTGCCTTAAGAAGAGTGACTCAGATAGGGAAACGTTTTCGTTCCTTCTCTTCCTTTTTTCTCATCATCTCCACACCTGTCGTGCTCTCTCTTGATGCTTGATTGGCTCACCAGCATTCTCGTTAGCTGCCGTTATTTATTAATGATCTTATTTAATCACATTGCTGTTGTTGTGTGTTAGTAGCGAAATGTTGGATTTTTCTCTCCATACACGATCCATTGTTACCTTTTCACCATCTGTTTTTCACTGCATGGGCAGCAGTTGGAATCACAGGGTGTGAACAAACTAATAGGCTCTAGTGGCTTTATAACTCACTGTGTCCGAGATTTGATGAGGATTCTACCTCGGCTGTTCTGTTGGTCTCTGTTTCTAATGGTTTTCATTAGCTACTCTAAAGAATGAGTCACCCTTTTATATAATCTTAATAGAAAACCGAAGTAAAACTAACACAAGGAAAAAAAATCACTAAAAAGCATGAGGTGACCAACTTCATGCGTGTGTGTGTATACTTATAGATATATAAATATACATAGATGTATATCTCTCTCTCTCTTTCTTTCTCTCTCTCTCTCTCTCTATATATATATATATATATATATATATGTGTGTGTGTGTGTGTGTATAATCTTTCTGACAAAAATGATGTAACTGAGTCAGGTTTTTGAGGTACTTTGTTTGCTATCACCTTTTTCATCTGCCCACACATTTTCTATAGGATTAAGATCAGGGCTTAATGATGGCCACTCTAAAATATTTGCTTTGTTAGCCATGAGCCACTTTGTAATCTATTTGGTGGTATGCATTGTAGTAATTATCTTCTTTAATATTTCAACATGTCGTTTCTTCCCCCTCTTTTTGAGATGTGTATCAGTCCCTTTGCAGCAAAACACAAACACATATTGATGCCCTCCCAGTATTTCACAGTGTCTTTAGGGCTTGCATGCTTCCTTCTGCATTCTGCATAGTTGGCAAACCTCCTCACTCTATGCTCCTAAACATTTGCAGTTTCTGTTGTTCTCAATTGCTTCCAATGTTTTATAATACCTCTTACAGTTGACTGTGGAATATTTAAATATGAGGAAATTTTATAACAAGGCTTATTGCAGAAGTTCCATCCTATTACGGTACCATGCTGGAATAAACTGAGCTCCTGAAAGCAACCTCTGTGTTCGGCAACACCTTAATTCAATGACTTAGGTGTGTTAGCAAATACATTTGGGAATATAGTTTATATGTTGCCAAAAAATGCATAATGTTTCTTTTTAAGAGTGGATAGTAAATTACATGGTTGTGTTTATCTTTTAATGAATAGCAGGTTGCACTAGTTGAAAAATCTGGAGGAGCATCAAAACTCTCTGTAAAGTGTTAATATTCTCCACACATGCCATAGGCCTAATGCATACAAACGCTGATAAAAAGCCAACAAAAAACACATTGCATTTCTACCCTCCCTCCTTCTCATTTCACACAAAGTTGCACACACACTCCCACACGCAGACCCACTCAAACCTCACTCGGCCCTCTTTAATTGGACTCTTGAGCAGCGCACGACTGCATCTGGCTCCTGTTGAACACAGCCTGACATTTCAGACTGCTGACCTTTCCAGCCTCGCCACAGCTAAATAATGATTAGTCCTGGCAACTGTTCCACCGCAGCACCATACATGTACACATAACACACGCTCACAGGTGCAAACTGCACAAAGCACAACAGCACCTGCACTAGAGCCTTTGTCTTTTCACAGTGAGAAAATGGGGTGCAGACATTGATTTGAGAGGTCATTGTCATTCTTTTGGTTTATCGATTAGATTGTCCTTTTCTATATCTGCTGTGAGCACCCAATAATGTGTTGTTCTAAATTAACTCTGCTTGCCTCTGTTTAGATTCTCCTTTCCCCTTTATTCACGCTTAGCATACAGTGGAGAAAAAAAAAGGTCAATCATATTCATGAAATCTGTGCCGATTGGAGAGGATGGTTGTGTCTTGAGTGTGTGTGTATGGGTTTGTGTGTACGCACTGGTCTTCTTACTTTTGGGTCTGAGCACAGAGGCGTGGAGCAAATGTGTCTAAAGCTATGAAGGAGCGCAGAGATAATAGGCAGTTCTCAGATCTCCTCTGACGTTTTTTCCTGTTTCTCATTCAGTCATTTTTTGCATTGCATTTCCTTTTCCATGCTGTTTCCATCAGATTGGAATAGAAATGTTCTTCATTAAAGCTTATCTCCTTACAGATGTTTTTCATGTTGAATTTGTCTCTTCTTCCAGAGAAGACCACTGTACACATCTCTGTTGTCAGAAGGCACATTCTGAACAATATCTGATCATGAGATAAACCACATAAATGTAGAGTTCATGTAGTTCCTTTCTGATTTTAACTTAAGTTATACCAACTTAATTAAACCATTACAGTTCTCACAATGAGAGCCTACATCTGCTGCATTATATAAATGTGCTAGTTGAAAAGCATGTCTTTTGATTGGTTGTTCCCTGGTGGTCTTCAAGGTTGTAAAAGGCTAAGGTGGAATGTCCAAAATGTCCAAGTGTTTCATGCTTGATTTGCCACAATATCACAACAGATCTTTGGACTAATCTGAGATTGTTACGCATTCAAAAGCTCGGAGTAACCTATTATTGCCATCTCTTGATGTCTTTATAAACTCTTAAGCATAAAGCTAAATATGAACAAAACCTTCAAAACTGCTACTGTGTAACCACAAAAGTTAAGTTAAGTTCCTCTTTTACCTAAGTAGCCAGTTTAGATTAAGTAAAAAATCAATCCAAACCATCCCATTCACATATGACAAAGTATTGGGCCCTTGTTGAATCATAAATTAAATAATTATGGGGAAGCAGAGTTGACTTTCCAGGCCTTACTACTGCCAGACATGTATCAGAATCAGAATCAGTATCAGCTTTATTGCCAAGTTCGTACATACAAACAAGGAATTTGACTCCGGTACACTTTGCTCTCTGGGTTTTCTTTTTTGGTTTTTTTATGCGTTGTAAGATATATTTATGCATATATCTTAATGTCCTTAAATATACAAATATACACATATACAGAGGTGCATTTGCAACATCTGTATGCAGTTGTTTGGTACTCTATTAAATGTTCATCGGAGAAACATCCTGGGGGAAGAAACTGTCTCTGTGGCGGCTGGTTTTAATAAACAGTGCTCTGTAGCGGTTGCCTGAAGGTAAAACTCTAAACAGTTTATGTGCAGGGTGTGTGGGGTCTGCAGAGATTTTTGCAGCTCTTTTTCTGACCCTAGACCTGTATAAGTCCTGGATGGAGGGAAGGTCAGCCCTGAATATACTCTCTGCAGACCTGATTATTCGTTGCAGTCTGGACCTGTCCTGTTTTGTGGATGAGCCAAACCACACTGAGATGGATGAAGACAGGACAGATTGAATGATGGCAGTGTAGAAGATGACCAGCAGCTCCTGTGGAAGGTTGTACTTCTGGAGTTGCCTCAGGAAGTACAGTCTCTGCTGGGCCTTCTTTTGAACAGTGTCTATGTGTGAAGACCATCTCAGGTTCTCAGAGATGGTGGTTCCTAGGAACCTGAAATGGTCCACAGCTGTTGTGTTGTTGAGGATGGTGACGGGGTGTATGGAGGTGGTATTCTCCAAAAGTCCAACACCATTTTCACAGTCTTGAGTGGGTTGAGTTCAAGGATCAAGAAATAATTTGAAATCCCAAATGGAACCCCTCTAACAACATTCAGTAGGCTAAAAGATCTAAAAAACATAACATTTTAGGCTTTAAGCATCTTCACTTTAAAAACTGTGGGGTTTTCTGCTTCAAATTTCAGTGAAAGCACAATCAGATTTTTTCAAGGCCACTGATTTACCTCTGTATTCTGTTACCTCAAAACCCACAATTAAAGGATCTGTTTAAAGCTGGGGACACACTATCTGACTTTCATAGTTGTCACAGATGATGGGAAGACTAGGTGTTCACACTAACAGAATGGTTTTTGTTTTATGACTGAAAGACTGAGGATCAGACACATAACTGATGGATCACAGACTATACGGTTTTTCAGAACAACTAAAACTAACTAAAACACATCAAACTGTCATGGAAACTCTGGTGAGGACGGCAGTTTGAAGGATCATGACATACCAGTAGGTGGTGCTACTTAGAGTTCAAATGGGAAAGAAATCATTGAGATGCAATTTAAAATGTTGAGTTTAATCCACAACTAAATACAATTTGGGTAGTGTTGACTGTATGTTTAGTTATAACGAGAGTTTGGAACATGTTTGTGAGGTTATGAGTTTGTTTGTGGATTTTGGAATGAATGTTGAAATTGCCTGTAATCTAAAAATGTTATCTCTATCTTAACAGACAGCAATATCATGTTTGGGTAGGTTCTCACAAATAAAAATTACTGAACATTTCTGAGAAATCTGTATATTTGGGAAATATTTCATGCAGAAATGGGAATTCATTAAATTAAATGGAAAACCCATCATCACCTCCAGCTTTGTCTAATTACTCCTCAATGAAGCTCTGCTCCACCAATCAGCGTCAAGTCTGCATTTTTCCCCGGCCAATCATCCTTCAAGGCTCCGCTTTAAAAGGTCTTCATCTATGGATCCATCCGTTCTGCAGCTGAACTTTGATCCTCCTCCACCCCATCTCCACCATTTGGCCTTCAAACTCCTTCCAAATCTCCTCAAGCCTCCACTCCACCACCAGGATCGGATCTCAGGGGGGAAGACATCTCTATATCTAACCCTAAGATGTTCATTCAAGCGCATATGTCATTCTCAGTATTCGCGTCTTCCACTGGGGTCCAAGCGCCAAAGAAATAAACATTCACTAATAATTGCATCTCTGTCTTCTCTTTGTGAGTCTTTCCAGGTTGAAATTCCATTACCTTTATGTGCAACAAGTGAATTGTTTGGTGTTTTTCAATGAGTCTGTTGTTTGTTTGTTTTTTTTTGGTTGAAGACTGTAATAAAAGTTTCACTTATCTGAGCCGCCATTTTCCTTCTACCGGAGTGTGAATATTTTACATCCAAAACATTAATGAATATTGTTGAGTAGCCAACATCGCAAGACATTAGTTTTATTGATTTCAGTGAAGGTGCTGTCAGTGTTGTCAGGTGGAGCACCAGACTCGACACCCTAATGTTTTCAAAATACACTCTAACTGATAAATAAAACAGGGATACGAATCTGATCCAATAGAAGCTTTCCTTTGAATATTAGATAAAGTAGGGGGTTCTTACCAGGTTAGCTCTTAACATTGCTCAGATTACCAAGAGGGGAAACAGTTAATAAAAAGCACACCATTAGGAATACGAGGGCTGTAAAAAATGGTTGGGGCTCAGCTTTGTTGTCGTATTATTGTCAGCTAAATCGACCCCCTGAAGCTACAAACAAATCAAGGCTATATTTTTGCTGTATAGTAAAAATATAATACCACTTTTATTTTGATTTGTGTAATGTGGAGAGATCATTTTATTTCCTTCTCCCACAACTTCATCTTTCTCTTTGATGTCTCGTCATCACTTTCCCTGTCATTTTTACATTTTGCACAATATCTATGAGAAACAAAAGACAGTTAATTTGAGCTAAATTTCCCTGACATTTAAATGTGGGTAAAGTATAGTTTTCTATAATTCCTCCAATCCAAGTGTTTTGTTATTTAAAAGCATCTATCTCAGGTAAAATTCTCCGGGCTTTCAGACAAACAACATGATGATACATTGTGAATGCTTGTCCTTGTTATAGTGGCACCATTGTTTTTAATAGAATGTACTTTTCTTTGGCCCTATTAATGACATTGTGGTTTATATAATTGTATCTGCAGAAGCATCCTGTGTCCCCCTCTGAAACCGTATGAAACAGAGACTCTTCGAGTTGATGTCATTTTAACTTTACTTTGATAAAAAAAAGATGTCTGTGTCACTGCATTCATCTTTGTATCTTCTTCCTGCAGATAAATGGAACACAAACCCCTTGTGTGTTAGAGGCTTTTGTTGTTGTCTAGACTTTCATCAACTGATCTTTATCAGCCAGACCAATTTCCCTTGAGTTTAGATAAAATGGGAAAAAAAAACATACATTTATTCATTAAGCGTCCATGTCCTATTCATTTACCCACATCGCTTTTAACCATACATTTTAGAGCTAAAAGAAAACAAAGATCTGATGGAAAAGTTGCAGTTTTGTGTGTACTCAAGTTTGTTGCACTTTTTACCCATGCTGACTATGGTATGTGACTTTTTCCTTATAAATATGCTAGGCATGCACTGATCAGAATTTCATGGCCTGTTTAAAATCTCTGTTTTTGATTAGTGTTGACCTGCCAATACCAATTTTAGCTGATTCCGAACTATAATTGAAGAATGACCTCATCCAAAATGTTTATTTTCTTGCCATCCCGCCATTAGCGATCATTTATATTAGGAAGAGGTGATGTCACACTTTGTGAGAGAGCAGTTGATGTGAAACAGGGTTTTACTAATGTATTAAAACAATGACTGAATGGTTTACATTTTAAAATATCATTAGTATCTATCAACTGATAACACTGTCAATGCGACTAGTATTACTAACAGCAGTCTCTGTGTGTGTAGAATGATTATTTGTAGATCCTTAACTTAACTATGAGATTTCCCAGAGGCTGCCAGCATTTCCAAATCCGCCATGTTCCATGATAGATTGAAAGCTCAAAGGGATCAAGCCGAGCAAGTTTCCTGTTTTCCATTCAGCCTTCCTGTTGTCTTCTGATAGTCTCTCTGTCTTGTAGCCTGAGTGAACGGTACACATGTCTTGACATTTTGAGGAAAACGGTTTCCTTTTAAGTAGCTTCTTAAATGTCTATGTTTCTTCTGAACATATTTTTAAATGCCTTACTGGTACTAAAAATGGCTAACTTTTCACCAAGTAACAGCGGCCACACCAAAGGACTCTCTTTCTCTGCAGCGCTGGTAACACTTGCATATGGTCTTTGACTGACCAGAAAAAGATCTAATTTTAAAATTTTTGATTGCGTGGTCTCTGACAGGGGCCGATCAAACTAAATATTGTCAGTTTCTGGTCACCAGCCAACTTCTGTAGGTGCATCTCTAAAAAAAGCCTAACCTGTTTATTCTTTTTCTCTAGTTGGTAATTTATTGGGACCTAACTGTGTTGATTTTTTTTTTATCTTTAAATATTTTATCATAATTCTATTTTTAAATTAACTACAACAAAACTTCACCCCACCCACCCATGAAGATAAATATTTTAAAAATAACAGGAGGGGGCAGCAAATGCACAATGTTTACATAGCAGACTATACAAATGTAACCAATGTTTCACACTTAGATTTATGAAAGGTGAAAGATTTCTTTCCTGCAGAAGCCAAATATTCTTGACCTGTACCTCTCTCCATAATCCTGTGTTTTACATCAAACAACCATAATTTCAAACTGCAGTAACGCGATAGAAAGAGAAGGAAAAAAAGACAAAAGACAGACGGTCTATGTTACAGATTAATTTACAGGGCAGCTGCTGCACTCCAAAAAACCTTTCAGGGAATTATCCTAAAATTGCTTCACCCAGGTCAGATCCTAAATAAAACAGCAAAACCTCTTTAGACCAAGACGCAACTGAATTTTGATGGCCCCCCTAATATCACCCCTGACTAAAAGAGAACTAGAGAACAGCACATAATTTCCCACTCAAGTAACATGTCTCTCCTTAGTCGCATCCACTGCATGTAAAACCTCCATGCCGAACCCTACTATAGCGGAGCATGTCAAGAACAAACACACCCAAGTGGCCCTGATTATCACCACACCCAGTACCTTAGAGATCCAAACCGGAAAACCGAAATCTACTGGTAGTCCAAAGGACCAAATGTAAAACTTCAGTAGAATACCTACGTCTAATCTGTGCTGAGACTACCCCAAACTGCAACCAAGAGTTGCAGAACCCACCAAAAGCAAAAGCTGATTCCCAAACATCGTTTTGCTTGTTTGATGTTATCAACCAGCTGGTTTACATATCTGAGCTGAGGAATAATCTCTGAATGGCCCTTATAGATCCTGTTTTGTTTCCCCGTTGTAGTAATGTAGAGATATGAATGGCTATTAAAGCTGGAAACTATTTATATGAAAAATACCTATCAGCCTTTTGTGTAAATGAACAGCTGTGAAAACAACACTTCCCATTACTTGCCCTAATTATATCCTTTCTTGGTAAATTTGCATATTTTATCTTCCTCCTCCTCATTATGGGGGATCATGCTTCCATTTTGATGTAGTAAAAAAAATAACATAAAACAAACAAAGAATCGATGGATGGATGGGAGTTGGGGGGAAGAGGAGGGGAGAGGGGTGCGCTGTCCGCCTCATATTGAGTATTTTCCAGTTGATTCTGTTGAAGCTTTCTCAGCAGCGTAGCTAAATAAGCAGCAGCATGCTAATGAATGGAGAACGAGTGTGATAATTTACCAAAGAATGGAGGACTGTGAGAGATACAAGTCAGAGAGGAGGGAGGAGGAGGGGACGGGGGGTGTTGGTGGCAACAGACTGCTGAAAATATTTATTTTCAAACAATTATTTAACACCTGTCACCAGTCTATATGCCTGATGGTTCTTTTCTGTCAAGCCTATATTCATAATACTTAAAGTAAATATTCCCCGTGTTGCAAATGTGGTAATTTCACGCACTGTACACACAGCCGGCCATGTGTTTCATGCTTTTCCATGCATAAAAGGGAGAGAAACAGAGAGAGCGCTTAACTGGGAGGACACTGAAATGACAATATACTTTAGAAGAGCAGACTGTTCGTCCTCTTTCTAAAAGGACGATGTGATGGAGGCAGTAAACAGTCTGTGCGCCGGCTGTGGGCTCTGAGATTATTTCTTTGTCACCAGCAGAGCCACCAGTGTTGCTAAGTACTGCTGTGGAGAAAATCCTCCAAGAGAGGACTGATTGGATTTTTGTTCCAGGGAGCCTTTTGTGTTAGCAGCATAGGGACTAGATAATAGAGGTTGATGCCACTTGGTCTCTGTGTTACGGCTGAAGGATTGAGTCTTTTGGACTCTTGAATGTGTGTGTAGAGGTAGAATGTCAGTCCTAACAGCTACTGGATCAATGTTTGGAGTCTTTTGCATCATCTTAGCTCTGGAGCCGCTAGAATGCTAATTATCGCAACATCTGGGCACTTGGCTAACAATACATTTTTTTTTCTATGCAGGAAACTTTAGCAAAAACTTTAGAGAAAAATGTGTCAGTTTTATGAAGTAAAGAAATGAGTTTAAACATTTCCTGTATATTGCAGGATATTTATAACCTTCTGTTTTTATAGTGTGTTGCTCAGTCAGATCTGAGTACATATCACCTGCTGTTCATATTAATTCAAAAGATTATTGATTGATAACCTTCAGGAACATCAATTATTCTTATTGTCATTCTGTGAGCAGGCAGGTCAGACTACATATTCAGCAACCAACTAGCAGGCCAAAAACAACCTCCTTACAACATCCTTTATAGTCCATTGAATCCAGGAAATTCTTAAGCTCACTATTGTGCTATTGCAGTCTTCTGTGTGTGTGTGTGTGTGTGTGTGTGTGTGTGTGTGTGTGTGTGTGTGTGTGTGGGTGATTTTGTACTGACCTCTGTTTGAGACAAAGGAATGATATGGATATATTTTTACTGGCTGTTTCGCACAGATTGTTTTTCTTACTGTCTCTAAGAGAAAATTTTTCTGTGACAGAGGCGAGGTGGGACTGTTGTAAAGCTTTGTACCTCAGGCCTTACAACTGCTGCAGCAGATGTACCAAAGATGCATGCCATACCTGGAAAGCAGAGGAGATGCATTGTATCCAATTCATAACCTTTGAACTTCAGCACATTTTGTCACACTAAAGTCCAGAACTTCAATGCATTTGATCAATTTTATATGATAGACCAAAGTAGTTGTGTACACAATTGGCAAGTAGAGGGGAAATGACTAATTACTTTCTTTTTTATTAAAAGAAATCTGGTGTGTGTTTGTATTCAGACCCTCTTACTGTGATAGCCTTAAATAAAATCCAGTCCAACTAATTCCCTTCAGAATTTACCTAATTTGTAAATAGAGTTCACCTGTGTGTAATTTAGTCCCATTGTAAATACAACTGTTCTGCCTCAGAGGCGTGTTAGAGAGTGAGAGAACATTGGTGAACAAACAGCATTACGATAACCAAGGAACAGATCATATAGGTCAGGGATAATGATTTGGAGAAGTTTAAAGCAGGGTTAGGTTATAAAACAATTTCCCAACCATTGAACATCTCATTGACCACTGTTCATTTCATCATCTCAGCTTTGGGTTCATTGCAAACCTGGACCAAACATATTGAGAAGTATATTCAGCTACTGAAAAAAAAAAAAAATTCATTATTTCCATCTCAACAACTGTCTAAGCAGTTTGTCCCGATATCCATATTGCGTACATAGATTTATTGAGCAGCCATCAACACACCGTCGCCACAACGGTGTCAGCATTATGCTTTGGTAATATTTTGTATACGTAAGCTGGTGAGAGCCAAAAGGCTGGATGAAAACTTTGCAACAATAGAAGAAAACCTTTCAAAGGCTGCAAAATAACTTAGACTGGGGTGGATGTTCATCCCCAAGAAAAATAAGGACCATAAACATAAAGTACAATCAGAGCGATAATGTAATGGTGTAGATTGCAGGTTTCAAAATTCAGTCCTTGAGAGTGTTCTGCAAGTTTTACATAAAATTATGATCAAATAAATGGAAGTTTGTGGTTGCAACGTGACAAAATAGAGATAATACTTTTAAAAGGAACTTTCCTTTTTTTTCAAAGCAGTAATCTTAGGAAATGTATGGGGTTATTTCCAGTATAAAGTAAGATATTATTGCTCACAAGTACTATTATACACTATTATAGGTCTAGAATATTCATCAGTAATCGTGCTTTTTATAAAGCTTCCACAGTGTGCAAAGGGTTTAGATTCCCTGTGAAGATTAAAAGCATATTTAGACATTAGAGGGGAAAAAAAGTTCTGAAATTCCAATAGACTTAAGAGAAGACCCCACATTTTTGCTGAAAAATAAACTTGTAAAACAAATGTTGACAAATATAACTGCCCTCTTTATTACTCTCAGAGTCTATCTTTACCTCCTCCAAGACTACCGTAAGCTTGAAGCAATGATTCTGTGAAGGGATTTAAGATCAGAGACCTTGTCTGTCCTTGACTTCAGTTTGTGTGTATGTGTGTATGTGTGCCTGCCTGCATGGTGGTCCAATATGGACCGTTAGTTGTCAAATCACATTGCCCCTCAGTGTGCCCCTGCCCCTTATCATCTGATCCCTCACCTAGCCCAGCCCACACAGGTCTCCGATGGCCTCAGTGAGAAGCGAGCTCCCAGTTGGCCCAGGTTTTATCTGCTATTATCTGTCAAATGCCCCGCACCTTTGAGCTCAGCCAACCCTCCTTGATGATGGGCGTTTTGTGGTCGCCGGTCCAATCCCAGAGGCTTCCTGCTGTCACCGACGGCAGCAGAAGGTCTCTGGCCGCCGGCGTCTCTTTCTGACAGTCTCCCTGAAGGAAATAATAAGTACTAGAAGCACAGAAGAGAAAAGGACAAGGTGGCAGAAAAAATGCCATTAAGATGAGCAGTATCCTAACACACCAAAGCTTCCCACCAGCTAAGTGCTGCAGCTCACCTGGCTGCCAGATAAGCGAAGATTAGAGAAGAGAATGTGGGAACGGTTTTAGAGGTATAAAAAATTCTCTCTAAAACCTGGTAACAGCTTTGATACTTTCAGGACTTCTTGTGATTTGTCTGACATTTGATGCAAACACAGAAAGGACAAAGATGGATGTTTTTTACTTCAAAGAAGCACTTTTTCATATAGGTGTTTTTTTTTTTTTTTGTTCCCTGTGGTCAATTGTTGACTGTATAAATAACAGTTTTGTGAGTTTTCTATCTAGTTAGCAGAGAATAACAGTCTGGTGACAGTGGCAGGATCAATACAGGTCTGTATCAAGAGCTAAAGCAGCCCTAATGAACTGAATTGACTGCTGCTGAAATATGATCAGTATTTCTCTGGTGGTCATTATGTTCCTTATGCAGAAGATCAATGTCTCTGGGGTGGATCACTGAGTATGCACAGCATGGCAGCAGGGCCAGTGCTGATACCCTTCTAAATACATAATGAAGGATTTATTCACTGTGTCTGTGCCCGTGTTTCAGTCAAAGGTCTGTTTTCAGGCCCCGCAGCAGCAGGAACTGGTGTGCTGGTGTGAGGCAGTGGTGTTCATTTCATGGCCTTTCACTTTTTAAATTGGTGAATGCCTTCTTTATGGTTGATTAGGAATTCTTGAACAGCTAATTAAGATGGATAATAAACAAAAGTCTGGGATGCCTCAAAGTAAACCACAAAAATGCACAGTAAACAGTGGCAATGGATTCTAAAAGCAAACTCGTCATTTTGAAACCAGACAACCACATCTTTATGTTGCAACAAATTTTGAGGATCAGTCAAGAACGTTCCCCCAGCATGATTTTTCATCCTCGCTTTCAGATGATAGGTTTTGTCTCACTGCTGGGTCTGTTGCCTGTTTGCAGCCTGCCTGCCTGCCTGCTTGTCATGCCAACAATCCTCACGCATCCACCTGTACCAGCATCTGTTTATTCTGCAGACTGGAACAGGTGCTTTCTCTCCATCAGCTCCTTCACATTGTACTCTTTTCATGCACACTTTCAAGCACCGTATACAGATCAGATATTTTATTTTACACTTTGTTACTCTGTTTGTGTCTCTTACGGGACGCAGACGGGCGTTGTCCACTTCAACTGTGGATCCATCTGTCCGTCTGTCTGCAGGAACTCTTTATGATTCCAGTCGCAGGGCTGCAATGATGACGTGTGTCTAATTTCATCAGCAGCATCATTACTGCTATTATCCTGTGTCTCCCTTTAATGCAGGCTAATGGATGACCAATAAAGATAGATGAGCCTGGCAGTGTGGAGCTAATAGACAGGACATGATGTCTGGCTTCTGTCCTGACTTGAGCATTCAGCCGATCAACTTCCTCAGACAGATAAAACAGCTCAGTTTTTATCTTAAGTTGCTGCTCGCTTTTTAATAAATAGCTTTATCATCAGCTAATTAGCATGCCAATATTTTAGAACAAAATGAGAGTGGATTTTGTTTTTTTTGTGTATGACTAATTATTGAAAACTTAGTGTTCTGGGTTTAGTAAATGAGTAGCAGCTGTGAATTTAATTCACATAATGAAGGAAAACAAACACACCACAAAAAAGAGAATACAGCATCTGACATTTTGGGTGTCTTTCACTAAATATTAGTTTTAGCACAGAACAGTATTTCCATTTGATGAAAATCCTCGAATTCCTCCCATAACCAACAACAGAAATTCTTACTTGTTTAAAAATTCAGACACCCTATGACAGCCTGTGTGTTATCCAACATATTTGAACCTATGGATATTTCCTATCAATTTTGGACAATACTGAAAATTTCAAGACATAAAAAAACTGAAGATAACCTTTTCAATTTTTCTGTCAAATATCACAAAATAAACACAAACTCTGGGGAGGAATAATTTTGCAGAGTCCTACTGTTCCCATTTAAAATGAGTAAAATTATACTCAAGGGTATCATATCAGGTGTACATAATGAGAACGTTGTTACTCTGGGCATCTTTTACGATGTTTACACCTCAGATATTTAGTTTAGTGTGCTCCTGACTGTTGACATGAGAGTGAACTTTAGGGTAGGATCTAAATCGCTGTCTGAGGCCTTCAAAAAGAAGGTTGTAGCAGCTTGAACGCATGTAGAGGAGGTTTAAAGGGTCTCAAAAGAATTTGAAATCAGCCATACCACTGTATAGAAAATAGCCTGCTAGTGGGGGACATTAAACACACCCAACATGCCGAGATCTGTCTCACCGAACAAGTTCCACCCAAAGCAAATTCATTCAGCAAGATGATAAAGGAAGCCTGCAAAACCTTAATGTCTTCCCAGGACCTACAGCAGAGTCTTGCCTATGTTGATATGAGAGTGCATGCTGTTCATCCAGAAAGAGATTGCACAAGCTTAATTTATGTTGCCATTTAAACTATTATCTTGTCTGTTGACTACTGTTGGATTATTGCTCTGTCTCAGGCTCTCTATTTAAATTGTACAGCTATACTCATTTCAACTTGTGTTTTTTCCTATAATTTAATCTTTATACTTTCTCTAATGCATATACATTACATGTATATTTTGTTGATCTGTTTGCACTAATGTAGATGCTACTCTAGAAAATGATTACCTTCTGACATCATAAAGTCTGCCTATCTGTCTTTATTTTTTATTTAAATCTTTTTTTTTTTATGTTTTCCTTTATCAAGGATAACTTTTAATTATAGAGGATGCTGAATAACGCACATGAGTTGCTCCTGTTTAGATTGGGTTGAAGTTTAGATTTTACCTTTCATAAAAACTCCTAATATGATCTCTAAATTTTGCAGTTATTTTATAAATATCTTATGTATCTTAAAGAAAAAATCATACAATGCATGTTTTTTCATGTTAGTCTTCTTACAGTCCTAGATGTTAAGTTAGCATCATTTGTAGACTTGGTGTCATGATCCTGATGTGTCTGAGTTTTATTTTCTTTTGTGTTTTTATTCTGATCATTTCTTTGTTAGGTTCCTTAGGTTTACCTTATTTAGCTAATTTTCCCTGTGCTGTTTATGGTTAGTAAAGTGTTGTCTTATTAGTTAATTTCTTTGTATACAGTTTGAGTTTATTCTGATGTTCTTTCTAGATTTAAAATTATTTTTGTAAGATCTCTGTTTATCTTTTCCCTCTTTGTAGTTTCTTTGTATCACTGCTTAGCTCATCTGTGTTAGTCTCCTCCCTTCAGTTGCTCTGCCCTCCCTCTGCCACAGCTGCTCCACATCTCATCTGACTGCTCTTCTGGTTGTTTGCCATTTTTTCCTCCCCTTCCTCTGAATAAAGGTTTCTGCTATCTCATTGTTCCCTGCTGGATTCTTCCAGTCCCACCGTTCTCTGCCTAGTTCTTTATCTCTCCGTTACCTGCCATTCTTCATCGCTTGTTTATTCATGCCGTTTTGTTCCATGACCTGTTCCTTATGTGATTACTTCCTTTTATTATTAAAACTTAATTTTTATCACAACCACACCCTGCACTTGGTTTCTTCATTAACCACATCATGTTAATCCAAGATGGTGTTGCAGATGGCAGCACTTTGCGTGTTTTTGTGTGCTTATTTTACTCTATGCCACCATTCTGTGGTCACTTGCACTTCACAAGGTAAACAGCCAGGCATGCTCATCAAGTTTCAGCAGCAGGGACTCCACACACCCTTACCCCCAAACCACCTGGCTAATGTCTGCTCCCTGGCTAACAAAATGGATTAACTGTTTCTTAACTCTAAAAATGTGGACTTCTGCGAATCTGCCTCTATCTCTTACTGAAACCTGGCTCGGCGAATACATCCTGGTACTTTGGGACTTTGTGATTACTGTCTGCTTCATCTCATTCCAACCTATGGGCAAAAATTAAAAACTTTTAAGCATTGACTGTACTTTGGAGAGTTTTTGAAGCTTCAACCTCTGATCTAAACCAGTTCACTGACGCTGTGACATCATACATCAGTTTTTGTGAGGACATGTGCAGACCTAGACCTTTCACACATACAGCAACAATTAACCATGGTTCACTTCAAATCTAAGAAAGCTGTGTAAGAGCAAGAAAGAAGCTTACAGGAGTTGGGATCAGGCCCTGTATAAGCTGGCCAGGAACAAACTGACGAAGGAGATCAGGGCAGCTAAGAGAAGCTAAAGCGAGAAGCTTAAAAAATAGCTTCTCAGGCAACGTCTCACCTGCATTTTTAACGGTTTGAGAAACATCACAGGCTACAGGAACCCCCTCCCCCCGTGCTGAACCCTTGTCCGTCTACATTGCATTTAAACAGAAAAGCTCCCCATGCACCAACCAACCACCTCACATCAGACCCCACTGCCTGGATCTAAGATCTCTCAGGCAGATGTAAATAGGTTTTTCCAATGTCAGAACTGCAGGACCTGACAACATCTGTTCCTCATGCACTGAGCCTGCACTGACCAACTAGACCACATCTTCATTCATATCTTCAACAAATCTCTGGAGCTGTGTGAGGTTTCCACATGTATTAAATGCTCCACCATCATCCTGGTCCCCAAGAAACGCGCCATCACAGCATTAAATACAGTGGGGAGAACAAGTATTTGATACACTGCCGATTTTGCAGGTTTCCCCACTTGCAAAGCATGTAGAAGTCTTTACCTCTTATCATAGGTGCTCTTCAACTGTGAGTGATGGAATCCAAAACAAAAATCCACAACAATTAATTAGCATTTTATTGCATGTCATAAGTATTTGATCACCTAACAGCCAGTAAGAATTCCGGCTCTCACAGACCTGTTAGTTTTTCTTTAAGAAGCCCTCCTGTTCTCCACTCATTACCTGTATTAACTGCACCTGTTTGAACTCGTTACCTGTATAAAAGACACCTGTCCACACACTCAATCAAACAGACTCCAACCTCTCCTCAAAGGCCAAGGCCAGAGAGCTGTGTAAGGACATCATGGATAAAATAGTAGACCTGCAAATGGCTGGGATGGTCTACAGAAAAATAGCCAAGCAGCTTGGTGAGAAGACAACAACTGTTGGCGCAATTATAAGAAAATGGAAAACGTTCAAGATGACGGTCAATCTCCCTCGGTCTGGGGCTCCATGCAAGAGCTCACCTCGTGGGGCATCAATGATCATGAGGAAGGTGAGGGATCAGGTCAGAACTACACAGCAGGACCTAGTCAATGACCTGACGAGAGCTGGGACCACAGTCTCAAAGAAGACCATTAGTAACACACTACGCCACCATGGATTAAAATCCTGTAGCACACATAAGGTTCCCCTGCTCAAGCCAGCACATGTACATCTGAAGTTTGCCAATGAGCATCTGGATGATTCAGAGGAGGAAAGGGAGAAGGTCATGTGGTCAGATGAGACAAACATAGAGCTTGTTGGTCTAATTTCCACTCACTGTGTTTGGAGGAAGAAGAAGGATGGGTGCAACCCCAAGAACACACAGCCAGGGCAACTAAGGAGTGGCTCCATAAGAAGCATCTTAAGTTTCTGGAGTGGCCTAGTCAGTCTCCAGACCTAAACCCAATTGAAAATCTTTGGAGGAAGCTGAAAGTCTGTATTGCCCAGCGACAGCCCCAAAACCTAAAAGGATCTGGAGAAGATCTGTATGGAGGAGTGGTCCAAAATCCCTGCTGCAGTGTGCACAAACCTCGTCAACAACTATAGGAAACGTCTGATATCTGTAATTGCAAACAGAGGTTTCTCTACCAAATATTAAGTTTTATTTTTCTGATGCATCAAATACTTATGACATGCAATAAAATGCTAATTAATTACTTAAAAATCACACAATGTGATTTTGTGGATTTTTGTTGTAGATTCCGTCTCTCACAGTTGAAGAGCACCTATGATAAAAATTAAAGACTTCTACATGCTTTGCGCTGCAAAATCTATAGTGTATCAAATACTTGTTCTCCCCACTATATTTAATGCTGTGATGGTGCGTTTCTTGGGTACACTACAACTACAGTGAACTGCAACGATTACCTGTTGCCCCAGCGTCTGTGGCCATCAAATTCTTTGAGCGTCTGATGTTGAAGCATCTGAAGGACATGACAGGCCCCCTGCTGGACCTCATGCAGTTTCCTTACCTGGCAAACAGATCGGCAGATAATGCAGTCAGTCTGGGACTACAGTTCATTAACTCAAGAAGTACAATCTTTCATGGGAGCTCCTGGTCATATTCTACACTGCCATTGTCCAGTCTGTCCTGTGTTCATCCATCACTGTGTGGTTTGGCTCATCCACAAAACAAGACAGGTTCAGACTGCAATGAACAATTAGGTCTGCAGAGAGGATCATTGGGGCTGATGTTCCCTCCATCCAGGTCTAGGGTCAGAAAAAAGGGCAGCTAACATCACTGCAGACCCCACACATCCAGGACACAAACTGATTAGACTTACCTTTAGGTTGGTGCTACAGAGCGCAATTTGCAAAAACCAGCCACCACGAGACAGTTTCTTTCTTTAGGTTGAATAAATAAATCAGCTCTAAAAGTAAAATATCCTGAGATTTAACTCATGTGTGTATGTATTAAATTTTGTTTTTCAAACAAACTTCAAGACAGAAGTAAACTACTTTACATCAGAAATACAGAACTGGGTGGATTGAATAAGGGTTTATCTATAGTAATCATTTTAAGGAGCTCTACAAATCACAATACTGTGAGCTAATTCAATCAAAGTCAATACAATCTAACTATACAGATTCCAAGTCAAATACTTATATTCCAATTGATCCTAGTTATCAAACAGTGCAACCAAATTCAGTTTATGATTAAAATTTGTTAAGTTTTCTATTTAAGCAAACCAAGCAGATTGTCAGTGACTTGCAGCATTCACTCCCTTGGATGAGCATGTAGACACAGTGGACAGTTGCTTGCATTGACTTTGCAGCAATCCCTCATAATGACCATGCATGTAGCAACATGGGGAAAACTCTTCTTTAACAGGAAGAAAAATCCAACAGAGCCAGGCTCGGTGTGAGTGGCCAGCTGCCACAACCGACTGTGGGTTTGAGAGAATAGAACATACACACAAAAGAACACAGTAGCACTGATCCAGGAGTATTTCTATGTGAAAAAAGTAAAACGTTAAAGGCAGTAATAGCTTGTTCAGTGGCTTCATCTAGGAGAGAAAAACAGCTAAACAGATAAACTCTGAGCCAGTTTTTAAGTATAGGGTTTGAAAGAGATCACATAGTTAGTCACAGTAAAACCTCACCCAATAGCCACATCTAGGAGAGAGACAGGGTTAAACACTGAAAGACAAGGCCAAGTGTATCATTTGTAGAAGAACATGAAGTTGTTGGCAGCAGCAGCTCAGCTGATGCCCTCCTCCAGGAAGATGTCACAGCTAAATACAGAGCCAGGCCACATGTTGCTTCTAGGAAAAGAAAAAAAAAGAGAGAGAACATAAAGTTAAAAACTGAAGTAACAGCAAATAACACAAAAATGGAGTAGTATGAAAATGTAGCAGAGTGGGGGAAGGTGGTTATCATGTCCTCCAGCAGCCTAAACCTATAGCAGCATAAGTACAGAGATAGGTCAGGATAACCTAAGCCACTGTAACTATAAGCTTTATAAAAAAGGAAAGTTTTAAACTTTGTCTTAAAAGTAGACTAGGCTTATGTGGTGGGAGTCCATCTTGTAACTGGTGGGTTGCGGGTTCAAATCCCCACTCTGTTAGTCTCAGTTGTTGAGTCCTTGGGCAAGACACTTCACCCACCTGTGCCTGCTGATGGTGGTCAGAGGGCCCGGTGGAGCCGATTGTATGCCAGCCTCACTTCTGTCAGCCTGCCCTGGGGCAGCTATGACTACAATGTAGTCTACCACTATCAGTGTGTGAATGTGTGCATGAATGGGTGGATGACTGATTGTAGTGTAAAATGCATTGGAGTCCTCAGACTAGATAAAGCGCTGTACAAGTACAGGCTATTTACTATTTACCATAGACAGGGTGTCTGCCTCACAGAGTGTTGCCACACACCCTGTTGGACTGTCAAAAAGGCAGCCTTTGAGAATCTCGGCAGTTGTATCTTGTGTACAGGTTTTGTCTTGTCATTCTTATATTTGCAGTAGGGCCATGTGAAAAATTATTTTGTACTGAAGGTCTCTCACATACTATCTGGATTATGAGACAGTGCCATTCAGTTTAATAGAAGAAAATGCTCAGTCTGTGTACATCTTCCACCTGTTAGAGGATATGAACCCATAAGTAATGTAATATAGTGAGACACTGCACAGTACCTTATTGTGCTTTTTGAGGAACCTCCCATCAACATTTGGTGATATTTCCCTAGATTAGTTTAATGGCACAATGGAGGACATTTAAACAGACAGGTGTTCCTTGTGTAAATAATGAGCACTTAAGACACGTAGCGCTTCGAAAACTGAACAGCCTCATGTTGACAAGCCCAGCTTTGAGGACAGAAAAGCCATTGAACAGAGGCTTAGATTAGCAGTAATCCTGTTTGACTTATTCAGAACCTTCTCAGATCTCTCTGGTATGGCCTGCTGGGTATGATGAATTATCACAACGCAGATGTACTAGATAAGTCTTTGAAAAATTATGATAAAAACATATCTACCTACTGAATGAGAGCTGCTCAAACAGCCTAAATTATATAAATAACAAATTTAGAGTAATTAAATCAACATTTTTGTTTGTTTTTAAAACTCTTGTATATCTGACTCTTGGGACCCTTTACACAGCACACTGAACAAACATCATGAGGAAGTTGGCATTTGAAACGGGAATAATCATAACTAAACAAATGCCTTAAACCACGAAACACATATCAGAGAAAGGAAAAAAAAAACTCTATATTGTTCTGCATCAGTTATTTTTCAATTACAGCAGCCGAAGCAGAACGAAATTGTTAGTGTCATTTATCGACTGTGGTGCCCTCTATTAGAGTAACAACTGAGAGAAATCCATCCTGTTGTAAAACCCACCTGTCTTACAATAACAAAGAGTTAATTTCTGTCAGCTGTCTTTAAGTGTTTTGCGTGCTATACAAGGAACAGATGAGGAGCAGGAACCACATGACTGCACACAAGGACAGATCACATCTAACTGGGCAGGTAATCATCCCGAGGACTTTTCTCACTGATGTTCCATGAAAAGGTTTCCTTATAAGACAAACTGAGAGGTAAATGGTGTCCAGATCGATTAATTTTAATGACCCTTGAGATTGAAAAGTCCTCCCTGAACTCTGAAATTATTTAAGATGTTTAGAGAGGATATTTTATCAAAATTTCAGCTGGTTTATTTTTTTAATACCACAGCTGTTTGTAAAACACTGGGTTTCTATGCAGTTTAGAAAACATGAAATCAGATTTTTAGCATTTTTTTTAAGTCCAGAAGTCTGGAATAGTAAAACTAATTATAGGGCAATGTTTAAGTTTCTAGTCTTTATTACTTATTCTATAATCTAAAGGATCACATTTTTTATTTCTGAATAAATTAAAAGTTTGATCCAACTCATTGATCGTTTTGTGTTTTGAGTTGATGAGGACCCACAGATTACAGACTCAAACAAAATTAAAAAAGGGCACTTTCACTGCTTGTTTGGCTTCTAAGTGCTTGGTCATACCTGCAGCTCCTAAATTGGGTTCACTTTAGATGGGACGCAAAACATTAAAACTCTCATTGTTGGGGCAAATTAGGGGTTTCACATCACAAACTGTGCTTAAAAGAATCTATATTTGATGTGAAACAATCCTGTCCCCATTTGTTTAAGGTTTAAAATGGTGCAAATCTAAGTTGGTGTAGATGTCAGATAAAGCAGTTAAACAGCCCCAAATTAGATCCAACTTGAAATCTGAGTACCCATGTATGGGTTACCATTATCTAGGTGTACAACGATTTTAAAAAAATACAGTTTCAAAACCATCATTTGTCCTTTTAGGGAGATGCCAGAGATGGTGCAGTTTTCTAAGACTGGATTGGGCATAAGGCATTTCATTGCTGGCTTGCCCCACCTATTGCTGTGAACACATCGCTTTCTGACACTAAATTACATGCTTTACCTTTTGATGTCACTGCACATATATGCTAAAGCAAGTGTGTTCTATCTCACCTCACATGCAATAAAAATATAAAATGTAAAATACTACCTCATCAACATTCATTAGAATTTTAGATATGTTTTATTTTATTTATTCATCAATATTTGTTTAGTGGTTAAAATAGTACATTGGGCACCAATTGTCTGCTGGTAATAATCCTATTATATGAAACATAATGAGAAAGTAAACTTAATTTAAATTTGTACTTATCTATTTTTGACCAAGTGGAAATGGCTTGTATTACAATTAAAATGTTGCTGTGTCTTGCAAAAGTATTATTCACAGTGAAACATGGTGATGGCAGCATCATGTGGTGGGGTTGTTTTTCAGCAGCATAGACTGTTTTTTTATGTTTTGGCAACAACACACAAAAAATGCCAAGGGGGCTGAATACTTTTGCAAGGCAATGTAGATCTTGTTTTAATGTTTTGTGTAAATACGGTGATACAGTAATATCGTGGCATTTTTACTCCAGCTTATTATATGGTGAGAATCTCATATCTGCCTAATAGTTAAATCAGAGTCAAGTCTATGCAGTTTTTAAATGAAAAATGTGTGGGAACCCTAGAAACAGTTAACACTATTATAAACATCTCAACATGTCCTTAAGACTATGGTTAAAGTTATGTCTATTACTTTTGCCTTGATGATCTATCCTGGTAATGTGGACCAGGCAAGAGTAGCCGAGCGCAGACACCATCCCCAACCCCCCCATGAGTATATTTTTTTAATACTTTGTGAGGAAAAACTGTCAACCATATCCAAAGTGCAGGACCAAAGAGAACTAAATAATGTATGCTTTTGTTAGGTTCTTTGAAGACGATATGTGCTACGCGTTTCCCGTTTCTACCATCGAAGATTTCAGACCTCTGCACAGAACAGATTTTGATAATCAGAAGGTGTATCTGGTTCACAGAACTGAGGAGAATGGCTGCGCAGGCCAGCCGTGCGAAGCACAGATCCTTGCCCTTGCAGGTAAGTTACTCCTCCTGACACGCCGACAACGGTTTTAATGCTCGTTTTATCTGTCTGAACAATTAACAATCCCGTGCGTGTACGTGGGAGAGTTGTCTAAGCGAGTGTTTTCCGTGGATCCGTCAGGACGTGATCAGCTGGAATCTGACAGCAACAACAACGTCCTCCGCCGTAGCTAGTGAGACATGCTAGTAATGTTTGCTAACTTCAGGAGGCTGTCATAACTTGTATGTGCTTCATAGATTTTTAAATTTGTAGCCTCTAGTTGCATTAGTAATCTGCTCTTCTTCTGTAAAGCAGAGTTAGCGGTTTATGTGTATAGCATTTAACGCTGACAATCCAGAGCAATTGTTTACACCACGAAGCTAACGCTGCTAGCTTACATTAGCATGCTAACTACTAGACGCCAACTAAAAGCGGGCATAGAAATATCAGTTTTTTAAGAAAGCATTCGTTCATCTGTTATTTTCAGAGAGGTCTCAGATGTTATTACAAGTATAGCAAGAAAGCGTTTGTTAGGCGGCTCGCCGGTTAGCTTCTGTGTAGCTTTGTGCTACAGAGTTTGCGGTGCTGCAGTCATTTCCGTGTGACACGTCCATCCATCAGCTAACATGTCACCATCCTGGCAGTTTGGAAACACTGATACTGTGCTGAGCTTTGTAAACGAAACGTTTCCCTGCTCTAGTGAAAATGTTTGCACACTGTTGTTTTCTCTTGCTATGAAATGTTTAGCTGCATCCTTAATACTAAAAGTGAACTGTCTGGGCTGCGAGACCAGGACAATGTCCGCGCACATACCGCAGTCCTCCGAAACGTTTTCCCTCTACAATGCTAGTTAGTTTAGTGGGGTCAGAATGACGGGAAAAAACAATGTTTGGATTATTCTTTTTGTAGACTACTTTCAACTTTCACTACAAACATGTGTAACTTTTTTAAAATGACTTTACAGATACAGTAGAGGAATTTGAAGACTGTATAGCCCAAAAGAAGATGAAAATTCCCAAGATGTCCATCAGGAATTCTGGGAAGTCTATCGTGAATAATTTTGGTGAAGAGAGATTACCACTGAGGCATAAAAAGGTAGGCTAAACCCATGTAAGATGGCTGATTTGCACTGCAACAAATATTTTTATATCTTAATTACAGTTATTTATACCAGAAAATACTTACAAATTATTTGTAGCAAGAGAACAGTTTTTTTTTTTTTTTTTTTTTTTTGTCCTTTCATTGTGCACTCGTGATAGTACTGCAAACCTTTACATTTTAAAGATAATAAAATTTTCAATAACTGTGATTTAGTCAAATCATCCTTAGATATTGCTCTTTAATTCTGCAAAATAGCCTAATTGGTTTTTACTATACTGCTCATGTTTAACTACATATATGACCTTGCCATGTATAAACATCTTCTCTTATTTTTTTCATTTGCCTTTTGATGATTTGATATCACATTTCCATAAACTTGGCTGACATCCAAAATCCTGTACGTTATTTTTACCATATGCTGGATTAACACAAATTCAGCACTCTGGACAGCTGCCCTTTCCCCGGCAAATCCGCTGAGCGGCTCATCAGAGAACTCTGTGACTCCTCTCCTCTGGTCCTACTGAGATCTGCACAGTCAAAACAAACCAGTGGCAGTCTCTGTTATGTCTTGTATAGACTGATGTGGATTTGTCATCTTTTTGTTTGAATCCTATATAACAAATCCTATATGAATTCTATATAACAAAATCATAATTTCACAAAGTTATTTTTAAAATGTTTCCAGGTCTACCGCTTGATCTACAGCTAGGTCACTAGGGTGCTAAAGCACTGGGAGCGTGGTCAGGTCATCCTAATGATGGAAAAGACAGCGTAGGGACGAAAATCTGTGTTAATTGATATCATTATCAAAATACTACACCATTATATTGCAATGTTAGGTTTTCAGCCCCCCTCATATAAAGCTGTTCTCATATCAGAGAACATATATGCCAATATCTGTTTGAGTATTAGGACACACTTGTGTCAGTACAATTTCATATCTGTCATATTCAACTTTCTTTTAGTCACAGTTTAGATCTCATGTGTCTTACCCATGCCTTTTCTAACATGCCATTCCGTTTAGGCCCTTTCTCACAACCATGGAAAACCCCTCTCTAGCTCCTCTAAGAGCCTCGCAGCAGTAGTGGCTCGCCTGGAGAGAAATGCAGCCAACTCCTATATGGAAGGTGAAGAGGACTTGGATGAGGACCGGTTGGCTGAGGAGGGAGAGGATGCAGATGACGAAGAGGAGGAAATGGAGGCAGAGCATCGGCATCATCACCATCAGCAGCAGCAGCATCTGGAGGTGGACGCGCATTGTGTGTCCGAGGTGGTGGCGGCCGTTGTTCCGAGGGTTTTGTATGAGGAGCTGGTTCACAGCTACAGGCAACAGGAGGAGGAGATGAGGAGACTGCAGCAGGAGTTGGAGAGAACCCGCAGACAGCTGGTGCAGCAGGCCAAGAAGCTAAAGGAATACGGCAGCTTGCTGACAGAAGTCAAAGAACTGAGGGACTTCAACAGGAGGCTGCAGGATGTACTCCTCATGAGACTGGGCAGTGGTGAGAGAACAGGAGCATGCTCTCCGACACACAACCCTGTGCAACCTGTGGTACTCAGATAATTTCTGACTTTATCAGTAAAGATAAAGTTGTGCATTATATCAGGTGTTATTGAAAATGAGTGTGCGTCAAACTCGGACGTATACATTTTTAGTCTTCGTTGACAAACTAATGCTGACTTTGAATACAGACAATGGATGAATGCACAGTTTTGTTTGTTCTTCAGGAAGTACTGGCAGTCTGCTGCCTTGATGTTAGGTTCCAAGCTTGATTAATGGAATTATAAATAAATATATTTGATAGCACAAAGAGGAGGAGCATATTAGGAAGTTGTTTATGGAGGACCAGAAAATAATTGTCCGAAAAGAAAATAATGCCGTCTGCATATCAGAATAGAGGTTATTTTTTCTTAGAAACGAATGGATTTTGAATCCACATGCATGCTCTTAATTTTGTGCAGTTTCGTTTGTTTGTTTTTCTGGGCCATCTGACATCAGCTCACATACAGTACATACAGTAAAGACCCAAATTAATTATACCCCTGGTAGATACACGTTTAGGTATTATTAGTCAGCCATTAAGTTATTTTTTGAGTGGAAGTGAGATAGACTTTAATATTTTGGCAGCCAATAATTTCTCAAGCTGTGTTTTTGGGTCACTGTCATGCTGTAAAATCCAGTGGTCCCAAAGACCAAAGTTTCTCTGCAAACTGCATTATGATAATGGTGATGAGAATCTTGTTGTAGTCATTTTCTTTTAGATTCCCATTGGCTAAAAAATACACACCCAAAGCATAATGTTTCCACCACCATGCTTTAATGTGAGGATGGTGTTCTTGGGGTTGAATGCTTGATCTTTCTTGTGAAGGCTACATTAAAGTTTGAGCTTCATCTGACCACAAAATGAAAAACAAGAAGCCTTCTTCTTTGCCCTGAGAAAATCTTGCCGAGGCCAAGCAGGTATTTGTGGTTCTCTAGAATCCTCCTCGGTCTGCAGCCATGGAGTTGAGCAGCATGCAGTGTCCAGTGGACTGTCTGCCTTGAGATGTTGCCACCGCAATGGCCCACATCCGTCAGGAGGGCCTTGGTGGTGATGCAGCGGGGAACGCTTTTTGGCTGTGGCCACTGTACAGACATTTAAGTATAGCGCTTCGTAGCCCTTTTCTGAGTTGTGAGCAGCTGCAGGTCCTCACTGAGCTGTTTTGTTTCTCATGATTTGCCACAAACCATCTGCAGAGAGTTGCTTTTTCATGTGTAGAGTTGAAGAAAGCATATTTTGCCAATAAATCACTTGCTAAGCTTTAGAGCAGCAAAGACTATTTAGAGCTGAGTAGAACATTTTCCCACAGTCTCTCACAATATACAAAGGGTATGAATACTTTCCGCTGTGCTCTTTTACATGAAATAGAAGTCAAACATAGAAATTAATTAGTTTTGGCTGAAATTTATGGCTTATTGTAATATCACATTTTGACACATTGGTCAAATTAAAAGATGACTTTTAAATCTAAATCTACCAGGGGTATAAAAACAAAGTTTTAACTGTAAATATTATTTGGTTCTTCAGGTTGTTGAGAGGTCCGCTCTAACCATGACAAACTGTATGTTAAAAGCCCCCACATGAAATGCAGAAAGCATAAATTGGCTATTGAGAAGATGTTTATCTTTTTAGAGATGAATCTGTTAGGTGACCACAAAAATAAAGAAATGTTTAATTTTTTTTTAATTGGGACCTTTATGTTATTTAAAAATATCACTGTGATATTTCTTTAAATTAACTATTTGGTACAAAACATTCATCAAGAGTTCAGTGGGTAAGCTGAGACTTAAGCTGATACTTCAGTAAGTTGATTTATTTAGATGTTAATATTTCAGCATTATTGTTCCTCACCAGTCTGTAACACTTGGTTGAGAGTGAAAAACGAAAACAAAATGTCGTTGGGCCATATACATATTTTTTTTAAGTTTTGAGTCATCACAAGCCTAGACAAGTTACTCTGCTTGCTATGAAACCCCAGTCGGTTAAAACTAGTTGAATATTTGTGCTGGATAAGATTTTAAAATGTACTAGGAGTATTGTTAAAGCTAGTGTCATAAAGCAGTGTGCAGAGTTAAGCTTTAGCAGATGCTAGTGTTTAGATCAGACGCCCCACAGATCCAAACAGAGGTGTCTAAATGCAGGCAGGACCATCTAATAACCCGGGTCCAGATTAGAGTCAGTCTGCGAATAGAGTGCATCGTTGACCGATATTAAAATTCATCAGCTACACTGGAGCTTAGCGTGGCCAGCTATCAGAACAGCTTAGTTACTGTCACATGCCACGGGGAAGCCCAGAGCTAAAGCAGTCAGGAAACAAACCAACGGGTACTATTCCAGCAATAAAAACAAACGGAAGCCTAACGTCTTTATGTGTTTCTATTCACCACGTTTACTGAC
Organism: Girardinichthys multiradiatus; assembly: GCF_021462225.1. Classification (NCBI taxonomy): domain Eukaryota; kingdom Metazoa; phylum Chordata; class Actinopteri; order Cyprinodontiformes; family Goodeidae; genus Girardinichthys; species Girardinichthys multiradiatus. The sequence continues at coordinate 27,377,553 of NC_061802.1, forward strand.
CATCAGTAAATGGCTGATTGAGCTGGAGATGAGTATCCGGTCGTTGTCTCTGTAATGTTGAATGTCACCTTTGTCTCGTAGAGCCTATGCACAACAATGGCACTCAGACAATCAAGGCTGAAGTGGTGGAACCTATAGTTGAGGCCCAGGAGACATGCAGAGAAGAAGCAAACACAAGTTCAAGCTATTCGCCCTCGCCCAGAACAGTGTACACCTGTAACGATGGGAAGGTGAGTCTAACTGGGCTTAAAGCTTAATTCAGCACTTTACTTGTTACATTGTTGCCACCTTTAAAACTGGTTCTTTCATTTTAAATCATGAATTAACCCATCTTTTACAAGGCATTTGAAATTATCTATGTAATAGATCTTGTTTTCTTAAATTCTTTTCTCTGCCATTAAAAACTAAATATTACATATTGAAAAATGAATCGTCTACTCAATATTCATAACTTGGAACCAGAAAGATGTTATAGAAACAGATTTCTGATTAAAAAAATTTTTTGTTGATATATTTTAAGATTATTTATTATTGAACAAAAAAATACCTTAATGTGTCAATTAGTTAAAATTTGAAATGCATCAATCATTTCTTAAAAATATCATTAAGTGCCGTTAAGTATTAAGTCTTTATTTTATTCACAAAACAAATATTTCATATTTATAATATATTGTAAATGAATTAATGTTATTCATGAGTGTTACCAATCACAGTCAGTGGCCGGGGCTAATACAGCAGTAGTGAAGCTTATGGGTCTGAAGTGGACTTATTCCTGCCATTCAGTTTGAGGCTGTGAACCAGTTATGTGAACAATAAAATAATAGAGAAATGCTGAATTAATACGATTTTAAAATATATTGACTTATTTATTGAAGTTTACATATAATTATTTCTTACCGATTTTCATAGATTAAATAATCATGAATGAATTCATTTATTTTCAGTTTGATTTAATAATTTTATTTCCGTAATGATACGTATATATAACTGTTAAAGGATTTGTTCACTTTTGGTAGTTTGATACTTTTGGCACTCTCTAAAAATCATCTGTTTTATTTGAGTACTCTTCTTTTCTATATGCTGCGAAAGGTGTACATAGCTCTAATAACCCCCAACAACTTTCACTTCTTGATTTCGTATTCCTGCCCATTTGCTTGAGCGTGACCGTAGCTAGTGGCCTGATTTCTGTAGGAAATGCTCCATTCCCTGTTAACAACCACAAACTGTGAAACATGCTGTCGTTGCTGATCAGTCCTTTCCCCTTTGCTGCCCCGTCCTAGCAGGTAAACAAGGTTGAGAAGATTATTATTGTTCCTTCAAGCCCAGCCAGCATCATCAGTGTTTATTAGCCTGTTAGGGATCTGTACTTCCCCCACTGCTGTAACTCAACCAGCCGCCCTGTCTCTGATGATGGGTCTGCGGAGAGGGGGACGAGACCAGTACTACAAGCTCCTGGGTCCGTGGCCACTCCAAGCGTGAAGAACACTTGCAAATTAGAAGTCTCCTACATCAGGGACCTCATATTAATTATTTGCACGAGAGGAATTTAAAGTGACTGACAGGTTAGCTCTAGTGAGAGTGCAAAGAGAGGTTAGGAAAGGAGGGATGGGGAGAAAGAGATAAACGAGGGCAAAAGGGCCGTGAGGATGAAAACAGCCTTGTCTAACTTTAAGGCCAGTAAAAAGCTTGTCTGCTGGCTTGCAGCCTAAAGCACATTAACTGCCCAGGGAAAAGCTTTTTGGATGCTAGCCTAAAGACTTTACGGTGATAAGAGAATAGAGAAGGAAAACAGACATACATTTGCCCCCTGTTGCATTACCTCACCTTTAAGACCAGGTCAGTCTTCCTGGCCAGGCAATCAGCTTTGAGTGTTTTGCAGAGGTATATACAATGTACACTCACATCGTGTAGAAAGCTACAAGCTGAGTTATAATGTGGTAATCAAAGCTACGACCTGTGACCTTTTGTTTACTTGTCACAGCAGGTGAAATAGGCTCCTCCTTAAACCAACAGTCAGGTCGAAGTTGGTCCAAGTGGATTTATTTCCTTCACCAATTTTTGTGCTGGAAGAATCAGGTAGCAGAAGACTTTGAAGCATTTAGCATTGACTTGATATTGTTGCTTACCATTTTCAATTAAATGTATATTCAGGGCTCATATGATTCACACCATGACTTGAATGACTGGACTTAAAAAATAATAGGTGAAGGTGAAGTCTTTGACTCACTGTTGGGTTTAATCCACACTTTATTACTTCTGGATAACATTGTAATGCTACATTTAAAGTGACTGAGGATATATTGGGCAAAATAGTGATTGTACACAACAGTAAAACAGAACGAGCTTACCTGTTTTTTGGTTAGGAAAACAGAAAAAAACTTGGAATTAAAAAAAGGGATTTAGTAAAATGAGGCAAATTGAGTCCTTGCATTATTTTAATAAAATCATGAAAAAATAGATAACCCACCTAATAAGCAGGCTGATGACATACAGACGTGGACAAAATTACTGGTACCCCTCAGTTAATGGAAGAAAAACCCTCAGTGGTCACTGAAATAACTTGAATCTGGCAATGGTAATAATAAATAAAAATTCTATGAAGATGAACAAATGAAAGTCAGATATTGCTTTTCAAACATGCTTCACATGAATTATTTAAAAAAATAAACTAATGAAACAGGCCTGGACAAAAATGATGGGACCCCTGAAAATAATGTGACCAAATGGACATGTTAAATCAAGGTGTGTCCATTAATTAGCATCACAGGTGTCTACATTCTTGTAATCAGTCAGTGGGCCTATATATAGGGCTACAGGTAGTCACTGTGCTGTTTGGTGACAATGGTTTGTACCACACTTAACATGAACCAGAGGAAGCGAAGGAAAGAGTCTCAGGAGATTAGAAAGAAAATTATAGACAAGCATGTTAAAGGTAAAGGTTATAAGACCATCTCCAAGCAGCTTCATGTTTCTGTGACTACAGTTGCATATATTATTCAGAAATTTAAGATCCATGGGACTGTAGCCAACCTGCCTGGTCGTGGCTGCAGGAGGAAAATTGATGACAAAACAAAGAGACGGATAATATGAACGGTAACAAAAGATCTCAGAAAAACCTCTAAAGAGATTAAAGTTGAACTTCAAACTCAAGGAACATCAGTGTCAGATCGCACCATCCAACGTTTGAGTCAAAGTGGACTTAATGGGAGACGACCAAGGAGACCATTGTTGAAAGCAAATCATAATAAAGCCAGACTGGAATTTACCAAACTACATGTTGACAAGCCACAAAGCTTCTGGGAGAATGTCCAATGGACAGATGAGACAAACATTGAACTTTTTGGCAAAGCACATCAGCTCTATGTTCACAGACGTAAAAATGAAGCATATGAAGAAAAGAACACTGTCCCTACTGTGAAACATGGAGGAGGGTCTGTTATGTTCTGGGGCTGCTTTGCTGCCTCTGGTACAGGGTGTCTTGAATCTGTGCAGGTATCATGAAATCTCAAGACTATCAAGGGATTCTAGAGAGAAATGTGCTGCCCAGTGTCAGACAGCTCAGTCTCAGTCGCAGGTTATGGGTCTTGCAACAGGATAATGACCCAAAACACACAGCTAAAAACACCCAAGAATGGCTAAGAGGAAAACATTGGACTATTCTGAAGTGTCCTTCTACGAGCCCTGACCTAAATCCTATTGAGCATCTTTGGAAGAAGCTGAAACATGCTGTCTGGAAAAGGCCCCCTTCAAACCTGAGACAACTGGTGCAGTTTGCTCATGAGGAGTGGACCAGAATACCTGCTGAGAGGTGGAGAAGTCTCATTGACAGTTATAGGAATTATTTGATTGCCTCAAAAGGCTGTGCAACAAAATAGTAAGTTAAGGGTACCATCATTTTTGTCCAGGCCTGTTTCATAAGTTTATTATTTTTTTTTATAATTCTGTTGAAGCATATTTGAAAAGCAATGTCTGACTTTCATTTGTCCATTTTCATAGAATTTTTATTCATTATTACCATTGTCAGATTCAAATTATTTCTGTGACCATTGTGGGTTTTTCTTTCATTAACCGAGGGGTACCAACAATTTTGTCCATGTGTGTATAAATAGCAGAACACATACATATTCCTTTTAACATTTCGCTCATACAGTTGTGAAATGCCATGCAGATTTTGCATTAAAAAAGAGAAACCTCTAAAACTAGCCTTTGCTGCTGCTTTGCTACATAAAAACAGTTCTTGATCAGTTATTAAGAGCCACTGTGGAAGGCCCACAGAGCCACTGAAGCAGCAGGTTGCCAGATATGTACAACGAGACCAATCAACAGATGGAGCGTCTGCTTCATTTAAGTTATGCTTTCATGCAGCTCAGCCTGTGGGAGATGGGTGCGGATCATTACACCCCTTGACTATTTTGCGCCTGTGTGGTCTGGTCATTTCTTTTCTGACTTCTTCAGTTATGAAAGTTATGAGACGTTTTCTACAACCCATGTGTCCATTCGTACCTACCAGTGGGAGGTCGTGTGCCTACTTTGACAACTGACAATTTAAAGCAATTTTCTGTATTCTGCTTATTGTCTACACACGATAAGTTGCTTAGTTATTTTGCTTCGATCAGGGTTCATCTGTCGTATTTCATAAGAGCTGGCCCAAATGCAGATCAAATATATGGGAAATAGTGTAACATGAAATTTTAATTAAGTTATATGCAGTTAAATTGAACATAAGATGTGAGCAATTTTATTTATCTCCATAATTCATGTAAATCCTTAACTACAAAAAAGCAGACTCGCAATGGTTATAATTACATGGGTACAAACAGTTTTGTTTAAGGCTTTGAGAATGAAAGCAGGAAGGCGGGAAATGACAGCACTGCCTGATTGGAATATGAATACAAAATGGCAAATGGGTGCAAAGGCCTAGAGCTGTAAGGGACTTCAACTTTTTAAAACAGAAGCCCCCAAGAAGCTGCTATAAGCTTCTTGACATCTTGTCTCTGGACAGAGGACTGAAAGAGCTAAGGAAATGCTCTTCAGACTGCCTGTAAATAAATGAACAAGGAATTATATAATGGATCTTTCATGGTGGGACGTTTTTGGTCCTGCATTAGGGAGCATGGAGTTCTGATGGAAAGGAAAGGTGCAGCTTTTATTGTAGGTAGCGAATAAATTCAAAATAAGTTGCATTTGAACATTTCTGGTATATTAGAAAATTAAACTTTAGATTTGACAACCTGAGAAAACAGACAAGATGTACTTTCTGCCAGTTTAAACTTACTTGGGTATTTATTTGCAACTTGAATTGCTCGTTTAGATTGTTTTAACCATACTATTATTCCTTAACACCACCACAGCAACTAGCCTTGAACACAAGAGGCATATCAGAGAATAAATCAAGTTACTGATACTGTGTGAGCGTGACGGCATCAGAGTGGATTTATTTGTGACCAAAGTTTCAGCATCAGCTCAGTCTCTGCTCTCCAGGATTCTTCAGGGCTCTTGGTGGGATTAGTGCCACTCTAAGAATTACAAACGACTGTTGGGCCAACAACAGGACAAGACACTTATCATCTCTGCTTCACTGGTCCATCTTGTTTAATGCTGTAATCTGAGCTGTTACCAAACCCTTATAGATTTTACATTGGTCACATATCAGGTCTTAGGGTTTCTTAGTCTGAGGATATACTTGCCTATGGCATTTCTAATCTGTCAAAGGCTCTTGTAGATATGCAGCATTTTCTGTCAAGCAAACAAATGAGACAGCTTTATAGGAGCTGTAGTGTGTGGGCCAGTTGGCGTTCAACCACTTCAGATAGGCATAAAAAGAATGTGCTGTTAGAATGATTGTTGGTATACTGCACCTTCAAACCTTCGCACATTTATTTATGTTCTAACTACAAACTTTTTTATAGGGATTTAATGATAGACCGCCACAAAGTAGTGCATTGTTGTGAAGTAAAGAGAAACAAATTTTTACAAAACGCTTTGCAAATAAAAGGCCTTTTTTATGCCTATATGAGTCAAAACTGTATAACCAACTTTTGTTTCTCTTGAAACATGGAGAAATTTGTTGCCCTTCTTTACAGAGAGGTTCAAGCTCAGTCGAGTTGGATTTACTGCAGCTATGAACACGTGTTTTGCCACAGATTCTTAATTGGATGTAGGTCTGGACTTTGACTGGGCTATTCTAACATATAAATAATATATCTTAAACTATCCTCTTGTAGCTTTGGATGTATGTTCAGGGTAGTTGTCTACCTCAGTCTCAATCCTTTTCCGGCCTTTAACAGAGTTTCTTCCAGAATTGTCCTGCATTTACGGCCATCCGTTCTTCCATCAACGCTGATCAGCTTTCCTGTCCTTGGTAAAACAAATTTGGTGGCAGTTGTTAGCAGCAGATTTTATTGAGGGGTATCAGAGTAAAGGGGGCTGAATACTAATGCACACTTTTTAGATTATCTGTAACATTTTCATCCAAAGGAAAGTTTCCAGTACAACAATAATGCTTTACTTTGATTTGATCAGTCAAATAAAATCTCAATAAAAAAAATTTGAAAGCTCAGGGCGAAAGAATACTTTGGCTTAGGACTGTAACAAATAAAACTGCATCACATGGTTGTGTCTGGGATTTATTTATTTTTTATATCTCCAGTTCACCCAAAAACAAAGCATACATTACTGTAATAGACTGACTTTTGTTGGTTACAACACATATTCAATGTGCATGACACGGCCAATGAAAACGTTCATTCAGTGCTCATTTACATTTTCCATATGTTGTCTGCAGGTACATCTTGGTGGTGGGATCTGGGTGGAGGAAGAGAAATGGCATCAGCTTCAGCGGACCCAGGGAGACTCCAAGTTCACAAAGAACCTCGCTGTGATGATTTGGGGCACTGAAACTCTTAAAAACCGTAGTGTCACAGGTGTTGCCACTAAAAAGAAGAAGGACGCCCTGCCCAAACCTCCACTGTCGCCCAGCAAGCTGAAAATTGTCAGAGGTAAGCTCAATTAAAGTCAGAACTTCAAGATTCCTAAAGGAAATACTTAAGCTTAAAAACAAAAGTTACATAAGAATAGGTTTTTTTTTCACAAATACTTATTTAGTAGACATCAAAGATAAGATGAGCAGCTTTTCATCTGATGCACTGACTCCCATGACTTTCTTCTTCCCCAGAGTGTCTCTATGACCGAGTGTCTCAAGAAACCGCCGACAGCGCTGAGATCACGCAGAGATTGTCCAAAGTGAACAAATATATCTGTGAAAAGATAATGGACATCAACAAGTCCATCAAGAACGAGGAGCGACGGGAGTCCAAGCTGCTAATCAGACAGACTGTCAAGATGGAGAACTTCACCTATGATGGCATATAGTGAACAACTGTCACGTCAGCGCCTTCTGCCCCTCGTTGTCTGCAGGATCTTTAGGGGACCTGGTATGGGTGGGTTGGGGAATGCTGTCACTGTTCGAGAAGTGGTCATATTTCTTTTCCACAGGTCCCATCCTCGCTCCCTATAGAGCAAGCATCACATTCATCATTTCTTTCAGTGGCTGCCAGACGGCTTTACCCACCTGCACACGAAATAGTTTGATATGAGCTGGAGTGAGTGTTTTTATAAGCTTTACTGATGCATTGGTACAGAAGTTTGTGCATATGTGTCAAAAAGACAGATAAGATGTGATTGTTAATTTATTGTTCTGTGTCAGAACATCGTTTTGAGTCCTGGAACTTTTAAAAAGTAAGAGGTTATTTCTGTAGGTAGAGTCTTCTGATGCTGTATAATTGACGATGCTAGCTAACGGGTCTTAGACTGTTAGGGATTTGAGTGTTGGTACTAAATACATAGGATGGGACGTCAGGGTCTCCAATGCACAAGTCTTAATTAGTAACAGCCATATGACGGTTTGCTCCAAGAGATTAACTTTGAATGTGTGCTGTCTCAACTCCTTTACGACATCCGCTCATAAGAAGAGTGCTTACAGAGGGTTGTTGGAAAGAATGACTCCAAATTATGAGTCAGTAATGCTATATTTGATTTGTTTTATTTTTTTACCATTCATGTTATTAACATCTTCCATTAATGTATGAGCTCTAGAAAGGATTTATATTTTCCAGAGATGCACCGATCACTTTTCTCGGCCAATACCAATTTTAGATTATCTGTTTTCGTAAGCACCATAACTCATAAAAGACCTAACATTGAGCTGCAGTTTTGTTTGATAGAGATCATTGTTTTGAATCCAAAATGAAGAAACCAAAATATTTCGCCCGTTTAATCTTTAAAGCAAATGTCCCTAGTCTATATCTGATTTTTAATAAACTCAGTGTACATGCTGTTGGGCTGGAGTTCTTAGTTTTGGTGCATTTAATGAGCAGGCAAAAACATTTTTCTTTTGACCTGGGGGTTAAATCAAATTACCCCAGGTCAAACTGGTGCATCTCTTAATATTTTTCTTTCAGTCATTTGAATAGACTGTGGAGTTGTTATGGTACAGGCATGTTGATGACTTGAAAAGCCTTAAATGGATTTGGCAATCTCCTGGGACTTATATCTCCATGGGTTTTTTTTATTTTTATTCTAGTAAGCTGTGATTGTAAATGTTTTAAGCTGAAGTGATGAAGCTTCACCTGCACTTTGCTGTGAGAATGTAAGAGGTGGCCAGGTACAATTTTTATGTGTGGTTTGCACCATCCGATAGAGGTGAACAGGACTAGCTGCCAGGTGAAATATCCGAGCACAGCTCTGCACAACCCAGGTCATCTTGTTGTGACAGCAATGTTAGCTGTGGGTAAAGCTGTCTGCTGCACTACTTTTCTTCTTTTTTTTTTCTAAGGTTGTCTGTCCCTGCTGAATCCCATCCTAACTCTCTCTTCTGTTTAGTCACACCACTGGGGAAAATAGTAAGGTTGCTCCAGTGACAATTTCCTTCAAGCCATGCCATCAAAAGTTTTAAAACGTTCTTTAGTTGTGTATGTTTTTTTTTTTAATATATATAGGATTTTTCTCTCCTGTTATATTGTTTTGATCTGAAACGGTTTGCGTGGCTGTCTGCAGGCTGGAACTAAACACTGCAGATTGAAATCTCAACTGTGACCTAGCTGTGGCTAACTGTGAATCTGCTGCAGAGCTGCCCATCAAACCTTTCTCCTCTTCATATTTGTAATTCCTGGATGTCTCTCAGTTTATTTTTCTCCATCAAATTTTTCTGTTTGTTTGTCTTGGTTTGTGTCATATCAGCACTTCATATCAGCCTTTCGTTAAGCTACTTTATGTTCCAAAATAGTATAGAAACAAATGCATATGTTTGTCACCAAAGTTGACATAAATTGATTAGTCGTTTTACAGCTTCAAGGTTCTGGTCATGTTTGATGCAGTGTTGTCCGTATTATGTCAGTTCCTTGTATTACCAATTTTTTTCCTATTTTTGTTTTATATATGAACAGTTGGCTTTAAGCTAGATGCGGTCTTCAAATGTTGATCAGTAAACAAATCCACCTCACTCTTAGCCAAAGTTATCCCAGAGGAACAAAAGAGGGAGAGGGAGAGAAAGAGTTTCCTTACTAACTCAGTCTGTATATTGCAATCACAACCTCACTTTAAATCAACAAGAATCTATATTCTTGAACCGTTGGGCTCTCATATAATTAGATGCAGCGATGATCAACTCATATCTTTTACATTGAATGCACTTTAAATTTGACAATTGCTTCAGTTTCAAACAGTTATTTGCCATAATAGTTCTTATAGATTAGGGCCTGGTTACCATTTTATTCTCATGAAGCACCTTATGACATTTTGGTTTATATATATTTCATTTTTATTATTAGAACAATATTGACCTTTTGGAATGCCTCTGGCAAACTAATGTCCCATAATAAGCTTGGTAAGTGTTAATATTTAACTGTAAGATTTAGGTCTGGAGATATTTAAAAGGCGACATTAAAACTGGAATCCACCACTCCATCATCTCTTCCTGGACATTTATCCGCTACACGGAAAGCGACAAACAATTCACATTAAAACGGAAACGACCAGTTTAAAGACTTTACCTTTGAAATGTTTAAGATGACTGGAGATTTTGCTTTAGATGAACAAAACTACATGCTGTTCACATGTATAAATATGACTTGTATAGAATTCAAATGGAGTATTTTTTACAAATGAGTTGTAACTGTGAGGACTGAATAATGAAGCTGAAAAATGTTAGATGCAGACTGAGGAATCAGCTGGGTTTGCACAAAAAAAATGGCCAATGCAAAGGTACTGGAGCTTAGTGAATAACAAAGGTCACAATGGTGACTATTGTCTTTTTTGTAAACCAGAGTACCCTTTTTTCGTTTTGTTGATTCTCTGTACAAACTAAGATAAGGTCCACATGTTGGAACCGTGTATTGAAAATACTTGCAATTTAAAAGGAAAAAAAAAAGCTTTCTGCTGTGCAGGCCACCTTACTGAAATTCAGATGCGTTGTTGTGTACTGTGTTTGTGTTTCTTTGTTGTTCAATGCCAAAAGAGGGTGTGGTTGTAACAATGGCTAAAGAGAACATTTATAGAGCTATTACATCATCGTTTTGAAAGGCTGGATTCCTGGAGCGAGATTAAAACCTATAATCCCTTAACTAAAACCATCTTCAGTGGATGAAAGCTGTGCCATCACAGATTTAGCCTAATCTGCGACGACACGGCCAATCTTTCAAGAGAGTGGCAGAAGTTTTGAAGGCCTATTCGTAACGTACATATTGGAATAGTGAGTCGTGGATATTTTGGGCTAATTTGACTCTGGAACACAACACCATAGCAGTAGTTTTAGAAAGGAAACCTGCTAGATACGATCCTCTTGTGCCACTTCTTGTACCTTACTCACCTGCTTTATGGATTACGCTGTGAATACCTGTTAAAGCTTCACAAGACAATGGAGCTTTGTTTTACTTTTTCATACTTACACTGAGGATAGAGTGATCCAGTTTTTAAGCTTCACTCAAGATGGATATCTAGCAGTTTGCAGAGCCATACTGTTAATGAGACACGTTACTGTTTGAGCCTCAGATACATAAAAAAACAAAGATATACATTGTTAGGCATATATTTTTCTTAAAAGTATCAGTAACTTTGTATACAATCCACAAACCGTCTCTACTTCATCCAACTTCACCGTCCTACCTCATTGTTACTCTGGTGTTTGTCAGTAAATGTAAACTATATGTGTGTGTATATTAAAAAATCTATAGGAAAAGGTATAGCTGGTTGCTCTCAACATGTACAGCATATAAAACACCTCAATACACAAATATCATTCTTAAGTAAAATTCGTTTTCTTATCTGCTTAAAGATGCTGCTGTAAAGGGGGTTTCTGTGTGAGGGGGTTGTCTGAATATATATATATATATATATATAAATATATATATATATGGATCTATATCTTTGCTCTTTGCTATGTTGTGCAGTTGATTGATGACTATGTTTTGTCTCTGTATTGCAATCTGAGATTTTTACTGGTTGACGGTGCTACCAGCAAACAGTTTGAGAAAAGCAAAAAGAACAACAACAAAAAAACTGATCTACCGGACCTCAAAATGGTGCTGTTTTTCTATGTTTTTAATCGTCATACGGCTCTGTGTGTTATTCAGGTGTGTTAACCGCCGCTATCCCCTCAACTAATCAAATCCTGAAGCCAAAATGTTTTTTCGCAAGGGTGGTAACCCTGCTGTTACTGTTTTAAAATATATGCTATCCATCCAAATATTGTAGATAGTAATTATAGTCTCAATTTCAGAAGTACCTCAGAAGTTATTTTAAATGGGTGCATCCGCTTCTGTCATTTTCCTTTTGTTGCAGTGTGTTTTCAAGAATATCCATTTTTACTGGTTAGATCAGGTTATCATTATAGACGTACATGGATAAGGAAGCAGTGTGAATCTGAGTAGCAAAGGCAAAGGCCCTCGGCAGAACCATAGTCATTTGGGTCAACCTTGCTTTGTAGATCAGGGTCCGTTTGTAGTCGGGGATTATACCACACTAATATAAGCAGAAATTAGCAAAGTGTTAAAAAAAAAACAACACAGGGCTTTCTCAGACTTGTTTGGTTTACTTTGTCAGTTGGATCAGTTGATTTTTATTCACTGTCTGTGTTTATCTGTGTATTTTTTAAATGCTAACCTTCAGTTTGTCTTCGCAGAAAGTGCATTACATCCTCTTATATCCTGTCCCCTGATCCCCACGCTTCAGTATTTGTTTTCCGCGCCAAAGTGTTTGAGACACTTGAGTGGACGTTTCGTTTCTGTCTTCTTGAACCCAACTTTGTCAGGCTGACGCCTCTCTACTGTGAGTAATGTGTGTTCTTAGACAGCAGCTGGTTCTCAAGGAGGCACTTTTAAGCCATTTGGACTGTTTATAATGGTTAGCAGTGACCTTTTCTCTGGCCTTGGGGGAGAATAGAGTCCAGAGAGTTGTTTGTAGTTCCTATGCAGGTGTAGAATAACTAACCTGGTGCCACATCACTGTTTGATGGAGGGCCAGCCACAGAGATAAATAGCAGGAGAGAACTGAATGTGTCTGCACAGCCTTGAGGTAGAGTCAAATAGGACAATGGCGATATGACAAATCCGTACTAAACTATTATGACGTTTTAAGCTCTTTTGATTTGAATTAAACTGAGCTATATTAAACCTATCTGTAGAATTTAATGCTTTGCAGTTATAGTTGGGGGAAAGACAGGGTTTCTACTTTATGGAGTATTTATTGTTGGTATAATAATGTTGAAAGATCTCAATACTATTGCAGTAAACACTTATTTTACCCTATTGTAGCCTCCCAGTGGCAAACCACATTTTACAGAAAGTCCTATAGGTATAAATGATAGTGTACATGTCTTCGCTGAACCGGCCACACCTCTGCTATGCGACTCTTTGACGCTTAGCAACCTGTTCTGTGTTTTTTCTCTTGCTGCATTCAGGAACACCTGTTTAAATGTATAGATAAACAGAAATAAATCAAGACTTTTATTCTATCAGCACAAACCTCTGGTCTTGCTTTTTGTGTCCTTTCTTGCTGCAGAGTTTAGGCTTTTCATGGTGTTACTCTGTTAATGTTAACATTATTTTGTCATCGGTTTGACCTGCTCTGGCAATTGTGGTTCTGAATTTTATTGTAGTTACTCGTTTTCTTAACTTTTACCTGCACTACCTCTTCAAAAACATTCTAATTTCTCCTGGTCTCGTGGCCAATCAGTGAACAGCAATCTATTCACACCACATGTAGTCCCCACTCAGCCTCGGTCGGACCTGCTCAGGAACAGGGACCAAAAAGTAGATACTGGTTCGGACAAAAGAGTAATGGAAACGCTCGCAAAGTGAGCCGAGTAGCGTGGAGCGGAGCCTGGCTAAAAGTTACATGATGAAAAATGTTTTGTGAAGGTCTGAGGTTTATTAGAAAACCTTAGTGAACATACAGCACCATGAAAACCAAGGACCACAGCAGACAGGTCAGAGTCTGCAGAGGTTTGATGCAGGATTGGGTTTTTAAACACAATTCCAAGCTACATACATCTTAGAGCTGTTCTATCATTCTAGAAATGTGTAAAGAATGGCACAACCACAAACCAGCCAAGATATGACAGTTCACCTAAACTGAATGGGTAAGGAGAGCATTAATTGGGCCAGCAGCCGAGACTCCTAGCATAAGTCTAGAGGAGCTGCAGAGACCCACAGCTAAGGTAGGACAGAATAGGTATTTATCCCGGTGAAAGTCAAAATCAGTTCAGTAGGAAATCAACAGGACATAACATGTCTCAAACCATGCAGGGGACATTACTGAACACTAATAGAAGAACGCGCTCTGGTCAAATGAGACCAAAACAAAAACTTTGCCCTACATCTACTTTTGGGAGCACAAGTGGAACTATAGACTGAAAGGCAAAGCTGGGTTTCAAACCATAGACCCTGTTGCAGCGCAGTGATGGTGCAGATTTTATTTACATTTTAAGAAAAAAAATTGCTTGTTAAAACTTTTCTATAACCTCAACAATCAATGAAAAACCTTTATCATTACAGCAATCATACCCCTATAATTGCTGACCAGCTGTTTGTATGTTCCCACAGGTATATTGATGATTGTATCTTTGATGATGAATTCTCAAGTCTTTGAGGTTGGATGCCCTCCTTACTATCACCCTAATCTTCATCTCCCTCCATAGAGTCTCTATCAAAGTCTGGACTCCTGCTCAACAACTGTAAGATGGTAATTTTACTTCCAGTCAGTAGAAACCTATAGGCAAAATAAAAAGATTACTTTAAACCTAAATCTACTGGGGGTATAATTAAAATTTTAACTGTCTGGCAGTTAAATAATGACAGCAAAATTGTCAATTCAAATTCTCAGATGCTTCAAAGAAAGTTCATTGTGGCCATGCCTGTTGCTCTCTTACGCATTTTCATTAGTCTGAAGACTTCAAAGAAAGCAGTAACTTCATTTTCACAGATGGTATTTTCATCTCTCTGTATTTTAATCAGTTTAACCTGGTCAGTAACTTAAAGCAAAAACCTATTTCAGACCTTTTATGTGTTATTTTAACTTTAGAATACCTTTTAACTGAAGTTGAGAGAGTTTTATTATTTTTTAAATTGTGGCTGTGTGCTGAATGGATTTCATAAAACCTTGGTGACCCCTCGGTTAATGCAGCTTTCTCAGTTTTGGAAACTCTGTAAACTTTTAATTTCAATGCAGAAAGTGAAATTAGTGTTTTAGATTGTCATGCGGGTGCCTGGATTAACTTCTCCAGTGCGTCACCCGGGAGTCTGACATCAGAGATGGGCATATTTCCAGATAGACTGACAAAGCCATATGAGCTGTGTTGTTGTACATTAAAGATGAGTATATCTATTAAAGCTCTCAGTGTCCTTTCAGGCTACATCATTTACTGTAGAGTTGTATCATACACAGGGTTCCTATGCAGTTGGAAAAGGTATTGTATTTAAGTAATTTCCATCTAAGGAAGATTTATTCCCTATTCTATTGTCTAAATATCTATATGTCCACCCAGTTATCTGTCCACCCATCATTCATCCATTCTTTTATCCATTTTTCTTTGTTGTCCAGCATCCATTGATCCAACTATCATCCATCCATATACCTATCCATCCATCCATTCATCATTCATATATCCATCGGTCCATCCTCTTCTCTTTATCCATCATCTAATGTTTTATCCATGTTTTGCTTTGTCCATCCATCCATCCATCCATCCATCCATCCATCCATCCATCCATCCATCCATCCATCCATCCATCCCGCTCTCCATCCTCCCCAAAACCTGGCCAAGCTGGAGCCTGTAAGCATTTGGTGCACTCATAAATGCATGTTTGAATGAAGCTGAGGGGAATAATAGGGCAGTTGTTCTTAATATCAGCCTTCACAACAGTATGGCAGACCTGATGCTAACTGTGCTGTATTGGCTCTTTCAGTTGTCATGTGTCCGGCCTCCCTCTCTGCAGCACATGAAGACTGGAAGTTCTCTATCTAGCCTATCACATGTCTCAACCATATTGCAGTATCAGCTGAGCAGCATGAGAGCAAGATAAGGCAGAAATTGAGTGTTGGCATATCAGATTGGTTGCAACACGGCTGGTTTGTGGAGGCTTGAATTAAAAACGAGCCGCCTCATTGAATCCTAGATTTGGATGAGTCCACATCGGATGAAGACTCGGCCACTGAAGGCTACTTCCTCCCTCCTCCAGCCCCAGCCACTCCCTCTTCTTGCACACTGATACATTTCCATGCATTATTGCTTCTGTAAGCAAGAGTTTTGTGAGCCCAGGTTTTTTCTACAGCCCAAGGAGAATTCTCAATGTCATTATCGCCAAAGGCTGCCACATGTCTGTAATGTATTACCGCCCGCCTTTATTGACAGCGCGATGATTCAGTGGTGGCGATGATGGATTAGTGGCGGATGGGTCAGGCTGGGCTGGGCTGGACTGAGCTGGTCCAGATTGGGCTGGGCTCTGCAGCCTCTGCAGCTTGCCTTTCTGTCGCATAAACACTATCTACACTGCAGTATTCATTTAGATGGGTTGTAATTATATCACACACACAAATATTTTATAGTTTTCTAGACCTTCATGGAACACTAAATCAACTAGTCCATCTTTTGTGTCTCACCGCATGAGTAATATATTGTAGTAGATGAGGTTTTGTGGTTATTATGAAAATATAATTGTTTTTGTTACCTTATGGAAGGACAATTACAGAGGAGATGCACTAGATTTATGTTCAATGTGATGTTAACTTTGTACGTTTGGACATTTCCAGGATTACATAAACACACAACTTGGATCAAAGACACTAAGAACGAGATTTTTCCTTTGAAATATGAAATTCACTTCATTTAACCCAGCCATTGATGCTGAACTACATTTAATTAATAGCCACCAACTAATAATCTGAACTCAACTGGCGAACTTTACAAGCTTTCATTACCTCCACACTGGATAGCTGTTCTTCACTGTAATTGTGGTCATACTCTGTCCTCGCTTCAAGGAGATAAATGACATTAGTCTTAATTTCTTACTGCGTACTGCAGCAACTGACCACCACAACAGCTGCTCTTAATCTTCTTGGCCTCAACAGAAAGAAGAAATACACCCTGTGTTCTTGGTAGAGCACATATTTACCTAATCGGAGCATTCGAGCAAATTGCACAGCATAAAATTTATTGCACACTTAGCAGTCTTGATAAGCTACATGATAAATATTCAGTGTTGTTCGTCAGCCATTCTTATTATGTTTTAAATTTCTTTAAACTTAAAAAAAAAAGAATGCAGAGCAGTAGAAAACAAAAGATACAGTGTAGGGCCTAAAAAACTGTCTCTAGCAGATGAATAGTATCTGAAAGTCATGTACTTAAGAAGACTTGACACAGACAACTGACAGAGCCATTATCCTTCAAATCAGTTAATTCAATTCAGTTTATTTATATAGCAAAAAAATTTTAAAATATACATTAAATAATCTCAAGTTATTTTACAATTGGTCATTAAATGTTTCTGCAGAACCTGATGGCTTGCTGCAGAGCTAAAACATTTGTTTAAATCAGGTGTGTTGGACCAGGAACATACATCTAAGACATGCAGGACAGAGTTGGGACTTCTGCTTTATAAGAGATACTGCACAATTCAAACCCAGGTATAAGGAATCCAAATTAATTCAAATTAAATTACAATTGCCCCACTTTATTTAAATTTATTTAAAAAACAGTAATAAATCATATAGGAACATTTAGATCCAATTACATAAAGTACAATTCAATACTACTTATCATTCAGTGCAAAGTCAGCTGATCATTTAATACCGGTTGGCAAAAACCATCTATTTAGGGAAGTTTGAGAGACTTTTGTTTCACACTGATTCATAGGTCAGAGTTAAGTGGTTTAACAACCAATAAAACACTTTTCTCAGGTACAGGTAAAGTGAGGGAAATTGTCCAGTGAAAAACTTTAAAAGACATTAAAAATTTTTGAAGAATTATTAAAAGAGGCCATGTTAAATTATTATAAACTCTTGCTCCCTGCAAGAAGAAAGAAAAGACGTTGCTTTTCCAAAATCTGACCAAGATATTTTGATTTTCTGTAAAACGCAGAGTAGCACTGTTAATTTATGCTTTTTCACACTTAATGAGTAGTCGTTCTCCCTCTATCCACCTGACTGTTCACACTTTGTAACCTAACTGATGAGATATACTAGCATGTTTTAGCTCAACATGTTAATTTCTCTTTGCCTTCAGTCATATTCAGAGGTCCTTATCATTTCTAAGGTGCTTAGTTGCTGCTTCAGTGATAAAAAAACTGACAAATGATGGACTCTATCACTTCCACTGTGGGGTGAATATAAAACTATCCTCTCCTAAAATACACACCCAGATACACATGTGTACATGTCTCATGTATGTAGAGGTACTCACACGCATGCATACTTAAACACAGAACATCTAAATGGCCTCTATTAATGCAGATGGCTCCCCCAATTTACAGGATTCAAAGTGATGATGAATTTTTCATACTCTGAACATTTAAGCTAATTACGACCCAAATGAAGCAGGTTTCAGTGAATCACCGTGGCAGGGAGTGCCGATGGCAGCCAATGTCACTGTCACAGTGCCACTCCATGGCACCTCCCTAATCACTACAGCTGTTTAATATTCAGCTCCCACTGCTCTCATGTCGCCTCTATCCTTCCTGACTCACCTCACCTCCCTTCATACATTTTTTCCTCCTCCGTCTCGTTTCTTTGTGTCTCGTAACTTTTCCTTCTCTCTCACTCTGACTACGTTCACCCCTCCACCCTCTCCCACACATGCCTTTGTCTCTTGGTGCCTCTCACTGTTGAGCTGTTGTTTAAAATGGAAATCAACTAATTGCACTAATAGCATTTTAATGATAATTTAATGTAGGAAATAAAGCTTGTTACAAGCTAAGTAATTTTGTTGGATTTCAAGGACAATCAATCTGTGTCCGATACAATCTGCTCACCTTCTTGATGATGGGTGTAGGATATCAACATTGTATTTTCATTCAAGCTATTGACATTCATGTCAACCTCTACAGATGCACAAAATCACCACAAATATGAAGGAGAACTTAATCAGAATCAGGACTGCCAGGAATTAAATAATGGGATATGACTAGGACTTTAACTGGAACCGTGTGCTTTGGTCAAATGAGATTAAGACTGAGCTTTTCAGCTAAAAAACACTCCAGATGGGTGTGGCATGAAACAAAAGATTGGGTTCAAAAGCCACTAACGACAACTGTGGCAAAAGTACAGTGGGGGAGCTGTGATGCTATGGGCCTGTTCTCTGTTGAAAACCCCTTTGAACCTTGTTAGAGTTCTGACAATTATGAACTATTTGAAATGCCAGCTGACTTATGATATGTGATTAAGTGTGAGATCAGGTAATGTTATTATTGGCTTCTTGCTGAGGCATTTGAGCAGCAGGGTGTGTATTTGTAGCAGTGGTTATATTGTTGGCATATATGCAATGCTCTAAGTAGTGACACTTTGTACACACCGAAACATGTACAAAGCAGTCTGCAGCGGCAGTCTGGCTTAGCTAGAGATTAAATTCCACATGCTAAAGTATCAGATGCATAATATTTTCCTAATGCAGTACATGCAGCGTTTTGCCAGTACAACGTAAAGCAGACTCGTGAAAATATGATGTACGTGTAAGTGCTGTCCTATAGGCAAAAAGGGGTGGGTTGTACAAAGTATTGACAGCAGTGTGACAGTAGGGGTCACAACTTTAATTTCGTAAACACTTGACAATTTCTTCCCCCACAGTAAAAAATGCAATGAGTGTTGAATTCAGCTGCTGAAATAAAAGTACATTTTATGTAAGAGTTTTTACACTCCTACTACTAAGGGTGTCAGTAAATGGGGAAGTCACTGCATATTCAATTCAATTCAATTCAGTTTTATTTATATAGCGCCAATTCACAACACATGTTGTCTCAAGGCACTTCACAACAGTCAGGTACATACATTCCAATTAATCCTAACAATTGAACAGTGCAGTCGGAGTTAGCTTTTTATTCAAATTGGATAAAAAGTTTTTCTATCTAAGGAAACCCAGCAGATTGCATCCAGTCAGTGACTTGTAGCATTCCCTCCTCCCGGATGAGCATGTAGAGACAGTGGACAGTCACTGGCGTTGACTTTGCAGCAATCCCTCATACTGAGCATGCATGTAGCGACAGTGGAGAGGAAAAACTCCCTTTTAACAGGAAGAAACCTCCAGCAGAACAAGGCTCAGTGTGAGCCGACTGGGGGTTTGAGAGAACAGAGCAGAGACACAAAAAGAACACAGAAGCACTGATCCAGAAGTACTTTCTATGGGAAGGAAAAGAAAATGTTAATGGATGTAGCTCCTTTAGTTGTTTCACCTAGAAAGAAAGAGCAGATAAACTCTGAGCCAGTTTTCAAGGTTAGAGTCTGAAAGAGAGCACATATAATTAGTTACAGTAAAAGCTCAGTCAATTGCCATGTCTAGGAGAGAGAAAGGGTTAAACACTAAAAGACAGGGCTATGTGGATCATCGGTAGAGGGTGAGCATTAAGTTGTTGCCAGCAGAAGCTCGGACGATTCCCCTCTCCAGAAAGGTGTCACAGGTAGACACAGTGCCAGGCCAGGTGTAGCTTCTAGGAAGAGAAAAGAGAGAACAAGGTTAAAAGCTGAAATAACAGCAAATAATGCAAAATTGGAGAGTAGTGTGAGAATGTAGCGAAGAGGGTGAAAGTGGTCATTATGTCCACCAGCAGCCTAAGCCTATAGCAGCATAACTACAGAGATAGTTTCTGTTCAGATTATTTAGTTAAACGGCGCTTATTTACAACAATGTCGTCTCAAGGCACCTCACAAAGGGTCCCACTGATGGTCATTGTTATACTAAAAACCACAAGGATCGGGATACCTCTCTCTGTCAAACTGATTATAACCATTGGAAAAGAGAAGGGGTCATACAGGTAGCAGAAATGGAGGGTGTGTTTGCACCTCAGCAATAACTGAGCCAGTTTAGGCTAAACCTGACTCCCCCTTATTCCATCCAACAGGGAGGGAGGAAGGTTCCCTCCCTGATAACCTAAGCCACTCTAACTATAAGCTTTATCAAAAAGGAAAGTTTTGAGCCTAGCCTTAAAAGTAGACAGGGTGTCTGCCTCACGGACTAAAGCTGGGAGCTGGTTCCACGGGAGAGGAGCCTGATAACTAAAGGATCTGCCTCCCATTCTACTTCTAGAGACTCTAGGAACCACAAGTAAACCTGCAGTCTGAGAACAAAGTGCTCTGTTAGGAACATATGGAACAATCAGATCTCTGATGTATGATGGAGCTAGATCATTAAGGGCTTTATATGTGAGGAGGAGAATTTTAAATTCTATTCTGGATTTAACAGGGAGCCAATGAAGGGAGGCTAAAGTAGGGGAAATATGACCTCTCTTTTTAATTGTCGTCAGAACTCTTGCTGCAGCACTTTGAATCAGCTGAAGGCTTTTAACTGCATTTTGTGGACATCCTGATAGTAAAGAATTACAATAGTCCAGCCTTGAAGTAACCAATGCATGGACTAGTTTTTCAGCGTCACTCCTGGACAGGATATTTCTAATTTTGGCAATGTTCCGGAGATGAAAGAAGGAAACCCTAGAAACCTGTTTAATATGGGATTTAAATTACATGTCCTGGTCAAAAATAACACCAAGGTTTTTTACTTTATTACCAGAGGTCAATTTAATGCCATCCAGGTTAAGTGATTGACTAAGCAGTTTCTTTTTTAAAGACTCCGGTCCAAAGACGACAACTTCTGTCTTGTCTGAATTTAGCAGAAAATTTAAAGTCATCCATGTTTTTATGTCTTCAAGACATGCTTGTAGTCTATCTAACTGGTTGGGCTCATCAGGATTTATGGATAAGTAAAGCTGAGTATCATCAGCGTAACAGTAAAACTTTATCCCATGCTGCCTAATAATTTGACCTATTGGAAGCATATATTTATAGTAAAGAGAATTGGCCCAAGTACTGAACCCTGTGGTACTCCACAATTAACCCTGGAATTTAAAGATGATTTATCATTTACATGAACAAACTGGAATCTGTCAGACAGATAAGATTTAAACCTGCCTAGTGCTGTTCCCCTGATCCCTACAGCATATTCCAACCTTTCTAAGAGAATATTGTGATCGACTGTATCAAATGCAGCACTGAGATCTAACAGAACCAGAACAGACACAAGTCTATTATCTGAGGCCATAAGAATATCATTAGTGACTTTCAGCAGAGCTGTTTCAGTGCTTTGATGAGCTCTGAAACCTGACTGAAACTCTTCAAACAGGTCATTGTAAATGCTCACACATTTGATTAGCAACAATTTTCTCAAGAATTTTAGTTAAGAATGGAAGATTGGATATAGGTCTGTAATTTTTCAAGTCATCTCGATCAAGCGAAGGTTTCTTAAGTAAAGTTTTAATTACAGCCACCTTAAAAGCCTGTGGTACATTTCTATTTACTAAGGATAGGTTAATTATACCTAAGTGGGGCTGGTAATCAGAGGGAACACTTCCTTAAATAATTTGGTTGGGATTGGGTCTAACATACAAGTTGAAGGTTTAGTTGAAGCTAATATTTCTGATAACTCAGGAAGCTCTACAGGATCAAAGCAGTCCAAACACAGATCAGGTTCTACAGTTACTTCCAATGTTGTCTCACTTGCTGAGGATGAAGTAATCATCTTCGGGAGTATGTCAAAGATTTTCTTTTTAATAGAATCAATTTTATTTAAGAAGAATCCCTTAAAGTCATGGCTGCTAAGAGCTAAGGGAATGGATGGCTCAACAGAGCTATGACTGTGTAAGTTTAGCAACTGTACTAAAGAGAAACCTAGGATTATTCTTGTTCTCTTCTATTAATGATGAGAAATAAGCTGTTCTGGCTTGGAGAAGTGTCTTTTTATACAACAGTAGGCTATTTTTCCAGATTAAGTAGGAATCCTCTAGGTGTGTAGAGCGCCATTTTCTCTCCAATTTTCTAACATTGTGCTTTAAAGTATGCAGCTCTGAATTAAACCAGGGAGCCTGCCTCCTATTAATGATTACCTTCTTTTTCAAGGGGGCTGCATTGTCTAATGCACCACGCAATGATGAAGAAACACTATGAACAAAATAATCAATTTGTGAAGGGGCAGAAACAGAATTATTGCCCTCCACTGTGTTTTTTTGTGATAATGAGGAAATTAAAAGTGGAACAGATTCTTTAAAGGTTGTTACAGCATCGCCTGATAATGATCTACTATAATGAAATTTTCTTTCAGGTGTGGAGTATTCGGTTAAATTAAACTCAAAGGTTATTAAGAAATGGTCAGACAGGACAGGGTTATGAGAGAGTATTGTTATGTCTTTACACTCAATGCCATATGTCAGCACAAGGTCCAGAGAATGAAGACAAAGGTGGGTAGGTTTGTTAATGTTTTGATCAAAGCCAATTGAGTCTAAGATAGCATTAAACGCTATATTTAGGCTATCACTTTCAGCGTCTACATGAATGTTAAAATCCCCCACCATAATAACTTTATCTGTATTTAACACTAAATCAGATAAAAGGTCTGAAAACTGATCTAAAAATTGAGAGTGAGGGCCTGGTGGACAGTACAAAACAACAAACAGAAGAGGTTTTAGTGCTTTGCAATTTGGATGAGGAAAACTAAGGATTAAATATTCAAAAGAGTTGTAGCTATTGATTGGTCTGGGGCTAATCAATAAATCCGACTGAAAGATGGTTGCTACTCCTCCTCCTCGCCCAGTAATTCGAGGAATGTGAAAATTTAAATAATTAGTAGGAGTTGACTCATTTATAGTAACATAATCCTCTTGCTGCAGCCAGGTTTCTGTGAGGCAAAATAAATCAATCTGATTGTCACAAATCAGGTCACTAACTAGCAAAGTCTTTGAAGAGAGAGATCTTATGTTCAGTAAGCCATATGTAATTGTTTTATTTTTCTTTTCGGTCTGAGTTGTGTTTATTTTTATTATATTTTCCTGATTTCCTCCTTTTAGATTATTTTTTAATCTATTCAATTTTGGCCATCTTAATAGGGTAATGGGTGGGTAGCAGTACAGAAGCTGCAGAGAGGAGTGTTAAACTACGACCCTGCTTCCTGGTCTGAACCCTGGGTTGTCAGAGTTTTGGAGAACTAATAAATTCGGCCAGATTCCTAGAAAGAAGAGCAGCTCCATCCAAAGTGGGATGGATGCCGTCTCCCCGGATCAGACCAGGTTTTCCCCAAAATGTTCGCCAGTTATCAATGTAACCCACATCGTTTTCTGGACACCACCTAGACAGCCAGCGGTTGAATGACAGCATGCGGCTAAACATGTCGTCACTGGTCCGATCGGGGAGGGGACCAGAGAAAATTACAGTTCCGACATTGTTTTGGCAAACTTACACACCGAAGCAACACTAACTTTGGTGACCTCCGATTGACGTAACCGGGTGTCATTACCGCCAGCGTGAATAACAATCTTACTGTATTTACGCTTATCCTTAGCCAGCAGTTTCAGGTATGATTTGATGTTGCCCGTTCTGGCCCCTGGCATAGCATTTAACATATGTTAGTAATTCACAATATTAAAATAATGGAAGACAAAATGAGTATTAATTGTCTGAGGCACAGGGTCGTGTTCTGTTCTGGAATTTGTGTGTTATTTTTAATTTGTATGATACACTTAAGCTTCACCTTTAAAAATTGCCAGATATCAGTAACCATAAACTTGTATATATTTTCCTTTTATTGCTTTTTTATTTCTGAATTCTTTTGAGAAAAAAGAATAAAGCTCTAAAAGCATACATGGAGTTTAAAAAACTGCCACAGGCGTTAGCTTTCCTTTTGTTGTGACTGAATTCGTGTAGTTCAACTTTAAGACATTATCCCCTTTCATCATAAGGTCTGTTCTGAAACCAGCTTCATGCCTAGTGGTTATCCCTGCCATTTTCCTTGTTTGTTGTCATCTTGGCTTATAATCAATTCTCTTTGAGAAATTAACATACCTGAGTTGTTTCATGTCTGCTTATCTGAGTGAGTCATTGTTCTCTGAAGAGATTAGGTTTCCCTCATAATCCCTTATAATCAAAGATGAATAGATCCTTTTGCATTTGGACTCCTCTGCACATTTTTATCAATCATTCCCCACTCAGACTAAAAAAATTAAAAATGATGAGGAGCTCAAACTAGAAAGAGAAAGGAAAAAAAGTGCCCTGAGAAAGAAAAACAATTCAACTTGTCTTTTTATGTTCATGCAGTCAGTGGTCATTTACCAGACCTCTTTATTTAAATGGTAATGTGAAGCTGGCTAAACAGACGTGGCAAATCAGCGTGAGCAGGAGGGGGGCACTAGAAAGCCTGTGGTCTTTTTTTTAGGGAGTTTATCTGAGTCTTTCCCTCTAGAGCCTTGCAGGGTTTGGAGCTGATTGAGGATAACTTTTCAGTGTTGGACCATTATTAATTAGGTGTTATAGATTACCCCATTCCTAGCAAACCCCGCAAAACACTTTCAAATGAACTTTCTGTATCAAATGCACCTGGACTGCTTGGAGACACAAACGGACACAAACAACACAGACATACCTAATCATACCTGGTGATACTGAGACTGTGGGCAAAAAAATCAACATGTATAACACCGGTGGCTGATTACCACATTTTCAGAGTAAATATTATCCTGAGGGCTTATTGGAGAGACTATATCGTTTTTTGGAGAATTAAACAAGAGCTGCTGGTGAAGGACTTGTTTATCTTTTACCCCTGTTTTAACTCGGTTTCCATAAGGTTGTTTGATGGGTATGCAAAGTCAAACTTTCTTAGTACTTATATTATGCTTATGTACACACTGCAACAATCATGCTGGATATCCATACTGATATGGAATGGTTAAAGTGTTAGGAACCAAAGGATGCCACATCATTTGATGAAAATTTAAATTATGAACCCAGAGATGGCTTAATTCGAAGTCACAGAGAAATTTAAACTGAAAAACTGATCCAGCAGGCTAGTCCAATTTGCTGAAATTTTTGCAGCAACACAAAATGGTGCTCAGTAGTTTGTATGGCCCCCATGTGCTTGTATGCATGCCTGACAACATCGGGGCACACTCCTAATGAGATGACAGATGGTGTCCTGGGGTATCTCTTCCCAGATCCTAACCAGGGCATCACTGAGATCCTGGAGTGTCTGAGGTGCAACCTGGTGGAATCGGATGGACCTAAACATGATGTCCCACAGATCTTCTATTGGATTTAGGCCAGGGGAGTGTGGAGGCCAGTCATTGGTATCAGTTCCTTCATCCTCCAGGACCTGCCTGCATACTCTTGCCACACGAGGCCCAGCATTATTGTGCACCAGGAGGAACCCAGGACCCACTGCACCGGCGTAGGGTCTAACATTGGATCGAAGGATTTCATTCCGATACCTAATGGTAGTCAGGGTGCCATTGTTTATCCTGTACAGATCTGTGCGTCTTTCCATGGATATGCCTGCCCAGACCAACACTGAACCCCCACTAAACCAATCATGCTAAACAATGTTGCAAGCAGCATAATGTTCATCGCAGCTTCTCCAGACCCTGTCATGTCTGTCATATGAGCTCAGAGTGAACCTGCTCTCATCTGTGAAAAGAGCAGGGTGCCAGTGCTGAACCTGCCAATTCCTGTGTTTCCTGGCAAATGCCAGTCAAGCTCCACAGTGCGTGCCAGCGAGCACAGGACCTACTAGAGGACATCAGGTCCTCAGGACATCCTTATGAAGTTTGTTTCTAATGGTTTGGTCAGAGACATTCAGTGGCCTGCTGGAGGTCACTTTGTAGGGCTGTGACAGTACTTATCCAGTTTTCAGCCTCAGATGCTCTTTCTGCATGAGAGTGCAGCTTTTATCATGTTGAATTCTTTGCAGCTGTTCCCATTTTTTAAAATTCAAGATTTAATGAAGGAATGATCCTTAGTTTTCCTTCCTTCCTTCCTTCCTTCCTGCCTTCCTTCCTTCCTTCCTTCCTTCCTTCCTTCCTTCCTTCCTTCCGTCCGTCTGTCCATCCGTCCTGTTGCGGCGTTTCAGTCAAAGCATATGGAGCAGATGGTTGCCTACATGTGCCAGGGCATTTTTGCCTTACAAAAACGATGTCTCAAGATACGATCCTAATTGCAGAATTAACTTTATGAATTCTGGATTCAATCCAGCATCCATTAGGCAGGCCACATTGATGTTATAGTAACCTGTGTTTGTATGACCTTCAACCATTTGAGTAATTGTGTGGGTGAGTGGGTTGTTGGGCATATGTGTAAAAATGGGTGTTTGTGTTGAGTGGATGTGTGTGAGTGCAAGTTTGTCACTTGGACCTCAATTGTTAGTGTGGCGAGAACGGTAGAAGGCCTGCAATCCACAGCATGTAAGGGCAACAAAGGGCCGGTAGACCTGGCTAATTAGAAAACAAAAACGGCTAATTATAGTATTAAATAAGTGTAAAGTATGTGCTTTATATACTGTAATCGGTCTTCAAAAATAAATCAAATTCAATTCAGTTTATTTATATAGGGCCAATTCACAATAAGAAGGCAATTTAATTGAATCCTACAGACAGACTCAAAGTTAATTACATACATTTCAAATTGATTATCAAGCAAAGTAGTCAAGTTCAGTTTGTTATTCAAATTGGTAAAGTTTTTCTATCTAAGTAACCTCATCCGATAGCATTGAGTCAGTGACTTGCAGCATACATTCCTCCTGGATGAGCATGTAGAGACAGTGGTCAGTTGTTTGCATTGTGTTTTTGACTTTGCAGTGATGCTACATGCATACAACGAGCATGCATGTAGCAACAGTGGGAAGGAAAACTCCTCCTTAAAAGTAAGAAACCTCCAACAGAACCAGCGGCCATATGCCACAATCGACTGGGTGGTTGAGAGGACAGGACTTGCCCACACACAAAAAGAAACACAGAAGCAGGTGCCCTCTATGATAAAGAAAAGTGGAAAGGTAAAGGCAGTAGTAGCTCAAAATAGTACCCTTCTTATCTATAGTCTTCTTTAAATCATTTAGTTTACAATATAGTGCACTATTCAGATATTTTGCAGTGGGGTTCATAATCTTAACTTTAAACTTTAGTTGCTGACCTAAACTCACTTGGCATTCTGCTATTGTAACCTCAACTAATTACCATCGGTCTTGGAAAAAATTAAAATGCAGCAATTCTCCACAAATCCCAGCTGTTAAGCAACTCTTCTCATTGTCATCCTGAGTTACAGAATGTGAGAAATTATTAGAACAAAGTCACAATCAGGAAAACACATTTTAAACCTTTGTCATGTCTGAACAGTCAATATAAATTCTGACAAATTAAAGGGTGAAAGAGTGCTTGTTGCTTATTTGCACACATGCATTTCTCAAAATACTTGTTTATGAAATACTTAACAGCTTTTCATATGATGCTTGTCATTCGCAAAACTGATCAGCTCAAAGTGACCTTATTTAGCTGTTCCGCAGCAAATACTGTGACGTAGCAGTTGGAAAAAAGTAACAGATGATTGAGAAAACTGAATGACTGAAAAAAATGACCCAAACAGAATATAAAGATATTTACGCACCACTTGAAGAGACTAAATTCAACATTTCTGCACCCCTACTGACTCCAAGTACACAACAAAATGTATTCAAACGCTAAAGAAGGGGATTTTGTATGATATGACCCCTTTAGGATAACCCAGTACCCCAAAATGGGAGTCTGAGTATGTTACACCACTTTTGGGTTGTATAGAACAAAGTTGCTCAGTCTTTGTTCGCTAAGGCAGAAATAAAATTACTGTGTTTAACGGCCCAAACAAGTATTGATGTTTTTTGAAATGTCTGCACTGCTCCATCAACCTTGAAAACCTTACATAACTATTTTTAAGTGTACTTGTGGCTGAAGACCAAACTGACACCTGTCTCCTCTGTTCAGTGTCATTGTGCACCCCTTGTCTATAGCTATGAGTTACACACACACACACACACACACACACACACACACACACAAACACACAAACACACACAAGCCTCTGCCAGCAGGTGCTTTTAATGGGCTGGTGTTAATGAGAGTCTTGTTTAGACCTGTCAGATGACCCTAGGTGATGTAGACTGACACCATCTCTATGTTCGCAGCTATGGAGGTCACCATACAGGCGTATATATACACCATGTGTGTGGAGGTGTCGGTTTTTGCATGTTAATTTTTTTCACAGAATCCTTTTTGCTTTTCCAGAACCAGGTTTATAATATAATATCAACAAAAACCACATTTTTGACTGTGTAGTATTTTGGCATTGTAGTTGATGCTAATTTCAATCCACATTTGATCCTTGAGGCTGTTACAACTGGAGAAATTGTTCTTCATCTATGGGGTAAGAATGCTGCCAACAAATGTGTATGTAAAGACAGAAATGTGTGCATATTAGTCAATAGTTGTGCATAAGTAAAATCCAAAAGAGGTATTGCATATTTTCTCTGTAAGAATACAAAATAAAATGTTACAGCTTCAAGAAATTACAAACACAAAGTTCAAGTTTACATTTGTGGTTTATTCTTTATGAATACAATATGCTATAACAGTTTGTGAATACGATTTATTTTCTATGAGAATACGAATTTACATCAGCGACTTGGCATCCCGTGATCTCAGGCTGGTTAGTGGGGCATAGTTAGTCGATTCGCTTTGCGCATGCGCTGTCAGACTCCTCCCGCCAGTAAATGTATGGGAGGTAATTCAGTCTAAAATGAATATTAGGAACAGAGGGGAGATAGGGATGAAATCAAGAGTATTATAAATAAAGCATTGTTCTTATTTTTATGAAACACAAAACTAAAACATACAATATACTGGGTACAGTTAAACAATGATGTACAGTAGGGGGCGGTATGCACCTCTGAACCGGCAGCAGACGAACAAGAAGAAGAAGCAGCAGCACTAGCGCTAAGATGACGGACCAAGAAAATATGGTACAAAGCCAGGTAATGTTAAAAAGTTTATATATGTCTTAATGTCGTTAATATATGCTCTTGGTCCGTCATCTTGGCGCTAGTGCTGCTGCTTCTTCTTCTACCGAGATCACGTGACGCCAAGTTGCTGATGTAAATTCATATTCTCATAGAAAACAAATCGTATTCACAAACTGTTATAGCATATTGTATTTGTAAAGAATAAACCACAACTGTAAACTTGAACTTTGTGTTTGTAATTTCTTGAAGCTGTAACATTTTATTTTGTATTCTTACAGAGAAAATATACAATACCTCTTTTGGATTTTACTTATGCACAACTATTGACTAACATGCACACATTTCTGTCTTTACATACACATTGTTTTTGACAGTGTTCTTACCCCATATTCATCTGTCAGCTCTCTTATAATTTTAACACAGTAATTGATTTCTAGGACATGAAGCTAATTATTGTCTCACATGACATCGTGATGGTTATGGCATCTGGTTTTATATTTGTGATGAAAAGCTGAATCTATACAATTAAAATTAATGTTTTACAACCATCCCACAAACAGTTTTTTTTAAATAATCACCTTCTTTAAGAATTCATTAATGTCACTAATTAACCAGGAAACTGTTAATGTCAAGGTATTTCAGACAGTAATCACATAACATTTCATTAACTTCAAGGAGCTAACCTGAGTTTAAACTGTCTATGAATCTCCTGCGATAGATGCAGTGTGAAGCAGGAGTCCCTTTACATCATGTTAATAAAATATTGATCCAGCACATTTGAAGAGGGTGGTGTGAGGTGGGCCTTTTAGTTTACACACTGGGTCCAAGAAGTCTTTAAAATGTGAGACGGTGTTTAACAAACTACTGGCTAAAGGTTTTTTCAAAGGCTTGTATGAGGGTAGGAACTCAGTTTCCCTGAGCAATTCTTTGATTTTTGACCTGTTCCTTTTAGTGGCGCAAAACCTTTCATTTTACATAAAATTTTGCTTCACCCTCTGAGTTTTTCAGTCTGCTTTTACCCACTTGACTCTGACAACCCTCTCATTATTTATGAATCTGTGTTGCCCCTCCCCCACCTGTTGCTGTACATTCTCAGCCAGCTTGCTAAAAGACGTTCAATAGACTTTTCCCTCTGTTGGCACTTAAATGCCCCTATTAAATTTCATGGCAAATTATTCTATCCTATGTGTAAACATTAATTTTTATTAATTAATGTATTAATTACTTTATTAATGAATAGGGTGTATTGTTTTAGCAGCAGTCAAAATACTTTTTGCATGCATCTTTAAAAAGAAATTATATTATGCTATTTTTGTTTAAACGTTTTATATAGATACAATGATTCTGTGAAGCAAAGGATTTTATTTCATGAACATCTCTCACTGGTTCAGGCCTACTCTCAAAACATTCTTTTTAAAAATACAGTTAAGCTGAAAATGTCTCAAGTTTTTATTCAACCAAGAAGTTTGTTTCTTATTGGAAATAAGACAGACATCTCCAAACAGATAATCCATGACAGATAATACGTGTACAAGGGTGATATTGTTGAAAAGAAATTAGTTTTTACATTTTAACAAAAAACTTGCATGTGGAAAATGATGTATATACTTCTCAGTAATTAGTAGAAAGGCCTTCATTGACATTACAGCTATCACAACCTTCTTATAATTGCTTTTCTCATGTCTCCACTGGTATTTTGGCAATTTATCGTTGATGATGACCTCTAAATTTTTAGCTTGGAAAGCCTCTTTGCCATTACCCTAACTTTTAACTGCCTCCTCATATTCTGTAGCAGATTTAGTTTGGGTAGTCAAGTTTTTGTAGGCCAAAACAAGAATATTATTTCTAGTCAGAAAAAACGTGTTGGTCAAAGGTAAGAGATTGCTTTAAATTTAAATATTTCAGGGATATAAAACCTTTGGCTTAGGGGAGTGACTGACAGGGAATTATTGGTAAAAGATATAAGATCCTTTATATAAGACGTAGCAGTGTGCAATGTAATAGTGTGCTACAAAATATTCCGTATTTTTCTAACTAAAGTAGGAACACGTGTTTGTTTCATCTCCAAAGAACCTGTTTTCCTTCTGTGTGCCCAGCAAGTGTTTCCCAACCTTTAGCACACTCACTGCTAGTCTTTCTATATGTGTTGACAGTGAGACTGTTATCTAGCTCGCTGTGAGGAGCACAATTCAAAGAGTGGTAATCGCCTGTGTTGGAGCCAAGCAGTGGGAGTGCGTGTGTGTTTAAGTAAAGGAGACTCAAGCTGACAGTTTGCCGGCAGCCTTGCACCTGCACTCGGCAAGGTGTTGATCTCAGATGGGGGGTGAAGAGAAGAAGGGAGACGAGAGGAAGCACAGCAAAGGATCCAACGCAAGGTGTTGAGGATGGATTAAAAAAGACTTGAGGATGAAAAACACAGGATAGGAACCCTGTGAGGTGGCATAGATGTGGCATGTAATTCCTTTTTTTCACTTGTATGTCTCCTCGCTGGGTGAGTTTATGCATGCCACAAGTAAGTGAAAAGGTACAGCTGTGCAGTTGGCGACTAAGGAGAGCCAATTGAACTGATTAATTCTTTTATAAGTGGCAGCCAAGACCGGAGTGCAGCCAGAGACTCATTTGTCAGACTGAGAACAATACAATCATGGCATGATGTTTCACTCTGTCTTTGGCAGAGGAACTAACAACTCTGTTTCTGCATAGCCAAAACCTCCTTTGATTGCCCAGTGGTTAATTCAGTGAAAAAGGCAGACGGACTATTAGTTTACTATAAGAGTTTACTATCTACACAAGGTATTCTCAAAACTTAATGTGTTTGTCTCTTTTGCATTCATTAGTTGTTTTTAACCTCTTGGCAGAGAAGTTGGTTTGTTGCTGCCTACGGAGAAGCCAGACCTCCACAGCATCTCTCTGGAGGATACTCAATAGCAGTCAGGGAACTTCATGGCACTGTCAGCAAAACACATGGCTTTGTACCCTGAATTATTAAATACCCTGCTAATGATTTAATACATCTTATCTAATCTGACAGGGGATGATTTAATGAAATATAAAAAAACTTTGCATTTAATCTGAGGCATTGGAGGCAGTCCTTTATTCACCAAGTTTGTGCACATAAACAAGGAATTTGACTTCAGTTCTACTTGCTCTCAATGAAGATATTTAAAATATAAATGTATAAAACAGAGAAAATAGCAATAAAAGGGTTTTCTTTTGTGTAAATAAATGTATATATATATATATATATATATATATATATATATATATATACAGCTATTTTACAAAATTACAAACGACAAGGTTGAATTGGTGCAAATGTTCATGGTAGCAAACAAGTATGGTAGTTTTCAAGGACAGTTTTGTCTGATGATATTTACAGCACTGTCTAGCCCAGCTTAAATCCTGACAGTAAAAAGAAAACCACAGACAGACAGATGGGAGGGGGTTAACTGGAGGTGACATGTGTCCAGTGTTGGTGTCCTCAAGTGACATGCTGCTCTCACCCATATGCTTGTGCTGCCCAGCTCACTCTTCAAGACAATGATGTCTGAACGGCAGTTTTCCCATCAAGAATGAGATATTTTCCTGTGAAATTATGGGATTTTTTTCTTGGTGATGTTTTAGTGTTACAGTCTTAAAGCTTTGCAGTGTTTGTGAGTGCGCTCATGCAGAATGAGCAAACTGTGCAACATGTAACGTTATTTTTCTGAGCAAGCCACATTCAAAGGTAATTCTACTTTTTTCATTTCCAATTAGTTCCTAAAAACCTTGTTTTGAAATGGCGTTTTCTTTCTATTTACAAGCATAAACTAACTTGAAACAAAATACAATAGGCCACTACAGGCCTGATCTTCAAAGATCCCAAACAGCAGGTGCTACTTTGCGTATACTACAAATAAATTGCACGTGCAATAAGCGTGGATTTTCAAAGACTGCCCGTGCATTGGATAACAGGTGCAAAACAGGTGCACACCACCCTATTTAAATGAGGAAATTCCGTGTGCTACTGGCTGGGACAAGAGGAAAAGCAAACATATCCTCTGCTGTGTTGCTAGAAATATGCAGGGATTGTTACGCTGCATCATTATAAATGATCCGGTTGCTGATTTTTTCCTTCTGTTCCATTCGGCCCTTGCTTTTCTGGACCGTTACATTTAGTTAACTTTTGTTGTGATACTCACAGCAGGTTTGTCATCTGCCCTGACAAGATTATTTATTTTATCTTTGTGCAAACACACCGTCCATGTTCCTCCTTTGGTGGACAGACGTAGTAAGGCGTATTCGTCACTTCCTGTTTTCGCTGTTGTGGATTGTTTGGTGTGTAAAGGCTCTCTCGTTTGATCTGATTTCTCTCTACTGTGATATCTCTTACTTGTTCTAATACATAAGCACGTTAAAACACATACTTTCTGTTGCTGCTTTCCTTTTTGATAAAGCTTATAGTTAGAGTGGCTTAGGTTATCCTGAGCTATCTCTGTAGTTATGCTGCTATAGGCTTAGATTGCTGGATGACATAATGACCACTTTCACCCTCTTCGCTACATTCTCACACTACACTCTAATTCTGCATTATTTGCTATTATTTCACTTTTTAACTTTATGTTCTCCCTCTTTTCTCTTCCTAGAAGCTACACCTGGCCTGACTCTGTGTCTACCTGTGACACCTTTCTGGAGAGGGGCATCGTCCAAGCTTCTACTGGCAACAACTTAATGCTCACCCTCTACCGATGACCCACATGGCCCTGTCTTTCAGTGTTTAACCCTTTCTCTCTCCTAGACATGGAAATTGACTGAGCTTAACTGCAATTAACTCTATGTGCTCTCTTTCAGACTCTAACCTTGAAAACTGGCTCAGAGTTTATCTGTTCTTTCTTTCTAGGTGAAATGACTAAAGGAGCTACATCCATTAACATTTACTTTTCCTTCCCATAGAAAGGACTCCTGGATCAGTGCTTCTTTGTTCTCTTTGTGTCTCTGCTCTGTTCTCTCAAACCCCCAGTCAGTCGTGGCAGATGGCCGCTCACGCTGAGTCTGGTTCTGCTGGAGGTTTCTTCCTCTTAAAAGGGAGATTTTCCTCTCCACTGTCGCTACATGCATGCTCAGTATGAGGGATTGCTGCAAAGTCAACGCCAGTGACTGTCCACTGTCTCTATATGCTCATCCGGGAGGAGTGAATGCTGCAAGTCACTGACTGGATGCAATCTGCTGGGTTTCCTTAGATAGAAAAACTTTTTATCCAATTTGAATAAATAACTGAATCTGACTGCACTGTTCAATGGTTTGGATTAATTGGAATGTATGTACCTGACTTTTGTGAAGTGCCTTGAGACAACATGTGTTGTGAATTGGCGCTATATAAATAAATATATTGAAAACTGAATTATATTGTTCAATGTAACTCGCAACAAATTGGCCAATCAATATTAACAATATAAAAGACAAATATGTCAATTAATTTGTCTCCCTTGATCTTTTCACTATTTTCGGAGACTCACCAGGTTCTGTTGTTAATTTGAGAGTATATGTTTGAAGAGTTCGGAGTTTATTATAAACAACCACAATATTTAAGCTTGAACGTAATATTAGCAACATAGAAATTGATTGTTGTAGGAGTTGGCAATCTGTATGTTATAGCTTTGCTAATTTTAAAACTTTGCGTCACAAAACTGTCCTGCAAAAAAGTTGAATCGAACATTTATGTATGTAAAAAAAAATTATTTTCCAATGATTTTACTAAATTCGTTTTGTTTGTTTTGCCAATATTTTAATGATATACAATGTGTTTGATTCTTTATATTGTTTTTGGTGACACAAAATAATTTTTTACTGCATAAACAAAATCCTCCCCTTGCATATGTTCACATTTAAAGAACTTAATCAAACTGATCCATCTCCAATTGCACTGCAATAACATAACGTTACTGTCAATACAATGTGTTTAGTGACAAGGTTAAAGCTTTCACTGTCTTTGTCACCACATGGAAAAGCTGCCTTAAAAACTGTGATTTTTCACCTGCTAAAAAGTGATTTTAGCATCCAGTTTTCAAATGAAGGATTTAATCTGCCTTATAATGTTTTTAGTTCTTTCTTATTAATTATATTATCAACATCAAAGCACAGTGGGTCTTTTGCATGATGTGCGATTACAGGCTGTGTGCGCTTGATCAGTTATGTGCGCATTTTGCCATGATCAGGTTTGTGCGCGTTCAGCAGATGATCACTGACAGCGATGTTACGCTGGAATGATGTTGAAGTGTTGGAAGGAGTTTTACCAAAGGAGAAATATCATGGCTTTTGTTAGTGATTGGCTCCAAATCAGAGCTTCGATAATCCTACATAGAATCCTCTATTCTCATCTATTTTTTATATTTTTATTTTTGACAACCCAAATCTGTTGGCACATGTACAGAAGATTCTCTCTACCTGTCATCAGTCATTCTATCTATGCCTCCTTCTGGCCAAAGTGACAGCAGACATTTCTGCGTCCCAGTTAGCACCTGCATTTCAAACGTGCTAAATCCACACGTAAAAATTGCGCCCGTAAACCGTTTCAGGCTTTGAAAAGCGCATTGCATGTGGTGAGGGATGACATTTGCATATCCCCCTCCCATGAATTTGCGCGTTTGGGTCATTATCATATGTTTTTTTTAATATTCATGAAGGCAAACACGCTAAAATGTTTGCACACGCAATCTGAATACCACTTCATATGTAGATCAGCTTTTATCAGGTTTGTGTGCAGTTTTGTACACAAAAATCTTTTTAAGATCAGGCCCTATGTGTACTGTGCTTGGGTAAACATAACATGGTCCCATATAATCATATTTATACAAACTTTTAAGAAAAACAATTATCCATGTTTATCAAAAAACAAATGAAAAGTTATTCCTAATAGTACGCAAGAATCAGAGGAGTCAGCATAAAAGGCACCAGAACAGGCTCTTTCTTACATTTATCAGCGCGTTGGGCATGCTCAAACAAACCTTCAGGTAATAACAGAACAGCTGTACCTTTTTGCTCTGATCCTTTCAAAAACACAGAACTAATTCACCCTGGCAGCCACCTGCTTCCCTGACCAGCAGAGATTGACGTTAAGTTCTTCAAATAAAATAAGTAAACAAACTGATGTTGGAAATTACTTTTAGAAAAAACCCTACAGTAGGCCTGTCACTGAATATTAGTTTTAATGTTATCTATACAACTTATTTATCTGCTTTTGATACATAGACTTCAAGATAAACTCCTATTAAATTCAGTAATAGTTTAAAAATTCTTGTTACATATTGTTAGCACTTTTTTGCTGATTTTTTTTGGGGAGAATCTGGAATCTGACCCACAACCTTCCGATTGCAGAGCATCTACTTTATACACTGAACCACAGTCACCACATAATCACGTGTCTAATTAGCTGATATTTGGCCAATTAATCAGTATTTGTTCAGGTAGCTAGCCTGCAATAATCTGCTAATAAGACACTCAACTGTATCTTAAAAACAGTGAGGTGTGATGGTTTTTTATGTTTCCACACAATGACTGTGTGTTTAGTAACCTTTTTCAAACAGCTATTACCTCTTTCTTGTAAAAAAGGGAGAAGCTAATTGACATAGTGCAGCAACACTCAGGGTTGGGGTGGGGCCTCGTTACTCTACCCCTCTGGTCAGTTCAGCATTTTTTCTTGCATCTCAATAAAGGAATTTACTGTAGGAACAGTTTGAACTAAATGTTCTGAGGTTTAAATCCATAACCATTTAAAACCTTGACTATGTCTTGATACTGGTTAATGTGATATTTCTAATTGCGAAATTATGAAGTTGAATGTTTGGTATAATTCTTATGTAATGCAGCATCTATAAACTACTACCTTAATCCAGCCATTTATCATCATTCTTTTATAGTCTGTACAATATAAGCAAAGTTCTATTTACATTCTGTGTGTGTGTCTCTTATTCCATTTGTTTTGGGCTGTGTCCCTTAAGGCTTGCCATAGACTGGCAGAGTGTTGATCTGAGTGTCAGTGGGTCTCCTTTCCCAGCATTCCTCTTCTCCACCAGCTGACAGACAAGGTCACAGACTCATCCTGTCTGTCTTCCGCTGCTACTGACAGCTCTTCCTTTGAGAAAGCCCTGCACAACCATGCACTCCATGACATGCACCATCACCAATTAATATTGCATCACCATTTTCCAGGCTGCTCCCTATGGACCTCAGGGTTTTCTCAGGGTTTGATTCCTTGTTTCTTGACCTCACTCAGCCCCTTTGTGAACGGGGAAGACTAGATTACACAATGTGCTGCACAGATTTATGGTGATATTGAGCAATTAGTGATGTTGTAAATTTGAAAATAAAAAGAGATAAACTCATTAAGACCATTTATGTAACTTCGCAGAGATGAACTCTTGTACAATAATTTATTCTGTCCTTTCTTGCACAATTTAGATTTTCTTCAGCCTTATTTGTAGGTTTTGGGTTGACAGGGAAAATATCAGACTGTTGTTTTACGAGTTTAAATATTTTTTCAACCATTGCTTTGTTAAGTAAAATACTATAGCTCACAATAGTAATTTTCCTTTTCACTGGTCTAAGTTGAAAATACTGTGTAAGAAACCAAACACTAGGCAGCTGAGAAACCCATCTGAAAGTTGGTGAAGAATGAAGGTGTTGTGCATAGAGCACAGTGATGGTTCTTGAATGAATCATGTTCTGGATAAGCTGCTATTTCTGCTGCTGTCCTCCCAACCAATAAAAAATGCGTTAAATCATCTGAGAGCTGGGCTGGACTGGCCTTCGGACGTAGCGGGCAATGCCCTGGTATTTGTAAAATATAAATAAAGAAAATAACATTTAAATAATAAAACATTGTATTAATTGATATATTAATTAATTTATTTATTGTTAAAACAAAAAAATGATGTAGAAATAAAACTATTAATAAATACATTTTTCAACTTACAGTGCTATTTCAGCTTCCCCTAAGGTTATTGTTTTTGTCATAATGATGCATGAGCACACTCACAAACACAGAGGTAGGTAGAACACCCAAAATTTGTACTGATGAAAAAATAGCACTACTTCATCATTAAAAGTATTTGGTAAACACTACTCAAATACAGAGTAACTGCTTGATCATAACATCTGAATAAATATTTATAATTATGTCATCAAACAGACAAAAGTTATTTGCAAATTCTGGTATTTTAAAGACTGAAATGAAAAAATATAGAACTAAATAACAGGATTTCAAAATAACAACTTCAGTCAATTGGTAATATATATACTCCTGATCAAAATCTTAAGACCTGTTAAAAATTGCAAGAAGCTGCATGTTGCACTATCATTTTTTGTGCAGTATCAGATAAATCTGTCTGACCTCACCCCTGTCTCCTTCAGAGCACCAAGGTCCGTGCAACCTTTTGTGTCAGCATGTGTAGCTACAAAACAAGCAATTATCTCTCTGTTCACCTAGAGCTTACTTAAACTACACTTTAACTGATCTCTTCTCTTTCTTTACTTTGTCTTTCTTTCTTCATCTCTCAAGGCAAGTTTTTTTGTATAACACATTTCAATGACATGGCAATTTAAATGTTATATATATGAGTAAAGCATAGGACGAGAAACAAAAAAAACATTGCATTGTCTTATTTAAGGTATGGAAAAAAAGTTAGACAATAGACTAAAACAGATGATGTTTCAGTGAACAGTTTAAATAAAACAGTAAAGGCAACTTTAAACAAATAGGGTTTTAATCTTGATTTAAATAACTCAGTTTCAGCACTTTTACAGTCTTCTGGGAGTTTCTATTCAATATATATATATATATATATATATATATATACCCTCAAATCACAACATGTTATCTGAAGGCACTTTACAAAGTCAATTCAATAGAATCAAAACGGATATCAAGTCAAGTACATTCAGTCCACATTCCTCATTTTTGGTACTGGTTCCGGGGATGTAGAGAAGATTCACATTTTCACAATTTTTTTTTCTCAGAGTCCTCTCAGAGAGCTTATATCTTAGCTTAAAAAAATCCTGCCAAGGACTCGTAGCTTAAGAGTGATTCAATTCTCTGCTGAGAGCGACTCTGAGCGAGGAGACGACAGAGATTCCTCCCTTAGTGAGGAGGTGTGGTTGACCCCGTTGCTAGGTGTGATGCTGTCTGCTAAAAGCTGTGATAGGTTGTTGAAAAAACAACCAAAAAACAAAAGCGCTCCTATGGATTAATGGAGAGAAATTAACCGATGATAGAATTTAGACTTGATTCAGAAATGTGTAAATCATGATAAAACTTAGAAAAATAGATTAATTGTCACACAACATCAACATAGCTTATCTACATGCTTGGCATTATTTTTGATTTGCTTATTATTATGTTTACTCACCATGCTGGTCATTTTCATACTGCATCTATTTCATATTACTTAATTTCCTATTAATATTAAAATTCGGCATTTTACTGTGATTTCCTTGTATAATGAGGTTTAGTTTGGTAAAACGACCAATAGAAAAAGGAGAAATAAAGGTGGAGAAAACCGAAATGAACAGAGGAGCAGAACCTGCTGCTAGAGGAGAAGAGAGGAGTGTTGAAAGATAGATTTGGTCCTGGGATCAAACAGGCATTCCCGAGCAGATCAAATATGGGCCCTGAAAAAGAAGTCCTGTGTAGTCTGAAAGGTTGATACGCTGACAGCAAATCTGCCATTCATTATTTATAAACTAGCAGGACTATGTTAAAGTCTATTCTCTGAGATACAGGATGCCAGTTTAAGGACTTTAAAATTGGGGTGATGTGCTCTACATTTCTCTTTCTTTCACACAATCTCTTTTTGGTTTATTTCCTACTTTAATGTGCCACCATATTATTCAACATGGATATTTTTGCCTAACTGAGGACATTTTTAACATAGTTACTCTCCTGCATGTAGGCTACTGGGCTTTATTTTTTATTTTTAACATAACACAATGTGGGCATATATCCTATGGTATGTCATGTGTCTCTGCATATCATATTACTAATCATGGTGGGCTGCCGTGACCAAGAAATGCCAGGGCCATTTTTTGGTCCCAGTCCAGCCCTGCTGATGGCACATACTAAAAGCAAAACTTGTTTAGGGCACAAAAGACAGATTGTTTTGTGGCTCTTACATGCCTCCGTTTCTAATGCCAACCTGGGCAACTGCTTATGTGGCCCATGTCAAAAACTGCCAAATCAGTGCATATTGCAGTGGCCACCCAACAAAGGTTTCTAGCTTGAATGTGAGTTCATAAAAAGGAATAAACTGCAGTAGATTGGAGACCCAGGAAAACCATCACTCTACCCAGGAGTGTCAAAGCACTCTGTAAAAATAATAATAATAACAACAATTACAATTCTGGCAGCATTCAGGCATATGTAATTTCCTTTCCAGTTCTGACCAGCATGTTAATCTGATATGCATACTCCCAGGGAGTACTGTGTAAACAGGATACTTTATATTAGTAAACCATGCAGTGATTGTGTAAAATATATTGATAGTAAAAAAAGAACCTGAAAGTCTCACTATTTGTGTTTTACTTAGTAAGGCTTAAGTGCACTGCAATCATAGTTATCAAAATGTTATTTCAATGACACAATCTGCCACGCTCACCTCTAAGTACCTAAAATTTCAGGATTTCTGTCCACCAAATAAATCATACTTTTAATCTAAAAATCCTCTCTGAAACAATGGGAATTCAATTCAATTTAATTCAATTCAGTTTGACTTATATAGCGCCAATTCACAACACATGTTGTCTCAAGGCACTTCACAAAAGTCAGGTACATACATTCCAATTAGTCTTAACCATTGAAGAGTGCAGGGTCAACATTGCTTTTGTTTCCTGAAGATGAAGAGTTCTGCAACTTTTGAAAAGTGCGCTGCATCGAGTTACAGTTTCCATTGCATTTCATCTTTTGGTTTAAATAAATGAGTCCCTGTAGGTTCACTGGAGAGTGTGAAGCTCCTACATGTATAGAGCTAAATTGGGGCCATATTGTTAGTTTGAAAACAAAAATTTAAACTGAAAAAAAATTGGAACTGAAAAAAACTGAACCAAACAAATTTGAAACTGAATAAAAGAAGGAAATTTTTGAAACTGAAAAGAAAAAAATTAAACTGAAAAAGGTTCACTCCCGATTGTCCAGACACACAGAAAATATACTTCTTAAAATAGTTTAAGAAATGTGGGTAAAATTGCTAATGTCTGAAAATACAATTTTGGGGTGTGGGATCTCCATGTCAATTCAGTTGAATATTTGCAGTGATCACTAATGTTGTCATACAGTGGGTTATTGATGGACCAAAATGCAGAGAAGAACTCCTGAAGCTCGAGGTTTTCAGGTAAGATGAGTCTTTATTATCCATGGCAGGACACAGCAGGTGTGCAGCAAAAACACAAGCAGGTATGACAAATGTAGGTATTTCTATATTTTTTAGTGGTCACAGCCAATAAAATATTTCAACCTCAAACATTGTTATGGTACCATTTGAAAATCCTGTCATCTCTAATATAGCTTCAATATTTGTAGCTAAAGCTGATAAGTTATTTCTAAGAATAAAATAAAACAAAGTATCCACCTTTTTGCAACATAAGATGCTCAGGACAGGCCCATCAGAGGAAGATTACTTTATGGATTTCTTCAGCATGTTGCCACCTTCTATCATTCTGTTTGTGCAGCTACTGTTACAGCTCTGTAGATCCATTTTTCAAACTCTGAACTACTTGCAGTAAAAGACACAACACCTCCCTGTGACCTTAGCAGATGACTTATCCTCCCACCTCTGGGACTGAGTAATGTGTTTGTGGCTCTGAGAGCTGATATGGTGCTGTCCATCTGGGCTGGGGCTAGGAGCAGCTCGAGCGGTGCCGATGTATTTGTCTGAATCACAGCTCCTGGTGCGCCCACTTGACTTGTCCTCTCATGCGTGCGCGCTCATACAGTTTGCTGACACACGGGCACAAATGCTTCTTTGTATAGTTTGATGGAGAAGCGTGGGGAGGTGGTCATACCTTTGCTGCTAAAGCATTCACCTGGCATCTCCTCAGCACTGATTTGACCTGCAGGTGTGAAGCAAACACACACAGACTGTGCTGTGGATCACTTGTTCTGGTGTGTTTCTTGAAACAGATGTGCGGTCAGGGTGTGAAGGAGAGGCAAAATATGTCAGTCAGCAGATATGGCTACTTCTTATTTTCCATCACATTAAAAGGATAGAAAGTTTAATTTTCCGCTCAGGAGCTGTGTCTGTCTCTGTGTTGCTGATTTCATTTTAAAAGCTGACTTTTTCAAAGTCTGTGTGTGTGTGTGTGTGTGTGTGTGTGTGTGTGTGTCTGCTCACAGATTGCTAATCTCTCTAAAGTCGTATTTGTTCTCCAGGTTTGCCCCCACTACAAACATTTCCCTGATCAAAGCTGTTGAAAAAACCTGCCACTTCAAACAAGTATACACACACACACACATGCATGCATTCCAGCACAACTCTACATGTTGTCATGGAAACCCTGTTAATCCTAAACCAACCATCACGCAGTTGTTGCATCAGGCAGGCCTATCAGGAGGCGGGACGCACAAATGGGAGCGATAAGCTGAATTACTGTTTCACTTCTTGTTTAATTTCACATCTAAAAGTTTATTTTCATCACTTGAATTATACATCAACGGAATGTCTGTATTTACTTGGCATTCGCTGCATTTTAATTCAGAAGATGCCACGCCCCATTTTTCCAGCTTCCCCAGTGAATCTTTTTCATTTTCTCTTGACATTCAAATATCCCATTCATAAGATTCCCCAAGTAAGGAGTTTAATTTCAGGACACAAGTACTGGTATCTAAAAACTTTTAATGGTAACTTTATCAGGGACCTGTACCAACAGCAGCTGGTATTTCCACATTTAAATCCTTTTAAATAAATGTACAGTAAGAAAAAGGCAGATATATCCTAGAGATCTTTTTTCTCTCTTTAAATTACATGAATGAATGTCAAATCCCCCTTAAAGTAGAATAAATTACCCTCTACTCAACCTGGAATATATTTTCCTTCAGTATGATTTGAACTGTGATTATATTTTGTTTTTGAAGCTAATTTTAACAAAATAATTTTCTCTCACAAAATGTAATCAGAAGTTCATCATTAGGTAAAAGTTTAGTAGCTGTCATTCCCTGATTTGTTCCTCATATCCTAACCATTAATCTGAACCGTTGGAGGTTAATCTGCTTGTTTGTGTCCTTACATAAAATACCGACTATGGACCTGATCTTCAAAAGATTTGTGTGTACAAAACCGCACGCAAACCTGTTTTCATCAGCAAAGCTGATTTACAAAGGAGCGGGTAATCGGATTGCGTGTCCAAAATCAGCGGACCTGCGGGTGCAAACATTTTAGCGTGTTTGCCTTCATGAATATGCAAAACATATGATAATGACCCAAACGCGCAAATTCATGGGAGGAGGATATGCAAATGTCATCCCTCACCACACGCAATGCGATTTTCAAAGCCTGAAACGGTTTGCGGGCGCAATTTTTACGTGTGGATTTAGCACGTTTGAAATGCAGGTGCTAACTGGGACGCAGAAATGTCTGCTGTCACTTTGGCCAGAAGGAGGCATAGATAGAATGACTGATGACAGGTAGAGAGAATCTTCTGTACATGTGCCAACAGATTTGGGTTGTCAAAAATAAAAATATAAAAAATAGATGAGAATAGAGGATTCTACGTAGGATTATCGAAGCTCTGATTTGGAGCCAATCACAAACAAAAGCCATGATATTTCTCCTTTGGTAAAACTCCTTCCAACACTTCAACATCATTCCAGCGTAACATCGCTGTCAGTGACCATCTGCTGAACGCGCACAAACCTGATCATGGCAAAATGCGCACATAACTGATCAAGCGCACACAGCCTGTAATCGCACATCATGCAAAAGACCCACTGTGCTTTGATGTTGATAATATAATTAATAAGAAAGAACTAAAGACATTATAAGGCAGATTAAATCCTTCATTTGCAAACTGGATGCTAAAATCACTTTTTAGCAGGTGAAAAATCACCGTTTTAAGGCAGCTTTTCCATGTG
Organism: Girardinichthys multiradiatus; assembly: GCF_021462225.1. Taxonomy (NCBI): domain Eukaryota; kingdom Metazoa; phylum Chordata; class Actinopteri; order Cyprinodontiformes; family Goodeidae; genus Girardinichthys; species Girardinichthys multiradiatus. Next base: position 27,422,195 of record NC_061802.1, read on the forward strand.
GTGACAAAGACAGTGAATGCTTTAACCTTGTCACTAAACACATTGTATTGACAATAACGTTATGTTATTGCAGTGCAATCGGAGCTGGATCGGTTTGATTATTTTGTTTAAATGTGAACATATGCAAGGGGAAGATTTTGTTTATGCAGTAAAAAAATTATTTTGTGTCACCAAAAAACAATATAAAGAATCAAACACATTGTATATCATTAAAATATTGGCAAAACAAACAAAACGAATTTAATAAAATCATTGGAAAATAGGTTATTTTTACATACATAAATGTTCAAATCAACTTTTTTGCAGGACAGTGTTGTGATGCAAAGTTTTAAAATTAGCAAAAGCTATAACATACAGATTGCCAACTCCTACAACAATACATTTTTATGTTGCTAATATTACGTTCAAGCTTAAATATTGTGGTTGTTTATGATAAATTCCGAACTCTTCAAACATATACTCTCAAATTAACAACAGAACCCGGTGAGTCTCCGAAAATAATGAAAAGATCAAGGGAGACAAATTAATTGACATATTTGTCTTTTATATTGTTAATATTGATTGGCCAATTTGTTGCGAGTTACATCGAGCAAGATAAAAAAAATAACCTTGTCAGGGCAGATGACAAACCTGCTGTGAGTATCACAACAAAAGTTAACCAACTGTAACGGTCCAGACAAGCAAGGGCCGAATGGAACAGAAGGAAAAAATCAGCAACCGGATCATTTATAATGATGCAGCGTAAAAATCCCTGCATATTTCTAGCAACACAGCAGAGGATCTGTTTGCTTTTCCTCTTGTTCCAGCCAGTAGCACACGCAATTTCCTCATTTAAATAGGGTGGTGTGCACCTGTTTATCACCTGTTATCCAGTGCACGAGCAGTCTTTGAAAATCACCGCTTATTGCACGTGCAATTTATTTGTAGTATACGCAAAGTAGCACCCGCTATTTGGGATCGTTGAAGATCAGGCCCTATGTGTGCAACATGCAATGTTGTTCAAAGACAGCACATTAAATAACAATTATGCTAGTTATTAAACTTTATTTTTTCACATTCAGATATTTGGCAGTTACCAACATATAGGTATATTGAGGATTTAAACAGGTTTGGTTTGAAAACCTTTATAATTTCCATCTCGTTGTTCCTACAGTTTAATATCCTTTTTACAAGTAAAAGTGCCTGAGTGAAAGTGGTTTTCCCTGACTGTATAGAGCGTAGAGTAGGAAAGCAAACTCCCACCTGTTGCTGTGCCCGGTCAGCTGGTTGAAAGAAGGCTACTGCAAAGTTCACTCACAAGATAGACAAATTTGACTGTTTTGTAATGGCTCCTGCCAGCCCTCATTGGTTTTATCAGGTTATCACTGGCACGGTACAAGTGGCATATCTGTTGAACAGATAACTGCAGGTTGGCTAGCCCAACTAATCAACCAGATAATGTCCGTTTGTTATACTTGTTCTACTCCATAAATAGGAGAACACAAGAAAGAAATAATCTACACTATCGGTACCAAAAAACCCTGCTAAATGTAGTTGGAGTTTATTTTATATTTTACTTAAGCTTTTATATCAAAATAACACTAAATACGTGTTATAACTAATCTGTTTTTTACTAAAATATTTCAGTTAATGTTGTCATACAATGAGAATATCATACCACTCCATGTCCTAAAACATTTAATCAAACTATCTAAAGAAGAAATGTTGACTAGTTGTGACTGTCAACAAAGTGAAAGGTGCGGTGAGGTCACCTACCAACTTCAAACCCTGACTGGTTAGCTTTTAAAAGATGATACGATGTTTTTCAAGTAGGGTTCTGTTGAAATATTATGAGCAGTTTTTAACTTAGCTGCTGTAGATAACACTCATTAAATTTTCATTTAGTATAAATACAGATTTGTTTTTCCTGGAGGCTAAGGCTGTTAATCAGGGCATGACCAAAACAATTGGAGACTTTGACTGTATAAAAATATGTCTGATTTTGTCTTTCCTCGTGGAACACAATGCTGTGTAACTAGAATATTTTTTAGTATTGTTTCGTGCATCTTTCTGCATTTCTGCATTTCTGCATCCAAAATGGATGGAGCTAATTAAAGTACGATTACATAAAAACATTCCACATCTATTTAGTACAGTGGTTCATTTGAGTATAATTAAGGCAAGTATATTTATATAGAATATTTCAGCAACAATACAATTCAAAGTGCTTTACAACTTTGCAGTGACAAACAAAGAACATAAAAATATACATTGCAGTAGCATGATAAAGGAAAGTAAAGAAAAGTTGTACTACAGACTAAAATTAATTAATGTTAATATGTTAGGGCTGAACGACCCTCCTGTTGGAGAAATGTAAATCTTTAACCCATTCATTGATCCACTCTGTGCTTTTTGGTCTATAGTTATTACCATAAAGTCAGAAAGTCAAACGATTCTCCCTGGGGAGGAGACAATTCCTCAGAACTCTGCTTCTGTCCCATTTCAAAACATTGCTTCTGTCTGCTGACAGAACTGTGACAGAACTTTACTTCTATCTCCTGTCTGGGTAATGGGGGGGAATGTTTCTTTAAAACCTGCAGACGTCTCTACGGGAGTTTAGATCTTTCTGGCACTATAAACGCCTTCCTCCTTGAAAACGAATCTTCTCAGGAGAGCCTCACTCAATCACCAAGGGGAGGGGTCTTTGCCAGTGAACTGCACTTCACCACACACAATCAGGTCGACCCCACTCCTTTCTAAGGTAGACAATCCCAAATGACCTTTGTTGCCAGTAGAAACCTGTAAAACTGAAGGTTTGTTACAGGTTAGTGGAGCATAAAAACTGAATGCTGCTTCTCCATGTTTGGTTCTGATTCTGGGGACGGAGAGTGGACTAAAACCAGAAGACATGAGTGGTCTGGAAGATTGACATGACAACAACAAATCTTTAATGTAATCTGGTGCTAAACCATTCAGTGTTAAGACTTTGAAACTGGGTTGATGTGCTCTACCTTCTTAGTTTTAGTCAGACTTGTGAAGACATTGTTGCAATAATCAATTTGACTAAAGATAAATGCATGGATGAGTGTTTCAAGCTGCTGCTAGGACATTAGTTCTTTAATCCAGGAAATGTTCTTACGGTGATAGAAGGCCTACTTAGTGACTGTTTTTATGTGGCTCTGAAGGTTCAGGTCTGAGTCCATCGCCACACCCAGTTAAGGAAAATAAGAGACTTTTAAAAAGCAAAGTCATGATAATAAAAGCATTTCAGCATTATTGCATGCAAAAGTTGTAACCAGCGCTTTGAGTGTCTCGTTGCTGAAAAGCGCTATATAAATAAACTTACCTTACCTTAATAAAACCTAAACAGGAGAATAGTCAATATATTGCCTTGGCCCTTCCAGATTAAAAACAAAACAACTCAAAGACCTAACAATTTTAAGATATACGTGGCTTATTAAAAGGGAAATAATAGCCAAATCATAGCTACAAATACCTAAGTTAATGTAAAAAGCAGCTTGAAGAAATAATGTTTCATATCTTTGTTTTCTTTTGGGTTTTTGGTTATTTACACATTTAACTTTCTGAATTGTAAATCTAATTCTGAATGTAATACTTTGTGCCTCACAGTAAGATAAACTTCAGCTATGAATCCCCAGGATTTTTCACGGGACCGTGGCGCAGTTAATTACTTTCATGCGTCTGTATCACAGTTGTGCTTGCCTGAAAGTTGCATTGTGAGAAGATATTTTGTTGTTTCTGCAAATTAAATTTCAGAGGTTTTCCTAAATTAATTCGATAAGAAGAAATAAATTGTTTTGCGCACTAACAAGCTCAATTTATTTGTCAATTTGCTGAAAAATGAAAATCATTGAACATGTTTTGGGGGAGATGTTTTTTTTTAGCTATCTAAATTAGAGACTCAGAAATTAAGATGCCTGTTCTACATAATCCATGCAAGAGCTCACCTCGTGGGGCATCAATGATCATGAGGAAGGTGAGGGATCAGCTCAGAACTACACAGCAGGACCTAGTCAATGACCTGAAGAGAGCTGAGACCACAGTCTCAAAGAAGACCATTAGTAACACACTACGCCACCATGGATTAAAATCCTGCAGCGCACACAAGTTCCCCCAGCTCCACCCAGTGCATGTCCAGGCCCTGAAGTTTACCAATGACCATCTGGATGATCCAGAGGAGGAATGGGAAAAGGTCATGTGGTCTGATGAGACAAAAATAGAGCTTGTTGGTCTAAACTCCACTCGCCGTGTTTGGAGGAAGAAGAAGGATGGGTGCAACTCCAAGAACACACAGCCAGGGCAACTAAGGAGTGGCTCTGTAAGAAGCATCTTAAGTTCCTGGAGTGGCCTAGCCAGTCTCCAGACCTAAACCCAATCAAAAATCTTTGGAGGAAGCTGAATGTCTGTATTGCCCAGCGACAGCCCCAAAACCTGAAGGATCTGGAGAAGATCTGTATGGAGGAGTGGTCCAAAATCTCTGCTGCAGTGTGTGCAAACCTCATCAACAACTACAGGAAACAATATCTGTAATTGCAAACAGAGGTTTCTGTACCAAATACTACGTTTTGTTTTTCTGATGTATCAAATACTAATGTCATGCAATAAAATGCTAATTAATTACTTAAAAATCACACAATGTCATTTTCTGGATTTTTGTTTTAGATTCCGTCACTCACAGCTGAAGAGCACCTATGATAAAAATGAAAGACTTCTACATGCTTTGCAAGTGGAAAAACCTTCAAAATCTGTAGTGTATCAAATACTTGTTCTCCCCACTGTATGTATAGACAGATCCACAGACAGACAATATTACAAGATTGCTACCATTGATAAAGTCCATGTTTTTCTAGAACAAAACAATGATATTTTTCCATCAACATAGCTGACTCTTAAAATATTACCATGATGGAGTTTCTCATGTATTCCTTCTGTAACTCTGCAACTCTTTAAAAATAGCAGAATGTGTTGAAACTATGCAATTCTTGACCTTTTAAGGTGCTTTAGACTATTTGCTAAATTGTAAACTGGTATAATAACAAGAAAAAATGAACAGCTTTAACGTTAAATATTCCTTTTGACATCTTTCACATTTGAGAGTTCTTTCATGTGCAAATTAAGGAAATGTGCTCGGCTCTTTTGTTAACGAAGAGTGCATATTATCACGTTGTCTTTTTTTGCTTTAATGTTGTTTTGGTTCGTCCCAACGGACTGTTGATTTGAGTCGAGCACTAAGTGGCTGTTAATGACACAAACATGACTGTGTTTTTAAAATAGCAGACTGCCCATTAGACGGGTATTAACAAGGTAATGGGCTGTTACTAAACTGCTGAATGACATTGCCGCTGCCGCCTCGGCCGAGCCAAGCCGTGCAATGCACACTTGTACACCATATTCAGTCAACGATAAATAAACAATAAATAATTTGAACAAAGCCACAGAGGAGACAGATTTCAAACTTAGCGCAGCTGTGGACAAGAAAAAAGCATTATAGGTAGGAGCTAACAGAAGTGGAAAGAGAAAAACTGACTCTACGACATAGCTGGGAGGCATGAGTGTGGTTATTAAAGCTGGGATGCCCTATTGTTGTTTACTTCACCCCAGCTTCATTGTTGTGTCTCAGAAATTATTGATAGGTATGAAGAGACAAAGTAATAAAGAACTACACATCAGTTGTGTCTGTACATTCGGACTCCCTGTCTGCTCTGTCTGTCAAATTAGTTTTAGTTAAAGCTTCTTTCTGCCATCTAAATGATATTCAGGACCAGGCTCGGTCCTCTCTTTTTATCAGACACAGAGGGACATGGTCATGTATTTTGTGTCAGTTTGTGCACATGTAGCCTTTTTTTTGTAGTTGATTGCATTCTGCAAACACACAGTCGTGTACGTGCTCCAAAGCTCACATGCGCACAAACACACTCTAGTAGTGTGGTGCGCCGATAGGGCAGCACAGTAGGGGGTATATCCCTGGGAAATCATTTCTCCCACTCCTTTCTTCCTATTTGTAACTGGTCCTTTCAAGCAAGACGGCCCTTAAAGTTCAGTGGCGCATTCTTCAAAAAAGGCTATTACTGGCTGCCTCTGATTCTGTATCGTGCCGCGCACAGACCAGCCATCCCTCGTTTTTATGTGCCTCTCCTCCTGTCATCGTTTTCTGAAGCCAAGAGAGGAGAAGTCAGGGTTTTGGAAAGGTCTGTGACCAATGCCTTGAGACCATAAGCAATCTCTGTCTCTGACTTTGCTCCAGATGTCCGTATCCCATTGGTAAAAGGGGCCTATTGCTTTTGATGCTTGTCAGAGCTACTGTTTTGTCTCTGTCTTTGTAGATCCCTGTCATGCCCTTTATGCTGAGTGTCTATCACAGTAATTCTGAAGACTTAGACGGCTTTTAGAGAACAACGTGTGACTTTTGGAGATACGGGTGGCATCTAAAGTGTGCGAAGAAAGTCCTGGTGCTGTTACAGACTCTGTGGAGAAGGAATACAGATGTCCATGCAGACAACAGACTATGATCATAGAGAAAAGAGTCTTAGATTTTTTTTTGTTAGCTAAGTGGCTCCAATGCCAATTTTATGGCTGGTGATAAACCCATGGTTTTAACAGTTGTTATCTAAGAGTTGGTGCAATTTTCTAGTTGGAAGGCCTCTGCAGCGTAGGGCAAAGTGGTTTCAGGCAGGATTTATAATTAGAGGCTACTCATATTAAAGGATGGTGGTAATTTGGCCCTTCACCATTTGTACAGTTTTGGTCTTTTCATACCGGACTCTCGGGTGCAAAAACGACAATCTGCAACAGGCAATTTTGTACCAACCGCATAGAGGCCATTATTTTATAACCCTGGGAAACATGGGCAGCGGCCCAGGGTGGCATTAGAAGAAGGATAAACTATTATGTCCTCTCTGACTTTAGCAAGAGTGCCTCACTCTTTAATTTCTTGGGCTTTCATAAAAGTCAACTAGGTCAAACAAATGGGGATCAGGACCAATCAATGAAACTTGTGATACTTAAAATATTGCATATTGAATATCTGAATTTATCAACGGGCAAAACCATGGGTGCAAAAGAGGGGTGCCATTGGTAAAAGGGGGAATAGAGTATTTAAAATAGTAATGGAGGTAAGCAAAAACAACAACCTTAAGATGCTATCTACATGACGTGAAAGCTAGTTTTCTTGCCAGGAAACTGTAAATATATGTAGATGGGTACATGGAGATAAATAATTATCTTTTTGAGTCTTTTAACAAGATAATTATTTAGAATATGTTTTAAAATAAACCAATTTTTCTTCCTACTGTATAAATGTATTTGTATTTTTTGTGTGAGATTATACTATTTTACCAATACAGCTGTTTTTGGTAGATGCCACCACAGGTTAAAAATCAGTCAAAGAAGGGATGTATAGAAAGTACCAGGTTTGTTGTTTTTTTTAGGTAAATGCAGAACATTTATTTTTTTTTTTAATTCCTCCAGTAATCTTCCTGAAACTTGTTCACTTTCATCTGGGAATCCCTGCTGCTGCACTGATGGATCGAAGAAATGCTTGTAGAAACAAAACCAGACGAAATAGCAGCACTGGCATCATTTTACAGCTTAAAATTAACATAGCAACTGTGCTGTCCATGGTGCTGAAATTGTGATAACAATTATGATTGGATCTCTTTCTTGTGTTAGTTTAATCCTAAACCTACAATATTGTTTGAATTCTACTAGCTTTTAAATATTCTGTTGTTGTCCATATTGAAGAGTGCATACCTAGAGATGAAAATATATTAATAATATAAAAGTGTCATGAAAATGCATGGTTGTTGGCTGAGCAGCAAGACTACAATGACAAGGCCAGTTTTATACATACTTTAAAAACTGCTGCTGAAAAAAAACCCACCAAGAACAAGTCACATCTTCCATTACATATTTCCAGTACGTTTTTCACAGTAAATGTGTGGTGTAACCTAGGAGCATAACATGCAATATAACTAAGGGAATTTACTCATGCTGATCGCACTGTACTCAGCTGATACAGTGTTGTAGTGTGAGAAGATGTTTCTTCTCGTAAACAGTTTTTTAGTTTGCATGTGTAGCCTCCTTATCCAGACCAGTTTCCAATCACCAGTTTTTGTAAAGCTTGAATCAGTTAATACTGATTTCTTTTTAAGAATTATAGAGTCAGAATCATCCTTTTTGGCCAGGTTTGTGTGCACAAACAAGGAATTTGACTTTGATTACCGGGGCTCACATTGTACCGACATTAACTATAAATACATAAACTAAACTAGACAAAATGAAAATAAGGATAAAGGAGTAGTGTGTACATGTATGTATATGTACAGCCATTTTTTTTATGAATATAAAGAAAAATATTTGTTTCACAGCAGTAGCTGACTACCCTGGCTGCAAGCTGTTCATTGTGTTCATCGGCGAGACAGCCTGGGGGAAGACACTGTCTCTGTGGCAGCTGGTTTTTGCAAATTGAGCTCTGTAGCGCCTACCTGATGGTAAAGGTCTAAACAGATTGTGACCAAGATGAGTGGGGTCTGCAGTGATGTTAACTGCCCTTTTCCTGACCCTATACCTGTACAGGTCTTGGATGCAGGGTAGATCAGCCCTGACGGTCCTCTCTGCAGACCTAATGGTTATTCGGAGTCTGGACCGGAGTTCTGTTTTGTGGATGAAACAAACCACGCAGTGATGGATGAACACAGAACAGATGGAATAATGGCAGTGTAGAAGATGACAAGCAGCTTCTGTGGAAGGTTGTGCTTTTTGATTTACTGTAGGAAATATTGTCTCGGCTGGGCCTTCTTTGAAACAGTTTATATGTGTGACATAATGTGGTGTCTAGGAACTGGAAGTGATCCACAGTAGACACAGTGCTGTTGAGGGGAGGATGTGTGGGGGGAGTTCTCCAGAAGTCCACCATCATCTCCACAGTCTTGAGTGGGTTTACCTCTAGGTTTTTCTGACTGCAGCAGTGGACCATCCATTTCTCCTCCTGTCTGTATGCAGACTCGTCAATGTCCTGGATCAGAATAATGACAATGGTGTCATCTGCAAACTTCAGCGTTTCACTGTCTGGTCCACTGAGGTTCAGTCATTTGTGTTCAGGGAAATGAGGAGTGGGGAGAGAACACATCCCTGGGGGGACGCCGGTGCTGACGGTTTTGGTATCAATGTTTTACTGTCTAACCTGCTGTTGCAAGTCAGTCAGGAAGCTGGTGATCCACTGACAGGTCGGGGCTGGCACTGCGAGCTGGGTGAGCTTCTGGTTGAGGATGTCTGGTTTCCAGGCCAAGCTAAAGTTTACAAACATGGATCTTGGCATACGTCCCTAGGTGGTCAAGGTGGTGCAGGATGAAGTGCAGTCCCAGGTTCACTGCATCATCTTCTGACCTGTCCTGTTTTTACCTAAATGTGGCTTTATAGACTTTTAGATTGCTTAGAAGGATTCATAGATTTTTAGATTTCTTAGAAGTATTGTATTACAACTATTTCATACCAGTAAAAGACAAACATTATTAGTATTTGAAAGTTTGGACGAAAACTGTTTTATACCAGTGACCCAGCTTAGAAGGATTCATAGATTTTTAGATTATTAGAAAGATTGGATTAGAACCAGCTCTTACCAACAAACCCCCAAGGATTATTAATGTCATTCGATTTGTTTTTCTGTTGTTTGATTTTCTGGATCATTGTAATGTTTTTCCTTATGTACAGCGCCTTGAGTGCCTTGTTGCTGAAAGGCGCTATATAAATAAACTTGACTTGACTTGACATGACTTGACTTGTGATGTTTCAACACCAGTTGCTCAAAGGATTTCATGACCACAGATGTCAGGGACAGGTCTGTAGTCATTTGACCCTATGATGGTGTGTTTCTTGCGGACCTCACACAGCTCCAGAGACTTGTTGAAGATCTGAGTAAAGAAGGGAGTCAGTTAGTCAGTGCAGGCTTATAGGCAGAAAGGGGAAGTACCTGAATACCTAATCTTAGAATTGGAGAAATTCTAAGATTGAATACAGGCCCAGATTTTTGAGTTTCTGAGCAACCGATGAAGGATGAAGCGTGTATATAAAATGGATTGATGTATAATTTTGTAGCTTTTAATTTTGTGGATAGATGTGATGTAGCCTCTCTTATGCTGCAGTAATGTAAAGGTGCACTCCACGGTGTTTAACTGTTGGGTGTTATCACCACTGCAACAAAACTTACATCTGAAAACAAGTTTTAAAAGGTTTGAAAATCAGACCAGATCTCCTTTTATTATGGCAAGAGATTTAATACTACAGTCAGAGTGTATCCATCTATGTCACACAAATAGTCGCACAGCTCACAATCATAGCTCTCTGCTGTGTGGTCAGCAATGGCTGAAGGCCTGCATTTTACCATTTCCCTATTAACATAATTAGAAAGCCCTTTAGCTCAGGCCTGAATACTGATGGTGGGATAGCACCTTGTTTCCCATCCTTTCTGTCTCTCCAACCCTCATCTCCCTTTGTCTATGTGTCTCAGTCTGTCACTTCCATCGTCTGTGACCTCCACTGTCATTACGCCTGCCCTTGAGAAGCAAAAATCTTTCCATTTCACAGGGACCAGCCATAAGGGGGCTTGATTGTGGCAAATTGATCCATAATCACAGTGCTCAGAGCTTTTTTGTCCTGTCGCCTCTTCATCTCCACTTGAGAGGCATGCTGTTGGCATATTTACATGCTGCCTTCTCAAGGGTTTCCTCTGCTCCCACCCTTCTATCGTTTCCTTTTTTATTCCCCATCTCTTCCTCCCTTCAAGTCAGTCCTTTTATCACTTTGCCAACCAATTTTCTTTGCTCTTCCTTTCTGTTCCTCCACTTTCTGTCTGAATGTGATGCCAATCACAGAGTCTCAACATGAGCATTGTAATCCTCTCCTTACCGACCGCTGACCGAAGCACCTCTGCTTTTGATTGAGCTCTTGAGCTGCTCACATAACGCTGACGGTCATGATAGAGGAAATGAACATGTAGGGGTGACTTAACCTGAAAAAAAAAAACATATCATTATTATGCCTGTTTGTCTTATTTTATTTTTGTAACTGGGTTGTGTCTTTTATGGACACAGGACTTTCCACAGTAATTGAGTTGAAGAAATAAGTATTATTCTTCAATTCGCAATAATCTTAGGCCAATTTGCCTCTTTACAGAGGTTACGCAAGCGTATTGAAAAATTTAATGAAATATACATTTTTACAAGTACAGCATTTATTTTTCCATCATTACAATTCAGATTTGCATCGGTCGTGACATCAATCAGTGGCTCTTCCAATTCCATTAACATTTCAACTTTGTCACTACCAGATTAGTTTTAAATCCTTGCCAAATCATGCAAAACTCGTGAAACTGCAGATCCATCCCACTGAGATGAGCTTTAGCAGTCACCTGTATGCTGGCTGCAAATACATTAGTCATCCTGAAAAACCACCTAATATTTGGAAAACATCCTAGCTGTCAAAGTCCACTGCAACGTTTTTCGGATCCATGCCTCTGTTTGTCAGAGAGTGGGGTGAGGATTGATGTATTTTGTTTTTTTTACCCTGACAATCTGCTATTACTTCATGAGTCATCCTAAAATGTCAGCTAGTTAGGCAGATAGATGCCAGATCATTTTTCATTGGGATAATTTACAGCAAGCAAAGCAAAGAGTTTATATTTCCTGCAGAATTAACCTAAAACAGTTTCTCTCTCAAGCTTTAATTTGAAATTATAACATTAGACCAATCCTGGATTTGACTAGGCACATTGTTGTACACTATGTCTAAGTACAATTACAACTATTTGTGTATTTTTTTTCTTTGACACTATCTTGCAGTTTTTGTCCCTTCCCCAAAAACAAATGTATATGTTGGTACCCCTTGTGTAAAAGGCTCTAAAACTGATATTTTATGGCAGTAGCTTAATGTCAAAATTTTCATTTATATATTTTTATTGTGTTGTGGGGGGTGGGGCTAATGTTAAGAAAAATGTGTTTTTGTTTTTTTTTACTAAATCATGGGTGCCACAATTGTTGGTGCCTCTCCTGTTAATTTCCTTTTCATTTTTTAAAAATACATCTTTCAGAGTTCATACTACAATGTACTCTTACAAGTTTCCCAGTGCTATTGGAGTGGAAACAGGCCCACATCATCACAGAACATCGGGCATGCTCGACAATGAAGGGCTTTTCTACATGTCCTTTTCCGCTTCAGTTTTACACCAAACCCACTTGTTTGTTGCTCAAAAAGCTCAACGTTGTTCTAATATGACCAAAACATACAATTTCCAGTTGAAGTTCCAGTAGAGGTTAACAAATTCCACGTGTTTACGTTTGTGACCACCGGAAAGAAAAAGCTGGGGTTTTTTGCAAGTCTTCCTAACAATCAGTTGATATACAGATATTGTTTAATGGTTTTTTATGGAGACTTAGTGATCCCAAGATTCCACTCTTTGTTAACAGTGAACTTTGGAGATTTTTTTTACCTGCCTTACCATTCTTCTCACTGTGTGTGGTGGCAAGACAAATATGGATCCCGTCCAGCCTTGCGGCCTACAGCTAAAAGTAATGGGGCTCTGTCTTACCTCATATTTATGCTTCAGTGTAAGGGAGAGGAGATTTCTGGGTGGCTGGGTGCAGCTGTGCACCAGAGGTGCCCGAGAGTGGCTCTGACGAGGGCCTGAGCTTCGCCAAAAGTTCTCCAAGCTGGTAAATTGGTTGGTCGTAAAGGATGGTTTGCTGCTTGCACCCAGGAATTTTGGCACCTCCACTTCGCCCAGAGCTGGTCCTGGTGGCAGTCAATGAGCGGGACCAGCCTGTCCAGCAGGTCCTGTCCAACAAGGAGAGGTTCTGTGTTCAATGGACAAATGTAGATGGGGTGCACCAGAGCCATGTCATGGATTGTGATGTCCAGCCTCACTGGTCCAGCCGACCAGTGATGCACGATCGGCCTTGGGTGTAGCTGGTGATGCTTACATCACAAGCCTCGACCTGACATGGTTTACTGAGGAAGAGCCTAGCTCTACTTGAACATCAGGTTGATCTCTGACCCTGTGTCAAAAAGTAAATTCAGTTTGACACATCCTCCTATAATGGTCAGACAGTATAGATGACGTGTGTGGTCATTTTGGTTTGGTCTACCTAAAACCTTGAAAAAAAGGTTTGTGGTGTTTCTACTGGCGGGGTTGTGTTTCCCACGCCATCAGAGCATATTTCCGGATCTCTTGCATTGTAAGGGTTTCACCCTTGGGGGAGGCACTGGAGGCTGCTCATGGTGCACCGGTGGACCCTGTGCTCCACAGACTCGAGTCCTCCGCAGCAGTTGAAGGCTGTATGAACCACCTGAGTCCGAGGGAGAGCTCTCCTGTCGCCTTGGCAGAGGGGGGATCGTAGAGGAGGGTGCTATAAGTCAAGTTTGATGGCTGCTTGCCCCTAAACATTGAAATACTTACTTCTACTGAGTCCACTGCCAGGTATTGTCTGTGGCTGTCCACTGCAGTGGGGTGGGACACCGCACCACTAAATATAATCTGACCACACCCACCTGCTCTGGACTCCATGGATGTTTGGGGAACACCACAAGCCTGACAAGGAAATCTTTGAAGACAGCTTCTACTTTTCCCAACTCTGTGTTAAAGGTTCTTTCAGGGTGTTGCGGTTATGTCTCACCTTCAAAGGTTTCAACCTGTGAGGTGGGTTTACCTCCACCACCAACTTCCTGGCTCAGGACTCAGCTGCTTCCTACCTATCTTCTATTTCTAGGAATTCACACCTGATGGCATCTATCATCTGCAAAGAATCATCCAGCTCAAACTGCAGTTTAACCCGCTGTTCAATCTCCAACATTAACCTTCGTTCATATAAAAGAGTTAGTAGACCTAACTCATCGGCCACCCGTCTGTCTTTTGGTGGGTTCTTAATGATCTGGAGCAACTCCTGAATCCTTGCTTCACATTGCTCAATGCTATAATAACTAAGACCCTTACGCTCCTCTGGGGATAACAGAATCAATGCCCCAATTACGTCTTGTGCCTGCATCCCTGTGGAGTCCACCTAACCCACAGCTCCAGCAGCCTGGGATGTTTTGTCCATATTATCTGAAATGCACTATGACAAAACAACAACAAGCACAAAACAAACCAGCTGTTATTCAGCTATGAACAATCACTAATAAACAACATGCACTCCGACCTATACACTCAGCTAAATGTATGGCTTTATACAAATACTGCAGGTGTAGAGGTGTGCTTAAAATGGATGCACAGGTTATTGTTCAACCTGTGGCTTACCCAAGTCTGTGCTTGCAAGGAAATAATATATATTAATATATATATATATATATATATATATATATATATATTATGAAAGAAAATAAAAAAAGTTAAAATAAAAATTAAACTGGAATAAACAAACTAAAATGTTCAAATGTCATTCTTAGCTTCAAATGAATGTTAGGAGTGCTATGGGTCACTTACCTTCTAGCAGAACCTACAAAGTTATACAATTAAAGTTAGTTGTATGAGTCTGACCAAACATGCTTCAAACACAAGGTGGTGGAAAACACTAACCTTATTTTGACAGATATTCACTCTTACACAAAAAAAACAAAAAACAAACGCTGTCTCTTTATCTATATGAAAATAAATTAAACCAATAACCCCTCTTATAACCAACTATTTTTGTTCAACAACTTCTCACCTAATTAAGCATGCACTATTCCATGGAAGGGGTACATTAATAACCACGAATAAGGAGGCTGAGTATAGATGAAGATCAAACCAGCAGTTTATGGGCTGAGTGGGAATGAGACAATTTGGATTGACATGGAAAATAGGAGCAAAATTAAAAACAGTGAGGCCTTCTTTTTGGTCTGTGGATGCATCTCGATAGCGGCTGTCAGCTGTTATATGGTACAGCCAGGCCAGCTCAGACGAGGTAAAGCACCTAGCAGCTGGCCCCTTAGCTGCAAACAGCTGAAAGCAGACTAGTCTCGAAACAAAGGGTAATAAAACTCTGAGGCAGGAACCCAGTGGAAAAACACAAAGCCAGATCAGCTCAAAAAATAAAGTAGAGTTTTAAGGAATACGCTTCAATTACATTTATTTTTCATGGGATTATGGCACCAATAATAGTACCACCAGTGATTTTGTCAAAAATATTTTTTCTGTAATGTGTTTTTTTTTTTTTTTGAAGCTGCATGAATGTTCTCAAATTAAACATTCCATTGTTCACATTTTTCAGGGTGAGAGTATACTCCTGCAAGGAAAAATGTGTTTATTTTAATGTTTTTCACACATCGTAACAAGGTTGCCAACAAATTTGCCCATGTCTATAAACTATGTACAGTAGTGTTCATTCTTGTGTATCTCAGAGAAAACAGAGGCTCTATTATAAAACAATTAACTATATTTCTGCAGTTTCTCCAGCTTTCTGCAGAGCTGTTTGCCACCCTTCTCCTCGTGGTTCTGAGCGTTTGGCTGTGTGATGCGTGGTGCGTTCAGTGACAGGAGACGCTTCATGAATGTGTCAGAAGGCCTTGGCAGAACCCTTGCTTCCCCACAATAAGATGAGCTGAATAAATCTGAAACATGCCACAGGCTCTGCAGCACCTACACCCACATGCAAACACACAAACATTTAAGTCAGGGACCTGGTCAATTCCTGGGGAAGAAAACAGAATCATAAAACTCTTATTACTTTAGAGCCCTCTGCTCTTTGGCACAGAGCCCCATCCTTCTCTGTCTCCCTCTTTATTTTTTTCCTTTCCTCCTTTCTGTGGCTGGTCGTCCTTGAGGTGGCAGAGGAGTGGTGTTATAGCAGGTGGAGTTAGGGTGTGTTTTAAACGGCTCAATGCCTATTGAACCTCACTCGACTGGTCAGTGCGCAGCGCTGCCTCCCGTTTCAAGGCTCTGTATAAATTCATCGTCAGTGACAATTTACGGCTCACGCCCATCCTCGATGCAATGCTGCGAGCGGATCGTCGAGCATGGCTTGTTGCCATTTCACCGAAGTGAAGTCAATTTATTAGTGTAAAATCCACAGAACAGAGATATGGGGATGCCTTGGTTGTTGAGACATGCAGTGGGAAACTGAATTTATTAGTTTTTTATACTGTTTGTAATGAACAGGGCAGCTGTATATACTTGATTTAGAATTTATATTCTGTTTTCTTATGTGCTTCAGTTTAAAACTCACTGCTATTTATGATCCATCAGGATGGCTATGGTTTAGTGGCTCTCATGTCAAAAAGGTTTAGACACAAGTGAGATTTAGAAGCATCTTGATTAAATTTTCTTTTAACAAGGGTAATTTCTTTTAAATATCTGCCATGTCTTCAAGAAGTCCTGTCAGGGCTTCTTTTGTACAGGCGGAAGAGAAAAGATGACCAAGATCTCAGTTAATTACATCATGTCACAACTTATGAGCGTAGGCCCAACGTTTCTGAGAGGGTTGTCATAGAAAGAGCTGACCAGCACAATCAGGACTGACCTTCAGAATCCATTTGATTTATGTTGTATTTTTTTTATTCCCCAGCATTTTTCTACACCCATGTAATTTACATATTTATCTGAGCTGATCCGAGTTTGACATCATTCAGTTTTTTTTCTTACCTCCCCTTCCTGGCAAGCAGCAGGAGAATGAGCAGCACTGCATCGTGTGGTGCGGTGCATGACTTTGGCAGGTGAGAAAAATGCTGAGGTAGCACTTTGATATGGAGGTGTGGGCATAAATTGTGCTTCTTGCTGCTTTCACTCACTCATTGTCACCCGCCATCTCCCCCCTCCCAAGGTTCCATACTCTCACTGTGGCATATACATAAATTTTTACATGCACACTCATTCATGTTTATATATAAATATATTTATTTTTTCTTAACCGTGTTCTGAACTGTTCTGATGGTACTCAGAAGATGTGAGACGTGGTCTCTCAGGAGAAAATACTGTTCTCTAAACAGCAGGGATGCAATGATGAATTCACATCACAAAAGAGTTTGGATGCTTAATAAATGTAAGCCACAGATGGAGTGTAATATAAACTCCAGGAAGAAAATTACAGCAGCTACTTGACATAAAATCATACTGAGGTAGAAAAAAATCAGAGCTTAAAAGAAATATAAAAATATGCTAATACAGGACATCATCTAGAACTAAATCTAACTGTCAGTCATTTCTGCTGCTTAATCCATAATGGGTCACAGGGAAGCTGGTGCCTATCTCCAGCAGTCTATGGGCGAGAGGCAGGGTACACCCTGGACAGGTCGCCAGTCCATCACAGGGCAACACACATACAACCATGAACACATTCATTCATACACCTAAGGGCAATTTAGAGTGACCAATTAACCTAACAGGCATGTCTTTGGACTGTGGGAGGAAGCTGGAGTACCCGGTGAGAACCCACGCATGCATGGGGAGAACATGCAAACTCCATGCAGAAAGACCCCTGGCCTGGAATTGAACCCAGGACCTTCTTGCTGCAAGGCAACAGTGCTACCAACTGCACCACCGTGCAGCCCTAAATCTAACTGTATTACTTTTTTATGTGTCTTGTCTTCAATATAAGGAATAGCAATGCAAATGTAGATTAAAATGTTTTAGGTTATGACATTTCATTAATTGGGATATTTTCAGGACAACTAGAGAAGGAGTTTTGATAAGCAATACACAAATGTTACGTCAGCACTCCCAATCTCTTAAACCATTCATTTGTTTTATGATAGTGGAAGTGCCAGTGCCCCATGGGGATAGAACACACCCTGGTGCCCCCCAGGGGTGTGTTCTATCCCCCCTCCTCTTCTCCTTCTATACTAATGACTGTACCTCAGCGGACTCGTTCGTGAAACTCCTGAAGTTTGCAGATGACACCACTGTCATCGGTCTGATCCAGGACGGTGATTAGTCTGCATACAGACAGGAGGTGGATTGGCTGGTATACTGGTGTTGTCAGAACTACATTGAACTGAACCCACTCAAGACTGTGGAAATGGTGGTGGACTTTCGGAGAACACCACCCCCATACACCCCCCTCACCATCCTCAACAACACCGTGTCAGCTGTGGACCACTTCAGGTTCTTAGGAACACTGTTCGAAAGAAGGCCCAGCAGAGACTGTACTTCCTGAGGCAACTCAAGAAGTTCAACCTTCCACAGGAGCTGCTGGTTATCTTCTACACTGCCATCATTCAGTCTGTCCTGTCTTCATCCATCTCAGTGTGGTTTGGCTCATCCACAAAACAGGACAGGTCCAGACTGCAACGAATAATCAGGACTGCAGAGAGAATAATCAGGGCTGACCTTCCCTCCATCCAGGACTTATACAGGTCTAGGGTCAGAAAAAGAGCTGCAAAAATATCTGCAGACCCCACACACCCTGCACATAAACTGTTTAGAGTTTTACCTTCAGGCCGCCGCTACAGAGCACTGTTCACTAAAACCAGCCGCCACAGAGACAGTTTCTTCCCCCAGGATGTTTCTCTGATGAACATTTAATAGAGTGCCAAACAACTGCATGCTGAAGTTGCAAATGCACCTCTGTATATGTGTATATTTGTATATTTAAGGACATAAAGATATATGCATAAATATATCTTACAACGCTTAAAAAAAAAACATTTAAAAAAAAACCCAGAGAGCAAAATGTACCAGGGTCAAATTTCTTGTTTGTATGTACGAACTAGGCAATAAAGCTGATTCTGATTCTGATTCTGATTCTCATTAAGTGAAGCCTCCTTAAGAAAATACTTTGGTAAATCCTAGAAAGGCTTGTGATGTGTTGTTGCATTTAGGCACTTTATCAAACTTTATGTTCATACATTGAAGACATAACTCTTTTTGATGCAATGGAATTGCAGAAAATATAACCTAAGTAATTAATAAAAAGATGAGGGTTTGAACAAGAAGTAGTTGCGTTACACAATAAGAAAATCCCTTCTAAAGGTTTTTGTTGAACTGCTGCATTAGTTATTCGAATGACAGACTGCCTAGTAGAAATTTGTTTCTGTGATTTAGCTTGTGCTACTTTCCTCATCACTTCAGTCTCTGATTGGCTGCTGTACTATCGTGAAAAGTCTGCACTGTGTACTAAAAGCAGTAACATTTTCCTGTTCTAGTAGTTTTGGCTCATGTAGTTTTCAAAGATTTAACACATTTTATCCAAGTATAAATGCCAGAACACAGTATTGCATTGGTAAGTGATCAGCTAACTCCACCATTAGTGAATCTTTATACTGCTGTGATTCACTGCAGTCCCCCTTCCAAACACTAGGTGGCACTGCATAGACAATATACTGCCACACAAGAGGAGTAACAGCATAAGATTCCTACAGGAAGTACCTTCTTCATACACAAACCTAAACATAACACAATCACTGTTTTCAAAATGTTTGGTCAATTACTACATTACACCTGGCCCTTTAAATTTTCCTTCATACTCTCATTTTACTGGTCTCAAAAATCCTCTGACTCAGAGGGAGAAGAATAAAAGCCGCTAAACCCTTTAATAGTGCACTATATACTAACTGGAAACTTCTGGGCGACGGTAGCCCAGGAGGTAAGGGTTCTGTAACCTCTGGGTTGCTGGTTTGAACCCCCCGCTTCGTCCATCTCAGTCGTTGTGTCCGTGGACAAGACTCTTCACCCGCCTTGCCTGCTGATGGTGGTCAGAGGACCCGGTGGCACCAACAGTATGGCAGCCACACTTCTGTCAGTCTGCCGCAGGGCAGCTGTGGCTACAATGTAGTCTACCATTGTCAGTGTCTGAATTGGTGGATGACTGATTGTAGCGTAAAGTGCTTTGAAGACCTTGGACTGGATAAAATGTTATACAAGTGCAGGCCATTTAGCATTAGCTACACCTTGTTTGTACCAGGATGACACCCATTGTACATTCAAAACCACCTTAATGGATTAGACTCAGCAAGGTGTTGGAAACAACCCTCAGAGATTTTGGGCCATTTTGATGTGATGGCATCATGTAGTTGCTGCAGATTTCTGGCATTCATAAGGAGAATCCCTCACTTCCCCACATGAAAAAGAGCTCTGTTGGATTGAGATCTGTTGACTGTGGAGGCAACTGGAGTACAGTGAGCTCTGTAACATGGCAAATTATTCTGTAGGAAGTAGTCGTCAGAGGATGGGTGCACTGTGGTTGAGTACAAACAGCGTGTTTAAGATCATACTACAGAGTACATATCTGAATTGGATTTAAGTCCAGACGATGGCTAGGCTTCTCCAAAAACTTAATTTTGTTTCTTTTATGAGAAAATCAGAGGTAGCCTTGCCACTGTGCTTGGGACTGTTGTCCTCCTGCAGAACCAAGGTGTGATTGCACTTAAGGTCTTGTACTGTTGGTTGGCCATTTTCCTGGAGGATTTTCTGAGAGCAAACTTCAGGCAAAGTAGCTCCAAACCCTTACACTACCATCACCACCATGTTCAACTGTCAGTATGATGGTCTGTTTCTTAAATGCGGTCAGTTTTTGTTCAGATGTAATATGATACACACAAAAGTTCCACTTTTGTCTTGTCAATCAACAGAATGTTGTCCTAAAAGGGGATCACCAAGATGTTTTCTTGCAACTGTGAGAAGGGCTTTCGTGTTGTTTTGATCAGCTGTGGTTCTGGCCTTGGGACTCACCCACTGATGCCATTTTGCCCAGTCTCTTTCTCATTGTTGAATCTTTACTGAAGCAAGTGAGGCCTGCAGTGCTTTAGATGTTGTTCTGGGTTGTTTTGTGGCCTCCAGGTTGAATTGTTAATGTCCTCTTGGAGTAATTTTGGTTGACCACCCACTTCTGAGAAGGTTAAAAACTGCTGCATGTTTTGTCCACTTGTGGATTAAGGCTTTCACTTTGGTTCACTTGTATCTCAAAGTCTTTAGAACTCTCTTAAGACTGAAAGATGTCAATTAATTTGTTTTTTATTAGATGATGTGTTGTTTTTGAGATCTTTCAGCCATCAGAGAGGTTTAATATCAATAATTTATGATATCTGCAAGTCAGGTAATAATTAGGCCTGGTATAACTTGTGAAATTGAGCTCAGCTTTCTAAAAAATGTGATTTAATCAAAGTTAAGTCATGATTTAACAAGGGGAGCAGCTACTTTTCCCAGAGGGTCAGGTTGGTTTGGATAGTTTTTTCCCCTTTTAATGAATGTAATCGTCATTTGAAAACTGCTTTTGGTGATTATTCAGGTTATCCAGTATTACAATTTGTTTAATGACCTGAAACATGACATGTGACAAAAAAGCAAAACTAAAATATATATTTATATAAACATAGAGATATATATAGATATATATGTAGATATAAAAGTAGATATATATATATAAATATAGTTACAGCTATACATAGATATAGATATATAGATGTATATAGTTTTGTATCCAAATATATTTTTATCTATAGTTATAGAAAGATTTGGTACAGATAAATATATGGAGATAGATATACATATATATATATATATATATATATATATATATATACTCCTAAACCTTCGAAGGTCAATGCAGTTCTTTGGTAGAAATATCCTCTTTTTAGTTCATCAGGTTTCGGTCAGTTTGTGCCTTTATTCGTACCTGAGGCTTTTTTTTAATGCTTTTGTAAGTAATGTTTTGTATTTGGGTCGACTTCAGCTTTTTGCCTAAAATATTATGGCACCCATTTGCCGTTTCTATCTCTTTTATGTTCTGTTTTAGCTTTATTCTCTCAGCTGTCAGAGACGACAGACCAGCAGGTCTCTGTTTATTCTTTACCTTTCAGTGCAACAACAGAAAGGTATTTGTCCTCATGCCTTTATTTCTTCTTTTTCCTTTCTCTCTCCAGGTTTCAGTTGGTTTACAACATTTCTACAGCATCACATATTTCTCACACACATGCTGTACCTGTTTTAAGTGAACACGTCATAAAATAATTTTAGCTCTGTAAGGTAATATACTCCCACTCTGCCTGTTATAGACAGCCTCATTCTCTGGTGCTTCCTGTTACCATGGAAATGCTAATTTGTTAAATGTGTACCCTTGATTGAATTTGAGGTCGCAACACTGGAAGACATCCCATTAGTTCCACTTGCAAAAAATTGTAATAATAAATAAATAAATAACTGGAAGGTTATAGTGCCACCAGTGTAAATTTCACAATGAACTTGAGGAATAATTAGCTTAAATTTACTTTACTACACAAAGACCTGCTCACAGCAACTGGAGATAATGTTCCCTGAGAAACATCACTTCGAGACATTTTTAGGTATTGTTAAAAATCAGAAGCTTGTTACAGACCTCATCTATCCTACAAGAGTGGAAATTTTTAACACATGAAATCTTTACTTATTTTTGCACAAAAATCATCAAATTTGTAGTGTTTTTTTTTTTTTTTTTAAGTATTCAAAGCCAAGTTAAAAAAAATATTAATGTATTACAACTTCCATGAAGTGAAATGTGGACTTGACGTCAATGTAGAAGATGCTAGTTGTGTCTTGTTCAACTCAGTCAAACTTTCTGAGTTCTCAATTGGAGAAGAAACAACGCACAAAGTCGAACTTCCAACTTAGAAAGTCAAAGTTTGCTGAATTGTTTTACATCAAAAACAGTCAATAAATAAAAAATGCATTCCTATGAGGCTTGTTTATCTGATAAAAATACCTTTTGAAAATGACAACCTTTAAGCAGGCGTTAAACATACATTTAAAAGCCCACATTTCTGTAATAAAATGTTGTTTAGTGGTCTGATGTAATATTGTAATCTTAAATGCCATGAATATGCGCACAATTAACAGAAATAAAAGCTAATAAAAAAAGGTCTGTATGTAATTCATCTTTATACTGTGTTTCACTTACTGAATTGAGTTAGTGAAATAAAGGAACTTTGCAATAATATTCTATTTTATTGAATAAGACTGTAGAATATAGTTAAAGGTGCTGGTATTAGCTATTTACTAGCTCTTTTGTCTCATTGAACAAGGTCCACAGGTAGTGCCTTAAAATAACTATTTGTGAACATCATCCTTTAGTGTTTCAATGCACAAAATGAGGAGAAATCTTGTTGGCTTGAATTGATAATAGCAGTGAGCACCAAAACAAACAGCAAACCATATTATTTCTTAACTTACAGCTAGAATGCTGTCAGCTTTGGCTTGATTTAATTTCCAGCTCCAAGTCAGACAACAGATATAAATCGATAGAACGATTCCTTAAATGTATGGGAAATATTCTCTCTCTTTCTGTCATGTTGCTTAGCCTATTGTTGGGAATGCTAAGTTATATAATCAGTTAATGGTTTTATCTACATTTTAATTTATTTTCCCAGCCATCAGGACTCTTGTCAGATTACGAGATGTTTTTCTCCTCTGGTTTATATAACTTTAAAAGTAAATAAAATATCTGTTAGGTGACAAAAACTGGTGTTTTATATAACTGACAAGACAGTGATGCTGGTTTGACATTTAGCTCAGTGCTCCTCTTGGAAAGCATTTATTGTTGAAGAGTTGATGTTTACTGCTCTTCCCTTTTACTACAATTTCTGAAAACTGTCAAGAAGAAACCTGCAGAGTTTGAGGATTTGTGTTGAAAGATATCCTTCAGTCTCATTTTCTACCTTGTCTTTTTTTTCTTTTCTTTTGACCTTCTGTCAGCCTCCATCTCTCTTTAATGCCCCAGCTACTGATCTTCACTGCCACCTTGGGGTCAGGAGATGCTGCTGCATCCCTTTGCCCTTAAGGCTCAACCACAACTTGACCCCAACCTTTCATATGAAATGCTACCGTCACCTGAGTCAAATTTGTCAGGACATTCACTCTATCTATAGCTTTATTTTCTGTAGGTTCTCTGAGGATGTTGTGGTGAGCCTGCATGGAATAGTTGGGCTTCATTTTGTGCTACAATGCTTGATTGCTCACACCCAGAAACAGCAATGCAGAGATACAGGCACATAAACAACAACAACTACTTGGGGAGCATTTGTTAGCGCTCTGAGGAGACATACTCACACAGACACACAGAGCGATGTGGGATAAAGCGTACATCCTCTGTGAGCTCCAGGAGCCTGCTGTAAGAGATTGTTTTAAAGAAAGCAGTGAGGGCACAATAACACTGAGACTAAATGTAGCATGGCCATGATGGCTGAATTCCCAAGTAAGTCGAGACCTTGGCAGCTTTCTTTGCTTCGGTTTCCTGGTTTTACTGTAGGGAATATGTGTGCCTGTGCTTTTACTGCTTTACTCTGCGTATTGTGTATGTCGGTTCTATGTTGTTATACCTCGGGTCTATGTGGTAGCCTCAGGTTGAGACCACAGCTGAATTTCTGTGTGATGGAATTTCACAGCCACCAAGCTCCCTTCATCCGGCCAAGACGCAAGCGCTCACATTTACAACAGCTCCGCCCCACAGAAACTCCTGAATGGCAAACCCATTTGTCTCTGTGAAGGGCAGAAGGAAGAAAAAGCTAAATAAATTCTGAGGCCGAGCACTTTAATAGAACAATGCTTTTTTTTTTTACAACTCCTAACTACTTAAACAGACACACATGCACACATTGCTCTGAGGTTAAATTGGAATTAAGGAGAAGGAAAGGAGCTTAGCCTGTTGCTAATTAGCATTTTCTCTGCTCAGCAGAAGAGAGCGAAGGAATCGATAAGATATTATGTTTGTGTATAGCAATGAGGGGCACAATCACTTCCATCTATTAGCAACAGCAGAATAGAAGGGAAACACTGGCAAAAGAAAAACACAACAACAAAACTTTGACCTCAATGGATTTAAGCTGGACTTGGGATGTAATGAATGGATGCTGCTTGTTTACCCTGTCTATAGTGCTGCTTTTTAATCTTTGCAATAATTATCACCAAGCTATTAAAATAATCATCAGTGTTTAATCTGCTATTTTTTTATTTGTTGGATTTTTTGGCCCTTGATCCCAACTTCAGAAAGAAATCATTGGAAATTATCTTCAACTTAAATCTCTTCCTAGTCAGTGAGGTCACCTGAGGGCAAACACAAAGAAAGAAAATGACAACAGTTACACGCTCACTCCTGACTTAAACACTCTATCCATGTTATGCCTTTCTAGTACCTGGTTGAACCCCTTTATGGCCTTCAGAGCTGCCTTAATTATTGGAGGTGTAGATTCAACAAGGTGTGGGAAAACAACTCAGATATGTTGGTCCATATTGACATGATGACATCACTCTTACTGCAGATTTGCAGGCAGCTGCAATGAGAATCTCCCTTTCCACCACGTCCCAAAGACGCTGTATTGGATAGACACATGGTGACTGGATTAATACTATTATGTTAACAAAACCAGTCTCAGATGATTTACGCTTTTTGACATGGTAGGGTTTATATGAATATATGAAGCTTATTATCTTAATAAAGGGGCCAAGTGTACCCAGAATTCCATTATACCACCACCACCGGTCTGAAACAGTGATACAAGGCAGGGTGGATCTATGATTTACTGTTATTTATATTTATGGCATATTTTGAACCTGCCTTCTGAATCTCACAACTACAATTAAAACTCATCAGAACAGGCAACATTTTTCCAATTGTTATTTTCCAGTTTTGGTGGGCCTGTGAAAGCTAGCCTTAGTTTCTTGTTCTTAGCTGACAAAATTGGGTCCTTGGTTGGTCTTCTGCCCATCTGTTTCAAGGTTTGATGTGTTTTATATTTAAAGGTGGTTTCATTCACTGTTGCCTTTCTATTGTCTTGAATCAATCTGCAAGTTCTTCTCTCACCTCTGACACAAAGAAGACACACCTGCTGCTTCACTCTTTTACAGAACATTCTCTGGAAACCAGAGAGATAATGTGCTTAAGTAGATCAGGAGTTTGACAAATTCTCAGCCACCTTTCCTGTCCATTTTGATGCTCACTTTGAACTTCAGAAGGTTTTCCTCCCTACGTTGGTGCCTAAATGCATTGGGTTTCAGCCACGTGATTGGTTGATTTATTACCTATGTCAACACACAACTCAACAGGTATGGCTGAAAAAGTGGCTGTATGGGGTGTAACAATACATCCAGTTCACAAAAAGAGACAGTGAACAATGTAGAGTTCATTGTAACAAATATCAGGTGAAATTTCAGCAATATTTCAGTGAACTATAAGATTCCCCTCTTTGTTTTCAGAATTAAAGGTCTCATGAATCACTTCAAACAACTTGTTTTTTTGACGAATCTGTAATCATCTGTATTTTTATTTTTATCCATGTCTAATTCTGTGATAGTCTTAACCCCAAAACTGCATCAAAAATGCTTGTTTTATGTTTTCACTGAGTTTTAAATATTCTCTGTTAAGTGTAGAGTTATCGAGGTCAAGTTTAAGCAATGCATCTATTTTAGATTTTAAACTAGAGATAAAAAAATGTATTGCTGACTTACTGAAGACTTTAAATATTAAGTCTTTAGTATCCTGTCTTACCCTGTGCCACCATTTCTTTTTTTCTGCTTAGTACGTAAAATGCTGCCAGATAAAGGAGTTAAAAGTTGAGTGTTGTTGGACAGCCCAATGAGAAGTCTTTGTTAGCCAACACTGACAACAAAATAACTACTTCCTTTTTACTTCAAAATTAGTCTTTATTTGCCTCTTTATCTGTGGCTCATAATGAAGGTTTGTATTTACTTCTTGGAAAAAGCCCCATTGGGAGAGCAACTGGATAGTGCTGATCTAGGCAGACCTTACTTTAAAAAGAAATCATGTAACATTTTAATATCAAACAATCTGTCTTAAACATTACACCATTTTAAATTTACCTTTACAAAAGTAATAGAGGAGAAGATAGGAAGCAAAGAATGAGGTGAGAAAGGAAGGAAAAGGACAAACCATCTGTCCATCACCCTCTATAAAGTCAAAGACCAGAAAGAAATCTTTAACCATACATGAAAACTTCACTCAGAGAAGATCTCTTTCAGCTCACACCTGTTGCAGCCTGATCCTGACCCCTGCAGATGTATAATTCACCATGACTTTTGAATATTCTGTGCAGAGTGTTGGCTTGATGTTTAATTCATGCGCTCCAGTGTTACATTAGACATCCAAGTCTGAGGGTTCTTACCCAATCCTTAATTAAATTACAATAAGGTGGACATATTAATGACTCGTTTCCCTATCCTAGACTGCTCCATCTTTATGCATTGACAAAACCATCTTTTTTCATTTCTTGATTTCCTTATTTGCTTTTACATGTCTCTGCATTCTCTTTCTGCTGTTTCTTTACAGAAAATGTGAGTTCAGAAAGGGAGAAGAAGCTCGTTTTTCTCACGGCTCGTGTTCACCCTGGAGAGTCTCCGGCCTCTTTTGTCTGTCAAGGTGAAATAATTATTTCATATTGCTTTCACTTTTTTTTATTGGATTGAATTTAGCAGAGCTATGTGGTTTGTTACTGTGCTTTAATGTTTTAAGTTTGTCTATTTTAAAGTGTATCATCATAATTGGCCAGAATTTAATTTGATTTTATTTGACCATTTCTGTTTAGTACAAATGATAAATATACATTATATTTAGCATGGGTTTATTGAGTATTCTATTTTTTAAATTATGAGAGATGTAGTCACAAACAAATAATTTAGAAAAATTTTAACTGCTTGCAACCATTTTCCGTTTTTCTCGGTGGACATCATTGGAGACAAGTAGATGCAATAGTATTAAGTTCAACGTTTTATTCAGGTGCTACAAAATGGCCTTAATTGTGCACCACTGCAGTTGAAGGTGATTCATATTCAAGCTAAAAGCTCCTTCATTTTAGCTCTATGAGTATTCAAGGTAAATTAACAATACAATACACTGCTCAAAACATTAATGGAAAACTTTTTAATCAGAGTTTAATAGAGGGAGGGTTTCATCAGTGTAAGCTGTTTTGGTGTTAATGAAATTAACAGGTGCACTAAAGGGGCAACAATGAGACGACCCCAAAAATAGGAATAATTTTGCTGGTGGAGGCCATTTTTTTCCTCCTCATTTTTTTGACTGCTTTTGAGTAGTTTTGCATTTGACCAGGGTCAGTGTCGCTACTGTTTGCATGAGGCGATACCTGGACCCTACAGAGGTTGCACAGGCAGTCCGACTCCACCAGGGTAGCACATATGTGTCATTCCCAGAAGGTTTGCTGTGCCTCTCAAAACATTGTCAAGAGCATGGAAGACATGAAGTTACTCTAGGAGAGCTGGACATGGCTGTTGGAGGTCCTTAAACCATCAGCAGGACCAGTATTTTCTCTTTTGTGCAAGGAGGAACAGAATGGGTTCTGCCAGAGCCCTACAAAGTGATCTCCAGCGGGCCACTGGTGTGAATGTCTCTGACTAAACCATTAGAAACAGACTTCATGAGGGTGGCCTGAGGGCCTGGTGTCCTCTAGTAGGCTCTGTGCTCACTGGCCAGCACCATGGATCTTGACTGGCATTTTCCAAAGAACACCGGAAATGGCAGGTTTGGCACTGGTGCCCTGTTCTTTTCACAGATGAGAGCAGGTTCACTCTGAGCTCATGTGACCAATGCAAAAGGGTCTGGAGAAGCTGCAGTGAACTCATGCTGCCTGCAACATTGTTCAGCATGACCGGTTCGGTGGTAGGACACTGCTGGTAAGGGGAGGCATATCAATGGAGGGACGCACAAACCTGTACAGGTTAAACAATGGTACCCTGCCTGCTATTGGGTATCAGGATGAAATCCTTAGAACCATTGTTAGACCCTTTACTGGTACAATGGGTCCTGGGTTCTTCCTGGTGCATGATAATGCCTGACCTCATGTGTCAAGAGTATGCAGGCAGTTCCTGGAGGATAAAGGAATTGATACCATTGACTGGCCTCAACACCCCAACAGAACCTCTCTGGGACATCATGTTTAGGTCCATCCGACGCCACCCGGTTGCCACTTAGAATCCAGGATCTCAGTGATGCCCTGGTTAGGATCTGGGAAGAGATACCCCAGGACACCATTCATCATCTTATAAGGAGCATGCCCCGACATTGTCAGGCATGCATACAAGCACAGTTTTTAAGTCTAAATTTATCACTGAATTTGAATAAAACTTGGTAATACAGGTCCTTCTCAAAATATTAGCATATTGTGATAAAGTTCATTATTTTCCGTAATGTCATGATGTAAATTTAACATTCATATATTTTAGATTCATTGCACACTAACTGAAATATTTCAGGTCTTTTATTGTCTTAATACGGATGATTTTGGCATACAGCTCATGAAAACCCAAAATTCCTATCTCACAAAATTAGCATATCATTAAAAGGGTCTCTAAACGAGCTATGAACCTAATCATCTGAATCAACGAGTTAACTCTAAACACCTGCAAAAGATTCCTGAGGCCTTTAAAACTCCCAGCCTGGTCACTCAAAACCCCAATCATGGGTAAGACTGCCGACCTGACTGCTGTCCAGAAGGCCACTATTGACACCCTCAAGCAAGAGGGTAAGACACAGAAAGAAATTTTTGAACAAATAGGCTGTTCCCAGAGTGCTGTATCAAGGCACCTCAGCGGGAAGTCTGTGGGAAGGAAAACGTGTGGCAGAAAACGCTGCACAACGAGAAGAGGTGAATGGACCCTGAGGAAGATTGTGGAGAAGGGCCGATTCCAGACCTTGGGGGACCTGCGGAAGCAGTGGACTGAGTCTGGAGTAGAAACATCCAGAGCCACCGTGCACAGGCGTGTGCAGGAAATGGGCTACAGGTGCCGCATTCCCCAGGTCAAGCCACTTTTGAACCAGAAACAGCAGCAGAAGCGCCTGACCTGGGCTACAGAGAAGCAGCACTGGACTGTTGCTCAGTGGTCCAAAGTACTTTTTTCGGATGAAATCAAATTCTGCATGTCATTTGGAAATCAAGGTGCCAGAGTCTGGAGGAAGAATGGGGAGAAGGAAATACCAAAATGCCAGAAGTCCAGTGTCAAGTACCCACAGTCAGTGATGGTCTGGGGTGCCGTGTCAGCTGCTGGTGTTGGTCCACTGTGTTTTATCAAGGGCAGGGTCAATGCAGCTAGCTATCAGGAGATTTTGGAGCACTTCATGCTTCCATCTGCTGAAAAGCTTTATGGAGATGAAGATTTCATTTTTCAGCACGACCTGGCACCTGCTCACAGTGCCAAAACCACTGGTAAATGGTTTACTGACCATGGTATCACTGTGCTCAATTGGCCTGCCAACTCTCCTGACCTGAACCCCATAGAGAATCTGTGGGATATTGTGAAGAGAACGTTGAGAGACTCAAGACCCAACACTCTGGATGAGCTAAAGGCCGCTATCGAAGCATCCTGGGCCTCCATAAGACCTCAGCAGTGCCACAGGCTGATTGCCTCCATGCCACGCCGCATTGAAGCAGTCATTTCTGCAAAAGGATTCCTGACCAAGTATTGAGTGCATAACTGTACATGATTATTTGAAGGTTGACGTTTTTTGTATTAAAAACACTTTTCTTTTATTGGTCGGATGAAATATGCTAATTTTGTGACATAGGAATTTTGGGTTTTCATGAGCTGTATGCCAAAATCATCCGTATTAAGACAATAAAAGACCTGAAATATTTCAGTTAGTGTGCAATGAATCTAAAATATATGAATGTTAAATTTTCATCATGACATTATGGAAAATAATGAACTTTATCACAATATGCTAATATTTTGAGAAGGACCTGTATCATGAATTGCTTAGATAGTCGAATTAGAACAAAACCAGAGGATGAAACAGACTCAGCACACAGGATAAGACGGTAAATGAGGTTTATTTCTACTGTAGACTTTGTTTAAGGAATCTTGAGTTGGAGTTGTCCAGAAGCCAGAGGAGGAGGAGGTAAACCCAGGAATCCAAGGAGAGAGAGAGAGAGTACTGGTGATGAGAATATTTACAGTGCAGTCCTTAGGAGAGAGTATTACCAGATGTTGGCAGGCAGGTCGACAGGCAGACAGGCAGGCAGACGGATAGGCAGACAGACAGGAGTCCACATAACTGAGGTTATGATCCAGCAAAGGTCTGTATCAGCAGCTACCTTAAGAAGCCCATGAGCTCAATAGGAGAATGCATTGCAGCTGCAGACAATGAGCTGCCAGAACCAACTAGAAGGGGAGGAACAGAGATCCTACAGGTAATGTTCATTTTCATCAAATAATGTGGTATCCTTTTGTTCCTAACACATTAACCATTCCATATCAGTCTGGATATCCAGCATAATGTTTTTTATATGATTTTCCAATTGAGATCTGATGTGTTTGCAAAGTGTTCCTTTAATATTTTTTGAGCAGGGTATAAGTTTTACCATTATTTCTAGTTTTCTAACAGACAAGGTTATCCCAAGGTTATGCCAAATTCAAATGTTTATTGAATGCAAATGAAAGATGAGCTCCATGTCCAGTGACAAAGCAACATAACTTTGGGGTGTTTAAACCCCAAGATTAATAAAACTTCCACCTAACCTTAACGAACATTAAAGTTACACAAAAAGTAATGTTTACTGGTGAGTCTGCATAAAATCCTAGTAAATACAATCCAATATTAGAAAACAATGGATTGAGTGATTTTACTCCAGAGTAACCCAACAATCTGAAAACATATTTGTTCATCATTCCTTTGTTTCTGGCATCCATCCATCCATCCTCCATCCATCCATCCATCCATCCATCCATCCTCCATCCATCCATCCATCCATCCATCCATCCATCCATCCATCCATCCATCCATCCATCCATCCATCTGTGTCCCTCTATCTGTGTCCCTCTATCTGTGTGTGTGTTTGTGTGTGAGGCTCATTATAAATCAGATGATTTGGCTTTAAGCCCGCTGCATGCTGTCTGCTTTTCCACCGTCATCAGCTCTATTCCATTTGTATTGATTTAGGCTTGACGTCTCCCATTTCTCTCCTGATTCTGATGATGCCCCCTCCTTGTCCTTTTCTTTCTCCTTTTGTTTCTCAAAACTCAATTAACTGTTAAGCTCACCCCTTTTTTTTCTTTTCAAGTCTTTTTTTTGCCACTGTTTTTGTGTGTCTGTGTCTTCCTGGGTGAATTTATATGTGTGTGTAATAGGTGTCATTGACTTCCTGGTGAGCCAGCATCCAGTTGCTCAAATCCTGCGTGATCATGTGATCTTCAAGATAGTCCCCATGCTGAATCCTGATGGAGTCTATCTGGGAAATTACAGGTACCAATGAATGCATTATTTTGTATATAGTCCTGTGTTTATATCATCTAACATTGCTTTTATCTCCTTAAATCTAGCTTTAAGAAGCCTAATGAACTTATATAGCTAACAGCGGTGTATTTGTTAGGAGATGGTATTTGGCTTCAGGGCTGTTATTTCTGCCAGCTCTATGTCCATCTTCGCCTTCTCTCTGTCTTTAACATTGTTGCTGCTGCTCTGTGGGCATCCTCCTCTCCTCGGCTTTCCTCTGTTCTCTTTCCCGTCTTCATAATTGCCTTTTACTTAATAGGCTGAGCCCCCAGAATACTAATGCTCACTGAAATAGGCATCAGCAGTGTTCTCCCACTGTGTTTGTGAATGCCATCTAGTGGTAATATGCCACCACTGCTTTAGAAATACATCTGCAAGGATGCTACCCCACCAGTGAGCGACCACAGCTTAAAGACCATTTACATTAGTTTGCTTTCATACTGAGTGGCGATAAGCTTCGTAAATAGTGACTGTCATTACCTCACCAATCGCAGCTGCCAAGTTATGGACAGTGGCGTGCTCCCTGGCCCTCACAGAGAAATATAGCATACCAAGCAGCCATCTCTGCAGGATACAGCGGAGAGCAGACTGGAACATGCAGAGCAAATAATCAATGGCAGTTAACCTGAGATGAGCATCCTGTTCATGGCTGGCTGCTCTGCAGTTTCAGGGTAACGGTAACACCTGTGTTATTACTTGCAACTTGAGCAAATGTCAAAGATCCAAAAGACAACGAGTCGGGCAGATCAGGCCGCATCCCTGCATGTCAGCATCCTATTATGGCAGTTAAAGGTGGCTGTTGGTAAAATGTGTACAACCTCATCAGCCACATCTAGCCCAGACTATTACACATTATAGGACTTTTATTCAGACATTTTCTGGACTGTCTGTATCCCTGCTGTTACATAGACCCTAACATCTTTCAGAGGAGATTTGCATGTTGCCAACATTGGTTTCTAAAACAATGTCTCTTTTGAGATTTATTTAGTTTTACTTTAAACTGAATTGCAACATCAATATTTGGCTGTTTAGGAGGTATGCCATTATTGATAGTCAGGTAATTTAGGGTAAAATAGGTCCCCTTCATAATAAAAGAAAAACCTTATTTTCTAATTACAGAATAGATGATGAATGCAGAGGAGCTTAAAAAGTTAAATAGATGGTATATGTAAGTAAGTTTTTTTCTTCCAAAGTTATTCTAGTGATGGGCCCAGGCTGGTGCAAAAGCCAGTTCTGAATTGGTTGTGTAAAGCAGAGTTAAGAACCAGTTTGGTTTTCCACAGTCTCAGAGATAGCACAAAGCCTTGAACTACAACATCTGTTTTATGTTTGATCCTCTTTCTGTGGTATTCCTTACGGGATCACTTTGCAAGAAGAAAGTTCAACTACACAAATCACAGTGCTACATGAGCTGTTTGGACAATTAAATAACTTGGTAACCATTTCTTAATATGACTCTGCTGCATTAAGCAAGATCTACCAGATATTAATTGTACAGAGAAAAGGATTTTTGTTGTTTTTTCCTTAATATACAATACGTGAAAGTAACTCTGGAGTTTTAGGTGAGACTCTCTCAACGCTTTACTCAGTTATTAGTTTCCATCAACCCACCCTCAGTCCATGAGATTCTGCGCTCTGGGTCAGTAAATAGATTCAGATTTATTATTTTTTTTGGCCAGAGTCAGTGCTCTGGTATAGGAACTGGGTCAAGGCAAACACTTGTTCTGGTTTAGAACTGCAACTGATTTTGTCTTTAGCATCTGGTGCCTTATGCTGCTTAAGTTCTGTGCAGCTCTTTGGTGCATGCCATCTCACTCTTTGCCCTCTATAATGTCAGGTAACCTTTAAATGAAGCCCACTAATGTCAGAGATACTCTGGCATAAATAGATTTACAGACATTAGGTTAGTACAACTTTATTTCTTTCTTGGTTTTTGTTGTGTACACTGTCTACCATCTGTAGATTAGTGCAAATGCGTAAAACTACTGACTAGATGTGTATTTATGCACAAGAAGAAAATGATGTCAAATGGGTCACTTTTGGTATTTACAGTGAATTTCTTGGTTTCTTTGGTTTCTATGTATTTTGAGTATTTCATCTTGTATTTTTTTCTTGTATTTTGATTTTGTCCCTAGTAACTGAGCTAGTTTGCAAAACAACACTCTGTTTGCTGACAAGGATTATAAAAAAAGCTTTCCACAGTGGAAATCTTTTTAGAAAAGAAAACAGGAGTTGTATCTGTGTAGACTGGATATCCGAGGGCTATTAGAATTGCTGAGGTAAAGGCTCATTTTAAACATGCCCACGGTCACTTTCTGTGCAAGAAACTAAACAAGATCATTTTTATGGGATTTTTCACATTATTTCAGAATTATCTGACTCTGTTTCCACTAGTACACGCTAAATGTGTGTTAAAGGAGCAGTTCAAAGAGTTTTTTGGGAGACTTTTGACCCCAGCATTGCTTTAGCCATGCCTGTTATCTTATTTCAAATTTTGATGTCATTTATGTTACTACCTGTTACTGGTGCACCATTGATAACTTTGCTTTTAACTAGAATATGGGAGACTTTGTGGATAAAGAATTTTTTAACAAATGGAGCAGAAAATATTAGTTTTTAAAAATATATGTGTTAATGTAGGGTCCTCAGTTTTCATCCCCTCTCACCTGTCTCTCATCTTAATTCAGTACACCTGTCCCCCACTCAGTGGTCCCTGTCAGTCCTTTCAGACCCTGTTTTTTCCAGACCAGCATCAGATCTTCCTGTGTTACTGCTGTTATCTTGGGGTTAGTCCTGTTGCTGGCGCTTTTGCTTTCATTTGGTCTCTCATTTAAATAATAATTTCTGAATGCATAATCTGCCTTGTACCTGCTTGAATTTGGGTTCAAACTCTACGAACTTTACAAACTTATCAGGAATTTATTATTTCAAAAAATGCCTTCGCTTTAAACGCAATCTATAATCCTGCTGCAGGTCTAGAGCTGGTTTATTGCTTTTGTATAATCATTTGTGTCAGTACATCAGAAAGGGAAAATGCAGGAGATTCTCCCACTAAATCCATCTGTGTGTGTGTGTGTGTGTGTGTGTGTGTGTGTGTGTGTGTGTGTGTGTGTGTGTGTGTGTGTGTGTGTGTGTGTGTGTGTGTGTGTGTGTGTGTGTGTGTGTGTGTGTGTGCGTGTGTTTTCATACAGGTGTTCTCTGATGGGCTTCGACCTGAACCGCCACTGGCAGGATCCCTCTCCATGGGCGCAACCCACGCTGCACGCTGTTAAACAGCTCATAGTGCAGATGGACCAAGACCCGGTGAGCATGCTTTCACAAACACACATGAACAATTTCTTATTTTGTGCCCCATGCTCCTTCACTACACAATTGTCTGCTGGTTCCAGGAACAGTTCTCTGTCTCCCTACTTGGTTCAGCATGTTTCTAAAATCTGTGTGCAGGGCCTGTGCACATGGGAGATTGGGAAGGCTAGTCAGCACCTCCAGAATGTCAGCTACCCTCTCTGAGGCATTCAAAACATATTAGTGAAGCAGGACCTTGCACTTTGAGTCTTAAACTCTACTTTAACTTTTTTTTCCCTCAAGTCTTAGTCTTTGAGTTAGGGTAATGCTACGCAGACAGACCAGGGGGACTTTTCCCTCTGTGTTCCTGATGTTAATTATAAGCCGAGCGTCAGGTTGGTGGGATTACTGAAGGTCAGCGCGTGTCCTGGGAATGCTCTGCCCTTTTGTACTCTCCTCTAATCCTGATAAGAGAGTGAGCAAGCTGGGGCGGGATGCGGGGCAGGCCAGAGATGTGGTGAGGCGAGGAGCTGGCATCGGGCAGATTAACCTTTTCCCCAGGCGCTGACACACTGATCGATAGACTCTGTCATGGCAGGGTGATCCACTCATGCCTGTCATTTACACACACAAACCTACACACAGTAACACACATGCTGCCAATGAGACAAAAAACACATAAATGCAAACAAACACAGCTATTGGTGATGAACCAATGCATGATCCAAAGAGTCTGAATTATGATCTGTCAGTTTTATTTTCTTTCTAGTGTCTGCTTATGCAATTTAATTAGATTTGTCTATAACTTTTTTTACAGCAGGAGCATCCAACCTTGAGCATCCATTAACATGTGGACTGAATTTCCACTGCAAATGGCCGTGAATACAAAAATAATGCTCACAGAGAAAATATTATTTAACCTATTTGGGCTAATGATAAAGATTAAAATCAAACTATGGACAAACTACAGCTGTATTAAAAAAGATGTTGCAACCCCTTCTTTTGACATTGCTGTACATTGAGATATTGAGGGGTAGATGCATACAACTATTAGCGAGTGTTAAATGTTAGCAAACCTGAGTTTGTGCCTGCTTTTAATTGTTAAACTAGACACAATAGCAGACCTGCTGCTAAAATCACCTCAACAAGCAAATAACTCTGCGCTGACAGTTTCTTCATATCTAAATGTGGTAGTAGGTAACATTTTTTGGGACACCTAATGTACATATTTATGTATATTTAGGTAAATCACAACCAGAGCAAATAACTTGTTTTGGAAAACAAAAATGTTTGCTTTAAGCAGAATGCACTGAAATAATTAGGTCTGGAAAAAGAGGGTGGTAATTATGGCACAGCAGGAAAAAAGTGGAAAAAAGTTTCAGTTACTCTGCTGGCATAACAAAAATCAAGTAAAGGATTAAATTCTGTCTTTTGGACAGATCTGCATTTGTAAACCCATTCTATTAACACACACAAATTCAGCAAAAATAAAATTCCCCAAGACAAATATCAAGGGACCCATCAACATGAACTAAAATTAATACTAAAACATAAACATAAAACAGTTTTCATTATCACTAATTGTGTTTGTGGCTGAAGAAAGTACACTATTACAAGATAAATTATGTGGAAATGGCTCCTAGCTGCTGGACTTGGTGGGAGGAATTGCTCATGCATGGCTTCGGTGCATTCTGCTTTGTGAATCCAGTGCAGAAAAGGACAAAGCAGGGATAAAAATCTTAACAAATTAGTAAATACAAAAAGCAGTTTTCAAATGATTAAGGAAAAAAAGCCATCTAAACCAACTTGGCCTGATGTGAAAAATTTGTTAAAACCTAATAACAATTATAGCTACATCACGAATGTGCGATAACTGGCAGTTATTTTGTTATTTTGGCCCACTTATCTTTGCAGCCACATTGTAGTGTCTTCTAGTACGAATGATATGTTTAAGGTCATACTACTGTATCTGAATTGGATTTCAGACCAGACATTGGCTTGGCCACTCTAGAACTCTATTTTATTTCCTTTTATTGATCAGTAAGAGGTGGCATTGTTCCTGTGCTTTGAAACATTGTCCTCCTGCAGAACCAAAGTGTGATTGGGTTTAAGGTCTGTATTGATGGCTGGACATTCTCCTGGAGGATTTTCTGACAGAGAGCAAAATTCATGATTCCTTCAATTATGTAAAAGTTGTCCAGAACTTGATGAAGCAAAGCAGCTCCAAAACCATACACTACCACCACCATGTTTGGCTGTCAGTATGATGGTCTGTTTCTGAAATGCTGTTTGTTTTAGGCCTCACTAGTCCACAGAATGTTTCCTAAGAGTCTTTGGATCATACATTTTGTTTGGAAGATGCCAGATGGGCCTTCATGTTCTTTATGGTCAGCAGTGATTCTGGCCTTGGAACTCTCCCATTGACACCATTTTGCCCAGTCTCTTTCTCATTGTTAAATATTAACACTGACCTTAACTGAGGCAAGTGACACCTGCAGTGCTTTAGATGTTGTTCTGGGCTGTTTTGTGACTCCTTGGCTGAATGGCCAATGTGCTCTTGGTGTCATTTTGGTTGACTGGCCACTCCTAGGAATGTTCACCACTGCTGCAAAATTGCTGCATGTTTTCTGCTTTTTTTGTTAACTCGGTTTGTCTTAATATGATATTAATGTTTGATGTTCTGAAACATTTTGCTGTGACAGAAAAGCAAAAACAGAAGAAATCTGTAAAGGTGTAAACTCTTTTTCACAGCACTATATTTATCTTCTGTTTCTGGATGTATTCAGATACTTTTCACCACAGTACTGTAGCATTTTGGTCATAGACATAGAGATGTCTATGGTAGTGGCAAGTTCACCCCCTGCTGGTCTAGAGTCTGCACTCCTTTTCACATGCAGATGACACCCTCCCACCACATCACCACCACCATCAGCACTTGTCCTGCTGCAGCCGCTCTTCTTGTTGATGGTTTCCTTTAATTGTGCAGAGTTAATTTGTTAGCTCGGTCAACCTCTGCCTTTTCCGTTTTTCTCCTGCCACAGCCCGTTAATCCCATCAGACCCATTATTGATGTCTGGGGCTCCCTGATGCCAGTTTCAGTGCCAATTCAGTGCCGCCATGAGCCCTGTGCTGGTGTCCCCACCTTTCCCATTCATAATCATTACACACAGTGGGCACTGAGCCTAATGAGGTGGACAAGGGTTGGAGGGTTCTGCTGCCACAGAGAAAAAGTTGAGCAACAGTAGTTTGCACTGCCTTGAAAAAGTATTGCTACCACTTGAGCTTTTTTTACATTTTGTTGTGATACATCAGCAAGGTTAAGTGTATTTTATTGGTGTTTTATATATGATAGAACCACAATAAGCAGTGTTTAATTTTGAAGATATTTTTTAAAGGATTCATCGCTTTTACTCTGACATCCACTGGTTTGCATGCAAAACAGTGTCTGGCAGAAAACTAACATTGCACATCACTCTAAACAATTCATTCCCTCAACAAAATAGAGTGGTGGCAATATCATACTTCAGGGAAGATTTTCTTCAGCCAGAACAGTAAAGCTGGTCGGAGTTGGTGGGAAGATGGATAGAGCTAAAACAAGAGTAATCCTATAAGAAAAGCTCTTAATGGCTGCAGAAGACCTGAGACAGATGCAGGAATATTCGTCTTCCAACAGGACAATATCCATAAACATACTAGCAGTGCTCGTCAGAGTTGATGACAAATTGGATGGAGCTAAAAACGGGGTAATCCTGGGCAAAAACCTGATAGTAGCTGCAAAAGACTAGAGTCTGGGCCAGAGGTTCACTTTCTTTCAGGGCAACGACCCTAAACATACTGCCAGAGCTAGAATAGAATGGTTAAGATCAAAGCATATGGGTTAGAATTGCCCATCCAAAGTCCTGACATAAATCAAATTGTGAATCTGTGATCTTCACAAAAGTTATCCAACCAATCTGACTTTCCTTCACCTAGTTTGTAAAGAATGGGCAGAAATTTCAGTCTCTGATAGAGATGTACACCAAAAAACTTGCAGAAGTAACTGTAAAGAAGGATTGATTATTAATGTACACCTTAGTTTTCAGGATTGCATTATTAAAAATTGTTCAAAACCAAGTCTCATTTTCCTTCCACCTCCCAATTCTGGTCTACTTTATTTTGGCATTTTCAATAAAATACCAGTAACAAGCACTTTATGTTAGGGTTGTAATGTGAGAAAATGTGAAAAGGTTCAAGTGTTAATGGGTCTGTAAGCCACTTTCTCCATCTACTTAGGTTTGTGTGGCTATTTTTTCCAACACAAAATTACAACTGTTATAGGATATAATGTCTAGTCCGTTCCAGTTATTAATGAATTTGTATTTACGCTGGAATAGAACTTTATAGAACTTTATATTTATATAGAACTCCATATATTCAATCGCAGTTATTATTGCAATATCAATGTTTTGAGGCCTTCTTTGGCTGGATATCACATTGGTGCCATGTATTCATACTCTGCATGCTAGTTATATACCTGGTCAGTTGGATGGTCTCCTTCTGCTCTTGATGCACACCACATTTATATTTGGTGCCTTATATGCTCAAAGAAAATGTTGGGAAATGTAATGATTGAAAAATCTGAGTAAAGAAAATGTTGGTCAATTGTAATCAATATGATCATCGCAATATTCAGCAACAGGGTTGCAGTTACATGTTTTCCTGATGTTGTGCAGCCGTACTTTAAAATGATCTCCTTAGATTCAGTAAGAAAATGAAGGTGCCCATGCTTGCAAGGAGTCAGAATAAACAAGCAAAAATAAAACACATATTATCCATTGTGCTGCCTTCTCTTTTATTCATTCTTTGCCACATGTTTTTTGAGGGAGCAACTTTAGAATATATAATGTACAGTGTGTTAATTAGACAAAAGTTTCATTATAAAGTTGCAGTGAGCCATAAACATAAATCAGCCCCCAAGGCTTTGACAATTCCCGTGATTTTTTTTTTTTACATCTTTAAAGTCCTGCAGGTCTATGCAGAAGCGTCATAAATCAGAGTCACGTTGCCATCTGTTCCACAAAGAAACCTTTTTCACTCTGAGACCCCATCACCCATTTGAGTGAGAGTCACTTTACTCTCTCCAAAGTGAATCTCCATCACTGTGGATTCAGCAGCTTTCTTTTTTGATGCTGAAATAGCTTTCTTCTTCTGTTCAGGCAATAACTTCCAATTACTGGTTGTGAGCTTTTGACAAGTGTCATTTGAATCAAAGCATGTAGAAAAAGCTATCTGTTCTCTTTTATATTAATTATATCATGTAAAAACAATTTCGCCAACATTTGTATAGATATGAAAATGTTGCTTGGAAAGTTTGCACTTACTAGTTTAAATGCAAAAGTTTGACCTAAACAAGAATTGATGTTTTAAACTACCAAAATTAATTCCAACAATCAGCTAACCTGGAAATGTTTTATTATTGTATGTTAGAAAGAGGTTTTAATATTGCATGTCAGGTAGACTTCAGAGTGAAGATTACAATAACAGAGAAAATTAGATCAAAAGCTCAGGTACAGATATAAAGGCTGATTACTTTGAAGATAAAAAATCATTGCATTTTTTATGTTCTAGTTTTACAACACAATATATTTGGACCTGGATACATTTTAATAGACTCCAACAGACCAAGACCCTCATCGTGTTATTGTATATTTGTCTTGATGTATGAATATCTGCAGCTCTTTAGTAAAGAGTCTCTCTGTGCATATGACACTGTAGTATATATGATTCTCCAGCTGCCCTAGTTTTTTTTTTTTTTTTGCAAATGTCAAAAAAATCGATCACATGGTCATTACAACTCTAAAACATCGTATTAGTTTTTCACATATACACCATTGCTACAATATAGACTATATGGTTGGCAAATTAGCCCCACTGCTGTATTGAATACTGCCATATTGAAGCATACAAAAAGAACTGAATATAAAAGGGTTGAAATGCTGAAAAGTTGTTATGCTTGAGAACACACTAACATTATCAAAAAACAATCTACATTATTTTCCTTGACGATAAAAAAAAACATAAAACATTGGTCGGTAGGGTTTCTGTGGAAGCCCATTAATGCCACTCTGATGAAAAAAAAACCTCTTGGATCTCATAATTGTAGCTTAACTATATTTGCTCCAACTCAAAAACTACAGTACTTAGACACTTCAGCCCTGGACTGGATTTTTCTCCACTAATAGCAGAATCTTATAAACACAATTTGGGATTTATGAAAGCTTTATTTGATTTGTGAAAGTTCCATAAAGGGCCATATTAGCACTTTTTTGGCATTTGGACCACATTAAAACTGGTCCTGCTTCAAAAATACAGTTCTGGCGTTAAGTACCCCTGCGTGGGCAGGGTGTGACCCGCTCCAGGGACAGTGACACATGGGGACTGGGATGGTACACCTGTCAAACG
Source organism: Girardinichthys multiradiatus (assembly GCF_021462225.1). Taxonomy (NCBI): domain Eukaryota; kingdom Metazoa; phylum Chordata; class Actinopteri; order Cyprinodontiformes; family Goodeidae; genus Girardinichthys; species Girardinichthys multiradiatus. The sequence continues at coordinate 27,464,083 of NC_061802.1, forward strand.
GTAAAGCAGGTGCTCTAGGAGGACACAAACCTCCTGTGGAGCAGAAGGAAGATTTGATACATCTGTTGTTTTTTCTGTTGATTTTGTTAATTTAATAAAGTTTAACATTACACTTGTAAATTCTGAAGAAAAAAATCTCCAGATATGTGCTTTAAAAAATGACTCGTGGGACCAAAGGAACTGTTAAGTGGAAGACCTCGCTAATGATTTGGAGGACAATAAGACGTCCATTTGCCTGTTTTATTATTTATTAGCATTAAAATTAATAATTTGTTGGTAAAACTTTTCTCAATGTCTCTGCAGTTTTTTGTGTGGCCAGCTGGTAACATAGACTGAAAGTGGTCACTACATCCAAGGCCAGATTACTCTGCCTTGGAGCAGGACTGGTTACAATATGGCCAAAAAAAAAAAAAGCAGTAATTTGGCCCCTTAGGGAACTTTCCCAAATCAAATAAAGCTTTCAAAAATCGCAAATTGTGTTTATAAGATTTTGCTGTTAGTGTAGAACAATCTAGTCCAGGTTTGAAGTGTCTAAGTACTGTAATTTTTTAGTTGGATTAGATTAAAAAAGCTCAGGTAATGAAAATGAGATGGAATTGCCCTTTAACCGTTTCCCGAATCGGAAACTGCAATGTCGTAATAATGAGATCTTTTCTCATAATTATGACACCAGCCTCCTGCCTACTTACCTTTGCATCCCACCCCTAACTTTGAGTTAGTTGCAGGCATAAAATGTAAGATGTTCATTGGTTTCATAGGATATAAAATACCCACTCATGGTTGCGGCCAACCAGTGCAGTGCACATGCTGGGATATTGATAAAGTAGATATAAAAATACAATGGGTCTATAGATTCTAGAGGTACACAAAAGTTGGAGCAATGACCAGACCATCACATTACTTAATCTCATGTTATGCTGTGCAAACGCGCTGTCTGCACTGATGATGATTCACCCACCTCAACATGCTGAATGCTTGGTGTGGCTCCAACTGATGGCAGCTCCCACTACTCTGTGACTAATCAAGCTTAAGATTTTGACAACAAAAGTAATATACTGTAACCTGTGAGGCAGTAAAACTATGTGAATTCTAAACTTTTTATCCCAATATGCAAGCAATATACACTCATTTAAAAGACATGGTGATCCACAAAATGCGTTTTGTTTTCGTTAGTTAGAGCCATTTAACACATGTTTTTCAGTATGCCAATATGCATGACAGGACAGAAAATCTGTGGCACATCAGCTGAAGGATCAACTGCTCAAGATGGTTATGCAGAGATTTGACAAACTTGTGAAGATTTAGCAGTTTGCCATTGTTGTTAATTTTAAACCATCTTTAACTCTAATTTGTAAAGACACATATTGCAGCTCATTACAATAATTTGTTGTGTAAATAGGCTAAATACAAATTAAAATCAGATGAAAAGTCAGTTATCTAGTGGCATATTTTTAGTTGCATGGTGGTGGCATGTATTTTGAAGTTTTCAAACAGCTAATTATGTTATTACTTTTTCAATTTTTTCTTTATTTGTGAAATGGGACCGTTTGGAGACATTATTTCACAATACTTCACAACGTCAGGAAGTATATCGAGTTCCTTGTTTTTCTTTGTTCCTTCCTACATTCTTGTAGCTTCGAAGGCAAGCTGTCTCCCTTTTGAATGATGCTGCAATTAAGCCTAGTATTTATTTCATTCTCTTCAACATCTTTTTGACAAAGGTTGAAAGCATTAATGAAATGTATTTGATGTAGTTGATTTGTTGAGTATTTGGTCTTGTGATTTATACAAATAGATCTTGAGAGAAAGATGTATAGTGAAATCAGATATACACAGACAAGATATTTAACGATTTCTAACCCCATTTTCATGATGAAAATAAAGATCTCATAAACATCTGTTTATATTTTCACTAGAGCTATGCAGTTTAGAAACTTAAAATGGTAATATAGGCCATTCATTTAGTTCCAAATCAGAAGCTGTTATTGAGATACCAACTTCTTTGTTGGATACAATCAGAGTTTGCGCTAGACTTTTTCAATGTTGGTGAATTTGACTGCCAGGGTAAAAATAAATCGGTCATAATCTATTTTAACCCGTCACTTTAAATGATAATAATTAAAAATTCAATAGTATTATTTTAATTCATTGTAATTAATATTCAGACTGAACAAGCTAAACAAAGAATCCACATCAACTACATGAATACATTCAACTTTTTCTTGTGGTCCCAGACTAACTACATAAACAGTGAAATTAAATGATTGCACTTAAAACATGAACAGATCACCTGCTGTGATCACAACTTCCTCCTGGTCCGATTGGACCTGAATTGGGCACCTGTATGTTTGTGATGAAATGTCTGGAGTGGGATTGCTGCAGAGGCTTTTGTCATGAAGTTTTGGACTTTTGCCTCGGACAAACAACTTCTCATGGCTGTTTCAATGTGGTTCTGGAGGCTGAATCCACGCTCTGCCACCACAGAAGCACCTCTTCAGCCAAACTTTTTATTTCAGGGAACATTTCTTTAATTGAAGTGATCAGAAGTTGGCAAGACTCTCTGAACAAGGGGTTTCCTGATCCAGCAAGCACTCGCTTCAGCAGGAGGAAACAGCTAATGAATTTGCTAACTCGCCACCAAGTGGTCAGGAGTGTGAATTCCAATCTGTCAAAATGACAGACGACCTTCAGAATTTTCAGCCACGGTTTAAAAAAACTGTCAAAAACGGAACATATTTGGTTAACGCGACCACTGGGTGCAATAGACAACTTGTTCAGCTGACTGATGCTTTGTTTTGTTAAGGCTTCGCCCCCCTTGGCTTTAAGCTATGTTGTTATGTCAAAAAAACATCTGTGTTCATGGCACAAAGAAAAACCCATGTTTTCTCCTTAAAAGGCACGTTTTTGTTGCCTTAGATTTTGTAAAGAGTGAGGGAGAGTGAAAGTGTAAAGTACTTGTGTCAAATGTGGATCTTGTAAAGGAAACTTATCTCTTTCACTTCTGGCACCTTGTGTGACCTTGATGCCTTTAAGGTACCATTGGCTGGTGTGTTGCTTGACACCATTACTTGACATTTTGTACATTGCCTGTGTAGAGCTATCATGCTCTGTTTGGAAATATTAATGCATATGTGACCACAAACTAAGATTGTGAAACTTTTTTTCCATCCATTTAATGACAAACTTACTTAAACTGTTTCATAAAAATTCCATCATTTGCCATTTGTAGCTGGACATTGGTCAGCAGGGAAAATGGCTGAAAGAGCCAGTGATGCAAGGAGCTATAATCTGTTCCCAAGCCACCCTGTTGTTTGTTTTGAAAAGAGAGAAATGGACAAGGAGGAAAAATAGGGAAGGAGACTGAAGAAACAAATGGACCCATCTTCTTCCTAAAGCACTGTTTTTCCAGCTCATTTATCAAAACCAGAAGAAGAATTCTTTTTGATTGGCTGATTACTAGAAGCATTCATCACTGGGCAAATGTATCCCCAGCAGTCTGACATTGCCATTTTGGATAATTTGTTAAGGATGACAAAGAGGTCATTGTTTCCTTGGCTTATTTTTGACCTTTTTAATGTTAGAAAATTAATTTTCTATGTGGAACAAATGTATTAGGTCCTGTCACAGCATCTAGATGGATTCTGTGCTCTGAAATTCTTCCTAATGCCCTTCTCTTGTGTCTCCTGCAGTGCTTCTTTACAGTCTCTCTCTCTTCTTTTGTCTCTCTTTCTTCCTTTTTTGTCAGATCTGCCTCATGTGAATAGCTGACTGACTGCATGTTTTTGTATGAATATTTGTTTCTCCCTTGGCCACCTGTATTTTCTCTCCTCTCTTCATGTGCGTTAAAGCGTCCTCTGGTGTCATCCTACCATTTCTGATCCATTTCTAAAATATACGGACAATTTCTCTCCATCACCCCTGCGTTGTTTCAATCCCTTCATCATCACTCTTTATTCCCCCTCTGTTGGAGCCTGAATTGTCTACTTATCGCAAGAAGATACAGATGAAACTGTCCCACTTTTCCATACTTTTTGCTATCTTTCTCAACGTATCTCCAAAAGGGCTTTTAACTGTTTTCAATTATTCAACACAATATCTCAAATTATTTCATCCTTGCTCTTTGTCTTGTGATATTTTCCTTTCTGCTGCCAACTGTTCTCCTTTTTCTTCTCCCAGATAGATGTTTTAGCTTATTTGTCACTAATAGGCCTGGCTGTGCCCAGTCAGCCTGATTACAAATCACCTCTGTGTTCATAAACAGACAAATACCACCATTAATTTCAGAGCACTGTGCAGAATGAGGGAGCAGAGAGCAGAAAAAGTCAGACAAATATGAACGAGAAGAGGCGAAAGAGAGAAGAGTTTTGTCATTTACTCTCATCCATGAAGCAGGTCATGCCATCTGCCATGTCCTGTCACTGGTACATCATTTCAGGGTCACTGACCAGGCGTGCCTGTGGCTTCTCAAACTGATGCTTTATTAAGGTTTTACTTTGTGAATGCATTACTATTTTCAAACTCTTTCTGGAAAAGAGATCATTAGTTAGTTCTGCATTACACTGCCAGTTTATGGATAAACCATTTTGAATGCAATGCTTTGCAAAAGTATTTAAACCCCTTGTACTTATTGAAATTTTGTGACATTGCAACCACAATGTAGAATGTATTTCATTGGTGTTAGTATTGTATTCCTTGATATGTGTGGTAGAACAGCAGAAAGTAGTACATAACTATGAGATAGAAGTAAAAGAATACATGCTTTTAAAATTTTGCAAATAAAAATCTGAAATGCATGCCCTTTGCTCTTATACCCCTGGCCTTCAAGGTATAGTGGCAAGAGGAAAGTCATTGTTAAAAGAAAGTCATACAAGTCCCATATAAAGTTTGCCACAACCCATGTAACAATGGACAATAAACCTGTGGGAGAAGGTGTAGCTTTTCTGCTTTATGCAAAATGCTATGGACTTAGAAAAAATAAAGACTGCAGATCACCCTGAACATAGCATCCACAGAGTGACACCTGGTCTTGGCTGCATTAATGTTAAACTGTATTAATTTGTCAGAATGATCCTGTTAAAGTCCAAACCTAAATCCAATGGAGTATTTGAGGCAAAACCTGAAAACTGGTGTTTATAGACACCCTCCATCCAATCTTGCAAAGCTTGAGCTATTCTGCAAGGAGTAGGAAAAATGTTTATTGAAGTTTCTAAATGGGCAAAACTTTTAGGGTAACATCCAAGGGGATTTGAAGCTGTAATTGCACCAAATGTAGTCCTCAGTATGAATGAACACCACACTTTCAAGATTTGTATTTGTACATCTTTAAAAAACATGTATCATTTTCCTTTAACTTCGCAATTATGCGATACTTTGTCTTGGTCCTTCATATTAAATTCCAGGAAAGTACATTGTAGTTATGTTTGTAACATGACAAAATGTAAAAAAAAAACTGCAAGGGGTGTAAATACTTTTGCAAGGCACTGTATGTAGGCCTGTTCAATTCCAGGACTAAATATTGCAGTGACAATATCTACTGCAGTTATTCTTTCTTTACCATCAGCATAACTTGCCCACAACTTTATGTGAGCTTCACCTTCTTTGTCACTAAAATTTATAACAGGTCGGGAAATAAAGAATATTTAGAATCATTCATCTGGCCTCCTTTGTTATTGCCTTCCAGGGTGTGAATGCATGACAGATGAAATATAACAGATTGCCAAATATGACATCCAGACAATATTATGTATCTCTACAGATATGCAGCAACCTCATCCTTTAATAATATGGTATCACCACATTATGCTGTAGAAGATGTATCAGAGTTGAAACAACAGGATTAATCTTGAATGTGTTGGCAGAGGCACAAATGTTGTGTTACAGTATTTTGCTACAGTATTTTTATGCTAAACTGTTTTTATAGACTACTAAAGAATCCACTTTTTAAGAATTGACCACTCATCAGGTCCTGAAATTTTAAAAACATTATCTTTGAGATATTTTGTAATCACTTTTGACTTGAGTAGCATATCTGTTTTTCGTTATAGTGGAAAATACAAAGATAATTACCAAACATTGCCAGGACTGTTGAGAGAAGATGGTTTGGTGAACACCCTTTGGTCCTGCTTCTTACTTATGGCCTCTTTCTTGCGCAGAATCTTGCGTAAGCCCACTCCTTTTTTGAAAGACAACTCCACACTTGAATACCTCACTAGTAGTGGTAGTGGTAACCTTTTCTTCTCAGAACGTATTATTTTCAAGATTTCCCAAACAATCATAGTTTGCGCAATGTTACTTTGATCAAAGAAAGTAACTTTGCACCAGCCTTTTGCTGTGCATGCATGTACTTCCTGCTGAACTTCAGTCTGATCCTGATGTTATTCTTGCTTTAAAGTGGCTCCTTTGATTTGATGCTCTTCTTGCCAAAAGGACTTGGTCCAAAAGTCGTTATCTTTCTGTGCATGCAAATACACTCGGATCCACCTGCTGCCACTGTTGAGCAAGCTTTGCATTGATGGTAACATCGTACTGAAAGTGCATTTTACAAGAGAATACTGTCCTACTGCTTGCACTCTTGGACATTTCCCAACAGTGAGGCAGTTTTCCAAGGGTACAATTAGACTGTTTACACAGCTTAAATGTTTATGTAACATAACACTGTAAAACATCTGTAAAGTGGTCTGTAGCAGGAATTGAAGAACTGCTTTGTTCTGCCATGAATTTTGAATAAGCACTCTCATGAAGGAATAGGATAATGTCTCACTCAAGCTTAAATAAATGCATGACTAGTATCAGCATGTAATGAAGTGATTCAGTTGTAAATTTAATTATATTATATGCATTAAGAATAAATATTTTTTTATTTGATTATTTATTATGTATTTAAATAATTCATTAAGAAATAAAACAACCACAAACATGAAATCTAACTACCTACAGGGAAATGTTCAAGGGGTTGGAGAATGAACCTTCAGATTTTGTTTATCTGATACAGTACAAGATTGAACAAATTGTCCTTTTCTTCCTGAAAGGATAAACTTTAAAAATCTTTAAAAAATATAAATTTTTTAAATTAACTTTAGAAATACTTTGAAAAAATCAACAGGTCTTCTGATGCCAGAAGATGGCCTAATTATAGGACAGAATAGGGAGTGTCTCCAGTGGGGTCAGATGTTTACTTTCTCTGAACCAGCTTGGCTTTTGCTCTGGGTCCCGTCAGCTCTGTCGGCTTTGTCTCTCTCGGAGTGAAGGGTCATCAGCCCTGGGTCAAAGCAGCCCGGGAAGGATACTCTGAGGCTGGAAGGCTGTTGGACGGGCAGCCGGTCCTCTGTTTGGAATTTAGAGTCAAATTGTAAGGAGTACGAAAACCTATTTTCTGAAACATTAGAAAATGTTAAGGTGAATAAAAACAACACGAGCCAAGTTGTTCCAGGTTTGAATATATCATTTGGTCGCAACATCTTGGTTCTGTGTATCAGTCCATCATTGTTGTCTGTTATTCTTTTTCTTTTTTCTCTGTTTTTAGTCTTTGCACACAGAAGTTAAGTAGTGTATGCCATGTGTGTGGTAGGAAAAATGGCAAAAGAAAATAATTATTTCTTTCAAACTTGTTTGTTTACACTTTCATTTTGATTGTCATTAACATTGCATTTTGCACAATTTTTAGAGCACAGTCTGGGCTTGAAAATTGTGTTCAGTCTTTGTCAGACCAGTGAACTGTTTACATCTATACATGAATAAGTATGTTTAAGGTCAGTTTTAGTGTTTCTGCAATATGAACAACCTTTTGTCAAACTCACCCCCTAATTTACACATTTAAGCAGTTGTTGCAGTCATAGAAGGACCAACTCAATATAAATTATTTAAATTTTCATTGAACGTAGTACCGTATCCAACCCGTTAGTTTAATATTGCATGAATAACACAGGCAACCTTTGTTTCCTGAACCAGCAGCAGTCCCCCTTCTTTTCAAAAGGTATGCTGCTGTTGCAAAGAGCTTTTTTCAGGGGCCTGTAATCCTGCTTCAATCAGCTACTTTTCCTTTCCGTGTACAGATAAGCCCGCCATTTACGGCCCCCACTGCACTCCCGCACCCGACTCTAATTAATATGCAGCAGATAAGTACTTGTCTGACAAAATTCATTCGTTTGACCTTCTGGGGTTTACACTAAACTGATTGCCGTCGTTGCAAGTTCACCCTGAGTTGAGAGTTCTCTGGAGTTTCTGCAGCAAGATGGGGCTTTTATATTTCTCCGAGAGGCTTAATTTGGACACTTGCACTCTCTGCACTTCTATCTCTCCCTTTCCTAAATTGTCTTCTGACTTTCATTCAGTAGTCTCTGTTTCTTAATTGCCCCTAATTGCTTAATTACAATTTCAAATGAACAATTCTGGAGGTCAGAGTGGGTTTTTAATTGAAGCATCAATCAAAGTGGTGGGGCCTTCAGAGCCGTCTTGGTTTGAGTGACAGAGCATTAACTAAGCAATGTAGTAGACTTGGACATGACATTGTCAGGGCTCCATGGCTGTTACTACAGATCCTCTGATGTCCTTCAAAGAGACCTTCACAGCTTCATGTGAAAGCCTTCAGAGTAGGGATCAGTATGACTTGTCATAAAGCCAAGGTTCAGGTGCCTACCTTTAATTTTTCTTTCAGCTATGTATTTAAAGATACAATCTAGTGGTGTAGTTTGTTCCACCAACAAATTTTCACCAACAATAAAAACAAAGCAGATGGATGAAGAATTTATTCCACTGCAGAATTCCACATAAAGTTTTAAAGTCTCCTGAAGGAAAATTTATTATGATTGTGTGTGTGTGTGTGTGTGTGTGTGTGTGTGTGTGTGTGTGTGTGTGTGTGTGTGTGTGTTTGTGTGTGTGTGTGTGTGTGTTCCTGTCTTGGCATCGCAGTGAGAACCATTTTCCCGATTTCACCATCAAACTGAGGACCGTTTGTACCAAAGTGAGGACATTTTGCTGGTCCTCACGACCTATTTTGCTAATGGTTAGGTTTAGAACTGAGGTGTGATGTGTGTGTGTGTGTTTGGGTTGATTACATCACAAGAGGCACACAAATCAAGATGTTCAGCTGAAGTTGGTAAAAATTGTGGTGGGTAAGGATCTTTTGACAGATTTTGAATCTGGAGCCTTTTGGTTTATTTTCTTTAGCAAGGAGTTCAACTTCACATGTTGAAGTCAGAGTTTAATCCATACTGTTGGTTAGCACTATGGATTAAACTCTGTCAGCCCACCATTTGCATCTATAACAGATTCAACTCCTCTGGGAATGCTTGCCATACAGTTTAGAAGTGTGTTAGTGGGAATTTTTGACCATTCTTCTAGAAGTGCCTTGTTGGACAACAAGGCCTGGTTCTACTACATCCCAAAGGTGTTTTGTTAGGTTGAGGTCATTCAGTTCTTCCACACCAAGCTCACTTCTCTATGGCTTTATGGACTTTGCTTTGTGCGCTGGTGGACATGTTGGAACAGGAAGGAGAAATCCCCAAATAGTTCCTAGGACTGTTGGGAGAGTAAAGCTTTACAAGGTAGATTGGTATGCTGAGGCATTAAGAGTTGTTTTTTTGTAAAATCCCAAAATCCAAATTTGTTCCTTGTCTGGCCAGACCAAGAGGCATGATTCACCAGTTCAGTGAACACTTCTTCATTACTCTAGAATCCAGAGGTGGTATGTTTTACACCACTGCACTCAGCTCTTTGCATTGCACTTAGTGATGTAGAGCTTGGATGCAGCTGCTCTGCAATGGAAACTCATTCCTTGAAGCTCTTTATAAACTGTACTCAAGTTAATCTCAAGACCACATGAAGTTGTGAGATCTTTACCTCTTGATTCTGCAGAAAGTTGTTAATATCTGCATACTATGACCCTCAGCATCTGCTGGTTCTACTGTGATTTTATGTGACTTACCACTTGTGGCCGAGTTGCTGCCAATCTCAATCTTTTCTGCTTTGTAATAATTCCACTAACAGCTGACTGGAATATTTAGAAGTGCGTAAATTTCATGACTGAACCTAATGCTGGAATTCACTGAGCTCCTGAGAGCGACCCATCCTTTCTCAAATGTTTGTAAAAACAGTCGGAATGGCTGGGTGCTAGATTTCATATACTAGTTGCCACTGATCTGATTAGAGCACCAGACCTCAATGGTTTAAAGGGGTGAGTGAATACCTCTGGAATTATATAGTGCAATATTGTAATCCCAGAATGTGAAGGTGTCTGTGTTAAAGTTGATACATTTTTTCCATGGTTGAGACTCTTATCTCGAAATAAGAAAGGAAACCTTTATTATACTTTTATTATAAAGCATTTTCAGTGCTTTTTTAGTACTACCATCACCTTAGATTGAGACAAGCATAAAAACCGAAGTGTGTGGATTGGTCAAACATTGACTGAAAATGTCATATACTGATTAAAAGCTTTTTAAAACACAATTTGTGACTTGTGAAAGCATTAGACCATTAGTAAAAAGCGGAAAAAATGTGGATGTATCCCTTGATAACTGTATAATACTAAAACCCTATCTTGACTGATATTCATAATGTGAGCTGGATGCGATGCACCCCCCCACCCCCTCCACCACACACACACACACACACACACACACACACACCTGACACATTATTATTGCTGTTTTAAACTAAATGGACATGAACGTGGTGGCCAATTAATGTCACTCTTCCCAATGTGTTACTTTGACCACGTGCCTGTCCACCTTTCTTTACCCCCAGCCCTTTATGCCTCCTCCATTTTAACTTTCCCTTACCTCCACTAGAGGGGGAGCCCTGAGTGATTATTAGGTGGTTATGCCTTGTCAAGACCCTGCTGGTTGGATATTGTGCTCTCCACTCTTTTTTGTTTCTCTAATAAACCTGAATTTCACTATCTGTCTTTTGTATCTTCCTTGCATCCTTCTTGTAATCTTTTTTTCTATTGGCTGCTCCCTTTCAGTTTCATTTATTTATTTACCTTTTTGTCTGGTGTTATTTTTCTCTTCTCTACTTCACATCACCACTGCTGCTCACTTGACTGTATTAAGCTTTTTCTCTCCCTCCCTCTCTCTCTCTTTCGTTCTTTTTCTCTTTTTGTTTTTCTGTTGTTTCTCCTCACCTAACCACCTCCCACCCCTCTCCTCACCAAGCCACACCTTCTACGGCTGCTGTTCCTCTCCTCTGGGGCTCCATCCATCAGGTTGTCGGGGGCTGCTAGCGGCGGACTCCCAGCCCCATATTTCACCGCCAGCCAGCCAAGCAGCTGACAGCACAGCCACCGCCAGGAAATTGCTTTGGCTGTGAGCAGAATTTCAAACACAGCCACACTGCGTCGCCTGGGCCCAAGCATCGCTTCCCTCTCTCTGTCTCACCCCAGCCAGTCTCTGCTCACACATCTTTGTTTCTCTCTCTCTGTCTTTCTCTCCCCCCCCCCCCCCCCCCCCCCCCCCCCCCCATTTGTCTTTATATACTTATATCCCCTATTTTTCCTCTCTTTGTCGCCCACCCCTTTTTTCTGTAAGCTCTTCAATGCCTCCCCTGTTACTTCACAAACACACGTTGCTACAAGCATATGCATCGGTTTGCCTTTTATCTTTTTCTTCTCTGCTTCCATCCCGCTATCTCTTTCTCTCCTTTTCTCTCCACACATTTCTCCCTCTCCTCCTGTTTATGACCCACAGGGAACAAGGTGTGGAGCTGAATCTGTAATGAATGGAGTGGGAAGAAGATAAAAGAGGGAAAGGAAGAAGAGTAGAGGGATAAAACTGGGAGAGAGGCAACACAGTGATAAGATAACGCAGGCAAAGGGGAGGGAGGCTGGTGGGTGTCAGTCTGTTGTTGCGGGTCAGAAGGTGCAGTGGGGTATGTTGGTGTGTGGGGTCTTCTCAAAATAATTTTAGAGATCATTTTTACCACATTCATCCGCTTCCTTGCGATTGAGTTTAAAGGATATTCATATTGTAAGAACTTGAAAACGATGACCAAGACAAAGCCACAGCTTAGGTAGAGGTAGGTCAGTGTTTCTCTATTTTAGATTACAGATTTTCTAAAACAGAATTTTATTTATTTAAATTACTTATTTATATTGTTAACCTTCTTGATGATGATATCCTGATGGAGTTTCTGTGTGTGAGAACTTTATTAAATTATTTGCATAATGTTGACTTAACAGGTTTATCTAATTTTAGGCCTATAGAGGTTCTCGAATGTGTACACACTCCTGTTAAAAACAGGTTTGTGTGATGTAAATAAATCAGCTCATGATGAATAAATTCCAAAAGCTTTTTTTCAGATATAATATTTATACGATATACCTGAAGAACAAATAAAGCTGTTGGAGAAAAAATGAAATGAAATGCTTCAATAACTTAGTTGCTTAACTGTGCACCCTGAAGCACACTGATCATAATTTAAGCATTTTATTTTCTTTGGTACATGCCTAACATCAAATATAGAGAATCTGATTAATCTGAAATAAAGTTTAGCTGCCCTAGTAGGATTCACCTGACATTTACGTCATTTAGCTAAAGCTACAGTTCACAAAGGTTACAATGGATCAAAAGGATTTCATGGTACCAAAAGAATCAGTCAGGGGATGAGCACAAAAAAAACAGTATTTTATATATACAGTACACTCTTTCCAGATAGATTGATGTCAATGACTTGGTTTCATATCTGATCTTGAATTTGTTTAGATTGAGGCATGATGTATTTCTTTTAGAGCTTTTTCACCCAACTTTATAATGTGATTTGTTGATTCAACAGCTGTAGCAGTGAAAAGACCTGGGCCTTGTTGGTGAAACTGAACCAGAAAAATGCAGCTTATTACAACTAATAATAAATACCAGGGGGAAATTTTACTTTTACATAGGGTTCAGATAGCCCTTCATAAACTAAATTATGATTTGAAAGACTGATTTTGAATTTATGCTGGGTATCTTTGTTTGGTAATATGTTTGATAAAAAAAGAAAAAAAACTTAACAAATCTCCACACAGCAGTATGGCACAGATAAAAAAAAACAATTTTCATGGTTCAGGTGCTTTACAAATAGTTAAATAAAAAACAGTTGTGATATAAAAACAATAAAATACAACAGAATATCACAGAAAAATAAATTAATACAATACAAAATAAGAGTTGCACAGCAAATGTAAAGATATCCAGCTCAACTAGTGCTAATGAAAACAAATGGGTTTAAGGCTGGGAATTTTTTTAATATTAAGTATTAAATTACACTGGCAGTAACACTGGCGCCGGATCTTCAGTTTCATTTCAGCTGGTGGCAGACAAGCATATCAGGCTTTGTGGAATTAGCTCTAACAAGCTTTAAATGTTTCCATTTATATATCAGTGTTAGTTGGATACCTGATGCTCCATCACGTTGTTTCTTTGGAAACTTCTCTTTAGCTTGAGCAGACTTTTATCATGAAAATTTGTATTTATTGGAAGGTTGTTAGATCTTACCAAATCCATTGATGCACATTTACAATTTATTATTAAGGAAGGATTAACAAATGGTGAATATGGTGAATCTTGGGTGTCCAGATGTGAGTGTTTGTGTTTATACTATATTCCTCTCAGCTCACCAGGGCATGTACTTATTTACGGTTTGCCCTTCAGAAGGACAGCCTGATTGAAGTTATGTCTGGGTGGCTGGCTCCTTTCAGGTATGACTCTAATCTCAGGGCACAGTGTCTGGAGTGGTCATAGCTTTCCCATGGGTCAAAGTCTTTCCCAGGGGAGAAAATCTCTTGTCAGTCATTGCTCATGGGCAGAAAACTATCTCAGCTAACCCTCTGTTATTTTGCCTTTTTTCTCTTTTCACTTTTTCTGCTGTCAGAGTGTTAGTTTGGAGTTCTACATTGATGTCCATTCCCACTCCACCATGCTAAATGGCTTCATGTATGGAAACGTGTTTGAGGATGAGGAGCGCGCTCAGAGACAGGCCGTCTTTCCCAGACTGCTGTGCCAAAATGCGCCGGACTTCTCCTTCGTAAGTCTAACTAACACAGAGACACACAGACACCAGAATAAGGGCCCAGAACCCAGAATTTCTACTGCTTTGCTTAACAGCGTGAAATAATCTTATCTCAGCAAGTCCTGGTGAAGTGAGGCACTGAACTGCTGCACTGTAAGTGGCAGACACTTGGGAGCAAAACTTGGACTGTCTGCCTTTGAAGTGTAGTTCTATGTATTGAAGGTAGATGTTGATTAGAAGGCCACATATGATTCACTGGTTTTGAATTAGGAGAAAGCTTCATCATACAGACTACATGCATGAGGTAATTAGCAGCATATCTTAAACCTAGGTCACTCAAGTGCCAATGCAAACTTGTGCATATACTAAATTAGATATATATAAGGGTAAGATGAGTGTATGAAAAGGTGTTAACTTTGATCCCAAAAGAGAAGTGAAAAGGATAGGGCAGCCTAAAACAACCTTGTGAAAAAAATACAAAGCATTAAATTAAATAAATATATATTAACCTTACATTAAATTATTTAGACTTTTGTAGTCAAGTATGTTTGGGTTCCAGGTAAATTATGTCAAAATTAATTTTCTCATGTGCATCATACATGTGGAAAGCATTGCAAATGTCAATAAAATTAAAGATTTAACAACAGCTATCATGAACACAGTTTGCTTCTGTCGACCTCAGAGAGAAAGTCAAGCAACGCTTGTAGCTTAACTACCCCGTTCATGAATGAATACCGGATACACAAACAGCAATTCATTCGTACTTAACTTAGTGCATATGATCGACTGATCGTATGACACTCTTGGATCCAGTTTGAAGAGTTATGTCTGTTTGCCAGCAAAGAGACATTAGCCCGCTGTCACTCCTATCTAGATCCTCTCGAGATCAGTGTGGAAGAGGTCAGTTCGTTGGAAAGCGGGGGGTTTATATGGACAGTGACATTACGGGAAGTAAGCTGTCTGGCTGGAAGTAGGCTAATGCAATTTATTTTGAAAGTTCCAGAAAAGTTCGTACCGGACTTTCATGTTGTAATCCATGGCTGTGGGTCCCAACATTCCCATTATTCTTGACAGAAACAGTGAAGTTTTACTTTGTTTACCTCTGGAAGTTTTCTAACAACCCTTATATATTTGAGTTTGCTTCTTTAATGAGGGTTGTTGATGACATTTAAACCTATGTTTCTACATTTGTTTTTTTCTCTACCCCAAATAGTCTCTATCTTCCCAGCAAAAATCTTGATTTCCTTTAATCCTGTTTATTATTATATTGATGCTCAGTTTTTTAGGAGTTTTGATCAAGAGGTTGAATCAGCCACTAATTGAGAGTTTTACAAATAACTATCTGTCATCTCCATGAGGGAAACATTGGATCATTGCATCTCTATCAGTGACTTCAGTTTTGTTAGTCTAAGCGAGATCTCCAGGTTCTGACTTTGCCTGCAAAATTAATTAGATTTTATAGCCAGAAACAAAAATCTTGAAGGTATGAAATATAAATAAATTATAGAATGACTTTCCACTGTGTTTTTCAATGGAGGTAGGTCATTTTAAAAAGTGCTTTTATGAAACAGAGCCTTTGGTCCCAAGTCTCTCTAAACACAAACACCATTACTATATGTGGATTACTCCATAGTTTATTTAATATCAGAGCAAAACGGCCTGTTTCAAATGGAAGACAGATTGTTTTGTCATCAAAAAAGGCCTTTCTCAGAAGAACTTGTTGAATGGTTTTGGCCTCATATTGGCCACACAGAAAACTACAGAGTGAGTACTCCTAAAGATCCCCTCTAATTTTTTTCTTAGTGTTTGAGCTAAATGATTGACTGTATATTAATGATGAGACGTTGCTCTATACTACCACATCCGTTGTACTAGCTTAAAATAGCATTTATGGCTTATCAACATTGTGAGAAAGCTATCTGTGACCACCTTTTGGAGTGCAATTTAAGACATTCTCCTCAGAATGTTTTTACAGATAAAAACTGTAGTGCAGTTAAGCCCTCCAGAGTCAAGTATGGAATGACTGTGTATAAAACTAAGACTTTTAGCTGCTTCCATTCACTGCTGCTAATTATGTTTATTAATAATTATGTTGTTATTTACTGGTGAATTCAACTTGAAAAAATGCTAAAGTGAAACAGAATGCAACATCTTAAAAGTCTTGTTTTTCTTCTGGCAGTTTTAGAACTTAACCATCGGCGTCAAGATATTTCGTACCAGTGTTTGCTGCGTAAGGTTGGTTTTGACAAATCCTGTTATCTGTCATCCCTCATCAGGGGTAGTTAAATGTGTGATCCTGAGTCTTTCCGACATCCAAACAAAACAAAAAAACTTCCTGCTGAAACAAAGCTGCTAGAGAGCAATTTAGTTCTTTTTTTAAAATCTGTGCGGGCAGTGAAAGTAGTGTGGTGTGAATTTGACTTTAAATGAACAAGTGAAAACAGAACTACAGGTGTCAGGGCAGGTTTGTTGTTGACTCTGCTCTGAATACTTAGCTCTACAATTAGATTTGAAGTCTCCAATACCTGTGAAACACAGGCAGATGCTATTTCTCTTTCTGTTTTGGCAAATTTTTTTACCATAGTGCTTAAATTTAAAACCCAGCTCCCTATTTCTCTATGACGCTGTGTACTTTGCCTGTACCACTATGTTAACTGTCTTTGGAGCATCTGCCCCCTTTCCTTTACATGATGATATAATAGTCTGGTTTTGCCACATGGTGTACCTATTAAAATAGTCTGGATGGAGTAGAGCAGGAGCAGCGGAAGATTCGGCTTTCCTAGAAAGTGGTCTGCTCTTGTCATATGCTGCAAAGAGTCCGCTGTTAGTGACTTATTTACAAATGACACATCAATAGTTGGGGCTGCACGGTGTGGAAGTTGGCGCACTGTTGCCTTGCAGCAAGAAGGTCCTGGGTTTGACTCCCGGCCGGGGATCTTTCTGCATGGAGTTTGCATGTTCTCCCCGTGCATGCGTGGGCTCTCACCGGGTACTCTGGCTTCCTCCCACAGTCCAAAGACATGCCTCTTAGGTTAATTGGTCTCTCTAAATTGCACTTAGGTGTGTGAATGAGTGTGTTCATGGTTGTTTGTGTTTTGCCCTGTGATGGACTGGTGACCTGTCCAGGGTGTACCCCGCCTCCCGCCCATAGACTGCTGGAGATAGGCACCAGCTTCCCTGCGACCCACTATGGAAGAAGCAGTATAGAAAATGACTGACTGACTGACATCAATAGTTGCTACGTGCTATGTGCATCAGAATAACAGTGCTGGTCAGAACCGGACCAGAAATGACAGCGTTTACCTGAATGTTGGCAAACGTTTTGTTATTTTTTAGTATTTTTTTGTCATAAGCCAGCAGTGGCTACCTCTAGTCCTTAAGAACCAGAGTCTGGCATGTTTTAGATGCTGCAACACAGCTGATGAAAAAACTGAATAATCTCCTCGGTATGTCAGCAAGTTCTACAGAGTCTTGAACCTTTCATTTGGGGATATATCATGCTTTTAAATCCTTCGTTTTTGCACTTAAATCATTCAGTTGTGGTCTATGAAAAGTGGAACTGCTAAGCTACCCACCCATTACCCTATTAAGACAAAATTGAATAGATTAAAAAATAATCTAAAACAAGGAAATTAGGAAAATCTAATAAAAATAAACACACCTCAGACTAAAAAGAAAAATTAAACAATTAAATGTGGCTTACTGAACATAAGATCTCTTCAAAGACTTTGCTAGTTAGTGACCTGATTTGTGACAATCAGATTGATTTATTTTGCTTCACAGAAACCTAGCTGCAGCAAGAGGATTATGTTACTATAAATGAGTCAACTCCTACTAATTATTTAAATTTTCACATTCCTCAAAATACTGGGCGAGGATGAGGAGTAGCAACCATCTTTCAGTCCGATTTATTGATTAGTCCCAGACCAATCAGTAGCTACAACTCTTTTGAATATTTAATCCTTAGTTTTCCTCATCCAAATTGCAAAGCACTAAAACCACTTCTGTTTGTTGTTTTGTACCATCCACCGGGCCCTCACTATCAATTTTTAGATCAGTTTTCAGACCTTTTATCTGATTTATTGTTAAATTCAGATAAGGTTATTATAGTGGGAGATTTTAACATTCATGTTAACACTGAAAGTGATAGCTTAAATTTAGTCTTTAATGCTATCTTAAACTCAACTGGCTTTGCTCAAAACATTAACAAACCTACCCACCTTTGTCTTCATTCTCTGGACCTTGTGCTGACATATGGCATTGAGTGTAAAGACATAATATTTTCTCATAACCCTGTCCTGTCTGACCATTTCTTAAAAACCTTTGAGTTTAATTTAACCGAGTACTCCACACCTGAAAAAAAACTTCATTATAGTAGATCATTGTCAGACAATGCTGTAACAACCTTAAAAGAATCTGTTCCACTTTTAATTTCCTCATTATCACAGAAAAACACAGTGGAGGGCAATAATTCTGTTTCTGCCCCTTCACAAATTGATTCTCTTGTTCATAGTGTTACTTCATCATTGCGTGGTGCATTAGACAATGCAGCCTGCTTGAAAAAGAAGGTAATTATTCATAGGAGGCTAGATCCATGGGTTAATTCAGAGCTGCATACTTTAAAGCACAATGTTAGAAAATTGGAGAGAAAATGGCGTTCTACACACCTAGAGGATTCCTACTTAATCTGGAAAAATAGCCAACTGTTGTATACAAAAAAAAAACACTTCACCAAGCCAGAAGAGCTTTGATATCAACATCATTGATAGAAGAGAACAAATCCTAGGTTTCTCTTTAGTACAGTTGCTAAACTTACACAGAGTCATAGCTCTGTTGAGCCATCCATTCCCTTGGCTCTCAGCAGTCATGACTTTAAGGGATTCTTCCAAAATAAAATTGATTCTATTAAAAAGAAAATCTTTAACATACTCCCGAAGATGATTATTTCATCCTCAGCAAGTGAGACAACATTGGAAGTAACTGTAGAACCTGATCTGTGTTTGGACTGCTTTGATCCTGTAGAGCTTCCTGAGTTATCAGAAATATTAACTTCATCTAAACCATCAACTTGTATGTTAGACCCAATCCCAACCAAATTATTTAAGGAAGTGTTTCCTCTGATTACCAGCCCCATTTTAGATATGATTAATCTATCTTTAGTAAATGGATATGTACCACAAGCTTTTAAGGTAGCTGTAATCAGAATCAGAATCAGAATCAGAAAAGCTTTATTGCCAAGTACGTTTTTGGACATACAAGGAATTTGTTTTGGCGTAGTCGGTGCAATACAGTACAAATTAAACAGTACAAACATATCTACAATATAATATAAATATAAGTGCACAGTTTTAAGTGAGTGAGAGTAAATATAGAGCAGTATAAGATGCAAGAGCAATACAACAGTGCAGGTGATCATTGTGCAAGTAAAGCAGTGCAAGTAAAGCAGGAGTCCAAGCTGAGTGTTAATGTAACGCATAGAGTTACAGGTTACAGGTGTCCTGTCAGCAAAAAAAGGGGGGGTGTGGGGGAAAGGGAGAGTGTCAGTGTGGTTTCCGGGCTTTGTTAACCAGGCTGGTGGCAGATGGGAAAAAACTGTTCTTGTGGCGTGAGGTTTTGGTCCGGATGGACCGCAGCCTCCTGCCAGAGGGGAGAGTCTCAAAGAGTCTGTGACCGGGGTGGGAGGGATCAGCCAGAATCTTCCCTGCCCGCTTCAGGGAAGCGGGCAGGGAAGAAGCAAGGTTTCTTAAACCTTTGCTTAAGAAACCATTGCTTGATCGAGATGACTTGAAAAATTACAGACCTATATCTAATCTTCCATTCTTATCTAAAATTCTTGAGAAAATAGTTGCTAATCAAATGTGTGAGCATTTACACAGCAATGACCTGTTTGAAGAGTTTCAGTCAGGCTTCCGAGCTCATCATAGCACTGAAACAGCTCTGCTGAAAGTCACTAATGATGTTCTTCTAGCCTCAGATAATGGACTTGTCTGTACTTGTTCTGTTAGATCTCAGTGCTGCATTTGATACAGTCGATCACAATATTCTCTTAGAAAGGTTGGAATATGCTGGATCAGGAGAACAGCACTAGGCTGTTTTAAATCTTATTTGTCTGACAGATTCCAGTTTGTTCATGTAAATGATAAATCATCTTTAAATTCCAGGGTTAATTGTGGAGTACCACAGGGTTCAGTACTTGGACCAATTCTCTTTACTATATATACAGGTCCTTCTCAAAATATTAGCATATTGTGATAAAGTTCATTATTTTCCATAATGTACTGATGAAAATTTAACATTCATATATTTTAGATTCATTGCACACTAACTGAAATATTTCAGGTCTTTTATTGTCTTAATACGGATGATTTTGGCATACAGCTCATGAAAACCCAAAATTCCTATCTCACAAAATTAGCATATTTCATCCGACCAATAAAAGAAAAGTGTTTTTAATACAAAAAACGTCAACCTTCAAATAATCTTGTATAGTTACGCACTCAATACTTGGTCAGGAATCCTTTGGCAGAAATGACTGCTTCAATGCGGTGTGGCATGGAGGCAATCAGCCTGTGGCACTGCTGAGGTCTTATGGAGGCCCAGGATGCTTCGATAGCGGCCTTTAGCTCATCCAGAGTGTTGGGTCTTGAGTCTTTCAACGTTCTCTTCACAATATCCCACAGATTCTCTATGGGGTTCAAGTCAGGAGAGTTGGCAGGCCAATTGAGCACAGTGATACCATGGTCAGTAAACCATTTACCAGTGGTTTTGGCACTGTGAGCAGGTGCCAGGTCGTGCTAAAAAATGAAATCTTCATCTCCATAAAGCTTTTCAGCAGATGGAAGCATGAAGTGCTCCAAAATCTCCTGATAGCTAGCTGCATTGACCCTGCCCTTGATAAAAAACAGTGGACCAACACCAGCAGCTGACACGGCACCCCAGACCATCACTGACTGTGGGTACTTGACACTGGACTTCTGGCATTTTGGCATTTCCTTCTCCCCAGTCTTCCTCCAGACTCTGGCACCTTGATTTCCAAATGACATGCAGAATTTGCTTTCATCTGAAAAAAGTACTTTGGACCACTGAGCAACAGTCCAGTGTTGCTTCTCTATAGCCCAGGTCCCCCAAGGTCTGGAATTGGCCCTTCTCCACAATCTTCCTCAGAGTCCGGTCACCTCTTCTCGTGCAGCGTTTTCTGCCACATTTTTTTCTTCCCACAGACTTCCCACTGTGGTGCCTTGATACAGCACTCTGGGAACAGCCTATTCGTTCAGAAATTTCTTTCTGTGTCTTACCCTCTTGCTTGAGGGTGTCAATAGTGGCCTTCTGGACAGCAGTCAGGTCGGCAGTCTTACCCATGATTGGGGTTTTGAGTGATGAACCAGGCTGGGGGTTTTAAAGGCCTCAGGAATATTTTGCAGGTGTTTAGAGTTAACTCGTTGATTCAGATGATTAGGTTCATAGCTCGTTTAGAGACCCTTTTAATGATATGCTAATTTTGTGAGATAGAAATTTTGGGTTTTCATGAGCTGTATGCCAAAATCATCCGTATTAAGACAATAAAAGACCTGAAATATTTCAGTTCGTGTGCAATGAATCTAAAATATATGAATGTTAAAATTTCATCATGACATTATGGAAAATAATGAACTTTATCACAATATGCTAATATTTTGAGAAGGACCTGTATGCTTCCAATAGGTAAAATAATCAGGCAGCCTAGGATAAATTTTCACTGTTACACTGATGATACTCAGCTTTGCTTATCCATGAATCCTGATGAGCCCAACCAGTTAGATAGACTACAAGTATGTTTTGAAGACATAAAAACTTGGATGACTTTCAATTTTCTGCTTCTAAATTCAGACAAGACAGAAGTTGTCTTTGGACCGGAGTCTTTAAAAAAGAAACTGCTTGGTCAATCACTTAACCTGGATGGCATTAAATTGACCTCCAATGATAAAGTAAAAAACCTTGGTGTTATTTTTGACCAGGACATGTCATTTAAATCCCATATTAAACAGGTTTCTAGGATTTCCTTCTTTAATCTCCGGAACATTGCCAAAATTAGAAATATCCTATCCAGGAGTGATGCTGAAAAACTAGTCCATGCATTTGTTACTTCAAGGCTGGACTATTGTAATTCGTTACTATCAGGTTTTCCATAAAATGCAGTTAAAAGCCTTCAGCTGATTTAAAATGTTGCAGCAAGAGTTCTGATGAAAATTAAAAAGAGAGATCATGTTTCCCCTACTTTAGCCTCCCTTCATTGGCTCCCTGTTAAATCCAGAATAGAATTTAAAATTCTCCTCCTTACATATAAAGCCCTTAATGATCTAGCTCCATCATACATCAGAGATCTGATTGGTCCATATGTTCCTAACAGAGCACTTCGTTCTCAGACTGCAGGTTTACTGGTGGTTCCTAGAGTCTCTAGAAGTAGAATGGGAGGCAGATCCTTTAGTTATCAGGCTCCTCTCCTGTGGAACCAGCTCCCAGTTTTAGTCCGTGAGGCAGACACCCTGTCTACTTTTAAGGCTAGGCTTAAAACTTTGCTTTTTGATAAAGCTTATAGTTAGAGTGGCTTAAGTTATCCTGAACTATCTTCCTTAGTTTTACCTCCGTCTTCTTCCCTCCCTGTTGGATGGAGTAAGGGGGAGTCAGGTTTAGCCTAAACCGGCTCAGTTATGGTTGAGGTGCAAACACACCCTCCATTTCTGCTACCTGTATGACCCCTTCTCTTTTCCAATGGTTATGGTCAATCTGACAGAGAGAGGTATCCCAATCATTGTGGTTTTTAGTATAACAATGACCATCAGTGGGCTCTAGATGGACAAACTGTCTACTTTTAAGGCTAGGCTTAAAACTTTCCTTTTTGATAAAGTTTATAGTTAGAGTGGCTTAGGTTATCCTGAGCTATCTCTGTAGTTATGCTGCTATAGGCTTAGGCTGCTGGAGGACATAATGACCACTTTCACCCTCTTCGCTACATTCTCACACTGCTCTCCAATTTTGCATTATTTGCTGTTATTTCAGCTTTTAACTTTGTTCTCTATCTTTTCTCTTCCTAGAAGCTACACCTGGCCTGACTCTGTGTCTACCTGTGACACCTTTCTGGAGAGGGGCATCGTCCGAGCTTCTGCTGGCAACAACTTAATGCTCACCCTCTACCGATGATCTACATGGCCCTGTCTTTCAGTGTTTAACCCTTTCTCTCTTCTAGACATGGCGAGTGACTGAGCTTAATTGTAACAAACTCTATGTGCTCTCTTTCAGACTCTAACCTTGAAAACTGGCTCAGAGTTTTTGTTCTTTCTTTCTAGATAAAACGACTAAAGGAGCTACATCCATTAACATTTACTTTTCCTTCCCATTGAAAGGACTCCTGAATCAGTGCTTCTTTACTCTCTTTGTTTCTCTGCTCTGTTCTCTCAAACCCCCAGTCGGTCGTGGCAGATGGCCGCTCACACTGAGCCTGGTTCTGCTGGAGGTTTCTTCCTGTTAAAAGGGAGTTTTTCCTCTCCACTGTCGCTACATGCATGCTCAGTATGAGGGATTGCTGCAAAGTCAACACCAGTGACTGTCCACTGTCTCTACATGCTCATCCAGGAGGAGTGAATGCTGCAAGTCACTGACTGGATGCAATCTGCTGGGTTTCCTTAGATAGAAAAACTTTTTATCCAATTTGAATAAATGACTGAATCTGACTGCACTGTTCAATGATTAGGATTAATTGGAATGTATGTCCCAGACTTTTGTGAAGTGCCTTGAGGCAACATGTGTGGTGAATTGGCGCTATATAAATAAAACTGAACTGAACTGAATATATTTAAAAACTTTGTTACTTTAAACAGAAGCTTTGATGAATGTTTTTACATCTTTTACTAGGCCTGCACATAGACACAATCCCGTCTCAAAGGTTTGTGGATTTTTCTCTTGACCTCATAACTTGGTTTTCATGAAGACAAACACCATCAACTGTTTGACCTTCTGCAGACCTTCCTTGATTACATCCAATTAATTCAGTTATGTTCAGGTGGACTCCAATCACAGTGTTGAAGCCTCTCAAGGATCTCTTCTAGCTGTGGGATGCTCCACATCCTAATTACAGATGTCATAACAAAGACACTTATGTTAATCAAATACTTCACTCCTTTGATTTTTAATTTTAAAGGGTTTAACAAAACACTTTAACAACTTTGTCACTTGTCTGTATACAAATTAGGAAAACAAAATATATGAATGTCAAAAACTCTAAAGAACTTGAAAACCCTTCCAGTTTTCTGTGCAGGCAAGTAAAAGGTCAAATCACAGTGTTTGACTATAAATGTAGGCCAGGATGGTTTAGGCTACCCAGTGGCTGAATCTTGGTTTATATTGACAGTGGAAATCCCTCCAATGGGTCACACATACACCCCCTCTTTTTGACAAGGAATTATCACCTAGTTCCTTCTATTGTGCTTCATTTACTAAGTGACATTGACATTTAAAAGAGGAGCATCTTAAAAGTATAATGCAGACTAACCGTAATTACCTATCAATACTAACATACATTATAATTGAATCCAGACCACATACAGTCCATACACATACAGTATGAAAATGTTACTTAGTATCAAGTCACTACTGTGGGGTGTGTTAGAAACAATGAGCTCAACTCCATTTCAGGAGAAACTCTCTTTCTGTACCCGGGAGGCTTTTGTGACAGCTGGCCCAGGGGTCATCTCCCTTTCTGCGCCATTGTCCCCATGACCATTCAGCACAACCTAAAACCCAGCGCAGCAGCAGCACAACACAATCATGGCAAACTCCCACCGGCGGCCGTCGAGTCTGCATTTCAGCAAGTCAACTCTCGCTTCTGTAGAGTGAATTTACAGTGAATGGAACATTTTTTCACACTCATCCCCAGACAGCGTCAAATTGTGTGTTATAGCTGACACGCTCAGAGCTGAAATAGATTTTTCTCCCACACTTTGTCCATTTACAGCCAGAGTTTGTAATAGCATTGTGTAAATCTGCTAAAATGAACTCCCCTTTGCAAGTGGCTCTGAGTGAGAAATCCCAGGACATCAATGCATTTTTACTAATGTGACATGTCAGTCAATACTTATCATAGTGGTTATACGTATTTCTTTGCATCGAATCAATATACTATCACACATGAATATTTTGACGTAAAAAAAAAATTCTGTCTTTGAAATACCATAGTAATATTGCCTATTGCAGGTTTGTAGGATGCCCTGCTTGTGACCTCCAAACCTGACTGAGATCAGGGCCACACCGAAATATTGACTTTGTTGTCATTAAGCCACTTTGTAGCTAATTTGTTAAAACGATTAGTCATTGTTCATTTAGAAGATCTGTTTAAATCCTGATTAATGATTTAAGATTTTGGTCCAGTAATATAATAAACTAATAAACATAAATACTCAAAATAAGTTAAAAATTCTGTTTTTGTTTACTCTCCTCTTCAGTAAATATTTAGTGTAAAATAGTATGACTTTCCCTAAAATAAGGCCAGGCCAAAGTGGTTTCTCGCGCTGCACAACTGGAAATCAACTAAACCCTCCAGATTATGGGTCAGCTGTATTCGCAAATAAAACCCAACTAAAAGGAATTAGAACAGAGTATTATTTACTTCTTAATATCACAGATTAGAGCTATATACATGTACATCTTAAAAGATTGGAATATTGTGAAAAGTATATGTTTTGCCTAAGTGTAATATCAGCTAAACCTGGTCACCAGCTGATTTCTTGGTGTATCTCTAAATAGTTTTGTGTAAAACAGGGAGACAAGGCTATCCACATGGTTTGTTCAGTACAGTTTTGAAGCAGCTTCACATTGTTCAAGCATTTTTTTATGAAAACAAATGAAACACATTGATTGGACAAACAGGACTTTGTCTTTGAGATCGAAAAATAAGATTATTTTCAGGAGAACGGCAGATTGATCACAGGAAATTAAGCTAACTAATATCCTCATAATGACATTTTGGACGATTCTATTAATATATTAATCTAGAAGATCAGATTAGTTTCAGAGGTGTTGTGGAGCCAGAGCTCTCTAAGATTAATTCTTATGGCAATTTCAAATTAACTTTACCTTTCAAAGACAGCTGCTGCCTCCACTGTGTACCATCAATGCACAAAATTGGCACATTAGGTTGAGCTTATAATATTCTTGCTATAAAGGTTGGATATAGGCATGTCATCTATTATTTTATGAACAAATGGAGCATGATTGTCCATTGATTCTGTAATTACTCAGATTACTTATTCCAACGTATTCAGTGATCTTATTAAACACTCCCTTCCCTCTACTATAGGTTACTGTTGCTGTATCTATAATTTAAATATGTCTTTCCCTTTTTGGCCAATTGTGTGCGACGCAATATGATGTGGCAAACTTGTTAGCAAACAGTTCCTTAATAAAACATCATGCAGACTCTGAGTAGCATTTCTGGTCTTCCTTGAATCCTTAGATATATATAAATGGCTCATTACCTGCTAAATGAAGCACATGTGTTTGCAAACTGCATGCTAAATTTCCTGTTTGATGACTGGCATGTGGCATTAGGTTGCTTTTTAGTATGCTGTTTGCTGAGAAACAATGCAGATGAAAGCAGCGAGAGTGAAACAACAAAGTGGCAGACCACTGAGTAAAACATCAAGCTTACAAAGAATGTGAAGCTCTGTGGTTTGGTTTATTGCAAAAGAGAAATAAACTAAACATTTTCTTCTGGAACACTGACAAACTATTAATTTTACCAGACTTGTGTCATAGTAAAGTAAAATAAACATAGTTCTCAATATGCAGGTTTACTAGTTATTTTTGGAATGTGCAAAATCAGACCAGGAGACAGACCCTGGTTCTCCAGGTTTCTCTCTTTGGGAATTAGCTCGGGGTGCAGAATGCTAACACACTCTCTTCCTTTGAAGCCAATCCTTAAATTTATTAAGAGTAACCATTTTCTGTGCCAGGCAAATTAATTGGTACCTCTTGTTAAGATGTGTAAAAACTTAAATTAAATGCATTTTTTATTACAGTAGAATACTCACACAATTAAGAAATTTGAAACAAACCTGACCTTTAATTTAAGTACATTCATTAAGTAGGGACAAAAATGTTTAAAAGAAAAATGGGTGAGTGATCATTTTTTTCACAAAGTTACTGGTAGCGGAGTTGTTTGCATCCCTGCTGTCAGTAGTTTCTACAGCCCTCTTTTGGCAATATAACCGCACTTATCACAAGGTTGGAGCAAAACGTAAGAGGCTCTTTGACCATTCCTCTTTTCAAAGACTTTCTAAGGTTGTTCAGAATCCCAAGTCATTTTTATCCTCTCTTCTCTTCAATTTACACTAAGGTTTTCTATCTGATCCAGATCTGAAGACTATAATAATCTCGAAAGCTTGATTTGGTCTGGTGGTCATTTCTTAGTTGATTTTGCCATATGTTTTGGATAATCTGGCTGAAAGACCCATAGACAACCCATTTTCAGTTTTCATTTTCAGTCCACCAGATTCCTATGTAAAATGTCCTAGTATGTCAAAGAATTCATGATGCTATGCACTGGGCTGAGGTTCCCTTGGCCTTAGTAGAAAAACAGTCCCAGAGCACCACAAAGCCTCCACCATGCAGTGGTAGTACATGTAGAACTACCATTACAACAGTGAGCTTTGGAGATCTTTTTAACCTCCTTTACTATTCTCCTCACTATGTGTGGTGGCATTATAAATATTAGTCTTCCTTTAGCCTAGTTGCCAATGGCTAAAAGAAATAGGCATCTGTGTTCCATCATTCCCCAGGAAAAAGAAAGTCATGGATTACCAATTAAAAGTTCCTACATTGATCAACTTTTAAAAAACATATTAAATAGCTTTAGTTACATTTATTTTAAAGGAGTTATTAGGAGTACCAATAAACCCAACTCTGCCACTGTTGAATTTGCTAAAAACTATTATCTTTAATTATTACATTTTGTTTTTGATAATTTGTCAAATTTGTCAACTGTCTCAATGACTTGACTGTGTGACTCCTTTGTTAATATGATTATCATCTACTAATACTATTGTTACTCAGGGTTTTAATGCTATGATACTTTAAACTATGTTTTGTGATGGTTTTATTCTTTGTGAATCACATAGACTTCTACTTGAAAAATGTGATATGAACAAAGCTGATTTAACCGTTGTACAAATCTATAGGTGACACTTCTTCCCTAAATTAGATGAGATGAAGTTATTTTACAATTTGGTGGGAAGAATTATTGTTTTTAGCATATTTGTCTGAAATATAAACTAGCCAAATGTGTGCTTCCTGTCTTTTTTTTAACTATACTGCATTAAATAACTAGTCTTTTAAGTCTCAAAACTGAATATTTCAAACAGGAGACGTTTGATTTTATAAACTTAAGTCAAGTGCTTGTGTGGGATTTAGAATTCATAGATTACTTGAAAGTGTTGATTTGAAGTAGATGTTTGCCAACAGAAGCACTTTACCCCAAATCCTGAGAAGAGGTTTTGTGATTAACTCACCTGCATTTTATTTTTTGTTGTTTTTCCACCAGTCGAACACTTCTTTTAACCGTGACAAGGTGAAAGCTGGTACCGGTCGGCGATTCCTCGGTGGTCTTCTTGATGATACTTCCTATTGCTACACTCTGGAGGTGTCCTTCTACGGCTATATGACAGTTGCCAGCACCGCCCCTGTGCCATACTCTGAGGAGATTTGTATCCTTCATCGTGTGTAATCCGTGAGGCTCAAAATGCATAGAACAGCAATAACTGTCTCATGTTATTTGTTCTCTCTTCTCATCTGACACTGACACATGCTTGCAATCATCAAGATGCTTGAATCATTATTTTATTGTTGTTTTGTGCTTAATTGGGAATATGTGCATGCATTTGTGACTCTGCATGTCAAGTCATTTGTACTTGCTAGAGAAGCAAGTTGCTCTTTTGTTGCCTTTTGTTGCGACAGATGTGCAGTGGCAGAATGCGGATGATATCTGCATCTATTGATTTCATTTACAAAAGAGAAAAAAAGAGAAGGGCCTTTGTCGACATGTGTAGCGCTGCGTGTGTGCACGGTTGAAGCTTGGAATAAACAGTGAAACAAACAATAGTCCCATCAGCTTCAAGCATGCACAAACAAGCACAGATGGATTTTAGCACTGAAGTCGAAGGTCCCAGGTGCCTTAATGGAGCCAGATAGGAAGGAAGTTTTCCTTCGTCTGACCTTCTCAGAGGCGAGGACCTCCTGAAAGCTGGCTGTTAGTGGTGCGATCTTACCGATAGAGTGATCGAGAAGAAGGGGAAAGAGATTTTGATAACGACAAGGGCCCTACACATGAGGAGTATGTGCTCTCATGCACTTGCACTGCAGGTGGAGGGGCAGCTTGGTATTAACGCAGCCCTAGTGCCCTCTAGTGCCAAGTACTGGTGGTCTCTTTTAGTATAGATGAGGCACGGTTAATTAACACACAAGTAGTAAGCAATTTAAAGATCCATTCCACATACTGATCAGCAAAACTCTTTAAGGTGATGATTTTTTTTTTTTAACAAACAAAAATGTATTCTGTGAGAAGAGAACGAAGCAAATGTGTAACAGTCAGGCCATCTCCTTTCAGCTGGTTTAAAGTTATCCTCTGAAGTCATCAGATCTATAGATGTTAGTTGTCATCATATTAAGGTAGAGTCCATGTGCATGTACCACAACAGCCAGGCATTCAGGTGCATTGATAGGAATATAGAGGAGCAATAAAGGCCCATAAAAGGTTGATCATTGTGTGTACATATTCTAAATCTAATAAGTGTCATTAATAAAAAAACAATTTTCTTATCATACTCAAAACTCTGTTTTAAGGCAAAAATATTTGTCAGGGAGCCCTAACTGCATACGTCATAAAAAGGAATGAGAGGAATATCAAAGTTATTCTCAGAATCACAATATTAATATTTTAGTTGATCATATTGGATCTGATTACTAATACAATATATATAATTATTTTACTAGTAATCTCAACAATATATTTTAGTGTTTAATTAAATAGAAAGTAATGAAAAAAAATCACATAAATATGAGCTCCAAGTCTCCAAATAGAATTCCCAAAGACAACTGAGAATGAAGGTTCATATCATCATTAGCTGATTAAAGATTTAAAATTTCTATAAATGTCACATTTATCTGAGGTAAACACAAGTAAACACAATTATTTGTACAGACTTATGTCTGAACAAAAGTTGGAAAGAGAAGAAAAGCAATTTATTTAAATGGAGGAAGACCTTTCAGGTACTGCAGGTTCCAACACCAGAGAACAGCCTCTCTATGAACCAGACTGGGTGCCTGGACCTACAGTTCTGAACATCCCTTTCCACAGCTTACAGGGCGGGAATAATCTCTTGCACATCAATCCGACTCAGCCTCAAAAGTGTTTCTCCAAGGTGATAGAGGCTGTTTATCTGGCACAGGTTGGACATTCTGAGGAATTCTGTGGAATTCAGAACCGAACTGTAAGACTGTAAAATAAATAATCTTACTGGATGAACTGGATTCTAGTCTTTACCACATCTGCACAAAGGTAAAATAAAACAAAGCTTGCTGGAAGGTTAGACAGTTGACAAAAACTAATGTTAAGGAGAATTTAAACAACAACCAAATGGATCAGTGTTGATCAACTCTTCTCATTCTCTTTTCAGCTTAAGCTCTTTACACTGAAGGGGGAACCTAGAGGTACCTAGCATGCTTAGCTTAGCTTAGTGTAAAGCATGTTACTTCGCAAAAGAAACTCATTAAGAAAAATGATTTCTGCTTTTTCTTTCAAATATTATGATGAAGGCCATTTGCACAAGTCTGAGTGTTTCTAACATGACAGGGTTAGGATATCTGGAGTCTGTGCTAAACATACAACCCGGAAGATAGAGAAGAACTTGTAGAAGATTAAAATAATTTAGCCCTACAGTCCATATTTCTTTAACTGTTGCTTTAACATTTTGTCACATCACAACCACAAATGGCAATGTATTTTATTTCAATTTTGTGAATAAACAATAATAAGCGCTTTAGCCTAAACATACTGTGGTGGCGACATCATGCTGTGGAGATGACTGTTCTTTCTCATAGTAGCTGGTCAGAGTTGATGGGAAGATGCTGACCAATACTGGAAAAAACCTAATAGAGGGAGCAAAAGAGTAGGGTAGGGGTGGAGGTCTACCTTCCAGCAAGATCATTCACCTAGAGCTACAATAGAACGGTTTAGAGCACAGTATGCTTATGTTCAGAATGATCCAGTTAATTCCAGACCTAAAATAAATTGAGAATATTTGGCATGACTTGAAAAATTGCTATTCAGACACTATTCCTTCATTACGTTATGCACTACTTTGTGTCTGGGTCTTCACATACAATCCCAAATAATATACACTGTGGTTGTAAAGTGACAAGAAATGTAATGTGAAAAAGGGCTAAGAATACTTTTGCAACCCCAGCGTACCTGTCCAGGAATGTGTGTGTTTGAGAGGACAGGTTGCTGAGGAGGAGGAGCTACAGAGATTGGGCAGGCAGCAGGGGAACATAATATACAGTGGAGATTGGGGTCAGGCAGGTTGAAGGAACAGACCATGTCACTTTTTACGCCCCAGCAGTCTGCTTGATGGAGCGTGTAAATCATCAACAGAGACCTTTAGCATGCCCACCCCACCACCCTCTACCTGCCCCTCTTTTCCTCATCTCACACCAACACATTCCTCCAAACTAATTCACGACAAATAAAAACCTTCGGCCCATAACCACAGCCACCTTCCCAGTGTCTTTCCTCACCTTTTCATCTGTCCTTTCTAACCTTCCTCACCACGGTGACTTGCATCCACCGAAATTGAAATCTTAACCTTTCAAGCAGCTAAGACTTTTGTCACAGTTTGAATGTGCTCAAGAAAATGTGTGATACGCTTTCTGTGGCTATGTGTGTTTGTTTTTGATATCTCTGCTGCACTCTTTTCTCCTCTACAATGTCCTGTCCTCTCTCATCCCATCAGCCACAACGTAACGGCTCATTATATCATCTAGTCAAGCTGAGAATGCTCCTCTCTGAAACAGCAGGGACAGCTTTTCTTGTGTGTATGACTTTTTATCGTCCTCTAATCATTTAACAACCATGTTTGTTTGTTACCCAGTGTAACTGTTCTTCAGCCTGTGACTACAACATCCATAAGTCTTATGGGGTGCTTTATATCAATTTGTACCTGTTTAATTTTTCACATTTTGTCATTTTACAAGCACAAACTTCAATGTGTTTTGTTGGGATTTAATTGAAAGACAAAGTAACAAAAATTATGAAGTGGAAGGAAAATTTTATAGGGCTTTCAACAGTTTTTACAAATATAAAACCTCGAAAGTTTGGTTGGTATTTGTGTTCATCCCTCTTACTGTGATACCCCTTAATAAAACCCAGTCCAACCAACTGCTTTCAAAGGTGTTCTAATTAGTATATGGCTGGAAACCTACTGAGAAATGATCATCCACCTAAGCTGACTGAGTGACCAAGGAAAGCATTAATCAGAGAAGTCTCGAGGGCAATGGTAACTCTGGAGGAGGAAAATACATTTACAACTCAGGATGATCTATTGACAGGACAACTAGTAGTCATGCACTCAACAAATCTGGCTTTTACTGAAGAGTGATAAAAAGAAAGCCATTTAAAGTTCTTAAAATTAGCTACACACCGTGTAGAAGAGATAGCAACCATATGGAAGAAGGTGCTTTGTTCAGATTAGATCAACACTGAAGTTCTTTGCTTACATGCAAAACAGTGTAAATGGAAAACAAACACTGCACATCACCCAGAACAAATACCCACACTGAAACTTGGTGGTGGCCGCATTATCCTGTGGGGAAGAACACGTGTTGGAACTTACAATTTACTTAAGACTGGGGTTGGAGGTTCACCTTCCCACAATGCAAAGACCCTGAACTCACAGCCAGAGCTACAGTGGTGTAGCTCAGAACATATTCTCTTATTAGAATGCCCCAGTCAAAGTCCAAACTTAAATCTAATAGAGAATGTGTTGCAAGACTTGGAATTTGGTTGCAGACAGAGACTGTCCATACAAAGAATGAGGATAAACAAAAGGCAAGAGATCCCCATAAAGACATGTGGCTGTAAGGGTGGTTTGACTAGGTATTGACTCAGGGATGCTGAAAGCAAATGCATGCTACATTTTTGAGATTTTCTTTTCAAATTCCCATTCCACTTGAACTTTGCGTTGATCCATCACAAAAAATCAAATGAAATCCATTGAAGGCTTCGCGTGTAATGTGACAAAATGTAAAAGAGTTTAAGTGATCTTTTTTTACTTATTTATAGTACAAAAACCTTGGTTTCTGCTGTCCAGACCGTAAAGTTTGAATATAAGTGTAGAGCAGATCAAGGTTGAAGGAATCTGGGATCTTGTTCAAAACACAGCTTGATGTTTTCTCTGTGTATGAGTGCACTTCAGTATGCGGGGATACAGTAGATGCATTTTATGTATGATTACACAATGTACTTATCTCTTATTTGCATTTCTGTTTTGTTTTCTATGTTGCTTTGAAGGAACTTTTAAAAGTAATTGAGGGCAGAATGCGTCCCTGAAAGATTAGGTTTTTGTTTTTGTTGCAGTCAGTCGAGAGATTTTACCATGTTCAGATTTTCACTACTGAAGGACAACTCACTTTTCAGACTTTCCAATTCAGCAAGCTTGCAGATTTTCACCAGAGGTTGAGTTTTTCACTTGCAGTCTAATCAAGCAGAGCATTGTTGGGCTGCTCAACAGCTCTGAGTGACGTCACAAGTTGATAGCTGCGTCACCTCTCTGCATGTGTGTGATGTCTGACTGTCGGCCGACGCAGCAACACTTGATGTGCACGTCACCGTAACAGCAGGACTCCGTGAATGCCAGAGCTGCCAGTGGAAAAACAACATGCATCACTGAACCTGACACCCAACGCAGAGGCTGTGACAAGTATGCAAATGATATAGCTGGGAGGCAAATATGCTTCGCTACCACCCATCATGCACATCACATCACACGGATATGCACAAATGGCTAGGTGCTCGCATATGCAAGCAAGCAAACACACACAGACACACACATTTATGCACACGGTTGATTGCACAAATATTGTCACCATGCTCAGATGAACAGGTGTCCTCACATGAGTTCTCCCAAAAATGTAAAAGCCGACATGCCCAAATCCATGGATATTGTTGAGGTTTTTGGACAAACCGATAGGTCCGGAGTTCTTGGAAAGTCTGAAAAAGTTTGAAAACATAATTTGAACAAGAAAGACTACACTTTTAAAGATTCTTTCAGTTTGGGTAGCTGCTGCAAACAGTTTAAAGCAGAAGGAGTGTACGGGGACAACAAATGTACTGAAAGAATCTTAATTAGCAAATGTTAACATTTACTTAAGGTTTAGTGAAGTCCCATATTTGAACAATTAAAATGTTAGGAATGGACATAGATGGAGGTACTTAAACTAGATAACCTTAGCTGACCTGGTATTAGACTACACTGATGGCCAAGAAATAAAGAATGTGACACCGGTCCTGAGACATCTTTAAGAGCAATTAAACAAAATACACAATATGGTTTTCCTCCTTTGTATTATTCTCAGATTTTCTTCTGTCCCTTATTTTAAAACATACATGTGCAAATGACAAAAAAAAAAGAGTATAGAAAAGCATGAACTTTTAAACTATAGAAGGCTAAAAGTGCCTCAGTCCAATAAATCCACAAATTTTACATTTGTTATTCTTTTCTTAAAAAGAACAGAGGCCTTCCTCAATTTTCTTACACTTATTATTAAAGTTAAAGAGCTTGTATATCTAACAGGGACAGTTTGTTCTATCAGGGATTAAAATCAGCTCCTTTTTGTCCTCTTGGGCCTCTGGACGTGAGGTCTTTCACTGTGTTGATTTGATACTGGGGACAAAAATGTCCCTTTCCGTATTGCTGTTGTTGACTATCCTTGTAATTAGCATTGATAATTAGCTCTCTACGTGTCAGTGCACTGACAGGACCTGCCAGTCGCCCATATTGATGGCTCGAATGTCCCCTTGCTTGTCTCCTTGTTAACTCCCATCCAATCTAGACAGCATTTTGAACGTGTCTTGTTAATTCCACCACTAGGGGCCTTGTTGTCTCTTCGTCACGTTGTCTCACTGTCTGGGAGGACGGGGGACGAGGAATGAGCCGCTGAAAGATGCTAAATGTGCTGACTGCAAACAGCTGCAGTAAACAAGTCATGTTCCACCCCTGTCTCTTGTCTCCCATGCCCCGTAATCTCATCAGCGTCTAACCTGGCACGCCCTTGAGCCATGACAATGACCTGTGATTGATTAGACAAGACCATTATTGTGTACAAAGAATACCTGTCCATGAGAGGCAGGCAAGATGCTGACACACAGCATACACCCCCTCTGACCTCCCGACAGTGAATAATAATATTGATAATAAGAGTTTATTACGCAATCTAAACACTATGATTAGGATTAGTCAATGTGAATATTTAGCAGAGATTGCTTGGATGTTAATTCAAGCTTAAAGTGCTGTGAATAAGTATTTTTCACCCTATTTTTGCTTTTTTTTTTTGTCACACTTAAAAGCTTCAGTGCATCAAACTAATTTCAATATCAGACCATTTTAACCTAAGTAAAAACTATTTTCAAATGAGGATTTCTTTTATCACCTGTAAAAGGGAAACGTTATCCAAACCAACATAGCCTGTTAGAAAATATACTCGCTACTCTTTTAAAATCATGAATCAATTTGGATCAAGTTAACTGATGATTTAACTGAATAGCCACACCCACGCCCGATTACTACCAGACTTGTGGAATTAATAAATCATTTAAATAGAACCTGTCTGACAACATGAAGTAGGTAAAACAGATATTGTTTGGACTGACGAGACAAAACAGAAACCTTTTGGAAGGTGTGTATTTCATCAAACATGCTAAAAAATAAATGAATAAAGAAGTGTTTTAAAGCAGCTTAACCAGAGTCTGGATTTAAAGCAAATTTAGACACTCAGGCATAACTTTGAATAGGCTGTTCTTTATTGAAAACCCTTCAGGATGGCTGTATAAAAAATTTTTGCAAGACGAGTGGGCCAAAATTCATTCACTGTAATGTAAAGACTCATTGCCAGTTATCGCAAATGGTTGGCAGCAGTTCTTGCAGCCAGGCATGCCACTCCTAGTTGTTGGGTTCAGGGTGCAATTACATTTTCATAGGGCCAGGTTGGTTAGGATACATTTTTTTTCTTAATAACTAATCTTCATTTGAAAACTTCATTTTATCCTTGTCTGATATTAAAATTTGTTGGATCTGAAACATTTAAGGGTTTTGTAAATACATTTGGTAAAAAAAATTTGAAAATGTCAAAGTGCAATACGAACCATTGCCATGGAATGATTCACATGTGTTTGCCTTGTCTGATATTAAAATTTGTTGGATCTGAAATATTTAAGCGTAACAAAAAAAACAAACAGCTGAAACGTATAAGGGGGCACATTTTTTTCACAGCACTGTGGATATTTTGAGTATCTCCATGCCACCCAACAGTGTAATCCAAGCTACAGCTTTCCTGGCTCCCATACACATAACTTCCTGCTGCATCAATGGCTTCGTTCCAGAACCTACGGTTTCCCCCAGCGCCAAGCCAAGCTGCAGTCAGGGCATCCTCCGTGTCTCCGACCACATACCCAATGGAAGAAGTTCTCCTTCAGAAGCTGACCGTCCATCACAAAACCTCCTGTAATAGACGGTGAGTCGTGACGAGACAAGCTGAGAGGCCATCTGCGCGCGGTGGGGTCCGTGAGATATTTTTGTCGCTGAGTGTGCCTGGCTGCAGAACTGGCAGCAAACTCTGCTGATGAAAAAAAACAGGAAAATCAAAAAACTTTCCAGAGGTCAAAGTGGAGACATCAAGGATGGAATGAGGATTTAACGTAGAAGCTGATTTTTTTTTTGCAGAATTTTAAGAGTCAGAGGGCAAATGAGATGATGTATAAAAGAAAGCAATAATTTTCAAAGCGTGCAGACTTTAATTTACCTGGGAGTCATTCAAGTTTGGTCTATCGAAAGGTAACTGTTGGTAAATAGTTTAACACTAAAAATAACATTTCCCCATGACATATTACAAAGAGTTTCATCATCCAAGGTGTATAATTTTACACAATTATTCAGAGAATCCAGGGAAATCTCTGCTCACAGAGACTGATAATCAATTATGGCAATGATAGCAGTGATCTTGAGCCTTCAGGGTGCCCCATTTAAAACAGACATAGCCTTTAGCAGAAATTTATATTGAAACTCCAGGATACATTGAAAGAAGAATCACAAGGTATCATGGAAATCTGATTCTAACAGTGCAGTGGTTGAGTTAAATAAAATAAGTGGCTTGTGTCTACATTCTTCAGTGTCCTTTTGAAATAAAGCTGTGTTTCAGTTTGTTTTGCCATTATAAGCTCCTGTAGTGCCTCCCAGAGGAATGTTCTGTGTTCTGTCTAGAATGTGATGATGAAGGAGCTGTAGCGCCCAGTCTGTTTGTGGACAGTTTGTGAGGAAAAAAATATTTGATCCACCAGGGTTCCCACACAGTCTGAAAAGTATGGACTTTGTTCAAAGTTTTTTCCAGGCCTAAATAAGTATTCGAAAATAAAAATGAAGTATGGAGTCTTTTTTTGCTTTCCCATTGTCTAACAGTTGTCCTTCCTTCCTTAATGTCTATACGACTTAGCATTTTGCTGGTTCCATAAAGCATGCCTAGTATAGAAATATCTGCCATAAATTCACAGTTGTTTTTTGTGTTGTTTTTTGCAGGGGGGGTCATATTTGAAAAAGGGTGAAGTGAGAACTCTTAAAATTAGAGCCCTTAGAAGTAAAAATGTCTAACGTAAAACGTGTGAACCCCATAACCACATTATGACATGCAGGTTGTTCTAGTCCTTAAATGTTTGGGATGATTGTGCTAAACAGAACTATAATCAATAAAAAGCGGTCTGACTTAAGTGCTCCATTTCTCCAGAAACTTCAGTGTAATGTGAATTAGTGATGTCCTCTTCTCTAGATCAGTTGGCCCCTGGAGTTGTACTGAGGGCAGGATAGATTTTACTATGTTGTACTGAGTTTCTCAAAGCACTTCAAGACAACCAATGTCAGCGTTATTGGTCTCTAGTCCTTTAGATCACAGGATTTTTGGGGATAGGAATAATGGTGGCAGATTTTAAGCAGGAAGGAATAGTGGTGTCAGTTTGGACACACACACACAGAAACAGTGCAGATCTCGCCTAACGAAAGGCTCCCAGACAGCCAGATGGTGAATAAACTGTATTCTGGAGACATGTGGAGAGGTTTTCCATCAGCCTGTGGTGTAAAGAAGGATGTCCAGTGCTGACTTGTGAACATACAAAGGCCAAATGGTGGCACTAACCACAGAGGGGGCTGCTTGCTCATTCACAGTTCTAATTTGCCAAGTGTGTTAGTTGTGTGTAGGTGTTGCTTGAGATTCTTTGGGGAAAACCATTTTAAAACTAAGCACCCAGGCTGCCTGTTAGAACTGCAAATGTATTATGATCAACTACTGTAAATGTTTATCATGTAGTGTAAAAAAGTTTTTTTTTTTGTTTTGTTTTCCTTTTGCACAGCTAAGACAGATGGATAGTTCATTACATGTTAGGCTGTATCTGAGTATCAACAAGGTAATGACCAGAAGAAAGATGATGACACTCTGCTGCTTCATCAATTTACAGACAGGTGAAGGATGGAGGCAGCCAAACATCAGTGGCACAAGATTAGGAAAAACCCTCATGGATCTGTTTGTTCTGTGTCTGAATGCATTTGGACATTACACATGGATGGAAGATGGTTGAAAGGGGAGGATGAGATGTATTGAAACAGACTGGCAGCTTGTATTAATGTGTTTTCCTAGTGCACTCACTTCAGCAACTCGATAAAATTTACTCCTTGTAGTGGCAATGTTCTTATTTATCCGTATTCACCATATCCTCACTCTTGGTGATTGGGAACATTGTTGGCATTCAGCGTTCTTCTGTTTCTTCATTATCTGAAACTGACTGGCACCATTACTTGCCCTGCTGTCCTAATAATCACAGGCTTGGCAAAAGCACTCATAGCTGCTCGACTGTTTTATAAAAGCATCCAAGTTATTGATAGGGTTCCTAATGTAGTAAGGGACAGCTGAGATGATGTGTGCACTCACCTCTGAATTTAAATTAGGCTTCAGTTTATAAGTAATTGCTTTGTCTGACTCATACCAGTGTCATACATTTGTCTGATGTGAGTAAAATACAGTCAATTTAGCCCAACTTATGTTAGCAGTGTGTTGTAGGCTGAACATTTGCACTGCTCGTTTCTTTAGGTGCTTGTTTTTAGTTATTTATTGCTGATCCCCAGGTTTGTTGGCAAGAACAAACACTGTGTTTTAAGCCTTTTTCATATGCATGCTGCATATGTCTGAGGATTTATTCATGTGACACATCATTGATCTAAAAAAATGCAATATGCTGTAAATACTCATACATTTTTAAAGTTTTATTTGCAGGCTGTAGTGTTGTTTAGTGCGCAAATTTTGCACCTGATCTCCTGATTCTCAGGAGATGGGGTGAAAAAATAAATCACACATTCATCCATCCCATCCATTTTCTTAATCTTTTCAAAAATACACAAAATGTAGAGCTTTCTGGCAAGGTCTAGTCATTTCATCCCTTTACCATTTAACTTTTGGGTACAACAAGAAGCCAACTTCCTGGGGATGTTTCATACGAGCCATATGTCCAGGGGAACATTTTGTATTGTTATTTAACAAATGACGATTTTTCTATTATCTCTTCATATTCTACTATAAAGAAGCATGATTATATGACTATGATAAGTATTAGCTACCAGCATGGTGCCACTCAGTTATTTTGATTTGATCAGGGGTTATAATCTCTCATGTAAGAGTAAACAGGGCCATACAGGAATCACAACCACAATCAATATACATCTACTGTATTGTATAATATTTAGAAAGTAAAGTACATTAAAACTAAACCATATGGGTCATTTTCTGACATATTGTTTGAGTTTTTGATTCAGTGATGTGCCTGCAGCCATTTGATCAGTTTCATACTGGTTTTTCTTGCTGCCTTGGTGACACATCTAGTTTTGCATTGATTAGCCTCAGACAGAGGAAAAGTCTTGGTTTTCTTCAGTCTACAGTTGAAACCAGATGTTTACATGCACTGTATAAAAATACATAACGTTTTTTCCTTACTGGCTGACATGAAATGTTCCTAAATGGTTTAGTACATGAATATGAAATGCTTTGTTTTATTGGTGCAAAACAGATGTAGTTGTGAATAAATGGCAACGTCTGAGTGAAAAAAGGTGAAGGGATGAATTGGCCCAGACTCCCCTCACACAGAGTATTCTGACTTGTCAGTCTGGAAAATAAAAAGCACATGTGGAGTATGGTTTTAAGCCAGCCGTTTTGTTCTTTCTGGGGGATAAGAGCGTTTTATGCTTTGAAATGTTTGCCAGTTTATGCTAAGTCTCTGGGAGGTATTGCTCTGAAGCTTTTAAGTAAAACAGCTGCCTCCTGCTAAGAGCAGTCAGGAAAACAAAGGGAAAGCTACAAATTATAAAAAATTACAGCACTCAACAATATTATGCTTAAAGGTTCTGTTGGATAGAAGGTGCCATCTGAATAAGTCAGGACAGGATTTTTGTGTGGTTTCTCAACATGAGACTCCTCATCTTGCATGATATTTTAGGTCCCATTGTTCGCACAACTCATTTTCTACCACATTTATATTTACTCCACATGTTCCATTTGGTCATGTGTGTTTGTCCGGCTGCGTTTTCAAAATGTTCAGTTTCAGGAGTAGAATAAGCCTTAATTCCCTATCCTTAGATATGAAGCTGGGTAGGAATGTGGCTCGAACTTTCCTGGATTATTACAAACTCAGCAACCTCAT
Organism: Girardinichthys multiradiatus; assembly: GCF_021462225.1. Lineage (NCBI taxonomy): Eukaryota > Metazoa > Chordata > Actinopteri > Cyprinodontiformes > Goodeidae > Girardinichthys > Girardinichthys multiradiatus. Next base: position 27,505,091 of record NC_061802.1, read on the forward strand.
CAAGGACAACAGACCAACTAATATTCACAGGTATAACTTTATGGCAGTATTAAAACAAAACAAAACAAATTCTTTTCTGTTGCTGTTCTGTGATTGTAATGCCACAACCTGTGTAAACCATGATGATATGTTTTTGTGTGCAGCACTGATGGTATGTCCCAGACAGGCAAAAGCAAGACTGGTGTTGGCAGAGACACAAGCGACAGGAAATCGGAGAAGAACCAATGTTCTGGACGCTCGTAGATGCAGACTGAAGCATTGTGACAAGAGGATCCTTCAGACTTTGCATTAATGGTTTCCAAATCTCCTTGACTATCTATCCATACATCTATCTTTTATTAGTATTGTCCGCGGTCTCTGAAAGACTAGGTCCAGTTACTAATCCAACACAAACTATATTCACAAACACTCACACCTAACCATGTGTATCTTCAGTTAACTTAATGCATGTTCTCGGACTGTTAAAAGAAACTAAACATACACACGCACGCACACGCGTGGGGGGGGGGGGGGGTCAGATGAAGCCCTAAAAGTTATTTAAGGCCGCTTTTTTTGTTGAGAAAATATATTTGTTAATGTAATGATTGACTTGTTGTTTTTTGTCAATTCATTAAATATTTAACCACTTCATACTTCTGGTCTACTTGGTTTTGTTGCAGTGCTGTAAAGCCTATTGTCCTGAGATTAATATAGATTACAGAGATGTAAAGCAAAGTGTTCTCTATATTTCTCATGCTAAATCCTTGGACATGAATTGTGAAATACACTGGGCCACACATTGTCTTAAGGGAAAATATTTACACCTTTTAAAGTGTTTTACATTTTGTTCTGTTTACAACCACAAACTCCACTGTATTTAACCAGGATTATATATTGTAGAACAAAGTAGTACATTATTGTGAAGTGAAAGGAAATCATATGTGGTTTTCAAAATCGTTTACAGAAATTTAAAAACTATGAGGTGTATTGTATTCAGCACCCTTAGAAATTACTTTCTAGAACCTATCTATTGCTTCATATGTAGGTTTTTTAAGGATTATGCCTCTACAAGCATTGCACTCTAAAACCTGGGATTTTGTTTTCTAGTCTTCTTTACAAAATAGCTGAACCTCCATTAATTGCATAGAGAACATGTGTGAACATCAATATTCAAAGGAAGTCTACTTGAACACACAAATATCCTTGGATCTAAAGCATTCCACTGTCCTCTGGCTGTATGTTTATTGTCTTTTGCAGCCACAGATTTGCCCTGTTTTTCGGCTTCCCAGTCCTAAGGAATACAGCATACCCACAGCATGATAGTGCTACCACCATGTTTCACATTGAAGATGTTACCATGTTCATGTGTAGCTTGTTTTCCACCATGTATAGTGTTTTGTAAGGAGGTTTAAATTGTATGATTTGGTCTCATCTGACGAGCACATTCTTCCAGCTGTTTGCAGTGACCTCTACATGGCTTGCGTTAAATTGCAAATGAGACTTTTTATGGTTTTCCTCAGTAATTACTTTCTTCTTGTCACTTTTCTTTTAAGGTGAAATTGGAAGAATCCATGACTAAAAGTTGTACTTTGAACATATTCATCCACCTGAACCAAATGATTATCAGGAGTCTTGTGGCTACTTTCCGGATGAATTGCCTGGCCTGTCAGTTTAGGTGGTCGAGTATGTCCTTTCCGTTTTCTGATTAACTAAACAGAGTTCACTGAGATGTCCAAAGCTTGGGATATTGATTTATAGCCAAACTCCAACTTTAAACATCTCCACAATCATATCCTGTGTGTTCCTTGGTCTTCACGACGCTGTTTGTTCATCTTCTCTAACAAACATCTGACATGACCACAGAATGGCTGGATTAATAGTGAAATCTCATTAAACAAAGGTTGGCTGCATTAGGTTATATTTAGGGCAAAGGGGCATTACAAACCCATGCCACACCATTTAGTATTTGTAAAAAAAAAAAAAAAAAAAAAATTCATTTTTCCTCCCATTTTACCAATATGCCCTACTTTGTCTCACATCCAGTCCAATAAAATACATTGACGAATGTGGTTGTAGTGACTACATGTGGAGTTCAAGGACAGAAATGCTGTAACAAGGCACTAGAATTATTCATCTGTTTGACTTGCAGGAATGAATTGGTATTAAAAACTTACAAACAATAATTAAAACGTTACCATGTACGAGCATTGCTCTCATTTGTACCTCCTTGTTTTTATGAAAGCTGGTATTAGTTAAGAGTTTTAGTTCATTTTTAGTGGAACCAAGACACCTCTCCCCAGACATTTTATCGTAATAGAGATGACTGCCCAACTGGACAGAGATTATTTGGATATTCGCGGCGATTTGTAGCTGAAATCCTGGCTGAACATGTTCAGTTATTTGAGAAGGAGACAGAGAGCTCTGATTTGTTACCTCGTGGTCACGTGACTCCACATCCGCTCTGTGCTTGTTGCTGTTATGACGACGAACTTTGGAGAGTCAGATGAATGGTGGCGATGAAGAAGAAGGTTAACTCCAACAGAAACCACCAGAGGTCTCTAAGATGTACAGTGTACCTGGACATTCAGACAGTAAGTGTATCCTTCTGCTGCCGCTTCGGTACAAAATCCAGAAAACTGACTTGAGGCTAGTGGTTTAGGGGCTTAAGCTAGCTAGCAGGTTTACATCCTGTTTTCCCGGTCTCCCAAAATACCCAGTTAGTACACCAGTTAATTTGTGACAGATATGTTGATGTCGCTTACCAGACGATATTATGCTTTTACATTTACTTTAGTAGTAGTCATACAGTGCTGTTCATGTTTTATAAAATTCCGAGGTGGCCATTGGAGTTTTAAACACATGACACGAAAGGGTGATCAAAAATAAAAACAAAACCGAGTGGTTTATTTTGAACTTTTAAATCCCAGTCATGCACATTAAGTGATTTTTTTTATGGTTCCTACTCAGTCTGGAAATTATGGAATTTATTTTTCTGTGTGGTAATCCATCAATTTGTCTCTCCTTCAGTCATTCATTCTTCCATTTATCCACCTAATTATTTTTTCCATCCATCCATCCTCTTCCTTATAGTTTTTAGTTTTTTACAGGTTCTGTTTTTAAAGCCTGGCCACTGTAAAAAAATGTCTGGTAAATTCATTGAACTGTTTTGTTTATACTTTAAACTAGCTTTAAAAAGACCTAAAATGTAGGAATTTTGAGTGCAGAAAAGTACAAAATCTTGTCAGAATACTTTGTAAGAACCTTGGAACATTTCTTATTGTTATAAAGTAAATGTACACTCACTGGCCACTTTATTAGGTACACCTGTCCAACTGCTTTTTAACACAAATTTCTAATCAGCCAATCACATGGCAGCAACTCAATGCATTTAGGCATGTAGACATAGTCAAGACGATCAGCTGCAGTTCAAACTGAGCATCAGGATGGGGAAGAAAGGTGATTTAAGTGACTTTGAACGTGGCATGGTAGTTGGTGCCAGACAGGCTGGTCTGAGTATTTCAGAAACTGCTGATCTACTTGGATTTTCATGCACTACCATCTCTAGGGTTTACAGAGAATGATCCAAAAAAGAGAAAATATCCAGTGAGCAGCAGTTCTGTGGGCGCAAATGTCTTGTTGATGCCAGAGGTCAGAGGAGAATGGCCAGACTGGTTCAAGCTGATAGAAAGGCACCAGTAACTCAAATAACCACTCGTTACAACCAAGGCATGCAGAAGAGCATCTCTGAACGCACAACACGTCGAACCTTGAGGCAGATAGGCTACAGCAGCAGAAGACCACACCGGGTGCCACTCCTGTCAGCTAAGAACAGGAAACTGAGGCTACAATTCACACAGGCTCACCAAAATTAGACAATAGAAGATTGGAAAAACGTTGCCTGGTCTGATGAGTCTTGATTTCTGCTGCGACATTCAGATGGTAGGGTCAGAATTTGGCGACAATATGAAAGCATGGATCCATCCTGCCTTGTATCAAAGGTTCAGGATGGTGGTGGTGATGTAATGGTGTGGGGGATATTTTCTTGGTGCACTTTGGGCCCCTTAGTACATATTGAGTATCGTATCAATGCCACAGCCTACCTGAGTATTGTTGCTGACCATGTCCATCCCTTTATGACCACAGTGTACCCATCTTCTGATGGTTACTTCCAGCAGGATAACGCGCCATGTTATAAAGCACGAATCATCTCAGACTGGTTTCTTGAACATGACAATGAGTTCACTGGACTCAAATGACCTCCACCGTCACCAGATCTCAATCCAATAGAGCACCTTTGGGATGTGGTGGAACGGGAGATTCGCATCATGGATGTGCAGCCGACAAATCTGCAGCATCTGTGTGATGCTATCATGTCAATATGAACCAAACTCTCTGAGGAATGTTTCTAGTACCTTGTTGAATCTATGCCACAAAGGAATAAGGCAGTTCTGAAGGCAAAAGGGGGTCTAACCTGGTACTAGCAAGGTGTACCTAATAAAGTGGCGTGAATAATAATAAAGTGTAGATTACTGACCAAACTTACTAGACATTTAATTGTTTTAGAATTTATTCTTTCTTTGACATATTTATTTTTGATTTCTGTAAAATGTGATCAGACACCTGCCACCTATCTATAAATGTTCACTTATGTTGCAAGGTTAAAGTATTTTGAAAATTAATCAAAACTCAAGTTAAATACATTTTTTTTATAGCAATTAAGTAAGCTAACAGCCATCGGCCTACCTTCAGGTGAGGTGGTGATAATTGTTCTTAACTTTAAACTGTTGTTGCAATTTGTTGTTTTGTGTGCAACACTTTGACCAACAGCAGTTGCTTTTAAATTTACTATATAAATACATTTGATTTGAATTAATTATACTGAGAATGATATTTCTAACAATGCCAGACTTAATCTAAATGTGAAACTGCCACTGTAGATTTATGAATGAATGAATTAATGTATTCTTGCAAGGAAGGACTAATCTGTTGAATTGCTGACATGGTGTTTCCAGGTTACATGCCCAGGGGTCCTTCTGCACAAAAAAAATGAAATCTACCTCAGTGTGCGTCTAATGGGCCAGTACAAGAAGACTCCATGTTTGCCACCTCTTTTCCCTTTACTGTTCAACCACAGAATGGTTTTTGTCAAGGTGAGAATAAAACAGCAGACCTCAATGAAATCACGATGCTCTCTTGTCCTCTGCCTGCAGCTGGTTATTAGTAGAACGATTGGTTTTGTTATAACTGTTGTAAAACAAAGTTACGCATTGACTTTACCAACATTGGATCATTATTGAAAACTACCCATCGCGCAGTAGATTTTTGTTTTTCTATTTGAAACATTTGTCACCATTTAATCCGTACTACTTGAACAATTTTTCACATTACCACCATAAGCACCAGAGTATACTATTGGGATTTTAGCGTGTAGTTGTAAAGTAGAAAAAAAATAAAATAAAAAGTATTAAATAAAAATCTGACAAGTATGGCATATATTTTGTAGCCAGCTGCCTTTCCTTTGATATATCTAAATAAAATCCAGAGTCCAGCGAGAGATTTAATCTCTGTATAAATCCAGGTATTCTATGAAGGCCTCACTGGTTTGTTAGAGGATATTAGTGAACAAATGGCATCATAAGGATCAAAGAACACACAGAATAGGTCATGGATATAATTGTGGAGATGTTTAAAGTGGTATTTGGTTCTAAAATCATATCCCAAGCTTTGAACATCTTACGGAGCATGGATATCTACCTAAACCAACAGACTGGGCGAAGAGAGCATTAATCAGAGAAGCAGGTTAGAGGTCTAGGACGGCTCTAGAGGAGCTGCAGAGATCCACAATTTAGGCGGAAGGATATGTTGATAGAACAGGTGTTATCGCAAATTTAGTCGTGACGGACGAGTCTCAAGAAAAAACATTTGGACACACCAAAAATGGAAGAATGTGCTTCGATCAGGTGATACCAAAATGTATTTTTTGGACCTGTTTGCAAAGCACTGTGTGTGGCGGAAAACTAACACTGCACATCATCCCCAGTAAAACATGGTGGTGGCAGCAGCATGCTGGGGGGTGCTTTTCGTCAGCTTTAAAAGAAAAACTGCCCAGAGTTGATGGGTGCAGCTACATACAGGGAAATCCTGGAAGGAAGCCTGTTTGAGCCTGCAAAACAGTAGAGAGGTGTTGACTTGACAGAGCTGAATAAAAATGCACACTGGACTGGAAAAAAATGTTCTATATCTTTTTCCTTTCCCTTCAGAAATGATGTGCTGCTTTGTTTTGGCCCATCACATGAAATTCCAATTAAATACAATGAAGTTTGTGGTTGTGACGTGGACAAAATATGAAAAAGTCTTTTGGTAGGCACTTCACTTCTTTCTCCTTCTAACTGGTTATACGTTATTGGGATTCCTGAGATTGTAAGATGACTGTTATTATTTTTGAATACATTCTTGATATTGTTACCAGCAATCATTGCAGTTTCACTATATCTCAGTGTTTCCTTATAAAGGTTTGCCTGTTTACACTGAGAATGGCTGAGATAGATTCAGGCCTGTCAGTCTGCTGTTGTTATTAATATCGATTTGTTTTGTTTGTACTCTATCTGTTTTACCAGACCTTCTCAGGCGTTGTTGACCCTGCTGATGTAGCTGACCTCCTCGAAGGTAAATGGCCATCTGGGATTTGCTTGCTCATCTCTTAGTCCTGAATTTGTTCTTTGCACGCTTAAAGACTATTAGCTGAGATAGCAATCATTAGCTTACAGACTGTTTATGCTTTCCCTCTCCTCAGCTGACACAACAGTTTTTGAGCTGATTCAATTGGTCCCTCCAGGTATGCTTTTTGATGATGCCATATGGACATGTTAAGCTCCACTCAGTTAAGTCATCGCAGTGAGAAAAAGGAGGTTTTTATTGCAGATTAAATGTAACTGTGTGTTTCTGTTACTGTGCATTGCTTTTAGAGGGGGAGATTCTTGCCACGGTGGAAGAATGCAGCAGAGATTTTCTGTACCCTGGTCCCAGTCTGGTTGCCAGAGAAGAAGCTGCAGAAAGAGACATACTGATGAAAAGATCTTCCACGTTTCCTGTGAGCCGGTTATCTGTTGTGCCCTTTATTTCTGTGATCTGAGATTAGGTTTGTATAGATCAGACTTCATGCGGTTCATTATTGTGCTTAATGTATTTTCTGATTGTAAGCAATAAACTTCATTATCAAGGAACTTTATAACTTAGGAGGATGAATCTATTAGATTCCAATTTGCCTATAAGTTTCTTTAATGGTATTTCTGAAAATATTTCAGAAAAATATTGTTGCAAAAAACATCTGTGGAAGGAAACCTCAACCTTTGTCTAACCTTGACGTCTTTTCTGCAGGTAACATATTTAAATGCTGAGCACAGTAGAAATATCAGCCATAAATTTGTCATTAACGTTTGTATTTAGAGTTTAAATATCGGCTGAAGAGAGAATGAGCATTTAAGTCAGGTAGGCCTGGAAGTTTGACCTTCAGATTTTTTATGTTTTTCTTTTTTACTTGTTTAGAATCAAAAATATTTGTCATGGAGTCACATGGAAAACAGAGGTATTTTAACAAATCTAACTATTGGGTAGCTAGGTTTTGCTTTTATTTGTTTCCAGCTTACAAAAGCACAAAGCCAAGACATTTAAACTGCACACCTTTACACCAGTCAATCAAGGACGAATTTCACTGTTTTAAAGCTGATTTATGCCTCATATAAATGCTACAGAAATCACCATGTAATCTACAGTGATCAGGACCAAGACATTTATAAGGTGGAAGAAAATTGTTACTTCTTATCTTAGTGGATTTGACATCTGTGCACCTGATAAGATTACCAAATCAAAAGCTCTACTGTGTCTTTGATAAAGTGTTTTATTCAGAAAAAAAGAAGTTGACTATCTTAACTCTATCAAAAAAGTTTAAAACATGCGTGTTTGTTTCATGTTTTTCTCTTTCTACCACCTGCTTTCATCCCCTCACCTCTCCCTGACTGCAGTTTGTTTTTCTATCATTCCCCTTGTCCTCCAAGGCACCAACTGGCATAGTGAAATGTCTTTAAACACCGTTCCCCTTGCCAGTGCTTTTATGTGTTTGTGTTTGAGGACTACGTAACAATTTAGATGTCTTTAGCAAAATGCCATATTGTTTAAACATCACTAGAGCCTTTCTGTTATTCTGCTGTTTGTTTTTTTTCCTTGTCTCAGAAACAGATTGAAGATTTGTGCTTGTAAATTGGTGTCCCTTACAGAGCTTCTCTGAGTGTCCTTTTGTCTTCCTCTCACTCTTAAAAATGTTGTTTTCTTTGTTGTCCGTCTCTTGCCAGGGAATCTCTCCTAAAGTGGAGTTTGCAACGGTATCAGTCATAGAGGAGAGTGGTGGAAGAGACAGCTGGGCTCCATCACCTGTAAGTGTGTCTGTTTAATACATCTTTGTGAGTTTGTTTGCTCTTGGCAGAAATATATGATCCCGCATGTCCTGAATGATCTATAGAGGATCATAAAGAGTGGTGTTGCTCGCCATCACATTTGTCTGTTTTCTCTAAACATACCCAGCCTTTGTTGTTGCCATGACTACTGCCCATAGGAGCAGCACTTCGAAGGGTGTTTGTTCCCTCTTCGTAAATGTAATTATGGGAAGGCAGATCGGTGATGCTGATACTGAGGCTTCTTTCTCATGTCAAGTTTTCACACCATAATATCTCTTTCCATTTTATATGCTGGCACTCATCCCTGGGGATTTTAAGGTGGAAGTACTCAGGTCCGATAAAAATGTTATCCTTTGTCTTGTCTTTTGCTGTTATGATTTTGATCCCCCTCTTTCTTTCTTCTGGTATATCTCAATAAATTAGAAAATTATTGAAAAGATAATTTCATTCGCTAATTCAGTTCAAAAAGTAAAATGAACATTTGAAATTGCATAAGACATATAGAAAAATCGTTTGCTTATTCAGAATTGTTACGTTATCTCCTACACAGAATCTTTTGACTTAATAGCTGACCAGCAGAAAGTCATTGACGTCCTCCACAAGCAGGGTAAAGCCATCAAAGTTCATTGTTAAGGATCCTGGCTGTTCAGAGTTCTTTTATCCAAGCATATAAGCAAGTAAAGTTAAGTGGAAGGAAAATAAATATGGCAGAAAAACAAGCACAGAATCAAAGTTGCTTGAGGCCCATTTTGAAATTTCCACTCCGTTATGTTCAGGTTTTGGTCAATTGTCCAAATTCAGCAAGGTTGTGTAGCAGGAAATTTTTGAGAACTTGATGCTTCTTTAATACCTCAGCAGAGCCACAGACATTTCTTCTCACCGACATGCCACCCTGATGCAATAATTGAATGCAAAGAATGCACAAGAGGGACATGGACATGCTTTTCAGTAGGCTGACTCTTCCATATCTAAAATCCATTTTTTCTTTGATGTGTAATGAATTTATATAATGTAGGAGTTTCACTTTTTCAACTGAATAACTGCAATAAAATTAACCTTTCAATGATATTCTCATGGGGCTGCACGGTGGCGCAGTTGGTAGCACTGTTGCCTTGCAGCAAGAAGGTCCTGGGTTCGATTCTCGTCCAGGGGTCTTTCTGCATGGAGTTTGCATGCGTGGGTTCTCACCGGGTACTCCAGCTTCCTCCCACAGTCCAAAGACATGCCTGTTAGGTTAATTGGTCACTCTAAATTGCCCTTAGTTGTATGAATGAGTGTGTGCTTGGTTGTTTGAGTGATGCCCTGCAATGGATTGGCGACCTGTCCAGGGTGTACCCTGCCTCTCGCCCATAGACTGCTGGAGATAGGCACCAGCTCCCCTGCGACCCACTTTGGAATAAGTGGTAGAAAATGACTGACTGACTGATATTCTCGTAGTGAAATGCATCGAGTAACGTGTTCATGGTTTGTCTTTGGTAATTCCAATCGGTATTGGCTCTGTTTTTTATTTTTTGTTTTTTTTTTATTTTCCCCGACTATACCATATATCCAGGATAATAATTTCTGAAGTAACCAATAGAAATAGTCCTCTGTTGTACGGTTTGTTTCAAATCAATCGTGTTCTGTTTGAGCACACTTTATCTCATTCACAGGGAACTAAGAGGACTCAAAAAGAGGTAAAAACAGCATGAATGAAAATTTGTCACAATCTCTTTGCAGCATATGATCTTTTACACAGCGGTTGGCATGTTGTGCCAAACAGACTCCCATGCGTCTCCCAGGTGCACTAACCTAAGCTAAGCCATTAGTTTGAATGGGATGTCACTGACAGTGAAACAGATTGTCACAGTGTTCTGCAGCGGCCCCTCAGGGTGATGCCTGGATCAAAGCAGCGCTGTGGCTGTCAGACAGTAGGATTTCTCCATTTTCTCTCGCCTAATAGCTTCTCAGCATAGGCATTTTCCTGACTACATGTCTCCCCTGCTGACAAGCCTTGTTGTTTACTAACACAGCTTTAGGAGGAAGGCGACTCCCACAAAACCTCTGCACCCATCAGTATAAACACAGTCGTAGCCAACATCTTAACTTCAGAATAACAGTGGCATCTTTTGATGCGATTCTTTTGTATTAACATTTTGGATTTCTTTTCTTCTCCAAAAAACCTGAATTATTCCTAATTTCATATGATTACGGTGTCTGCAAGTAAATTGTTTGAACTGAAATATTGCCAGAAGTGTGAATTTGTAGCAACTAAAAATATTTGTCTCTTTTGGGTCAATTGCTTCAGTTTTTCTGCATTCAGATATTATGACCATGATCCCACAGGTAAATAGGAGTTGACTAAATTAAGCAGGTAAACTTGAATAAGAGTTTTCCAAGATTTGTCTTCAAAAGGACCCTTACATGCAGACCTAAAAAAGCACATTTAAAGCTGCCATAATGTAGGGTTTTGTAATTTGAGTATAAATTCAGTAACGTCTGTGTTGTTAGTGGATTGCAATCCAGCACACATCTTAGTGGAAAGCTAATTCAGGACACACGTTTATGTCCTTTTCAGGCATCATCTTCCATATTTATTTTCTTCAGTTCAATTAACCTAAAATAAATTAATCTTTTGTCGCAATAGCATATTCTCACTTAAATTGTTATGAAAGAATTTGCCTTTGAGTGCATTGTTTAGTCTGGGAATCATGCATCTGTCTTACATTACAATCACATAAAGATATAAGGCTTACGTGCAGAAAGATAGAAATATAAGATGACCGTAACATTATTTACTCTTGCTACACTTTGCAGATGATGTGTGTCCTCTGACCTCGACATGTCAAATGCTTGCTGTGGCTCCAACTCTCGGGCGACTAAACCTATTTTTTGATCAACTCCGCTAACACATATTTGACCTCTTTGGGGCACTCATAAACCGTATTGACCTTTTGAGCTTTCAGACCAAGATGATGTGCTGATCTTTTAAATAGAAAAATAAAAATTAGATATCCTTCATACCAATACACATACACTATACTAAACGGGGGACAGCAGACATACTTTATAGACGTAATAATACTTAATGCATCCCAAAATGTGCTAGATTTTTTTTGTTTCGACCCACATAAAAAGTTTTTTTTTTTAGATATGTCCACATTTGTTATGAGTATAAACAAAGATAAACAATGTTAGAAATAATTGTTTTCAACAAAATGACTGGTGCCACAATCCTCCCCCCCAACAATTCTTATAACTGGAGAGTTTTACATTTATACTTTATTTTTAAGTTGAGCAGAATGCATTTGTAATCCACAATTTCCCTTTCCCCTGGGTATATAATGTCACATACTATTTTATGTGACATAGATTGATTTGTCTTCTCTTCAAAATGGAAAAAAAATAAAAGAACACGCAATTCAAATAAGGCTGACGTGCTGTGGGCTTCATTAGTCAGCGGTGCCAATTATTGTGGATGGAGCTGTAATTCCTTTCCATCACACACAGGTGTACTTAGTTTTGTCCTTTCTGTCAGATGTCATCCTAAAATGATCACTGCTCAGCACCTCCATGTTTGCACTGTGGTTAAGGGGATTTAAACAAGTAACATTCTGAAGTATTTAGACAGAAGCTACAAGGATAGCTGTAGACGTTAACCGTCCTGTTACTTATTAACATGCCAGGCTTCATCGAATGATGTCTTTATCCTCTAAAAACCTGTGGTGAAAATAACAGCTGATCACATTAGTCAAGCCTTCTGTTCAGAACTGAGGACTCGAAAAATGTCTTGCTCTCGGTGTCTGTCCAGCAATGAAAAACAGATATGGAGATTCAAGGATGAGGACATATGTCCTAATTCCATTATATCAGATTATTGTCAAATGATTTATTCGTCTTTGGTTTCTCTTAAAAATAGTTTTAATGCGCTGTGATTTTCCTAATTAGCATTTAGATTATATTTGTTTTCGAGCCGGCCAATGTCTTTTTATCATATTAAACTAAGAGACGGCCATCAAATGCAATTAACATTTTCTCTTAACTTATTTATCCCTGGTTGGCATTACCTGCAGGATGTGAGATATTGCTTCAGAGAATGATGTTAGTGGCCATTAGAGTTATTGGAGTAATTCTGCAGAGGTTGTCTCCATGGCAGTGCAGACCGCCAGAGCTGTTTTCTTATAACACTTAAGTGGAATAATTTAGCTAATGGTTTAATGGTTTTGTCCAGCGAGAGTAAGTCTGTCAAGACTGAGTGCAACAGTCTTAATGGCTAAAATGGGGGATGCTTTCGTAAAAAGGAATAAATTAAGGCCTTCAGAGAACTTTGAACTTGCTTAGACATGTGGATGAGAATGTCAGCATGTTAAGTCAAAGTTAACGACCTTCTCTCTCTGTTGTCACAAACAGAACTGTTGTCGTTCTCCGGTGAGGCCATTGTTAACCCCATCTCAGCAAAGATCAACAAAGAAATCTTCACCATTAGGTAAAACAGATGGTGGTAATTCAGACTTTTTTGTGCGGAAAGACTGGGAGGAAAAGCTAAACGTCAAGGCCGCAGGCACGAACTGTGCTCTCACGTCAACATCTAGACGCTCTCTTTTTGCAACCCCGTCGGACTGGAGTCCTCAAAGAAACAATTACAGGAAACACAGTGACACCAGAGCTTCTGTGGACGCTGGGTACCAACAACCTACAGTTTCCTCGAGGGCACGAACCCTGTCCTCTTACACGCACCGCAAGATGTGCCAACTGTCTGAGGACACCAGGCAGCGACTGAGCCATCTCCAGCTGGGGCCTCACTACTTTCGGAAAGAAACGGAGAGCAAGCCACCGTTTTTGGTTTGTCTATTTTTTGTTTTAGATTCCTTAATTTTTTCACATGCATCCAGTGTTTGTCCAAACAGACAGTTAAAATACACAGTGAGATTCAGGTCAAATGTTCTATGTATATAGAACCAAAACAATTGAACAGGCCAGTGAGTGCTCAGAAAATTAGAGTACTTGGGGGAAAAAAACGGCAATTTGGTCTTAAAATATTATTTCCATCATTTCTGGATTTCTTCAGATTTTCTCAGTAAGAATGGGATTATTTTTTTTTTTTTGCTCTGACTGCAAATCTGTTGTGAACGATTTCATACCTCTTCAATGGTTATTATCTATATCAGGCCCATTTTCTTGAGATGGCTTTTTTACCTGCAGGGCTTAAAACGTCCAACTGGTATTTTTATTTTTCAGATTTGTCAAGTGAGAAAAACTAAAAAGGGAGTTCTTCTCAATTAAAATGTTAATTAACATTTTTCCTTTTTCTTCCCAAGAGGTGAAACACATTAATAGTGCAACAAAGATTTCTGTGTTTTTCTATAGAGCAAATAGAACTAATACCACTGTCTATTTCTAATGAGTAAACAAGTGATAAACAACAATAATAATAATAATGATATGTTAACGATAATAAAACATAATAAGTTAATTAACAAATAAAATAATTAAATCAATTAATTATACTAAATAAATAATAAATTACAATAAAAGGGTTTGCCATTGGAATAATAAAATAGGATTAAAAGTGATAAAAATTAGCTTTTAATTAAGCATGTAAACTGTGGTTTCTGAAGAAATAACACGCCAGATGTGTCCAGTATCCTAATAGGCATTCAGGGACTGTCTGTATAGGCGGATTTATCAAACTGGGTAGTGTAACAATATATGACCCAAATAGGTTTTAAACTATACATGCAGACAATGACAGGGTTCCTAGTCCATATAGAGACTTATTGAACCCAATTGATGTATTTTCCAGGTCTGTGTAGGTATGGAAAATAAAGACAGTATGGAAAAATATATGTTTTCTTTTTTGTGTCCTTGTTCTTTCTTCTTTTTGTCTTTTCCTTCCCTGCATGCTTTCTTTTGTCCTACCTCCCTTATTCTCTTCCCACTTCTCTCTTTTCCTCCTTCCCGTTATCGTTTCATCCTTGTCCTACCTCCCTTCTTTTTGTCCTTCCATCATTGCATCCTAAATCTCCTCTTTCTGTCCTTTCTTCTTTCCCAGTGTCCTTCCGATGTGTCCCCTCTTTTGTCCTTTCCTTCCTCTTTTTTTTTTTCTCATATCCTTCCTTCTCTCCTGCTTGTGTCTGAAGGCCAACACATACTCACAAGAACAGAGAGATTTGTTCTTTTACCTGTGGTGGTAAGTACAAGCACAAAGATCTTTCTGGTCAGGGCATTTCATACTTAACAAGAACTGAGGTGCAGCATTCTTGACAAGTCCGGATAGGAGTGATGACCTCCTGTTCTTGCAGCCCTGGGAGAGAGAACAATGTTCTCTGTTCTTGTGGAGGATGTATAGGTCTTTGCTTTCCTTCACTTTGTCACATCCTTCCTTTTCTTTCTTACTTTTTTCCTTACTTCTTTCCCTTCTCATCTTTCTTTCTGCCATAAATTCATAGTAAACTTAGGTAGTTTATATTTTACAAAGAGTGCAACAGACTAGATCTGGAAAAGTCTGGCATTTTGACAGGAAATCTGTGTAAGAAACCTGAGTTTAAACCTGAGTTTTAAACATGAGTTTATGCAGTCTGAGTAAAAGCCTTTCTCTCCCCTCTCTACACTTCTACACTTTTTAGAAACAGCCATGAGGGATTCTTCTTTAACTTCTGCTATTTAACTTTCCTGAGCTTACCTATCTCTACCTGGTCATCCGTCTGTCCATCCATCCAAAGACGATTGATCGTCCTCGGTTTACCTGATATCCGGTCCCTAGAGCGACCCGTTGACACTCTCCAGCTTATTGTGGGGGAACCCAAAGTGTTCTCAGGCCAGAGGGATATATGCTCCCTGAACCGTAGTCTGGATCTGGCCCGGAGCCTCCTCCTTTCCCTTGATCACATTCAGCAAAACGATTTATATTATGATAAACATGAAGGAATCTAAAAAGTTACTGTTTTCCAAACCGGGATTAAAATAGGAACAACATGCAGTTAAATCTCTATTAGCCCGGCCCATAAAACCAACATCATGCTTGTGGGTAAAATCTTACAAGGTAAAGACGGCTAATAATGTAATCATAGTGCTCTCTGATTAAAAATCCGGCAATAGACGTGTTCTGAACACATGGTTTATAAGATTAATTGGAGGCTGAGTTGCTGCAGGTCACACCTCAGTGGGGGCTTCCCAAAATTTCACTTAATCATGCAAGCAGATTAAGTTAAGGGTGTAGTAATAAGGCGGTGTTAATCTTTTTATCTTAGCTTTTAATGGATTTTGACGTCATGAGCGGACTTCGACTACTTGTGCTCAGTTATCCTCACTGAGGAACCTGAATGCGATTTGAAAGCTCACGTTCTGATTTTAAAAAAGAACAATCTGGCTGAAGTCACTGGTCTCTAGAAGTTACACATAAAACAAAGTGAGTTTCTTAACGTACAGTCTAATGGGAAGGTTTACTGTACAGTTGATGGGCCTTACATCCCCTTAGTTATATTTTTCATCCACATTAGCTCCTAAATACCAAGGTATGGCTGTTGAAGGCCTCCGCACACTGTTCCCAGAACCGATTATTAGATGCTGGGTTTGTTTTGTTTTGGTCACACTCATTAATGAATTTCACTTGATTAGAGCTGTTATTTTATCTAAAGGCAGGAGTGTGCTTTCCTGCCTCTGCATTTCCTGAGGGGTGATCCTCTTTCTATAATTAACCCCATTAATTGAGTGTCAGGCCGCAATTAACAAATAAACACCTCATGAAGTAGTCTAGCCTCACGAGGAACGAATTATCAGTGCGAGTTTCAAAGCTCCAGTGCTTCTTGTGTGCAGAGGAAAGTCGTTCCTGTTAAACAGAATGCAATTTGCTTCAACAAAAGTAAAAAGAGGTGAGAAAAATCCTATTTTTGCTTCATGTGGAACAATGGAAATGTGGTTAATCTACTCTTTGGTGGTGTTTATTTCCTCAGTGCAGCAGGAGGAAATTATTGGCTTTTTATTGTGACATTTAAAGTTTTGTGGCACAGATTAGTGGATGTTATTACAGAAAACATGTGCAGGTGTTTCAGTTTAAACATAAAAACAGCCAAACCCCTTCATGCTGTGATGTTCCAGGTCCCTGGCTGCAGTAATGCCCCCGGGATGGGGACATCCTCCTCCTCGACATTGAACAGCAGCATGCATAGACGCTCTGTCAGTTTCTCAGCTGGACACACAGGTAGGCATCAGAATCTTGCAAACACTACTATATAAATTATTACACATTTAGTACAATGGCACTTTTCATCAATAACTAATTTTCAAATTTAGAAATGGCGAATATTTCCAGGTTTTAGGCATTAAACACAATGAAGTTATGCTATTTTACTATATTTATAAAAGGTTGAAATCTCCTTATGTTAATGCACTCTCTTATGTTAAAGGAACACACCAGGGTTCAGCAACCTGAGGCTTCAGAGCAACACGTAGCTCTAAACAACCTGGGATAAAAACTGACCTTGTTTACATCTATGAAATTAGAAAGGGTAGCTTTTGCATCTCTAGACAACATTCGGAGCAAGCTCTATGGATATATAATTTGAAAGCCTGGTACTCCAGCTGCAATATGGCTATAAAGAGAGCCCTGCAGCTGAGATGGTCACTGGAGTGTCCCTACCCTCTGGTCAGGAACGGAGCAGCTGCAGGAACAGGACTCTAAACATTTTCAGTCTTCTTACACCCTTACCATGAATTTCCTGAGCTGCTGCCATGATGCAGACAGTGCTGTTGCATCGCAGTAGAGTCATCAGGTTGCTACTCAGCTTTCTGCCTCCCACTGAGGCATGTTAAATTATTGCATTTATTTATGTTTTTATCTGTTCAATATGTTTTACCAGTAATCTGTTGAAGATCGAAGAAAAATGCTGCCCTATTTTGTTGCATAGTGACAATACATTGATTTGATTGGATAATTTTAAAATGGTCGTGTTGCACTTCTAAGCTTTTCTTTGTCTTTTTGTAGATTCTTCTCTCACTGGAAGTTACAGACAGAGAACAGAGAGAGTAAGTCTGATTATCATGTTGAAATTAGGACATCATGCCAAAGATATTCAGTGAGAACCAGGTCTGGACTTTAACTAGGCCATTCTAACACATGAATATGCTTTGATCTAAAGCATTCTCTTGTAGCTCTGGCTCCAGGGTTCTCTGTCCTGCTGGAATTTGAACCTCCATCCAAATTTTCATTGTTTTGCCGCTTCTAAGCTTCATCCCATCAACTCTGACCATCTTCCCTGTCCCTTCTGAAAAAAGCATCCCTACAGCATGATGCTGTTATTCCTGTTTCACAGTTGGGGTGGGGTGTTCAGGGTGACGTTCAGTGCTTTTTTTTTTAAATTAATCACACATGGTCTTTTGCATGGATGTCAAAAAGTTAAGTTCCACAGTTGCTTGTGTCCCAACATGGTTTGTGGCAAACTGCAAAAGAGACATCTATTGGAGACAACATTGGAAATAACTGCAGAACCTGATCTGTGTTTGGACTGTTTTGATCCTGTGAAGCTTCCTGAGTTATCAGAAATATTAACTTCATCTAAACCATCAACTTGTATGTTAGACCCAATCCCAACCAAATTATTTAAGGAAGTGTTCCCTCTGATTACCAGCCCCATTTTAGATATGATTAATCTATCTTTAGTAAATGGATATGTAACACAGGCTTTTAAGTTAGCTGTAATTAAACCTTTACTTAAGAAACCTTCGCTTGATTGAGATGACTTGAAAAATATAGAACTATATCCAATCTTTCATTCTTATCTAAAATTTTTGAGAAAATAGTTGCTAATCAAATGTGTGAGCATTTACACAGCAATGACCTGTTTGAAGAGTTTCAGTCAGGCTTCAGAGCTCATCATAGCATTGAAACAGCTCTGCTGAAAGTCACTAATGATATTCTTATGGCCTCAGATAATGGACTTGTGTCTGTTCTGGTTCTGTTAGATCTCAGTGCTGCATTTGATACAGTCAACCATAATATTCTCTTAGAAAGGTTGGAATATGCTGTAGGGATCAGGGGAACAGCGCTAGGCTGGTTTAAATCTTATCTGTCTGACAGATTCCAGTTTGTTCATGTAAATGATAAATCATCTTTAAACTCCAGGGTTAATTGTGGAGTACCACAGGGTTCAGTACTTGGGCCAATTCTCTTTACTATATATATGCTTCCAATAGGTAGAATTATCAGGCAGCCTAGGATAAATTTTCACTGTTACGCTGATGATACTCAGCTTTGCTTATCCATAAATCCTGATGAGCCCAACCACTTAGATAGACTACAAGCATGTCTTGAAGACATAAAAACTTGGATGATTTTTTGCTTCTAAATTCAGAAAAGACAGAAGTTGTCGTCTTTGGACCAGAGTCTTTAAAAAAAAAAAACTGCTTAGTCAATCACTTAACCTGGATGGCATTAAATTGACCTCCGATAATAAAGTAAAAAACCTTGGTGTTACTTTTGACCAGGACATGTCATTTAAATCCTATATTAAACAGGTTTCTAGGATTTCCTTCTTTCACCTCTGGAATATTGCCAAAATTAGAAATATCCTATCCAGGAGTGATGCTGAAAAACTAGTCCATGCATTTGTTACTTCAAGGCTGGATTATTGTAATTCGTTACTATCAGGTTGTCCATAAAATGCAGTTAAAAGCCTTCAGCTGATTCAAAATGCTGCAGCAAGAGTTCTGATGAAAATTAAAAAGAGAGATCATATTTCTCCTATTTTAGCTTCCCTTCATTGGCTCCCTGTTGAATTTAGAATAGAATTTAAAATTCTCCTCCTCACATATAAAGCCCTTAATGATCTAGCTCCATCATACATCAGAGATCTGATTGTTCCATACGTTCCTAACAGAGCACTTGGTTCTCAGACTGCAGGTTTACTGGTGGTTCCTAGAGTCTCTAGAAGTAGAATGGGAGGCAGATCCTTTAGTTATTAGGCTCCTCTCCTGTGGAACCAGCTCCCAGTTTTAGTCCTTGAGGCAGACACCCTGTCTACTTTTAAGGCTAGGCTTAAAACTTTCCTTTTTGATAAAGCTTATAGTTAGAGTGGCTTAGGTTATCCTGAGCTATCTGTGTAGTTATGCTGCTATAGGCTTAGGCTGCTGGAGGACATAATGACCACTTTCACCCTCTTTGCTACATTCTCACACTGCTCTCCAATTTTGCATTATTTGCTGTTATTTCAGCTTTTAACTTTGTTCTCTATCTTTTCTCTTCCTAGAAGCTACAACTGGCCTGGCTCTGTGTCTACCTGTGACACCTTTCTGGAGAGGAGAATTGTCCGAGCTTCTGCTGGAAACAACTTAATGCTCACCCTCTACCGATGATCCACATGGTCCTGTCTTTCAGTGTTTAACCCTTTCTCTCTCCTAGACATGGCAATTGACTGAGCTTTACTGTAACTAACTCTATGTGCTCTCTTTCAGACTCTAACCTTGAAAACTGGCTCAGAGTTTATCTGTTCTTTCTTTCTAGGTGAAACGACTAAAGGAGCTACATCTATTAACATTTACTTTTCCTTCCCATAGAAAGGACTCCTGGATCAGTGCTTCTTTGTTCTCTTTGTGTCTCTGCTCTGTTCTCTCTAACCCCCAGTCGGTCGTGGCAGATGGCCGCTCACACTGAGCCTGGTTCTGCTGGAGGTTTCTTCCTGTTAAAAGGGAGTTTTTCCTCTCCACTGTCGCTACATGCATGCTCGGTATGAGGGATTGCTGCAAAGTCAACACCAGTGACTGTCCACTGTCTCTACATGCTCATCCAGGAGGAGAGAATGCTTCAAGTCTCTGACTGGATGCAATCTGCTGGGTTTCCTTAGATAGAAAAACTTTTTATCCAATTTAAATAAATAACTGAATCTGACTGCACTGTTCAATGATTAGGATTAATTGGAATTTATGTACCTGACTTTGTGAAGTGCCTTGAGGCAACATGTGTTGTGAATTGGCGCTATATAAATAAACTGAATTTAATTTATTTCAACAGCAGCTTTCCGCTTGACACCAGACTTGGGCAATAATTAGTTCTCTTGTCAATATTTTCTCTACCTGAGTTGTGGATCTCTGCAACTCCTCTAGAGTAGTCATGTGCAGCACCCTTTCCATTTTCAGATGATGGACTGAACAGTGCTCCATGAGATGTTCAAAGCTTGAGATATTATTTCATAACCGAAGGACAGCTGGATTAATATTGACATTTAATTACACATAGGTTACATCTGAAGGATTTATTTAGTGATATTTAATGTAAAAGGGAGGGAATATATATTTAGGCCACATATGTCAGATTTTAGTTTTGAAACATTTTTGAAAACCATGTTCTCCATTTTTCTTACACTTCACAGTTATGAGCAGCTCTGTGTTGTTCTAATGCATACAATCCTCATAAAACACACTGAGGTCTGAGGTTGTAATGTGACAAAATGTGGAGTAGAAGAAGTTAAAGTTGTGTGAACACTTTTCAAAGGCACTATACGTCAGCATGTCGGAAACATACCTTATTGTCAACAATGACCGCCTGGGAACACAAATATGTTCTTTGTATTAAAAGCCATTTTAGGGATAAAACTAAAATATGTATAATATACTTTTTTTGCATAAATAAACATGTTTGTCTGAAGGTTTCAAGGTGAACCTGGTCCACAACTTGAGTAACGTTTTTTTTTTTTTTTTTTTTTTTACTTTTTCTAGATAGAATCGCCTTCAGTGAGGGTCCAGACGTCTCTAAAGACACAGTCCCGACATGAAGCCAAGATCAAAAGCCCTATGAGGGGTTCTGCCTCAGTTCGGTGTAGCCTGGCTGGATCAGAACCAGGAGGCCTTCTGAATGTCAGAGACAGGTAAATCCCTTCCCCTGGCAGGGTTTTCACATTTTATTCAGCTGTTTAAACCAGAAAAATATGTCAAAATGAAACCATGTTTGGTTCAGTCTAAAAATATGTCGGTGGCTAAAAGCAGCAACATGACGAAAGGCGATCAGTCTGCCGTGTGTTCGAGACTTTACTAATTACCAAAACATTCTCAGGTAAGTTCTTGTTCTTATGTGTTACATGTTAGATGTGAAGAAGTATTTCAGCAAACTCAGACAGTGCAACCTTCCTCGTTGTCACACTGAAGCCGGAGCGACCATAATCCTCATTTTTTTCCTGATGTTTACCCTGAATTTGTCGAGATCCATCTGTGCGCATCATTTGTGTTTGCCCAAAAGATCTTGAAAGCAAAACTGGCACCTGTACCAGTTCCCAATTACCGCGTACAGCAAATATATGAAAATCCCAAGAGGTGTTTGCATACGCTGCTGCTGGGAAATCTCTGTGTGTGTGTGTGTGTGTATATACATACACATCTAATCTTTAATTTTGATCACACTCGACGGCCAGGATGAATTCCCCTCCACCTTTTAAATTACAGAAGCTGATGTCTTGTCATGTTTGGTCATTACGGACGAAGAAGGGCAGCGAGAAGGGAAAACAAAGAGGAAATGGTATCGATTTGTGTTTTCTGCTTGAGACTGATGTATTTGGCCCGATGCACACTTTGCTACGTTCAGAGAGACCTTGTCATCAATCACAGGAGATGTCAGCTGAGCGCGTCAATAGAAGCGATGTCCCGTTTTGTTTGTTTGCTCTGCTTTGCTCAGTCTATAAGTAAACATTAAAATCAATAGACAATCTTAAACTGCAAAAGTAAATTGCAGAAAATGAATGATACTTTTCTCTCATCTGGAAACGTGGCAGTATTTGCTGGGTGGGAGATCAGACTTGGCCTTTGTAGATTCCCTCCGACAGGGAAGGGGGCACGTCGCTTCCACCAATCTCTGATCTATAAAGAAAATGACAGATGCCAGTGGCAGCTTTTTGCCCTCTAAGCCTCTGAGTCTCAGTCTATTCATGTCTCGGAATGATTTGTCCTTGATGACTTTTTGAAGCAGGTACCGAGTTTATCTGATTACAGATGAAAAGCTCCTGTTCCAACACTGCCAGGTAGGACGAGATACGAGTCAATCTGGCAGTTATCACCCCTCCAGCACCAACAAATGGACGTGGACAAGAGGCAATAAAGAGGGATTTGTTTTTATCAGTGCAATCTTTTGCGTCCGGACTTACTGTAAAAGACATTTATTGAGCACCTATCAAGATATATTATTGCATTAAGTACCACACCCTGTTGGTTGTTAATAAGTTATTTTTGTTAAAATACCAATAGTTTGAGTTATTTTGAGGAAAAGTCAGAATGATGTTTAAAGGAAAAAGAAAGTAATGTTATGTTTAACTGATACCAAAGACCTTAAAGTGTTAGGGTGGGATGTTCACATCTTTTCTTTGGTTAGAGCACAGACTAGTGGGCACAAGTTACATTATCAAAAAATATTTCTTTTTTTTAAATAACATGTGCAGCTCAGTAAATTAGAAGATCTTTGAAAAGTAAAACTCTTACAGAGTCCTGTGAAAAATGTTTGCCAATTTGAGATTTCTTCTGTTTCTGTGTCGGGGTCCAGTTTGTCACGCTTAAATGTTTCAAATCATTAAACAAATGTTGCAGACAGAAAGAACCTAAGGAAAAACAAGAGGCCGTTCTCAGTCGACTTAAAACCACTCTGTATACTGTTATGACCAACAAATATGCACAATTAAAATTGGTTGTCTGTGTTTTGGTAAACTAGCCCTCACACTTGATGGAAACTTGATCAAGATGTTTCATCCTTCTCAGGCTTCAGACTGGTCCATCCTACTGGGAGCAGATCCACAGCAGAGTCCAGAGGATTCTGCAGACTCACAAAATCACCTGGGACCACAGAAGAAGCTGTGACTTTTAATCGACTGCATGACTGTTTTTACTGCAAATTCTAGACGTTAATTCTACTAAGGCATCCAGTGTTTTTCCAATAAATTGTATATTAAGGGATAGCAGAGCAATATGACCTAGTAAGGTTTAGGGGGCTAAAAAGTCTGATTCTTACCTGCACTATTTTAATAGAAATCAAAACTAGAAGAGTCAAACCAACCCACACATGTAATATCTTCCCTTTATTGTATTTAACATTTCAAACACCTGAAGCATGTTTCTTTTTCCTCCTACCAATCCTCTGGGCAACATTGGATGTTTAAATTAAACAGAGCCTTTGTCTTAAACTGGCTCTGGTATACAGAAACATCGATATGCGTGTGTGGGAAGGAGACATGGAAGATGTAAGCTGCAGCTGTTAAGGGCTCGCCTCTCGTAACACAAAAGGGAAGCATGAAGATAGCCAAGAGCTACCGCTGGGAGCCCGAAGCTAAAACAGGCTGAAGAGATTTGAGCGAGAGAAAAGGAACAAAAGTAATCCCGAATGAAAGAGCAGGCGACAAAGAGACTAAGCTGTTACTGAAATGCATTCAGCTTCATGTTATTACATGGAAATGTCTTCATCATTGACAATCTAAGCTGTGCATAATGTTTTTCAGCTATTTCACCTATGGGATGGTATGTAATTCTGCCATTTAGGTATTTAGCACAGCTAATCAAATTATAGCCATGTTGTGATCCCGCCACTTCTACATTTAGTGACACTAGATGTGCAGAAAGCTCTCCGAGGAGGGAAGCAAGAGTAGTTATTACAAAAATAATGGACAATCTGACCTACTTTAGTATTCATGGGTTTTCTGCAGAGGCAAAAAAAACCAACCATTGCACAAGTTCAAGAGTTACAAAAAAAAGTCCAGCAACTTTGTCACATCAATGTAAATTTATTCTGCAGTTCAGATACGATCATGATATTTAAAACAATTGTTTGCTTTAAAAAGCTTTGAGTCCTCAATCACCAGAATCATTTCAAGGATGGTTGTGACAAAGTTAACTTGTTTTTAGATACTTTGAAATTGGTTCAGTATCAATTAAAAATCAAACTTAAGTAGCAAATATAATCTTTATTTATTGATCACTGTGCAGTTATGAAATCATCTCGTCTTCAAAGATCGGGATCCAGTGAAGCTTAGTGTTTCACTGTCAATACAGTCGTCATACTCTCTGATTCATGGAGGCCCGTCGTGCTGAAGGACTGAAAGCCAGTGTTGATGAAAAGCCCCTCAGAATCAGGGGTCACCATATCTTCACTTCTTCTTATGAAATTTCTTCTTCTTGTTCCTCTTCCCAGCTGCTTGTGCTGCTTTCTCTGCTATAATTTGCTGGTACTTCTTTTTGTTTTTTCTGGAACAACAGAAAAATGGATTTTATGTTCATGTTTTTAAAAGTGTGAAACGCAATAAAAGTGACATTTGACATCCGCTGGACGCATCTTGGTTTTAGCAGATGTATTAAGTCTCTGTCCGCCACAGGAATTCATTGTCTGCACTTTACCAGGTAACGATAAGCTTTTACAAGGGATATCTATTTCTTAATTACTGTCCAAATTGATATTAAAGGAGTAACTAAATATCTATCTAATGCCCCTTTTTCACTGGCTCGATTTGGCCCTACTCGATTCCACTCGCCTCGCCATGCAAACGTTTCTATTACTGTTTTGTCCGTACCGGTACCTAGTTTTTTGGTCCCTGCTCCTGAGCAGGTACGACCAGGGCCAATTAGGGACTACATGTGACGAGAACAGAATGCTGTTCACTGATTGGCCGTGGGACCAGGAGAAATTAGAAGGTTTTTGTTGAGACAGTGCAGGGAAAAGTTAATAAAATTCAAGAGCAACTACAATAATATTAAAGACCACAGTGGCCCTAGCAGGTCATACATGTAATTTTACCACGTACAGATCATAAAGCAGCCTGAAGGCTGACAAAAGAAAAAGGACAAATCAGCTTTCTGAATTACATGCAGGCAGAGCACTGTATTCAATAACATCCTAAACCAGTTGATCACACATAAAATCAGCTGTTCAGAGGCACAAACATAACCCCCAAAACAATACCACCATGAAACAACGTGTTTGGTTCGGACATTTACTGACAGTCCTTTAGCGAACCAGCGTCTGCAGGAGGAGGGCGCAGACAGAGAGCAGCTGCCCGTAATCAGACTGCCTGCATCGCACCAAACGGGAGGATGAGCCCGCTGAATCTGCGGAGCACGAATATGCAACCTAAAACTAACTTCAAAAGTCATAAGTCCACTGTTTTGCATTTTTAAGTCCTTGTCCTCGTTATTGCCATGGATAAGACAAAAACTTCCCCGTGAAACCCAAAATTGTAACTTCTGGCAAACTTTGGAGCTTCACCATCCAGACAGCAGCGTCTCTGCTTCTCCTGACACCCCCCCCCCCTCACATCAGAACCCCTGAGCCTTATTTTTTTGTATTTATTGTTTTCTAAGTCCTGGCTGGGCTGTGGTCCAAATAATTATCCTAGTGGATCATTTCAGACATAAAAACAAAACATATTCTTGCATATATATTAATACAAACGTTTTTGGAATTTATTTTGTTTTTATCTTTACCATTTGACGCAGATTACTTCAATGTGATAATGTAACACAGTAACGTTAATAGCAGCACAGCTACACTCATGGCTGGAGGCGGGGCTTCAGCCACCATGGCTTCAGCCGTTGGCGGAGGCAGAAGCGCCTGACCTGGGCTACAGAGAAGCAGCACTGGACTGTTGCTCAGTGGTCCAAAGTACTTTTTTCAGATGAAAGCAAATTCTGCATGTCTTTCGGAAATCAAGGTGCCAGAGTCTGGAGGAATACTGGGGAGAAGGAAATGCCAAAATGCCAGAAGTCCAGTGTCAAGTACCCACAGTCAGTGATGGTCTGGGGTGCCGTGTCAGCTGCTGGTGTTGGTCCACTGTGTTTTATCAAGGGCAGGGTCAATGCAGCTAGCTATCAGGAGATTTTGGAGCACTTCATGCTTCCATCTGCTGAAAAGCTTTATGGAGATGAAGATTTCATTTTTCAGCACGACCTGGCACCTGCTCCCAGTGCCAAAACCACTGGTAAATGGTTTACTGACCATGGTATCACTGTGCTCAATTGGCCTGCCAACTCTCCTGACCTGAACCCCATAGAGAATCTGTGGGATATTGTGAAGAGAACGTTGAGAGACTCAAGACCCAACACTCTGGATGAGCTAAAGGCCGCTATCGAAGCATCCTGGGCCTCCATAAGACCTCAGCAGTGCCACAGGCTCATTGCCTCCATGCCACGCCGCATTGAAGCAGTCATTTCTGCCAAAGGATTCCCGACCAAGTATTGAGTGCATAACTGTACATGATTATTTGAAGGTTGACGTTTTTTGTATTAAAAACACTTTTCTTTTATTGGTCGAATGAAATATGCTAATTTTGTGAGATAGGAATTTTGAGTTTTCATGAGCTGTATGCCACAATCATCCATATTAAGACAATAAAAGACCTGAAATATTTCAGTTAGTGTGCAATGAATCTAAAATATATGAATGTTAAATTTTCATCATGACAATATGGAAAATAATGAACTTTATCACAATATGCTAATATTTTGAGAAGGACCAGAGTAAATGCCTTAAAATAAATCAACTATTGTAGCAGCATAATGAAAATATCCATCCTTTAATTTCAGTACATTTAAGCCATGGAAAACAATTGTTTCCAGATAGAAGCGACAGCTACTAGCACCCCTAACAGTGCCCAAAGTTAACTGAAGCATTTTTAATACAGTATACATGAAAATGTAATTAGTAATTCATGACGTTTGACCCATTTTACATAGCCACTCTTCAAAATAGGGAAGACGAGAGAACATGCCTATCAAGTAAGGCAACTGTGTGGAAATCTTGACAAGTCGAGAAATGGCTACTGGTGTAACCCTGCCCATAAATACAGTCCAATAATAAAACAATTGTACAAACTAATAACTGTGACAAGCAATGAGCAGAAAGTCCTGGGAGGTCACAACAATCTCTGACGCTCATTGTTAAAGTCAACTCATACTGCCAATGTTAGACATGCCCATTACTTCCTATTAAAACAACCCACACTGGTGCTGTCTGGTCCATCAATCCACCCATGATCCTTATCCGAATCTGTGCTGCTCAGGAGCTTCTGACAAAAGTATCCAGGGCTAAAGTCCAGTTCAAAGAGAACCGCAGACAGAAAGCTCCAAAAGGGCTTCTGCTGTGCTCACCTCTGTAGAGAACTGCAGTAAAGAGTGGCATATTGAGATCGCCATGTCTCCATGATGTTTAAGTGCCAAATATATGGACGGCATGCCAGAAAAAAAGTGTTTCCGGACCCATCACCGCTGAGAACCTTAACTGGTACCATTTACTTTGATCATATGAGCAAAAACCTCACTAGAGTTTGGTGTGAAACAAAGGATAAATATGTGGAAAAACACCTCATGGTCACGGTTTATTACGGTGGAGGATCTGTGATGCTGTGGGCCCGTTTCTCTTCCAAAGCTCCAGGCAACATAGTTTGAGTGTATACCAGGAATACCAGGATGGTTTTAAACACCTTCTGGTGTCAGGAACCATCAACAACTGAAGCCTTCCTATGAACTGTCAGAAAACATCACCCTTCTTTGCACCGCCATCTCAGCCCTTAAACCACACTTCGAAGCTAAAGGGGCCAGCTTGGTAACCTCCAGCCTTAGGTCATTTTATCAAACACATCTTTGCTTCTAAATAGAAAAAAAGGATCTCTGGGCAGAGCTCCATAACTGCAACCAAACACGGCTGGTGTCAGTTGTTTGACACAAAATAAAACGGACCGATTTCTCGACGCACGTTGTGCTTTAGGAAAGGGCCCAGGACCCTGGGTAATCCAGAGGGATTGTGCAAAGATAACTGGTTAGAGATCCTGCGCTCTGTAGGGTCCATCCAACCTTGTTCGTGGATTAGACGTTGCTGTTTTAGTGACAAAAGAGGTTTGTCCAAAGTTCTGACAGCATAACTGTTGGACAAATAATTTGCTGTAAGAAAATATTTAACATGGGATTTTTTTTTTTTTTACATTTTTCCCTTAGATTATACTACCGCAATAAAAGATTGATTTAGTTTAAGGCTTTTTTTTTTTTTTTAAACACAGTACCTTCTCACCAGGGCAAAGACAAAGAAACTCTCAATCAGAGGTTAAAGCTTGTTGATTTCAGTGGACAATCCCCATTTGGGAGTTTAACTTACTGTCTGAACTCAGCATCATTCAGCAGCTCCTCCACCATGGTTCTCTTCCTCTCCTTCTTGGGAATACGGGAATGATAGAAATCAGCAGGGCTGTCCACCACTGTGCCCACCTGTGTCAGACATGTAGAATGGGATGAAACGTCATGCATGTGATCGCTGCAGCCTTGTAGAACAAGTTATTCAAAAGGTAGATGTTTACACTTCAAACAGATTAATGAAGATGTTTGCATTTTTGTAAGGAATCTGAGATGCCAGTAAACAATGACCTGGAAATATTTGGGGAAGCCATCTCTGTCGTTCTTCTTGTAGAACCTTTTTGGATCCAAGGACCCTCTCATCTTCAGGACCTGAAGGTCCCCTTTCAATTCCTGGGAAATCTCTGGAGCCTTCATGTTAAACCAGCCGTCTCCAGTTGATTTCTCCCTCTCTGCCTGAATAAGAAAAAATAAAGACATCAATTAATTAAAAACAAGTTTCACTGATGCAGTTTAGGTTATATAGCAGCACAAAAACTAAGAAATGGGTGAACCCATAAACTAAAGGTTTACTCTGTAAAACTTACTCTGCGTTTCAACTTTAAGGCTTGTTTAGATTCACTGTACGGAGGCACTGCATCCTTCTTCTCAAAGTCTGGACCGATCACGCTCTTCTTCATCACCTATGGACAGGAAATTCAAAAAACTGCAACCCTGAACTCTCCTCTAAAAAAACAACTCTGAGTAAAACAGGCCAAAGCCCAAAAACTTGGACAGAAACTATAAGCACAATCTGAATAGATATGACGTTCATTATTCATTCTGCACCTCAGCTCACCTTCAGAGAAAGAGTAACAAAACATTTACCTCATCCTGGCTCTTCTTTTCCTCTAGATTTTGCAGTGAGCTGAAGACGGGTTTTGATTTGCTGCCATCGAAACTGATGTATAAACCCCCGAGCTCCTTCACCCTGAGGCCGGGGTCAATACGGCTGGACAACTCTTTCCTGAAATTAATAGCCAGAGAGAATTCCTCAGGAACAGCAGCCATGTCTCATTCCTCTGTATGGCTTTAATCTAACCTGGAGGCTCTGCAGTCCTTTACATGAGCAATCTGCTTAAATAATTATCTCCCTACTCCTCAAACCTGTACCTCATAACTTAATAAAGAAGCAACTTAAACAGTAATTAACAGATGATTTTATCAAGTGTTGCTACAATGTTGCAGAAATCTGTATAATCCAAACCCCTCTTAAAGGTTAATGAGCAAATAGGTACCAGTCCTTTAAATTGGGATAACAATGCCCTCCACATTTATCAGTCTCCCTGGTAAGAAAAAAAAAAAAACAGCTTAAACTAAAATCTCCTTTCAGTAGTACAGCTATACCCAAAACAATCTCAAAAATACAACTGCTTACTTAAGTACCTTTATTTTCGGGGAAAATGTCCCCAAGTAAGATATGAGATAAGATTTTTTTTGTTTAGTTTCAGAAATTTAAATAACCTTCCTCCATGACCTTCCATTATTTGAGTGTATAAAAACGACAAGGATGATGCCCATTTCTCTAGGCCACTCCACAATTTCCACAATGGGAAATGTGAGAGAGCATGTGATTCAGGCAAGGCAGATCTTTGTGTGAATCGAACGCAAAAAAATAGCTGCTGATCTACCCCTGCCCTTGGCTACAGACAGAGGTAACTAAAACTGGGGCAAACAAGGCTGGATGAGTAGCCAGGTTTGTTCTGCCGCCAAGCACATTGACAGGGTTCCTACAGACCCTGGAAAACCATGAATTTCAGAACCCGTGCAGTGAGCTCCTGGTTAAGGAAGCCAAAAATAAGCCCAAAGCTCACTGAATACGGCCCTTTGTGGTGTCACCTGGGTGCCTGAAATTGGAGACAACCTGGTGCAAAGAATACGATGGAGAAGAAGCTAGCAATGTCTCCACATCCAAAGCCAAGGGTAGAGGCGTATTGTGAATTACAACAAAGCTGGAAGTAAAGAGTGAGGTTAAGTGATAGAAAATAAGATGCAAGCTATTATTAAAAAACTGTTAGTGATTGTTTTTCTTTAAAATGTTTACTCTGGCATCAGCGAGTACCATGTTTGAACAACTGATGCCCTCCTATATATCTGCATCCTGATCAGCAGTTTTCTTTCATTTGTGTCTAGTGGCAAACACAGATCATACCATCTCCCATCAGCCTTAAAAAACTGCAGTGTCCTCTTGGGTCCACAGGTCTCCACAACTATCTGTTATTTTAAGGCTTTTGTTCACATCTTTATGCGACACGGCAGTAAGTGTGGAGGAAGCTGTAGCTCATCTTAGATTTAAACATAAAGGTATTTTCGAACTTATTTTCTACAATTCTATTAGGCAATTTTGCCTGCGAGGCTCTGAAACACACAGCCCAGGTTTCCAAATGACTGAGCAGTGTGCAGACTAAGGAAAACCTTCTTCCCTGTGTCGGATGTGAACATATTAAAATAAAAAAACCTTCTCCTTAACTCTACTGAGTCTTTAATAACTGGAATAATCTATTTCACTTACAACTGAGAGTTTCTGCTCGAGAACAGGACTTTCGAATCTTCGTCATCGTCCTCGCCCCCCTCGTCGTCTATAAACTCTTCATCTTCCTCCCCCTGTGCAGCTCCTTTATCTGCATCCTCCTCTTCCTCTCTGTAGAACTGTTGGTCAGCATCTTGTCCGGGTCGAGTGTCAATCATAAACAGCCCATCAACTACTGATGCTTCCTCAGACATGTTGGAAGGTTCTCCTCTTCTTTGTGCTCTGCCCCCCAAATCATCCTCATCTGATATTAGTTCCTCCTCTTCCTCATCAAAGTTATCTTCATCGTCACTGCTGTCTAGCAGGCTGATTGTTTTCGTTTTTTGGACAACCACGTCTTTAGATTGCTCCTCTGAGTCAGACTCTGCTGAGATCTTTACCTTCTGGCCTACTGTCGCCTGGACTTCCAGTTTTTCCTCGACACTGGGCTGGATTTCCACAGCATCTTCATCCTCCACAGGCTCTTCTGCCTGCATGGGATGGATGTCTGCAGCTACCTGCTTCTCCTCGATCCTCTCTGTCATTTCAGAGTCCGTCTCGCATACTGTTACTGGAACAGATTGGATACTCTGCACTGGCTCTGATGGTGGGATCGTTTCCTTCATCACCACCATTTCCGAGGCCTCTCCAGCTTTATTTTCAGAGGACAGCTCCTCCTTCAGGTCTTTGGTGATCACTGCAGGCTCAGCACATACCGACTCTGAGAGTCCCACATCATCTGATGGACCTGTTTTCTTCTTTTCTAATTTTTCGTCATGAGCTCCACTGGATGTGAGCTCAGTGTTGTCCAAAGTTTCCTGTTCTCCAGATGTTTGGATCTTTTCTTCCTCTACCAGAGTGCAGTCTGGGTCTTCTCCGATCACGGTGCTTTCTAACTTAGAATCATTTAACAAGCTCTGCTCTTCGCCCGGTTCTTTACTTTTTTCTAAAACCACACCGCTGGTTTTTGTTGACCGTCTAGATGTTGGAGCTCTCCGATTGCTGGTCCCTGATCCTGCACGGCTGCTGCAGGGAGTCCCTCTGTTTCCTGCTGATGAATTCACTTCCTCCTCGGATTCTGAATCCACAGTAGCTTTAGAAACAGCAGACCGGGTTCTACCCGGTCTACAAGTGCTCACACTGTAAGTAGGTCCAGACTCAAACCCTTCAGAGTCACAACACGGTATCTTATCGTCTTCCTCAGTGGAAGCTGCTTTCCCTCTCATTGCCTTGGTTTGTCGAGTTGTTCTGGAAGGGGACTGAGAGCTTTCAGACAGCTCTTCCAGGTGCATGGGAATAGGACGGATTGGCCTTCTGGGTCGCCGTCCCGACACGCTGGATGAGCAGCTCTCAGCCTCAGAGAGCTCTGAATCCTCAGTGTGTCGTCTTGCGGATGATCTGGTGTGAACGACTTTCCTCTGACTTCTTGTGACTCTCTGAGATTCAGACATCACAGAGCTGCAGGACTCAGTCTCCGGCGCCATTTCCCCTTTGCCATCTCCCACCTCAGTCTTTGCAGAGTCAGAAGTCTGAGCCAGATTCCTTCTTGTGCTTCGACTGCTGCGAAGTCTAGGTTTAGCTGCAGACACGGCAGAGGAGCTCGACTCCACCTCAGATGTCTCATGTTCCTGAAGCTTCTCACGGAGCTGTGTCCTCCTTCCTCTGGTCCGTGTAAGTGGTGGCTCGATGTCCGACACCGCAGAGCAAAGAGACTCCACATCAGACGTGTCCCCTTCGTGGATGGAGCCCACTGGAGTGGAGGGCTGATCTGGACTGTGGAGTCTGGAAGTTCTGGTGCATCTTCGCTTTGAGGTGGTGGCAGGCGTATCTAAGGGTCCACCTTTGCTCTTCTTTTGCTGACTGCAGGCTTCTGTGATGGTCTGCTGGGCAGGGCATTCATCTTGTTGAGCCCTCCTGGTTCTTCGGGTGGTGGGGGGTGTGGCCTTTTTAAAAGGAAAGACAGTTAATAGCAAGGCTAGTTTACAGGCATGTCTCAATAAATTTGAATATTATTCAAAACTAAATTTATTTCAGTAATTTAACTCAAAAAGTGATACCCGTACTATACACATTAATTAAAGAGTGATAAATTCCAAAGGTTCATTTATATTAATTTAAATAGTCGTGGTTTACAGCTAATGAATCAAAACTGGAATATTTACAAGAAAAATGTGTAGGAATCCCGGGTTTTGTTAACAAAACTTTTCCTGACTTCTCCGTCCTCTATGTTTGTTTTAAAGTATGAAATACAAACATTAATCATGGATGCATGGCAGATAAAAGCAAGGAAGAAAAGAAGAAAGGAAAGCAATGAGGAAACTAGGCATGAAGGATGCAAGGCAGGGAAAAGGGAGGACACAAGAATGGAATAGAGGCAGGACAAGGACAGATGGAGGGATAGAAGAAGGGGAGGTTAAAAACAAATAGGAAGGAAGGAATGGTAACAGGAAAACAGGAAGGTAGGACAACAAAATGAGGGAATAGAGATAGGACACAAGGGAAAAAAGGCAAGAAGGACACAAGGAAAGAGAAATGCAGGTCGGACGCTAAGAGGAAAAGAACGGGTAAAGAGGACACAAGAGGAGAAAGAAAACGGACAAGGCAAGAAGGTTGGATGAATAGATGGAGGTAGGAAAGTATGAAAGGAGAAGGAACCGTGAAAAAAGAAAGGAAACAGAAAGACAGGGACGTAGGAAAGAAAATGAAGGAATTGAGGTAGGACACAGTGGGGAGAAATGGAAGGACAGGAACAATGAAAGACAAGGAAGGAATCAAGGCAGGGTGCAAGGAGGGAAGAAAGAAAACAGGGAAGGGAGATAAGACACGTGGAAGAATAAAAACAGGAAGACACAAGAAAGGAATTGCAAGGAGAATGAAAGACATGAAGGGAATAAGGACACATGAAAAGAACGTGGGCAGAAAGGAAGAAGGAAGGCAAGTTTTCTGCAGATGTATGAAGCATAGGGTGAGCTAGCATTTTTAAGGGAGCTGACTGGAGGCTGACTAGCAGAAAGTCTGACTAATCAAGATAATATCAGCTTGTTGAGGCTGGTATTACTCTGTAAAAAGCAGACGGGAAAGCTGGATCATGTGCAAAAGCATGGTTACTTGAAAACTGCTAAAGTAAAAGCATGTTTATTCTGTATTTTTCATTCATGGACATCTGTTAAAACTGCTTTACAAAAACCTTAAATTTTATTTCAGTAATTAAACTAATTAAAGTGAAACTTCATCTTTTATTTTATTTTTGTAGCTGAAATAAACCATAAATTATTGACAAGAACACATCTAATAGTTGACATTGAGTGAAAACAAACTTTCAAAACACTCGTCTGTGTTCTCTCATTCTCCCTGTATGTGTATATTAGACATGACCCAGCATGAGATTCCCACTGTATAGTAAGTAAACAAAAAACATCACAGAATTGTTTTATTTAAACAAACATTTGGAAAAAAAAATATCTATAACATGATCCTATTACGTCTGCATAAAACAGAACAAATATCCTTCCCACTGCTGCCTATTATAACCACGGTTACAATGTTATCAAAGACATTTATTTATAGTAATTTCCACTTTAATATTACGCAATAAACTTAATAAACATGCTGCTGATTGCATGGCAACTGTGGTTTTCCCCAGCCTTAGTTTTCAGCAGTGTTCCCCTACCATTATCCAACGTCCCCCCAAGCATGTGTGTGTGTGTGTGTATATATATATATATATATACATATATATATATATATATATATCCCACAGGCACAACCCTCCACCCCACCACAATAAGTCTTATTTAGGCAGCTGGTTAGCAGTGTGCAGCAACAGAAAGGGGGCTATTTTATTCTGCCAACATTTGTAGAAAACCCGTCAGCCCAGTATTTTCTCTAGCATCTCAGATGAAGAACTTTAAACGGTACCACCAAAAGTTTTCACATATCTTAACCTACAGTATTACTTGGTATATCTTCAAACTTTCTAATGTAGCATGTATGAAACCTAACAAGGTGTGAAATTTACCATTAAAACGGTAGGAATTAATATTTTAGTATCAGGAGGAATATTTGATGCTTCTCTGTTTTACATAAAAGCAATAATACTATACTTGTTTATATATAGAGAGAGAGACAGAACGCAATACTGTGGTATTTCCTACTAGACAATACCTAATCCTGATAAGTAAAACTATAAGCTTGAAAGAGTAGGTTTGCTTAATATGTTATATTGTGGCATTTATTGACAACAGACATTTAGCAATAGAAAACTATAAATTAAAGTTTTGATTAAACCATTACTTTTCAAGCTTTTATGAAAATTGATTAAGTTGAAACAAACAAAAACAAAATGATCGTTTCTTTTTAATTCTAGTTTTACAGAAGTTCTCCTTGTTCAGTGAGAGCCCTCTTTATTTTTCAAACTACTTGGTTAATGAAAAATATTGAGGGTATAAGAATTTACAAGACAGGGTATCAGTGAAGTCAGAAAGTAGCTTTTAGTATTTTCAAGATAAGCTTGTATAAGTCGCCACCTGTATGGGTTTAACAATTGCAACCTGTGCATTCAGCGCTGTCGGATTCATGTGTTTTATTCAAGCAGCCTCTGTGATGAAAACATGTAGAAACTCAGATCTCCTCATGTTTGTCCCACGTGAAGCTTCGGCAGATCCACACGCGTGGGCCAGCATAGGCGTGACAGATTTAAATCTCCACAGATCAAACCTCCACAGGGCCTCTGCGTGTTTTCAGCTTTTAATACACGTATCTTTTACACGTACCTGGACCACAGACTGCTTTTCCTCGGCTAATTTAGTCGGAGAGTTCACGCGTCCTCCTCTTCTGGTGGCCACCATCTTGGACGCGACGTTCTGTTTTCACTTCCGGCTGTGAAGACGAGACATGACTAATCGATCCACGGAGAAAAGCATCACTAAAAAATGGCAGCAGCAACAACAACAAAAAAAGAATATCTATCTATCTATCTATCTATCTATCTATCTATCTATCTATCTATCTATCTATCTATCTATCTATCTATCTATCTATCTTGGCATGTCAAAAACTTTTGGGTTTTGATGTAAGAAATGTGACGATAAACATTTTAAAACTTTTTCCAAATATTACGTGACTTCTGAACAATAAAAAAATAACAAATCTGTTCAGGGGAGGTGAATTA
Organism: Girardinichthys multiradiatus; assembly: GCF_021462225.1. Lineage (NCBI taxonomy): Eukaryota > Metazoa > Chordata > Actinopteri > Cyprinodontiformes > Goodeidae > Girardinichthys > Girardinichthys multiradiatus. The sequence goes on from NC_061802.1 coordinate 27,541,290, forward strand.
ATGTGTCATGGTCAGATGGCACCAAGCTGAACTTTTCAGGCACAATGTCAAAATCACCCGAATAGACATCATGCTCACAGTGACAGCTGGTGGTGGCAGCATCAGGATCTGGTTACTTTCAGATATACCTGGGTGTTTACCAAGATGGATGAAATTATGAAAGGTTGGAAATTCCAGCCCGTTTTGGCCAAAGATCTTCAGGTGCCTACAAAAAAGCAGATTCAATTCAATTCAAAAAACACCATTAAGCCCTATTTCTCCAGAAAGATTTGGCTCGTTTCCAAAATACTCCCTTAATAATATTTCTTCAAATATTATTTGAATAAATAAAGGCAGCTAATTAGACACCGTTGAGAATTAGTCATCCAGAAGGTTGGTTTTATTCAGCAGATCATTCTTTAAAATATTGTTTCATTAAAATAATATTTTATCTGATCTTGCATTGTGAAGGGTTGTCTAAATGTTGCTGATTATTTCCTAAGTTGGTTCCAAGACTAACTTCAATTCAATTCAATTCAAAAATACTTTATTAATCCCAAAGGGAAATTAAATGTTGTTATAGCTCATATTATGAAGGTTTCCTCAAAGAGTCGTTGTAGATGCTGATGGCTGTGGGCAGGAAGGATCTCCTGTAGCGCTCCGTCTTACAGCAGATCTGAAGAAGCCTCTGACTGAAGACACTCTGTTGCTGTAGGACAGTCTCATGAAGAGGATGCTTAGAGTTCTCCATAATGTTCTTCATTTTATGAAGAATCCTTCTTTGTACAATGATCTCCAGAGGTTCCAGAGGAGTCCCCAGAACAGAGCCAGCCTTCTTTATCAGCTTGTTGAGCTTTTTTAAGTCCCTGGTTCTGATGCTGCTTCCCCAGCAGATGATGGTAGAAGAGATCACACTTTCCACAACAGACTTATAGAAGATATGCAGCATCTTGCTGCAAACACCAAAGGACCTAAGCTTCATCAAGAAGTACAGTCTGCTCTGTCCCTTCTTGTAGATGGCTTCACAGTTGCATCTCCACTCTAGTCTGTTGTCCAGGTGAACACCGAGGTATTTATACTCCTCCACCACCTCCACTTCTTCTCCCATGATAGAAATAGTTTTTGACTTATTCCTGTTTCTCTTAAAATCTACAATCATCTCCTTTGTTTTAGTTACGTTCAAAATGAGATGATTGTTTCCACACCATGCCACAAAGCAGTCCACCACCTTCCTGTACTCATCTTCTTGTCCATCTCTGATCCACCCCACGACTGCAGAATCATCCGAGTATTTCTGCAGATGACAGGAGTCTGTCTTGTACTGGAAGTCTGAGGTGTACAGAGTGAAAATGAATGGTGAGAGTACAGTCCCCTGTGGTGCTCCTGTGCTGCTGACTACCTGGTTAGACTCACAACCCTTCAGTCTCACAAACTGTGGTCTGTTTGTCAGGTAGTCTCTGATCCAGGAGATTGTTGAGGCCTCCACCTGAATCTTCTGGAGTTTCTGACAAAGTAAATCAGGTTGGATTGTATTAAATGCACTGGAGAAATCAAAGAACATGATCCTCACAGTGCTGCTGGCTTTGTCCAGATGACAGTGGGTTTGTTGAAGCAGGTGTATGATGGCATCTTCAACTCCAACTCCACAGCGATAAGCAAACTGAAGGGGGTCCTGATGGTTTACTGTTTGCTTACTCAGGTGGGCCAACAGGAGTCTCTCTAGGACCTTCATGATGTGAGATGTCAGGGCAACAGGTTTATAGTCATTGAGGACTGATGGGTGAATTTTCTTTGGTACCGGAACAAGACAGGAGGTCTTCCACAACACCGGAACCTTCTTCTGGGCCAGGCTAAGGTTGAAGAGGTGCTGCAGAATCCCACAGAGCTGCTCTGCACAGGCCTTCAGGACTCTAGGGCTGACATGATCTGGACCTGCAGTCTTATTCTGATTCAGTCTCTCCAGTTGCATCTTCACCTGACTTCTTGAGACACACAGGTGGAAGGGGGAAGCAAAGGAAGCATCAGCATCTTCTGATATGGTTGATGGAAAACATGTAGAAGGGTCTAGGGCTGAGGTGGAAGATAAAAAATGTGAGGTGTTACTGGACAGCTGTGGGTCCTGTGGGTCAAAAGGATGTCTGGGATGTCTGTTTGGCTGTGAGCAGGAGAGGAGGATGCGAAGCTTGTTTCTGAACTGAACCTATTGAAGATTGTGTTCAGGTCATTGGCTCTGTCCCGACCTCCATCGGTCTGATCATCCTTCTCCTTGAAGCCTGTGATCTTCTTCATCCCTGTCCACACATCTCTGATACTGTTTTGCAGGAGCTTGCTCTCCAGCTTCTTCTTGTACGTCTCCTTGCTGTCTCTTATCTTGACTTTAAGTTGCTTCTGTAAACTCCCCAATAATTGCCTGTCTCCCTCTCTGAAGGCTCTTTTTTTCTTGTTAAGCAGGTCCTTCAGGTCACTGGTGATCCAAGGTTTGTTATTGGGGAAGCATCTCATGGTTCTGGTGGGGATGATGTTATCCACACAGAAGTTTATATAGTCGGTTACACACTCAGTCATGGCATTTATGTCCTCCATGTGGCTGGCACAGTGCATCCCAGTCTGTAGCCTCAAAGCAACCTTGCAGAGCTTCTTCAGCTTCCTGTGACCATTTTCTCACAGTCCTCTTTATTACAGATTGCCTCTGAACAAGGGGCTTATATTTCGAGCAGAGAAAAACAAGATTGTGATCTGATTTACCTAGAGGAGGTCTTGCTGTAGAGATGTATGAGTCCTTGACATTTGCATAAAACAAATCCAATGTTTTGTTTTTTCTGGTAGAGCAGCTGACAAACTGATGAAATGTTGGAAGTGTAGCAGAGAGTGAAGCATGGTTAAAATCACCAGAAATTGCCACAAAAGCATTGGGGTTTTGTGTCTGTAGCTTAGCTTAGAGGGATCACTGTGAGCTCAAGCATACTGTACATCCAAATCAGCAACTTGCTTCTGCCTACCTGTGGGGCTCTATGCAGCAAGATCACATCACAACACTCAGAAAACTGCACTGTTCTAGATTTTGGAGTTTAAAAAATTGCTATTGGTCTATATAGCCCCCGGAGGTCTTGGGCTAAAAGGCATACGTCAGTTGACACAATGAGCCACCTTGAACCCTTAAGTCATCGGGGACATGTTGAATCAGTGTTTTAGTTTTTATGTTCCTTAACTCTTTAACACATATCTTAGCTTCTGAAAATCTGAAATGTGCTCCAAATAGGCTCCAAATTTGATTGTAACCTTTCCATTAATGCCCCTCAACTTTTCTGTGGAACATTATGAATTGCATTGGGTGTCAACTATCGGCACTATAAAAAAAAAAAAACTTGGCTCACAAACTCAGATGACTGTGCTGAAGATTCTGTTTTTACTCTTTTTTTAAGGTTTTGTTTTCATTACTAATGGCCTTTATTTATTTTTAGTCTTTGAAAGTGAGCAAACAGGAAATGGGGCGGAGAGAGAGGGGGAAGACATGCAGCAAAGGTCAACGGGTCACGTGTTCTACCCCTACATTCCAAGATTAAAGAAAAGTGCAGAAAAAAAATGAAGCATGAACACAAAGTCCTTTCCAGAGTGTTTTTACACTCTTTTTAAAACTAAAATACTAAACATCACCATGAATTCATGTGCAGATATTTTCACAGCAGGGGTTGGCTCTAAATATTGAACCTGGAACAAGCAAAGCGTGGAAGAAAGAAGATGAAGACACAAAGAAAGCAAACAATAATGAATAAGCCACATGGTAGGACAAATGTGGACACAATGGATGAATGTGGGACATAAGGATGGAAGAACCAAAGGAAGGAAGGAGAAACACAAGGAAGCAAAGAAGCATTAGAAGAAATACTGGAGAACAAGAAGAAAGACAATGGAAACATAGGACATGGGGAAAAAAAAGGAAAGATAAAATGAATAAAAGGAGAGATGGGCAAAAATAAGACAGTTGAATGGAAGAACAAAAGGAAGGAAAGCAAGAAAGGAGGGACAGAAGGAAGGAAAAGGACCCAATGGGACAGGGAAAGAATGGAATATGAGAGAAAAACTACAAAGAAAAGACACGAGGAAGGAAAAACATATGGGAAGGAAGAAAGAAAGTCAGAAAAGTATACAAGGGGGCAAGGAAGGACAGAGAAAAGGAAGGTTGAACACAAGTATCTAAAGACAAAAGGAAAAAAAATGGATTGAAGGAAATGAATGTTAAAAGGAACCCTGGGACTAGTGTCAATATTGCAACATACTTTGTCAAATAATTTATTGTACATCTTGTAATTGTGAGTTCAGTAAATGCAGTACATCAGTCAAACAAGCTGCTTAGGACCAATTAAAATATAATTAACAAGTACTTAATAATGATTACATTTTATACACATGTTTTACAATAAAAATATCTTCCTGTTTTAAGACAGATGAGTCAAAAATATGCTTCCATCCCTTTAATAAAGCCAATTCATAATATACAGATATAACATTTTAAATATGTTGATAAAACAGTTTTCAGTCAATTAATAGACACCGTCTGAAAAACAGCCGTATTTAATAAAATAAAAATGGATTGTCCACATCTTCTTTGTGTGGAGTCTTCAGTGCTGTAATCACAATGTATAAAGGAGACAAGCCTGCTAGTTGATCTATTAATATTGCTTTACTCAGATTAGTTTTCTTTGTATGTTATCATCAAGAAAAACAGCTAGAAAGCATGATAAATTACATAGCTCCATATTTACTCAAATGTTAGTAAAAAACTGGACTTAACCACCGCATTTGGGTTTTAATTTGTACACTAGGTTTCTAAATTAATGGAATGATAGTTGTGAAATCCAGAAAGCTTAACTCTCTATGGCATGGTGTTGCCTTCAGGCAACAAACCATTATTTTGGGCCACACACTGCCCCTTTAAATTTTTCTAAGTAAAACATCACATTAAAAGTCTGATGACATATCTGTGACCAATGAAATTTGAGTTGGACGTGGCTTTGACCTTTGTCTTGGGATGAAACAGTCCTTTTTGGGACCAGCTGATTTGGACACACTGCTAGCAGAAGGTAAGATAAATTTAACTTTTTTACATGTTTTAATTTAAATAACTTTGTATAAATATCTGTGATGTGCATGAATAAGTAAAAAAGCATATTTGATTGAGTAAAGACACTTTTTGTCTTCATTTATATACTAAAATGGCAGTTTTTCATTCGTTGCCTCAGGGCAACATTGTGCAGTTAGACCACTTTTGTGTGAACTATAACATGCTCATGGATGGAGATGTGTAGGGATGCGTCGTTATCAAATACTCAATTTGTTTTCTGTACTATCACTATTGCTCACAGGAAATGGATGCACAAACATTTTATGGGTGTAAGGAACATGATCAAGCGGTTAGGCTCATTCCTTCCGACAGTGAGATTGAGGAGAGTGACAGTGGGGAAGAGTGGACTCCAAAATCAGGTTTGAGGGAGAGTTAGGAGATCAGGGTTCAGTCAGTAGAGTAACATACTGAATGGAATGAGCATGTGTGTTCATCAGTGGGTGAGGAGAGGTATATATGACCTATTCTAATTTTATGCTTACTGGTTTCTTTTTAAAACAGATGACCTGCCTGATGACAATGAGTCTGTGGATGAAGAGGAAAACGAAGATGATGAAGTATCACAGGAAGCGGTTCCACGCTTACCCCGTTGGAGAACACCCCACAGCGCCAATATCACTGATTACACACAATGGCAGGCCAGTCTTCCAAAATCAGACAATATCAATTCCCGCTACGAATACTTCAAGATGTTTTTTTCTGAAGACATTCTGGAAGTAGTTGTAGAGCAGTCAAATTTATATGCCATTCAGTGTGACATCAACAAGCCCCTTAACCTCACTACAAAAGAACTGGAGCAATTTATGGGTACAGCAGTGTACATGTCGTTGTTTGGATTACCAGGCACCCGCATGTTTTGGAACAAAGCCACCCGAGTGTCCCAGGTAGCTAACACCATGGCACTAAACAGATGGGAATTCATTAAAAAATCCCTGCACTTCAACAACAATGAAGTGAGACAAGGAGAAAATATTGATCCACTCCACAAAATCCAACCACTGGTCACTCATCTTACCTCAAAGCTGCAGACGATACCAATGGGTGAGAAGTTGGCTGTAGATGAGCAGATGGTCCCTTTCAAGGGAAGAAATAGACTCAAGCAATACCTGCCAGCAAAGTCAAAGAAATGTGGCTACAAGATATTCATCTTGGCTGGCTCTGATGGTGTCCCGCCCAATTTTGAGATTTATACAGGGAGAACTGCGCAACCACCTAAGCTGCCAGATGTAGGAGCAAGTGGCAATGTTGTCCTTTGCCTGGCTCAGCCAATACCCAGACAACAGAACTACAAGGTGTTCTTTGACAACACCTGTTGTTCATAGCAACAGATTACCAGGTGTCAACTTGATGTGTGATGCTGAGTTGAAGAGAACTGGTCGTGGATCTTTTGAACAGAAGACTGCCTTGGTTGGAGAAACCACCTTGCATGCCGTGAAGTGGTATGATAACCGTTCAGTCAGTCTTCTCAGCAATTTCATTGGAGTACACGCACTCACTGACGTTGATAGGAGGGATGGCAAGCAAAACAAAAATCATCAAAGTTCCCTATCCTGCTGTGGTGAGAGAGTACAATAAGAGTGGATCTGGTGGACTCTCATTAAACTGTACCGCAATAAAATCAGGTCAAAGAAGTGGTACTACCGGCTGATGTTCCACTTTATCGACATGACCATCGCAACTGCCTGGCTGCTCTACAAGAGAGACTGCAGCAGGACTGGGATGAGAAAAGAGGAACAGGTCAAGCTTTATACATTCAAGTCATATATTGCAGAAAGGTTGTGCAAAAGTGGCAAGAATCTGGAGCGTAAGAGAGGTCGTCCCAGTTCCACAATTGCTGGGGAATATGAAGAAGAGGAGAAGAGGACCCACTACATCTATTCCAGTTCTTGATGTTTGTCTGGATGCCACAGCCCACTGGATGGTCATGGATGAAAAGAAAGGGAGATGCAAGGTACCAGGATGCAAAGGTACACCTAAAGCCAAGTGCCAAAAATGTGACGCCCACCTTTGTTTCACATCTACTAGCAACTGCTGGTGGATGTGAGTAGGAATGATTTTTGTTCTGTTGTTGAAGGAAAACCTTTTGAAGTGTTTTTGAAATAAAACCTCTTCTAATGTATTTATTGCTTGTTTGTTCCTGTGGAGATATATTATGTGTGTGCATTAATTATTATTATGTTCATAACCAGTGTGGGAAATAAAATGTATAACCTGTATTAGTGGCCTGCAGAATAGTATTGCAGAAACTTGGCCTTGAGTGTGGTGAAGCAGAAAAATACTGAAGAACTGTAGGGGTGATAAAAGGATGTGAACAGATTAACAGGCCAAGTACTCCCTTCTCATACCAGCAGAAAAGCAGAGTGCAGGTGCAAGATATGCAGAATAATAACTTTCTAAATATGGTCAGCCGGAAAAGTGTGTACGTAACTATATGTGTGAAAAAAACTGTAAACAGGGGCGCTGCCCATTCTTCATGTGTGTTTCAATAAAAGACATGAGCCCAGTGAAAAAGCTCAGAAGACATCTCGGCTGAGCTCTTCTCCCTGGGCCCAGGTATTTTTGAATACAGCTGTCTCCGTGTGATTTATTCTAATGTGTGTGATTCTTTCAGCTTACGGTGAATAAACGAACGCGCAGGAGTTACCCGTTAAAGGGAAACTTTAACAATTGGTGACCTCCGACGTGATTCACGGCTGAATCAGGGAATTTGGACAAAGAGAGAGTGTGACAGACGAACCTCCTGACATCCAGGGGCCCCACGACTCATCAAAGGTAGGCAGAGCCTATTGTATTAAAGTCTGCCGATTATGTATAGGCCAAATTATCTCTAGGATGTCAGTGGTTCTGAATGTTATTACTCTGCAAAACTGCAAAAGAGTGTGCATTAAGTGAACGCGTTTAAATGGAGTCAGATATGAAAAGCTGAAATAAGACCGAAGGTTAAAGTCCTTTTAGGTCAAAGACCGAAGGTTAAAGTCCTTTTAGGTCAAAGACCGAAGGTTAAAGTCCTTTTAGGTCAAAGACCGAAGGTTAAAGTCCTTTTAGGTCAAAGGTTAAAGTCCTTTAATATTGCTGAACGTGGCGTCTCAACTTATCAATTGACGGATTGATAAGACAGCCAGGTTGAAGGTCTGTGGCTTGGCAAACCACAAAGGGTTAAAAAAGAGAGATCTCTGGATTTTATTTTTTTTTTTAAACTTAGAGGTTCATTCAGAAATTTTACAAGGATTAGAGGCCCCATCTAGTGGACAAACGGAGGAATTACACAAGTGACTGGGAGTGCAGTCGAATTTAAATCTTTGAACACATATTCTGACTTAAACATGCGGTTGGATTGTTAATTACTTGAGTGAAAATGAAATGCATTTGTTGTATACAGGGTGAAGTGGCTTGTAGTGGATTGTTTTTGCATATTTGTGCATATTTCCTGTGTGCGAGTGTCTGTCACAGGTTGAATTGAGGAAATACGAGCTGGAATGTGTGTGTTTCCGACTGACGCTGGATGATTATTTGGGGAAAAATAAAAAGACAAAGTACTAGATATAACTGTCTGTGTGGTGGATTATAGAATAAATGTGAATATTAAGTGGGGTTTTTTGCTGATATTAAACGGTAGTGACTGTGGGAAAACGTTGACTGCGTATATGTGTGAGTGTCTGGGTAAATCCAGCAGAAGAGCAGAGAGATATATTATGTAAAAGGAGCAGGTATAATCTGTCATACATGGAATAAAAAACATGGCTCAGATTGTGTGCATTCTTGATTTTCCTCTTTGAGAGAAGTTAAATTTCAGCATTGTCAAACTCAAGGTCCACGGGCCAAAACTGGCCCCCAGAAGTTTAGTGATTCTCCAGAAGTAGAACCTTTAATATGGTGATTATTTGCTTGAATGTTATTTTGTCAATCAATAAACAGTTTTGTTTACATTCTGCCACAATCTGCCTTTTGAAAATGTTTTGAATCTTGCTCTTTATGTATAAAAAAAAAGAAAATAAAAATTGGCTAAAGTCTGCAGACATAAAATGAACCTGGATTGAAGCTCTAACTAAATTTATTTAATCTGAGATCCTCTCCAAATGCAACAGTATATGTCAGTCTACATGAGATACTAACAACTTCACCTACTGGTATAATATAAAGATGTGAGTGAATATGTGAAACAAACAATGATGAAAGTTTTTCAACAGGTGATGCTCATCCAGGAGGAAGACAGTGTTCCTAGGAAATGCAGCTCATTCATTAACAATCAATTTTTCTCCTATAGGTGGAAGTTTTGCTGACTAATCATAGGATGGATCTATGAAACATTATGTGCACAGACCAAATGACCAAGGTTCTGACTGACCTATGAACCTCACTGACCTGACAATAATAACATGACACCCAACAGATAACACCTTTAAGGTGGACCCACTAAGACCACCTTATTGATTCTTGGTGAATAAAAAAAAAAGAATTGAAGCGTTCAAAACAGACCTAGTGGAAACAAAAGGGGATATGAGGAAACGATGTGCATTTTAAGAATAATAGAAGTCAAATTATGTTCAAATTTTTACAAATAAAATTACTCTGACAGAGAAATAATTAAGTAGTGTGTGAATGTGTGTGAATGGGAATGACTGATTTCATTGTAATGCATCTTTGAGGGACCTTAAAAGCGCTAATAAAGGTCTGATGTTCTGATGATCTTTGCCAAACTTATATCTTAATAAGGTTTCCAGAATCTTTTCCGAAAAATCATATAAAGATGGCAAAGGTTCTACCTGTATTGAAAATACTGATAACCATAAGAAAGTTCATAGACCCGTTTTCAATTTTTCACAATTCTTTTACAAACAGGTTATTTAAACTTTCTTGTGGCCAAATGTCTGTGTTTGACTTTCTGTTTTTGTGAAATAAATGTCTGTTTCATGTTATGTAAAAATTAGAGTCCTCAACATTACCATAATAATATTAGGTCAGTTCTCTATGATAAAACAAAAAGATTTTAACAGACGTTTAGACTTTTTCCAGTCAGGTTCAAAATGATCAAATTACACTCAAACTTAACACAAGATGAAATGAACCTTAACAGAATTACTGGACTGGACTGAAATAGAGAAAACTTGAGTTAATTGGAACAAACTTTAGTTACTTGAACTAAATACAAAGCTGACTGAAACTGTATGTTGTATCTATAAAACTGGGTAAAACAAACTAAGTTATAATAAGCCTTTCATTTTTTGTGTTCATCAGTGAGTGAGTTTTTATTTTTAATAAGAACTAAACCAAGCAGTATTTAAAATAATAGCAACTACCAAAAATAGTGATCTCATTTTTAAATGTAATAAGGACAGCGGCTACAGTGACACATTGGGAAGACCCACGTGTCAAGAGGGGAATATGTCACATCTGGTAAAGCATTAATCCTACACTATAAATTTTTCTGACTATGCAAAGAATTTTTGCAGATCATGCATAATTTGCTGCAAACACAGGGGAAGACGTATTGCCTAGTGGTAAAAGATTAACCTAGTTACACATTTCTTCCCCACATATGGTATCCCACAGATTATAAGGTCAGATAATGGAACTCATTTTGTAAATAAACTAATAGAACTAAGTTCTAAAGCATTAGGGGTTCAAGATTAAGGAAAACAATGGAAGAAACAGGGAGGCCATTGGCCGAAGGCCTATCCCTGGTTAAATTATGGATGAGAATAACTCCAAATCAAACTGGTCTTACTCCATTTGCCACCTACTGTACATCATTGTATAACTCCACCCTCTATATTCTGAGTCTGAGATCACGTGACACCAAGTCACTGATGTAACTTCGTATTCTCAAAGAAATAGTACATGGCGGACCGTTTTCTCTGTCCTCTGACATGAATGAAATAGAGAAAGCACAACAGGAATGGGACAGCTGTTTAAAAAGCCATATTAACAGGAGTTCCTGTTGACATGTGGGCTGCACAGTGGCACAGTTGGTAGCACTGTTGCCTTGCAGCAAGAAGGTCCTGGGTTCAATTCCTGGCCTGGGGTCTTTCTGCATGGAGTTTGCATGTTCTCCCCGTGCATGCGTGGGTTCTCACCGGGTACTCTGGCTTCCTCCCACAGTCCAAAGACATGCCTGTTAGGTTAATTGGTCACTCTAAATTGACCTTAGGTGTATGAATGAGTGTGTGCTTGTTTGTATGTTGCCCTGCGATGGACTGGCAATCTGTCCAGAGTGTACCCTGCCTCTTGCCCATAGACTGCTGGAGATAGGCACCAGCTCCCCCGCGACACACTATGGAATAAGCGGTAGAAAATGACTGACTGACTGTTGACATGTGTCAAAAGATGAAAAATAATCCTGATTTGCAGGGAACAGACTCCACAAAGTGGGGAAAAAATATTTAATTCACCATTTACATACAGCTCGGGAGGCAGAGAAAAAGGAGAAAGAGCAGCTACAGAATCAGCTCCTTAAATTGCAGCTGCAAGAGGCCAAAGAGAAAATTAAATAAGAGAAAAATGATATAATGTTAGCTGCAACTCAACCTGTTCCTCCAGCTGCGTCTGCACCTCTAGCAGCACGCACCCCTAAGTCTATGACTGATCAGTGGCAAGGAGGGGGACAACTCCCTCCTGCACCGTATCTATTTTATAATTACAGGTACACGTGGAGGCGGATGGCATGTTGGTGGTCAGCTGGTCGTGGTGGATGGTGTGGAGCACCCAGAGGAAGGGGTGGAGCCAGCAGGGCACTGGGAGATGTGTGCTACAACTGAGGTATGGCACCTCTACCACCCCAGCAGGGCCAGTATCCACAGATGGGTGGACACTCGTCTTACTGCCCATACTGACGCCCCTGAGGAGGACCAAGGCAGCGTGGGCACAGCAGCTCCCATGTTGCCTGCAAAGGTGGGAGAGAACTGTCTGAATTTTTTAGTGGACACTGGAGCTACTTATTCCACCATAACACAGCAACCTCCTAAACCACTGCTCTCTACTAAGACTGTTTCTGTGATGGGCTTCTCAGGGGCTGCATAAATTCTGCCTGTGACTGTACCACTTCCTGTTCAGATTGGGACGCACAGAGAAAATCACCCTTTTGTGTGTTCACCCAGCACACCTGTTAATTTGCTGGGCAGAGACTTATTAGTGAAGCTGGGAGCATCAGTGCTGTGTGGTACTGATGGGTTAACGATAACTTTTCCAGATGGTTCTTTTTTGGCATGTGGATAAATACTTCAGCATGGACAATGTTTTACAGCCAGTTGCAGAGGAATATGCTGACATCTACTGGAGACTGTTGACCGAACCTCCAAGCAGCATCTTCTCTGTGCATCAGCTGTGGAAACCCTGGATTCAAAGTCTCTGCCTCTACACCCCTCCGCCTGACCTGCCCCATGTCACTCTGTTCTACGACCGTTGTCACACTGAATGGTACCAGGATTTGTTTAATGAAACAGTAGAAGGTAGGACATGGTTTATTTCATCCAAAAATGTTTATGTGGCTCCTGAGGGTGTGGCTGCAACAGTTGATTTAACACCTGACCAAGCAGAATGGTATTTACGGTCAGATGAAGCTGTTCTTCATGTTTCTCTTTCTTTGCATCCTGAGCATCAAACTCTAAGAACACTGACACATACTGTATAAATGTACAGCTACTGATGAAGTTCTGGTGTAGCAGGAGATGCAGATACATCATCCTGGAAGAAAAAAAAATAGATCATCCCAAAGCTGCAGCTCTTTTGCAGATCCTACTTTATCAGTTATGGGCTGAAGGGCCCACAGATGTAGGATTAACCCCATGCGCCCCAGTTTCTTTTCAGGTTGCATCTCCTCTCGCTTATTTGGGTTCCACAGTATCCGCCCAAAAAATAAGCTCAGGAAGGCATCAGAGACATCTGCATAAACATGGATTCAAGGTTGAAAGACAGGCTACAGCAAGTGCTACATCCCAGGTTACATCGATCTCACACAGCCCCTCAGAGACCTAGTCAGAGAACAGGGCATGCGAAATCTCAATAATGTCCTTAATTGGACACACGGAGTAGAGGAAGTCTTTATTGCGTTAAAACAGCTTCTCTCCAACGCGGCAGAGCTTACGCTCCCAGCTTACACCTCACCATTTTATTTGGATGTTTCTGTAACAAAACCGGCAGTAAATGGAGCTTAGCTTCAGAAAAAAGGGGGAGAGAGAAGAGTGCTGATGTATGTTTCAGCAATGATGGATAACATGGAAAAACGCCACCCACAATGCACACAACATGCAGCAGGGATGGCAAAATTAATAAAAAAAACAGCTCACTTAGTGATGGGACACCTTCTGAATGTTTTAACTCACAGTGTGGTGACATATGTGAACTCTCAAAGTTTCACCATGACAGCTCTAAGACAACACAGGCTCAGCAAAACCTTGGAGGCCCCCAAACGAGGTTATCGTTTCTCACTGAGTGTGAACAATCTATGTCTCATCGTAATTATTACAGATTTCTCCACAGTCTTTTTACAGCTTTCTCCAAGCAGATCCCAACAGAACCATAGAACAGGGTCGGAACCTCCACGTCAGAAGCAGAATGGGTCCTTCTGAAGGTCATCAAACGGAAGTGGTCTGAACCAAGGTGGACCGGTCCATTCCAGGTCACAGAGAGAACCTCACATGCGGTGAGGGTCAAGGGGAAAGGAGACACTGGTATCATTGGAGCCAGTGTGCAGCAGCAGAGGCACCACAGAAATCGCTGTCAGAACTCCAGCAGAACCTGAGGGACAACACCAGCACACCAGAAGACCTTTCTCACCCAATTCAAGGGGCAGAATAATCCCCTAGGGTGAGAAAGCGTTCATTTACACCTAAAGGTTAGTCTACATCTTAGGTGCACCGTTAAATTAGACCACTTAGCTCCAGGTCAGTCTACACCTGTGAGTGAAGACCAGGACATCACACAGAAGAGGCGGATGTGATCGAGCTTTCCTCTCTTTCACTGGGGGTCGTAGCTGATCTCCCACCGAAGAACTGAACATTCTGAACTTTTGAATAAAAAAAAAAGAGGTCTTTTGTGTTTCACCATATTGTTAATCCTCATCTCCCTTTGCAGGTACCTTCGAAAAGTATGGGAGGTGAAAATCTAGGACCCAGGCCCGTTAAGGGTTGGGTCACGGTAGGTGTAGATGTTTTAGCATTCTTCATTGTTGCATTGATTTTTGGATTGTTTTGTGAACTTCCATTCTAGACATGCTCTGATTGTCGCCAAACTGAGAATCTCCTGGAGGACTGGATAGCGGGCATGTTTGGACACTGGAAAGGGTTGATTGTGTCGTTGTTTTATGTCCATTGCTGTTTTTGTAGCTATTGTGGTTACCTGTGGCTGTTGCTGTGTACCATGTATACTACAACCATTGAAGGGAAAACCGCACCTCCTCCTCCTTCCCATATGATGCCTTTGCTTGCGGTTTATGCTGACGAGAAGGACGAAGATTAACCAGTAAGACTAATTAACAGGGCATCTGATATGTATTACTGTCTAGGGTGCGAATACTTTTTGTAAAACTTTTTAGGGAACTAATTCTTTACTGTCTAGGGAACAGAAGGATTGTAGATTATATTGGCAAAATTTGACAGACTGTGGAATACAGCACCGATGGACACCCTCCAGTTAGAGGGTTCATGACTCCCTGTCAAGATTTAGAAGGTTGTAAGCATCCTTGGGACTACAAAGGCCCGACAAGCAACAGTCCCTGGGCACAGGGCGTGGCATTGGAGGCAGGGTCAAAAAGCATGATGACAAACATTTCCTTCTGCTCCACAGGTTGTAATGATTGCTAAACTCTTTTATTTAGCATCTCCAAGTAGTGGTGAAGTCACATAGGTGACTTCAAAAGGGGGAAATTGTGGAGATATATTATGTGTGTGCATTAATTATTATTATGTTCATAACCAGTGTGGGAAATAAAATGTATAACCTGTGTTAGTGGCCTGCAGAATAGTATTGCACAAACTTGGCCTTGAGTGTGGTGAAGCAGAAAAATACTGAAGAACTGTAGGGGTGAGAAAAGGATGTGAACAGATTAACAGGCCAAGTACTCCCTTCTCATACCAGCAGAAAAGCAGAGTGCAGGTGCAAGATATGCAGAATAATAACTTTCTAAATATGGTCAGCCGGAAAAGTGTGTACGTAACTATATGTGTGAAAAAAACTGTAAACAGGGGCGCTGCCCATTCTTCATGTGTGTTTCAATAAAAGACATGAGCCCAGTGAAAAAGCTCAGAAGACATCTCGGCTGAGCTCTTCCCCCTGGGCCCAGGTATTTTTGAATACAGCTGTCTCCGTGTGATTTATTCTAATGTGTGTGATTCTTTCAGCTTACGGTGAATAAACGAACGCGCAGGAGTTACCCGTTAAAGGGAAACTTCAACATTCCTCATTCCACTTATGAAAGAAATACTACAGTGTTAAGAAAACCATGGCGTTTTAGTACCCTCATAGCATATTGTTGCCCTGAGGCAACACACCAAAATCTGGTGGGGGGGGGCAGGGTGGGGCACTTTTTCTGATTGATATATTATAAGGACCCCCCCAAGCTCCCAAAACTAGGGTGAAATATTTTTTTCCTCATAAAATAAAATGTAATGCCATAGAGGGTTAAAACTAGATTAGATATGTTCAAAACGAATTTATTTTATTCCTTTTCTCTTTTATTTACAGTACCAATAGTGCTTTTATTCAGAACATTTTTCTAAGCTCCATTCCCACATATCAAGTGCAAAGCAGGTAAGTCTGGGAGGAGAAGGGGGCAGTAGAGAGGCACTTTAAATCAAGACAATTTCCTCCACGTTGAACCAAGGTTTAGCAACCAACAGTTTCTAGTAATAAAACATCATTTACTGTGTGTCTGAGCGGCTGTCTGAACTGCTGTTGATGGTGATGATCCACCAAGTGCTTATGTAAGACAGAGATACTGGTAACCACTAAGTTCATCTTTTAGGTGACTTTATCAGAAGAATAAATTACTTTAATTACTTCATGACGTTCAGTGTCCATTAATCAGAGCTCTAACTATATGTGTCAGAATGACAACTGAGGAAAATGGCATCATCCGTGTGTTTTCCTTCCTCCCTTTGTTTGAGTGCTAGGGGTTTGCCCTCCTCGCGCTGACCAGGTAACCCTTGGATCTGATGATGCCGCGGCTCTTGACAATGACAGAGTAGCGGAGGACCCACTCGAGCCTCCACTCGGTGGGGCTCAGGCCTGGCGCTCCTTCCTGCATCGCCTCCTGGAATGCAGCTGCTGACATCAGCTCTATGAGAAGAAATAATACATTTCTTTTAAAGGAAATTTAAAAACTAATCAAAGAGAGGAATGGTGGTGTTTAAATTTTATACCAGATCTATTTTAAGGATTTTTGCAAATTGCAGAAGGTGAAATTGAAGACTAAAGTTAAAGACCAACATCAATTAGTAAAAAAAAATTAAAGTAAGTAAAAGCACAAGTACATTCATTATAAGTTTGTCAAACTGTGTTTTTTCAGTTCTAGCATGTGATTTGAGTGCTTTTACACCTCCAGTTTACACCTCCACCTAACAGTATATTGAAAGCTCCAGAACAGTTGTTGGGCCTTAGCTATTTTGACATCTCTGTTTTCAAGCAAAACACTTAAATATAAACTTTCCCAAGACAAAGGAGCTGATGGAGGATAATGTAACACAAAAAGCTTTTGTTTAATTGCATAAATATACAACATGAAGACACTGTGGCGTCTTGGGAAAGATTTCTTTTGACTGGACTTACTGTATTCCTCCATAATTGGGTTTGCAGTTTTGTCACATTGTAATAACACCACAGTTAGCGCTATATAGCACAAAAAAAACCAAATGCCACCAGCCCACTTATCAAGGGAAAAATGTTGGGGGAAAAACATCCGTCTTTTCAGCCTGCATTGGTTGCAGTGGATAAATAAGCCCAGCAAGAGGACAAAGCTATCAGAAGATTTATCAAAACTTTGAACTGAATTTCCAGGTTACTTCTTCTACATTCCTAAGTCATTGGTAAACTATTATTAGTAGCATTTATTTATTAATTGAGATCATTACATTTATGTTTTGCCTAATCTATAGCTGGTAAAGGTTAATTCACTGTGTCGCTTTTTGTCCCCCTCAACCTTTCATGCATTTGTGGGAAGAGAATAGTTTATAATTTGTTGTAATTGATGAATTACCTAATTATTTTATGGAAAATATTTATTTTATAAAATAGTTTTTTTCTTCCCTAACAGTTGTGAGTTCAATGCCTGACTGATGGGTAAAACAAAACTAAGTTTCACCTTTGGGGTCGTTGTGTGTGAGCAGCTGGATGTCAAACTCTTTGGCGAAGGCTGTCAGATCAGGGGGCATCACGCAGCAGGAGGCCAGGTTCACCTGATTACTGCTGGGCTTCACCTGCTCCAGGACAGGAAACATGGTTTCACATTTCATACACACGTTGACAAAATTGTTGGTACCCCTCGGTTAATGAAAGAAAAACCCACAATGGTCACAGAAATAACTTGAATCTAACATACAGTACAGACCAAAGGTTTGGACACACCTTCTCATTTAAAGAGTTGACTTTATTTTCATGACTATGAATATTGTAGCTTCACACTGAAGGCATCATAACTATGAATTAACACATGTGGAATTATATACTGAACAAAAAAATGTGAAACAACTGAAAATATGTCTTATATTCTAGGTTCTTCAAAGTAGCCACCTTTTGCTTTGATTACTGCTCCACACACTCTTGGCATTCTGTTGATGAGCTTCAAGAGGTAGTCACCTGAAATGGTTTTCCAACAGTCTTGAAGGAGTTCCCAGAGATGCTTAACCCTTGTTGGCCCTTTTGCCTTCACTCTCATCAGACCAAAGCACAGATTTCCACTGGTCTAATGTCTATTCCTTGTGTTCTTTAGCCCAAACAAGTCTCTTCTGCTTGTTTCCTGTCCTCAGCAGTGGTTTCCTAGCAGCTATTTTACCATGAAGGCCTGATTCACACAGTCTCCTCTTAACAGTTGTTCTAGAGATGTGTCTGCTGCTAGAACTCTGTGTAGCATTGACTTGTTCTCTAATCTGAGCTGCTGTTAACCTGCGATTTCTGAGGCTGGTGACTCGGATGAATTTATCGTCCGCAGCAGAGGTGACTCTTGGTCTTCCTTTCCTGGGGCGGTCCTCATGTGAGCCAGTTTCTTTGTAGCGCTTGATGGTTTTGTGCGACTAGCACTTTGGGACACTTTCAAAGTTTTCCCAATTGTTTGGACTGACTGACCATCATTTCTTAAAGTAATGATGGACACTCGTTTTTCTTTACTTAGCTGCTTTTTTCTTTCCATAATACAAATTCTAAGAGTCTATTCAGTAGGACTATCAGCTGTGTACAGTATCCACCTCCTGCACAACACAACTGATGGTCCCAACCCCATTTATAAGGCTTGAAATCCCACTTATTAAACCTGACAGGGCACACCTGTGAAGTGAAAACCATTTCAGGTGACTACCTCTTGAAGCTCATCAACAGAAGGCCAAGAGTGTACGGAGCAGTAATCAAAGCAAAAGGTGGCTACTTTGAAGAACCTAGAATATAAGACATATTTTCAGTTGTTTCACACTTTTTTGTTCAGTATATAATTCCACATGTGTTAATTCATAGTTTTGATGCCTTCAGTGTGAAGCTACAATATTCATAGTCATGAAAATAAAGACAACTCTTTGAATGAGAAGGTGTGTCCAAACGTTTGGTCTGTACTGTAGGTAATAATAAATAAAAATTCTATGAAGATGAACAAATGAAAGTCAGACATTGCTTTTCAAACATGCTTCACATGAATTATTTAAAAAAATAAACTAATGAAACAGGCCTGGACAAAAATGATGGTACCCCTGAAAATAATGTGACCAAAGGGACGTGTTAAATCAAGGTGTGTCCATTAATTAGCATCACAGGCGTCTACATTCTTGTAATCAGTCAGTGGGCCTATATGTAGGGCTACAGGTAGTCACTGTGCTGTTTGGTGACATGGTTTGTACCACACTTAACATGAACCTGAGGAAGCAAAGGAAAGAGTTGCCTCAGGAGATTAGAAAGAAAATTATAGACAAGCATGTTAAAGGTAAAGGTTATAAGACCATCTCCAAGCAGCTTCATGTTTCTGTGACTACAGTTGCATATATTATTCAGAAATTTAAGATCCATGGGACTGTAGCCAACCTGCCTGGTCGTGGCTGCAGGAGGAAAATTGATGACAAAACAAAGAGACGGATAATATGAACGGTAACAAAAGATCTCAGAAAAACCTCTAAAGAGATTAAAGGTGAACTTCAAGCTCAAGGAACATCAGTGTCCGATCGCACCATCCAACGTTTGAGTCAAAGTGGACTTAATGGGAGACGACCAAGGAGACCATTGTTGAAAGCAAATCATAATAAAAAGCCAGACTGGAATTTGCCAAACTACATGTTGACAAGCCACAAAGCTTCTGGGAGAATGTCCAATGGACAGATGAGACAAACATTGAACTTTTTGGCAAAGCACATCAGCTCTATGTTCACAGACGTAAAAATGAAGCATATGAAGAAAAGAACACTGTCCCTACTGTGAAACATGGAGGAGGGTCTGTTATGTTCTGGGGCTGCTTTGCTGCCTCTGGTACAGGGTGTCTTGAATCTGTGCAGGTATCATGAAATCTCAAGACTATCAAGGGATTCTAGAGAGAAATGTGCTGCCCCGTGTCAGAAAGCTTGGTCTCAGTCGCAGGTTATGGGTCTTGCAACAGGATAATGACCCAAAACACACAACTAAAAACACCCAAGAATGGCTAAGAGGAAAACATTGGACTATTCTGAAGTGTCCTTCTATGAGCCCTGACCTACATCCTATTGAGCATCTTTGGAAGGAGCTGAAACATGCCGTCTGGAAAAGGCCCCCTTCAAACCTGAGACAACTGGAGCAGTTTGCTCATGAGGAGTGGACCAGAGTACCTGCTGAGAGGTGGAGAAGTCTCATTGACAGTTATAGGAATCATTTGATTGCAGTGATTGCCTCAAAAGGCTGTGCAACAAAATAGTAAGTTAAGGGTACCATCATTTTTGTCCATGCCTGTTTCATGAGTTTATTTTTTAACATAACTCTGTTGAAGCATGTTTGAAAAGCAATGTCTGACTTTCATTTGTTCATTTTCATATAATTTTTATTCATTATTGCCTTTGTCAGATTCAAGTTATTTCTGTGACCATTGTGGGTTTTTCTTTCATTAACCGAGGGGTACCAACAATTTTGTCCATGTGTGTACAACCCAGGACAATAGAGATTCATGACAGGGTTGCTACATGATTTTCATTTCAGAAACCCAGACTTTTCAAGTCTTAGATTTCTGGGAAATTTCTCAATCATTGTTTTAGCCCAACTTTAAAGCTGAAAAATCGCTGAAACCAAATACCCAAGTAAAACTAAAGGTACAACACTTCCAAATAAAAAAGTAGCTGCTGTTCTAATAAGTTTAGGCTTCAAACATCACAGGGTTTGTTTTTGTTTTTACTTGTTCACTCATTTCACCAATCTCTGTTCATAAACCTTGAGATGAGCATGCGTGCATTTATAGGGTTTTAGGCAGTGGCTCTAAACGTCAGAGATGCATGAAATGATAAACTCAAGACTAGGGGGCCTCATGTTCAAGGGGCGCATACGCACAAGATGTTGGTGCTACGCCTTTTTCTACTGAAAAGTTCAGGTGTATCAATAATAAGCTGAACGTGGAAACATTCGCAGCCCCACAGCAACACCAAGGCTATTGCATACACGTTTCTACACCAATTGGACCCTTTGGCGACACCTGGAGGCTATGTCGGGAAACTGTCAAGCATGTGCATTTTTCTGGCCCAGGATAAGGACTGATTCATCATTTGCTTTAAGGAAATCCTGTCACTACTGTGCTCTGAGCTCTGGTCCAGAACAGCGAGGAGCTGTGCACTGTCCTAATCCATACAGCTGCTGGACCACACTGGTGTTCCTAACAACAAAAGGTATTCAGACCGAGTCGACTGTGTATGGGATGAAATTATCTGTATGTCAGTTTTATCAAATTTCCGTAAAGAGCAGCTGAACGGGTCAGAGCCAGTTTTCCTGATATAACTGGAGCTTTCAGCTGCACACATATTGCTTAAGGCGTCATCACAAGATGACTATATTTATGCTAACTGGAGGCTTTTCTATTCCATCAGTCTACTATAAATGCATGTGATGCACAAAGGCTTTTACCAAACATTGTGGCGAGGTAGCCTGGCACGATTCATTCATTCTGTGGTTGGTAACAGACTTTAAAGGTGGCACAATGCAGGACTGGTGGCTTCCTGGTCTGTACTTTCATTTAAATATCCCAATATTAAATCTGCTTATGTACATCGAGCCTTTGCACTAACCCTCTGCGCAAAGGGACACAGTTAGTACGTGTTCTAGTGTTTAAAGCATAATTTATTGACAGTGATTAAACCAAGAGGTTTTCCCTGATTGAACCAGAATTTTAAAGCGTTATACCAAGCCCCTGAGTGCTTCATGCAAGTGGTGCACAACATTAATGGATGTCTGATTTTGCACATAAAGCATATATAGTGGCTGAGTCTGTGTTTTCACACGCCTCATTTAGGAGTTTCTTCAACCCACATCCTATTAACTTCCTCGTCTTCCCATGAGAAGACATGAGTTCTGACCGTGCAGTCCAAAAAATCACACATGCAGAACTTTTTTACATCTGTTTTCAGTCCGTGTATGCATGGCTGTTTACTCTGTCTCCGTGTTGCCCTGCGATGGATGGATGGATGGATAGATGGAAGGATGGATGGATAGATGGATGGATGGATAGATGGATGGATGGATAGATGGATGGATGGATGGATAGATGGATGGATAGATGGATGGATGGATGGATAGATGGATGGATGGATAGATGGATGGATAGATGGATGGATGGATAGATGGATGGATGGATAGATGGATGGATGGATGGATAGATGGATGGATAGATGGATAGATGGATGGATGGATAGATGGATGGATAGATGGATGGATGGATAGATGGATGGATGGATAGATGGATGGATGGATAGATGGATGGATGGATAGATGGATGGATGGATGGATAGATGGATGGATAGATGGATAGATGGATGGATAGATGGATGGATGGATAGATGGATGGATGGATAGATGGATGGATGGATGGATGGATGGATAGATGGATGGATGGATAGATGGATGGATGGATGTGTAAATTAAGGTGCATCAAGGGAGGAGGTTGGTATACTGTAATGAGAGTATACCAATTCTACTTTGACTGGGATGTACAATGGAAATGTGTTTAGATTCAGGCATACGAAAACCTTCCTAATAGATTTTTTTGTGAATGTGCAGTTTTTTGGACCCACCACCCAGGCCCCAGTTGTAGTAGATAAGGAAGAAAAAAAAGACATTAATTAAATTAGATATTTATGATCTTTTCAAAGTATCAGCAGAGAAAGTCAGGAAACAGATATTTTCCCAATGTTCTGTTGTTGTTTCAAGACTAAATAGATAATGGGTATCTATTTAGTTAGATTGATGTTCCCCAGTCAAAGTGCAGCTATTTCTTTTCTAGTTGCTCAGTTGTGGTGTTTCAAAGTGACCCAACATTCGTACTCAAACCAAGAGCCAATGGTGCTTCTTGGCTGTTTTTTGAAAACAAACATAGGAACAGATTTGCTCCCTTTAAAACACTGAGATTAGACAGAATTTCATTATGACATCACAGCTTGGAGACAACAGATTGTCACCTACATGGGCCCAGTTGTAGAGTTGCTCCAGCAGATCTTTGTCCAGATCAGACGTGCCAATGGCTGCGATCTTCTGCTTCCTGACCAGAGCCTCCAGCTCCTCCCACACTGGCTGCAGGTGAGCCAGAGTCTGATTGTCACCCTCCACAGGTCCAGGGGGCGCTATGATGACAGAGTCGAGCTGGGACACTGCCAACGTCTGGCAAGCTGGAGGTGAGAGAAAAAGACAACAGTTATGGATAAAAAAAAAAAAGAGCTGTGGCATTGTAAGAAGCCATGTTGGATTTTTGTTAAAGCGATATAAAGCTCACCAATCTCCACTGCATCTCTGATAGCTGACTGGCCCGACTCACAGAGGAAGAGCTTCACTGCAAAAACAAAACATCCATCAGCATGTTGTCTATTAACTGCAGTTTAATCTGGTGAGGTCAACTTTGTGGCACGTCTACTTCTAGTATTTATTTGGATACATTTACAAAAAAACAAAACAAAAAATGCTTCATTCATAGATGAACATGTTTTTATCAACTTGTCAGAGACTGTGCTGACCAATGATTCTATTCAGTATTTGACAAATAAGTGGAAAACTAGAAATATTTTGTTTGGATTGCGTCTGTAGGAGGAAAAATCTCTCTGGATGGGAATGCTCATCTAAAACAGAGTCCGATTACTCTAACAGCTTCTGAGTTTGATAGTAGGTGTTCACCTACTATCATGTATGTATCCTCGGTGTTCACCTGGATAACAGACTAGAGTGGAGATGCAACTGTGAAGCCATCTACAAGAAGGGACAGAGCAGACTGTACTTCTTGATGAAGCTTAGGTCCTTTGGTGTTTGCAGCAAGATGCTGCATATCTTCTATAAGTCTGTTGTGGAGAGTGTGATCTCTTCTACCATCATCTGCTGGGGAAGCAGCATCAGAACCAGGGACTTAAAAAAGCTCAACAAGCTGATAAAAAAGGCTGGCTCTGTTCTGGGGACTCCTCTGAAACCTCTGGAGATCATTGTGCAAAGGCGGATTCTTCATAAAATGAAGAACATTATGGAGAACCCTGAGCATCCTCTTCATGAGACTGTCCTACAACAACAGTGTCTTCAGTCAGACGCTTCTTCAGATCTGCTGTAAGACGGAGCGCTACAGGAGATCCTTCCTGCCCACAGCCATCAGCATCTACAACGGCTCTTTGAGGAAACCTACATAATATGAGCTACAACAACATTTAATTTCTCTTTGGGATTAATAAAGTATTTTTGAATTGAATTGAATTGTAACACAGAGCCCAGCAAACCAGCACTGACCTGAAACCTTCAGTTCATCTCTTTCTTCAGGACTGATAGCATCCGTAGCCTCTGGAATGCAGCAGTCCAGTGTGTTTGGGAAGTCCTGTTTGACAGGAGATAAGTCTACATGTGAAACTGTGATACAATTTTTTATTTGTTTTTCAGAGACATGTTTAAACACTTCTCAGAAAATAATTTGGGTAAAAAAAAAAAAAAACACATTGGAATAAAATATTGTCTTTCGGATCAATTATCCAATGAATTTAAAGTCAAAAATCTTAACTAGCCTTACAAACACTATTAAACAAAGTGGTTGACTATTATGTTTAAAAATTAACCACAAAAGATTTTTTCTGCACTTAATACACTGAATTAAATATTCAGTTATTAAGAAATGTTTACATATTTTTGTATAATCTTATTTTTATTTATCTCTGAAAAAGTTATTTATTTGCACATAACAAAAAGCCTTTACAACACATCTTACACACACGATGCTTGATACCAAGGAACAAACAGACGAGTAAAACCTGAACACACGGCTAACCCCAAATGTCCTATTCTCAAATTTCCACAGCAGCAAAAGTGTCGTGCAAACTTTCTGAGGACATAAAACCCCTCACACCAACTAGTCAGACCCCCCCAATCTTTACTCGAGTCTGGCGGGAATGTTAATAAAAGCTGAGGCAGATTAGCTGAGCTCAGCAAAACATCCAGTGCAGAAGCAAGTTCAGCAAAGCTTATGTCCTGCAGCCTACATCATTTGACTTCAGTCTTTTCAGAAGATATTTGTTTAACCAAATCATTATAATTTGATGAGAATCTCCAGACCGCCTGTGATAAAGGATCTGTGCCCTCACTCCCTCCATTTAAACCAACACAGATGCACATTTGGAATGGCGCCTTTGGCAGGCAACACTGCATAAACATCAACTGTGACAGCTTCTGTTCAGAAAGCCCACAGGCTTCCTCTGATGTCCATTACTGCTGTTATTTTACTTTAACAAAACACTGCGATCCAAATAGCTAAGGGCGTGGCTGCACGTCCTTTACATTCTGTTCATGTGACCATACAACAGCCAATGCAAATATTTATTTTGCCAAAAAAAAAAACTACAAAATAAAAACAGCTGTCTACTCACTGCGTTTGTAGTTTTAGCTGAGGACAACCAGTCCCTCAGCGTGGCTTGGATGCAGTCTCGGAGCTGAAAAATAAAACACAGAGTTGGAGTTCAAATAACACACAGATGTCTCAGCTAAACACGACAGCATGGGTTACAACATATTATAAACAATGAAATCAAGTTGGAGCAACTTCACCAAACTATGGAAATCTATTTACAAAGGGGAAAGACATGATCAAGTGAGTGGAGGACTGTTGTATTAGACAACACTCTGATATAGCACACGAGTTGCACCATAAGAGTGAACAACAATGCTCATAACAATAAAAATAATGGCAAGATTGCTCTACTTCGATCAAATGACTGGATATCTAGGAAGTAACAAAATAAAATTCATTTCTGCACAACAAACTAATTTGGCATCACTAAATTTGACTTTTAGTCACCAGGTAAAAAAATAAATAAAACTTGTTCTCATTATATTGAACACTGTGTCCAAGTGAGTACACTGCAACCTTTGCCCTTAATAACAGTTATTATAAGCCCAAAGAGCAACCTATCCCTAAGTTATGAAAGGAACACTACATGCTGTGTCATGCTTTGGTGGATAAATGTCAGGGACAACAATAACACAATGAATGGAATTGGAGAAACATCAACCAAGCCCTCTTTGTAAACAGGCACCACATACAGTGCCTTGCGGAAGTACTCGGCCCCCTTGAACTAGTCGACCTCTTGCCACATTTCAGGCTTCAAACATAAAGATATAAAATTCAAATTGTTTGTGAAGAATCAACAACAAGTGGGACACAATCGTGAAGTGGAATGAAATTTACTGGATGTGTCAAACCTTTTTAACAAATAAAAAACTGAAAAGTGGGGCATGTAATATTATTCAGCCCCTTTACTTTCAGTGCAGCAAACTCACTCCAGAAGTTCAGTGAGGATCTCTGAATGATCCAATGTTGTCCCAAATGACTGATGATGATAAATAGAATCCACCTGTGTGTAATCAAGTCTCCGTATAAATGCACCTGCTCTGTGATAGTCTCAGGGTTGTGTTCAAAGCGCAGAGAGCATCATGAAGACCAAGGAACACACCAGGCAGGTCCAAGATACTGTTGTGGAGAAGTTTAAAGCCGGATTTGGATACAAAAAGATTTCCCAAGCTTTAAACATCCCAAGGAGCATTGTGCAAGCAATCATATTGAAATGGAAGGAGTATCAGACCACTGCAAATCTACCAAGACCCGGCCGTCCCTCTAAACTTTCATCTCGAACAAGGAGAAGACTGATCAGAGATGCAGCCAAGAGGCCCATGATCACTCTGGATGAACTGCAGAGATCTACAGCTGAGGTGAGAGAGTCTGTCCATAGGACAACAATCAGTCGTACACTGCACAAATCTGGCCTTTATGGAAGAGTGGCAAGAAGAAAGCCATTTCTCAAAGATATCCATAAAAAGTCTCGTTTAAAGTTTGCCACAAACCACCTGGGAGACACACCAAACATGTGGAAGAAGGTGCTCTGGTCAGATGAAATCAAAATCAAACTGTTTGGCCACAATGCAAAACGATATGTTTGGTGTAAAAGCAACACAGCTCATCACCCTGAACACATCATCCCCACTATCAAACATGGTGGTGGCAACATCATGGTTTGGGCCTGCTTTTCATCAGCAGGGACAGAGAAGATGATCAAAACTGATGGGAAGATGGATGGTGCCAAATACAGGACCATTCTGGAAGAAAACCTGTTGGAGTCCGCAAGAGACCTGAGACTGGGACGGAGATTTATCTTCCAACAAGACAATGATCCAAAACATAAAGCCAAATCTACAATGGAATGGTTCACAAATAAACGTATCCAGGTGTTGGAATGGC